>NC_092375.1:99705794-100305794 GCF_030028105.1 Mobula birostris
TGCTCTGAGAAAACAACTTTTTTGTCTTGATGTTCAGAGCCATAATACAACTTTCAAACAACTCAGAAACATGTGGGAAGTTAACCTAAGTTGTTTCCATTAGGTTTGCAGCATGTACTTTGGTGTAAAATTGAAATGTATACTATCTGTATTATCTAACCATTGTATGCCCTGAGTTAACAACTTTTTTGTGTTGATGTGTAGAGCCATGAGACAACTTTCAAACAGCTCAGAAACATGTGGGAAGTTAACTTAATATGTATCCATCTGGTTTGCCCTCTGCATTTTCTTGGAAAATTGAAATGTATACCATCTTAATGTCAGAACATAGTATGCACTCAGAAAGTAACTTTTTTGTCTTGATGAACAGAGCCATGAAACAACTTTCAGACATCTCAGAATCATGTGGGAAGTTAACCAAAGGTGCTTCCATTAGGATTGCAGTCAGGACTTTTGAGTACAATTGAAATGTATACTACTTTTATGTCAAAGCATTCTATTCTCTGAGAAATCAACTTTTTTATCTTTATGTTCACAGGTTTGAAACAACTTTCAGACATCTCAGAATCAGGTGGGAAGTTAACCTAAGGTGTTTCCATTAGGTTTGCAGCATGTACTTTGGTGTAAAATTGAAATGTATACTCTCTGTATTATGTAACCATTGTATGCCCTCAGTTAACAACTTTTTTGTGTTGATGTGTAGAGCCATTAGACAACTTTCAAACAGCTCAGAAACATGTGGGAAGTTAACTTAATATGAATCCATCTTGTTTGCCCTCTGCATTTTGTTGGCAAATTCAAATGTATACCATCTTAATGTCAGAACATAGTATGCACTGAGAAAGTAACTTTTTTGTCTTGATGAACAGAGCCATGAAACAACTTTCAAACATCTCAGAATCATGTGGGAAGTTACCCTGAGGTGTTTCCATTAGGTTTGCAGTAAGTGCTTTGGTGTAAAATTGAAATGTATACTATTTGTATTGTCTAAGCATTGCATGCCCTGAGTTAACAACTTTTTTGTGTTGATGTGTACAGCCATGAAACAACTTTCAAACTGCTCATAATCATGTTGGAAGTTAACCTAAGGTGTTTCCATGAGATTTGCCATCAGGACTTTTGAGTAGAATTGAAATGTATAGTATTTGTACTGTAAAAGCATTGTATGCACTGAGAAAACAACTTTTTTGTCTTGATGTTCAGAGCCATAATACAACTTTCAAACAACTCAGAAACATGTGGGAAGTTAACCTAAGTTGTTTCCATTAGGTTTGCAGCATGTACTTTGGTGTAAAATTGAAATGTATACTCTATGTATTATCCAACCATTATATGCCCTGAGTTAACAACTTTTTTGTGTTGATGTGTAGAGCCATGAAACAACTTTCAAACTACTCATAAACATGTGGGAATTTAACCTAAGGTGTTTCCATTAGGTTTGCAGTCAGGACTTTTGAGTACAATTGAAATGTATACTACATTTATGTCAAAGCATTCTATTCACTGAGAAATCAACTTTTTTGTCTTTATGTTCACAGGTATGAAAGAGCTTTCAGACATCTCAGAATCATGTGGGAAGTTAACCTAAGGTGTTTCCATTAGGTTTGCAGTAAGTGCTTTGGTGTAAAATTGAGATGTATACCAGTTGTATTGTCTAAGCATTGTCTGCCCTGAGTTAACAACTTTTTTGTGTTGATGTGTAGAGCCATGAGACAACTTTCAAACAGCTCAGAAACATGTGGGAAGTTAACTTCATATGTATCCATCTGGTTTGCACTCTGCATTTTGTTGGAAAATTGAAATGCATACCATCTTAATGTCGGAACATAGTATGCACTGAGAAAGTAAGTTTTTTGTCTTGATGAACAGAGGCATGAAACAACTTTCAACCTACTCATACTCATGTGGGAACTAAACTAAGGTGTTTGCATTAGGTTTGCAGTAAGTGCTTTGGCGTAAAATTGAGATGTATACCGTTTGTATGGTCTAAGCATTGTATGCCCTGAGTTAACAACTTTTTTGTGTTGATGTGTACAGCCATGAAACAACTTTCAAACTGCTCATAATCATGTTGGAAGTTAACCTAAGGTGTTTCCATGAGACTTGCCATCAGGACTTTTGAGTACCATTGAAATGTATAGTATTTGTACTGTAAAAGCATTGTATGCACTGAGAAAACAACTTTTTTGTCTTGATGTTCAGAGCCATAATACAACTTTCAAACAACTCAGAATCATGTGGGAAGTTAACCAAAGGTGTTTCCATTAGGATTGCAGTCAGGACTTTTGAGTACAACTGAAATGTATACTACTTTTATGTCAAAGCATTCTATTCACTGAGAAATCAACTTTGTTGTCTTTATGTGCACAGGTATGAAACAACTTTCAGACACCTCAGAATCATGTGGGAAGTTAACCTAAGGTGTTTCCATTATGTTTGCAGTAAGTGCTTTGGTGTAAAATTGAAATGCATACTATTTGTATTGTCTAAGCATTGCATGCACTGAGATAAAACTTTTTTGTGTTGATGTGTTGAGCGATGAGACAACTTTCAAACAGCTCAGAAACATGTGGGATGTTAACTTAATATGTATCCATCTGGTTTGCACTCTTCATTTTGTTGGAAAATTGAAATGTATACCATCTTACTGTTAGAATATAGTATGCACTGAGAAAGTAAGTTTTTTGTCTTGATGAACAGAGGCATGAAACAACTTTCAACCTACTCATACTCATGTGGGAACTAAACTAAGGTGTTTGCATTAGGTTTGCAGTAAGTGCTTTGGTGTAAAATTGAAATGTATACTATTTGTATTGTCTAAGCATTGCATGCACTGAGATAAAAACTTTTTTGTGTTGATGTGTAGAGCCATGAGACAACTTTCAAACAGCTGAGAAACATGTGGGAAGTTAACTTAATATGTATCCATCTGGTTTGCACTCTGCATTTTGTTGGAAATTTGAAATGTATACCACCTTAATGTCAGA
Organism: Mobula birostris; assembly: GCF_030028105.1. NCBI lineage: Eukaryota > Metazoa > Chordata > Chondrichthyes > Myliobatiformes > Myliobatidae > Mobula > Mobula birostris. The sequence continues at coordinate 99,708,782 of NC_092375.1, forward strand.
ATATAGTATGCACTGAGAAAGTAACTTTTTTGTCTTGATGAATAGAGCCATGAAACAACTTTCAGACATCTCAGAATCATGTGGGAAGTTAACCTAATTTGTTTCCATTAGGTTTGCAGTAAGTGTTTTGGTGTAAAATTGAAATGTATACTATTTGTATTGTCTAAGCATTGCATGCACTGAGAAAGTAACTTTTTTGTCTTGATGAATAGAGCCATGAAACAACTTTCAAACTACTCATAAACATGTGGGAAGTTACCCTAAGTTGTTTCCATTAGGTTTGCTGTCAGGACTTTAGAGTACATTTGAAATCTATACTACATTTATGTCAAAGCATTCTATACACTGAGAAATCAACCTTTTTAATCTTCATGCTCACAGGTATGAAAATACTTTCAGACATCTCAGAATCATGTGGGAAGTTAACCTAAGGTGTTTCCATTAGGTTTGCAGTAAGTGCTTTGGTGTAAAATTGAGATGTATACCGTTTGTATTGTCTAAGCATTGTATGCCCTGAGTTAAGAACTTTTTTGAGTTGATGTGTGGAGCCATGAGACAACTTTCAAACAGCTCAGAAACATGTGGGAGTTAACTTAATATGTATCCATCTGGTATGCACTCAGCATTTTAGTGTAAAATTGTAATGTATACCACCTTAATGTTAGAACATAGTATGCACTGAGAAAGTAACTTTTTTGCCTTGATGAACAGAGGCATGAAACAACTTTCAACCTACTCATACTCATGTGGGAAGTTAACCTAAGGTGTTTCCATTAGGTTTGCAGTAAGTGCTTTGGTGTAAAATTGAAATGTATACTATTTGTATTGTCTAAGCATTGCATGCACTAAGATAACAACTTCTTTGTGTTGACGTGTACAGCCATGAAACGACTTTTAAACTACTCATATTCATGTGGGAAGTTCACTTGAGGTGTTTCCATTAGGTTAGCAATCAGGACTTTTGAGTAGAATTGAAATCTATACTATTTGTATTCTAAAAGCATTGTATGCTCTGAGAAAACAACTTTTTTGTCTTGATGTTCAGAGCCATAATACAACTTTCAAACAACTCAGAAACATGTGGGAAGTTAACCTAAGTTGTTTCCATTAGGTTTGCAGCATGTACTTTGGTGTAAAATTGAAATGTATACTATCTGTATTATCTAACCATTGTATGCCCTGAGTTAACAACTTTTTTGTGTTGATGTGTAGAGCCATGAGACAACTTTCAAACAGCTCAGAAACATGTGGGAAGTTAACTTAATATGTATCCATCTGGTTTGCCCTCTGCATTTTCTTGGAAAATTGAAATGTATACCATCTTAATGTCAGAACATAGTATGGACTCAGAAAGTAACTTTTTTGTCTTGATGAACAGAGCCATGAAACAACTTTCAGACATCTCAGAATCATGTGGGAAGTTAACCAAAGGTGCTTCCATTAGGATTGCAGTCAGGACTTTTGAGTACAATTGAAATGTATACTACTTTTATGTCAAAGCATTCTATTCTCTGAGAAATCAACTTTTTTATCTTTATGTTCACAGGTTTGAAACAACTTTCAGACATCTCAGAATCAGGTGGGAAGTTAACCTAAGGTGTTTCCATTAGGTTTGCAGCATGTACTTTGGTGTAAAATTGAAATGTATACTCTCTGTATTATGTAACCATTGTATGCCCTCAGTTAACAACTTTTTTGTGTTGATGTGTAGAGCCATTAGACAACTTTCAAACAGCTCAGAAACATGTGGGAAGTTAACTTAATATGAATCCATCTTGTTTGCCCTCTGCATTTTGTTGGAAAATTCAAATGTATACCATCTTAATGTCAGAACATAGTATGCACTGAGAAAGTAACTTTTTTGTCTTGATGAACAGAGCCATGAAACAACTTTCAAACATCTCAGAATCATGTGGGAAGTTACCCTGAGGTGTTTCCATTAGGTTTGCAGTAAGTGCTTTGGTGTAAAATTGAAATGTATACTATTTGTATTGTCTAAGCATTGCATGCCCTGAGTTAACAACTTTTTTGTGTTGATGTGTACAGCCATGAAACAACTTTCAAACTGCTCATAATCATGTTGGAAGTTAACCTAAGGTGTTTCCATGAGATTTGCCATCAGGACTTTTGAGTAGAATTGAAATGTATAGTATTTGTACTGTAAAAGCATTGTATGCACTGAGAAAACAACTTTTTTGTCTTGATGTTCAGAGCCATAATACAACTTTCAAACAACTCAGAAACATGTGGGAAGTTAACCTAAGTTGTTTCCATTAGGTTTGCAGCATGTACTTTGGTGTAAAATTGAAATGTATACTCTATGTATTATCCAACCATTATATGCCCTGAGTTAACAACTTTTTTGTGTTGATGTGTAGAGCCATGAAACAACTTTCAAACTACTCATAAACATGTGGGAATTTAACCTAAGGTGTTTCCATTAGGTTTGCAGTCAGGACTTTTGAGTACAATTGAAATGTATACTACATTTATGTCAAAGCATTCTATTCACTGAGAAATCAACTTTTTTGTCTTTATGTTCACAGGTATGAAAGAGCTTTCAGACATCTCAGAATCATGTGGGAAGTTAACCTAAGGTGTTTCCATTAGGTTTGCAGTAAGTGCTTTGGTGTAAAATTGAGATGTATACCAGTTGTATTGTCTAAGCATTGTCTGCCCTGAGTTAACAACTTTTTTGTGTTGATGTGTAGAGCCATGAGACAACTTTCAAACAGCTCAGAAACATGTGGGAAGTTAACTTCATATGTATCCATCTGGTTTGCACTCTGCATTTTGTTGGAAAATTGAAATGCATACCATCTTAATGTCGGAACATAGTATGCACTGAGAAAGTAAGTTTTTTGTCTTGATGAACAGAGGCATGAAACAACTTTCAACCTACTCATACTCATGTGGGAACTAAACTAAGGTGTTTGCATTAGGTTTGCAGTAAGTGCTTTGGTGTAAAATTGAAATGTATACTATTTGTATTGTCTAAGCATTGCATGCACTGAGATGAAAACTTTTTTGTGTTGATGCGTAGAGCCATGAGACAACTTTCAAACAGCTGAGAAACATGTGGGAAGTTAACTTAATATGCATCCATCTAGTTTGCACTCTGCTTTTTGTTGGAAAATTGAAATTTGTACCATCTTAATGTCAGAACATAGTATGCACTGAGAAAGTAACTTTTTTGTCTTGATGAATAGAGCCATGAAACAACTTTCAGACATCTCAGAATCATGTGGGAAGTTAACCTAATTTGTTTCCATTAGGTTTGCAGTAAGTGTTTTGGTGTAAAATTGAAATGTATACTCTTTGTATTGTCTAAGCATTGCATGCACTGAGAAAGTAACTTTTTTGTCTTGATGAATAGAGCCATGAAACAACTTTCAAACTACTCATAAACATGTGGGAAGTTACCCTAAGTTGTTTCCATTAGGTTTGCAGTCAGGACTTTAGAGTACATTTGAAATCTATACTACATTTATGTCAAAGCATTCTATACACTGAGAAATCAACCTTTTTAATCTTCATGCTCACAGGTATGAAAATACTTTCAGACATCTCAGAATCATGTGGGAAGTTAACCTAAGGTGTTTCCATTAGGTTTGCAGTAAGTGCTTTGGTGTAAAATTGAGATGTATACCGTTTGTATTGTCTAAGCATTGTATGCCCTGAGTTAAGAACTTTTTTGAGTTGATGTGTGGAGCCATGAGACAACTTTCAAACAGCTCAGAAACATGTGGGAGTTAACTTAATATGTATCCATCTGGTATGCACTCAGCATTTTAGTGTAAAATTGTAATGTATACCACCTTAATGTTAGAACATAGTATTCACTGAGAAAGTAACTTTTTTGCCTTGATGAACAGAGGCATGAAACAACTTTCAACCTACTCATACTCATGTGGGAAGTTAACCTAAGGTGTTTCCATTAGGTTTGCAGTAAGTGCTTTGGTGTAAAATTGAAATGTATACTATTTGTATTGTCTAAGCATTGCATGCACTAAGATAACAACTTCTTTGTGTTGACGTGTACAGCCATGAAACGACTTTTAAACTACTCATATTCATGTGGGAAGTTCACCTGAGGTGTTTCCATTAGGTTAGCAATCAGGACTTTTGAGTAGAATTGAAATCTATACTATTTGTATTCTAAAAGCATTGTATGCTCTGAGAAAACAACTTTTTGTCTTGATGTTCAGAGCCATAATACAACTTTCAAACAACTCAGAAACATGTGGGAAGTTAACCTAAGTTGTTTCCATTAGGTTTGCAGCATGTACTTTGGTGTAAAATTGAAATGTATACTATCTGTATTATCTAACCATTGTATGCCCTGAGTTAACAACTTTTTTGTGTTGATGTGTAGAGCCATGAGACAACTTTCAAACAGCTCAGAAACATGTGGGAAGTTAACTTAATATGTATCCATCTGGTTTGCCCTCTGCATTTTCTTGGAAAATTGAAATGTATACCATCTTAATGTCAGAACATAGTATGGACTCAGAAAGTAACTTTTTTGTCTTGATGAACAGAGCCATGAAACAACTTTCAGACATCTCAGAATCATGTGGGAAGTTAACCAAAGGTGCTTCCATTAGGATTGCAGTCAGGACTTTTGAGTACAATTGAAATGTATACTACTTTTATGTCAAAGCATTCTATTCTCTGAGAAATCAACTTTTTTATCTTTATGTTCACAGGTTTGAAACAACTTTCAGACATCTCAGAATCAGGTGGGAAGTTAACCTAAGGTGTTTCCATTAGGTTTGCAGCATGTACTTTGGTGTAAAATTGAAATGTATACTCTCTGTATTATGTAACCATTGTATGCCCTCAGTTAACAACTTTTTTGTGTTGATGTGTAGAGCCATTAGACAACTTTCAAACAGCTCAGAAACATGTGGGAAGTTAACTTAATATGAATCCATCTTGTTTGCCCTCTGCATTTTGTTGGAAAATTCAAATGTATACCATCTTAATGTCAGAACATAGTATGCACTGAGAAAGTAACTTTTTTGTCTTGATGAACAGAGGCATGAAACAACTTTCAACCTACTCATACTCATGTGGGAACTAAACTAAGGTGTTTGCATTAGGTTTGCAGTAAGTGCTTTGGTGTAAAATTGAAATGTATACTATTTGTATTGTCTAAGCATTGCATGCCCTGAGTTAACAACTTTTTTGTGTTGATGTGTACAGCCATGAAACAACTTTCAAACTGCTCATAATCATGTTGGAAGTTAACCTAAGGTGTTTCCATGAGATTTGCCATCAGGACTTTTGAGTAGAATTGAAATGTATAGTATTTGTACTGTAAAAGCATTGTATGCACTGAGAAAACAACTTTTTTGTCTTGATGTTCAGAGCCATAATACAACTTTCAAACAACTCAGAAACATGTGGGAAGTTAACCTAAGTTGTTTCCATTAGGTTTGCAGCATGTACTTTGGTGTAAAATTGAAATGTATACTCTATGTATTATCCAACCATTATATGCCCTGAGTTAACAACTTTTTTGTGTTGATGTGTAGAGCCATGAAACAACTTTCAAACTACTCATAAACATGTGGGAATTTAACCTAAGGTGTTTCCATTAGGTTTGCAGTCAGGACTTTTGAGTACAATTGAAATGTATACTACATTTATGTCAAAGCATTCTATTCACTGAGAAATCAACTTTTTTGTCTTTATGTTCACAGGTATGAAAGAGCTTTCAGACATCTCAGAATCATGTGGGAAGTTAACCTAAGGTGTTTCCATTAGGTTTGCAGTAAGTGCTTTGGTGTAAAATTGAGATGTATACCAGTTGTATTGTCTAAGCATTGTCTGCCCTGAGTTAACAACTTTTTTGTGTTGATGTGTAGAGCCATGAGACAACTTTCAAACAGCTCAGAAACATGTGGGAAGTTAACTTCATATGTATCCATCTGGTTTGCACTCTGCATTTTGTTGGAAAATTGAAATGCATACCATCTTAATGTCGGAACATAGTATGCACTGAGAAAGTAAGTTTTTTGTCTTGATGAACAGAGGCATGAAACAACTTTCAACCTACTCATACTCATGTGGGAACTAAACTAAGGTGTTTGCATTAGGTTTGCAGTAAGTGCTTTGGTGTAAAATTGAAATGTATACTATTTGTATTGTCTAAGCATTGCATGCACTGAGATAACAACTTTTTTGTGTTGATGTGTAGAGCCATGAGACAACTTTCAAACAGCTCAGAAACATGTGGGAAGGTAAGTTAATCTGTATCCATCTAGTATGCACTCTGCTTTTTGTTGGAAAATTGAAATTTATACCATCTTAATGTCAGAACATAGTATGCACTGAGAAAGTAACTTTTTTGTCTTGATGAATAGAGCCATGAAACAACTTTCAGACATCTCAGAATCATGTGGGAAGTTAACCTAATTTGTTTCCATTAGGTTTGCAGTAAGTGCTTTGGTGTAAAATTGAAATGTATACTATTTGTATTGTCTAAGCATTGCATGCACTGAGATAAAAACTTTTTTGTGTTGATGTGTACAGACATGAAACAACTTTCAGACAACTCATAAACATGTGGGAAGTTAACCTAAGTTGTTTCCATTAGGTTTGCAGTCAGGACTTTAGAGTACATTTGAAATGTATAGTACATTTATGTCAAAGCATTTTATACACTAAGAAATCAACCTTTTTTATCTTCATGTTCACAGGTATGAAAAAACTTTCAGACATCTCAGAATCATGTGGGAAGTTAACCTAAGGTGTTTCCATTAGGTTTGCAGTAAGTGCTTTGGCGTAAAATTGAGATGTATACCGTTTGTATGGTCTAAGCATTGTATGCCCTGAGTTAACAACTTTTTTGTGTTGATGTGTACAGCCATGAAACAACTTTCAAACTGCTCATAATCATGTTGGAAGTTAACCTAAGGTGTTTCCATGAGACTTGCCATCAGGACTTTTGAGTACCATTGAAATGTATAGTATTTGTACTGTAAAAGCATTGTATGCACTGAGAAAACAACTTTTTTGTCTTGATGTTCAGAGCCATAATACAACTTTCAAACAACTCAGAATCATGTGGGAAGTTAACCAAAGGTGTTTCCATTAGGATTGCAGTCAGGACTTTTGAGTACAACTGAAATGTATACTACTTTTATGTCAAAGCATTCTATTCACTGAGAAATCAACTTTGTTGTCTTTATGTGCACAGGTATGAAACAACTTTCAGACACCTCAGAATCATGTGGGAAGTTAACCTAAGGTGTTTCCATTATGTTTGCAGTAAGTGCTTTGGTGTAAAATTGAAATGCATACTATTTGTATTGTCTAAGCATTGCATGCACTGAGATAAAAACTTTTTTGTGTTGATGTGTTGAGCGATGAGACAACTTTCAAACAGCTCAGAAACATGTGGGATGTTAACTTAATATGTATCCATCTGGTTTGCACTCTTCATTTTGTTGGAAAATTGAAATGTATACCATCTTACTGTTAGAATATAGTATGCACTGAGAAAGTAAGTTTTTTGTCTTGATGAACAGAGGCATGAAACAACTTTCAACCTACTCATACTCATGTGGGAACTAAACTAAGGTGTTTGCATTAGGTTTGCAGTAAGTGCTTTGGTGTAAAATTGAAATGTATACTATTTGTATTGTCTAAGCATTGCATGCACTGAGATAAAAACTTTTTTGTGTTGATGTGTAGAGCCATGAGACAACTTTCAAACAGCTGAGAAACATGTGGGAAGTTAACTTAATATGTATCCATCTGGTTTGCACTCTGCATTTTGTTGGAAATTTGAAATGTATACCACCTTAATGTCAGAATATAGTATGCACTGAGAAAGTAACTTTTTTGTCTTGATGAACAGAGGCATGAAACAACTTTCAACCTACTCATACTCATGTGGGAAGTTAACCTAAGGTGTTTCCATTAGGTTTGCAGTAAGTGCTTTGGTGTAAAATTGAAATGTATACCATTTGTATTCTCTAAGCATTGCATGCACTGAGATAACAACTTTTTTGTGTTGATGTGTAGAGCCATGAGACAACTTTCAAACAGCTCAGAAACATGTGGGAAGGTAACTTAATCTGTATCCATCTAGTTTGCACTCTGCTTTTTGTTGGAAAATTGAAATTTGTACCATCTTAATGTCAGAACATAGTATGCACTGAGAAAGTAACTTTTTTGTCTTGATGAATAGAGCCATGAAACAACTTTCAGACATCTCAGAATCATGTGGGAAGTTAACCTAATTTGTTTCCATTAGGTTTGCAGTAAGTGTTTTGGTGTAAAATTGAAATGTATACTATTTGTATTGTCTAAGCATTGCATGCACTGAGAAAGTAACTTTTTTGTCTTGATGAATAGAGCCATGAAACAACTTTCAAACTACTCATAAACATGTGGGAAGTTACCCTAAGTTGTTTCCATTAGGTTTGCAGTCAGGACTTTAGAGTACATTTGAAATCTATACTACATTTATGTCAAAGCATTCTATACACTGAGAAATCAACCTTTTTAATCTTCATGCTCACAGGTATGAAAATACTTTCAGACATCTCAGAATCATGTGGGAAGTTAACCTAAGGTGTTTCCATTAGGTTTGCAGTAAGTGCTTTGGTGTAAAATTGAGATGTATACCGTTTGTATTGTCTAAGCATTGTATGCCCTGAGTTAAGAACTTTTTTGAGTTGATGTGTGGAGCCATGAGACAACTTTCAAACAGCTCAGAAACATGTGGGAGTTAACTTAATATGTATCCATCTGGTATGCACTCAGCATTTTAGTGTAAAATTGTAATGTATACCACCTTAATGTTAGAACATAGTATGCACTGAGAAAGTAACTTTTTTGCCTTGATGAACAGAGGCATGAAACAACTTTCAACCTACTCATACTCATGTGGGAAGTTAACCTAAGGTGTTTCCATTAGGTTTGCAGTAAGTGCTTTGGTGTAAAATTGAAATGTATACTATTTGTATTGTCTAAGCATTGCATGCACTAAGATAACAACTTCTTTGTGTTGACGTGTACAGCCATGAAACGACTTTTAAACTACTCATATTCATGTGGGAAGTTCACCTGAGGTGTTTCCATTAGGTTAGCAATCAGGACTTTTGAGTAGAATTGAAATCTATACTATTTGTATTCTAAAAGCATTGTATGCTCTGAGAAAACAACTTTTTTGTCTTGATGTTCAGAGCCATAATACAACTTTCAAACAACTCAGAAACATGTGGGAAGTTAACCTAAGTTGTTTCCATTAGGTTTGCAGCATGTACTTTGGTGTAAAATTGAAATGTATACTATCTGTATTATCTAACCATTGTATGCCCTGAGTTAACAACTTTTTTGTGTTGATGTGTAGAGCCATGAGACAACTTTCAAACAGCTCAGAAACATGTGGGAAGTTAACTTAATATGTATCCATCTGGTTTGCCCTCTGCATTTTCTTGGAAAATTGAAATGTATACCATCTTAATGTCAGAACATAGTATGGACTCAGAAAGTAACTTTTTTGTCTTGATGAACAGAGCCATGAAACAACTTTCAGACATCTCAGAATCATGTGGGAAGTTAACCAAAGGTGCTTCCATTAGGATTGCAGTCAGGACTTTTGAGTACAATTGAAATGTATACTACTTTTATGTCAAAGCATTCTATTCTCTGAGAAATCAACTTTTTTATCTTTATGTTCACAGGTTTGAAACAACTTTCAGACATCTCAGAATCAGGTGGGAAGTTAACCTAAGGTGTTTCCATTAGGTTTGCAGCATGTACTTTGGTGTAAAATTGAAATGTATACTCTCTGTATTATGTAACCATTGTATGCCCTCAGTTAACAACTTTTTTGTGTTGATGTGTAGAGCCATTAGACAACTTTCAAACAGCTCAGAAACATGTGGGAAGTTAACTTAATATGAATCCATCTTGTTTGCCCTCTGCATTTTGTTGGAAAATTCAAATGTATACCATCTTAATGTCAGAACATAGTATGCACTGAGAAAGTAACTTTTTTGTCTTGATGAACAGAGCCATGAAACAACTTTCAAACATCTCAGAATCATGTGGGAAGTTACCCTGAGGTGTTTCCATTAGGTTTGCAGTAAGTGCTTTGGTGTAAAATTGAAATGTATACTATTTGTATTGTCTAAGCATTGCATGCCCTGAGTTAACAACTTTTTTGTGTTGATGTGTACAGCCATGAAACAACTTTCAAACTGCTCATAATCATGTTGGAAGTTAACCTAAGGTGTTTCCATGAGATTTGCCATCAGGGCTTTTGAGTAGAATTGAAATGTATAGTATTTGTACTGTAAAAGCATTGTATGCACTGAGAAAACAACTTTTTTGTCTTGATGTTCAGAGCCATAATACAACTTTCAAACAACTCAGAAACATGTGGGAAGTTAACCTAAGTTGTTTCCATTAGGTTTGCAGCATGTACTTTGGTGTAAAATTGAAATGTATACTCTATGTATGATCCAACCATTATATGCCCTGAGTTAACAACTTTTTTGTGTTGATGTGTAGAGCCATGAAACAACTTTCAAACTACTCATAAACATGTGGGAATTTAACCTAAGGTGTTTCCATTAGGTTTGCAGTCAGGACTTTTGAGTACAATTGAAATGTATACTACATTTATGTCAAAGCATTCTATTCACTGAGAAATCAACTTTTTTGTCTTTATGTTCACAGGTATGAAAGAGCTTTCAGACATCTCAGAATCATGTGGGAAGTTAACCTAAGGTGTTTCCATTAGGTTTGCAGTAAGTGCTTTGGTGTAAAATTGAAATGTATACCATTTGTATTCTCTAAGCATTGCATGCACTGAGATAACAACTTTTTTGTGTTGATGTGTAGAGCCATGAGACAACTTTCAAACAGCTCAGAAACATGTGGGAAGGTAAGTTAATCTGTATCCATCTAGTATGCACTCTGCTTTTTGTTGGAAAATTGAAATTTATACCATCTTAATGTCAGAACATAGTATGCACTGAGAAAGTAACTTTTTTGTCTTGATGAATAGAGCCATGAAACAACTTTCAGACATCTCAGAATCATGTGGGAAGTTAACCTAATTTGTTTCCATTAGGTTTGCAGTAAGTGCTTTGGTGTAAAATTGAAATGTATACTATTTGTATTGTCTAAGCATTGCATGCACTGAGATAAAAACTTTTTTGTGTTGATGTGTACAGACATGAAACAACTTTCAGACAACTCATAAACATGTGGGAAGTTAACCTAAGTTGTTTCCATTAGGTTTGCAGTCAGGACTTTAGAGTACATTTGAAATGTATAGTACATTTATGTCAAAGCATTCTATACACTGAGAAATCAACCTTTTTTATCTTCATGTTCACAGGTATGAAAAAACTTTCAGACATCTCAGAATCATGTGGGAAGTTAACCTAAGGTGTTTCCATTAGGTTTGCAGTAAGTGCTTTGGCGTAAAATTGAGATGTATACCGTTTGTATGGTCTAAGCATTGTATGCCCTGAGTTAACAACTTTTTTGTGTTGATGTGTACAGCCATGAAACAACTTTCAAACTGCTCATAATCATGTTGGAAGTTAACCTAAGGTGTTTCCATGAGACTTGCCATCAGGACTTTTGAGTACCATTGAAATGTATAGTATTTGTACTGTAAAAGCATTGTATGCACTGAGAAAACAACTTTTTTGTCTTGATGTTCAGAGCCATAATACAACTTTCAAACAACTCAGAAACATGTGGGAAGTTAACCTAAGGTGTTTCCATTAGGTTTGCAGTCAGGACTTTTGAGTACAATTGAAATGTATACTACATTTATGTCAAAGCATTCTATTCACTGAGAAATCAACTTTTTTGTCTTTATGTTCACAGGTATGAAAGAACTTTCAGACATCTCAGAATCATGTGGGAAGTTAACCTAAGGTGTTTCCATTAGCTTTGCAGCAAGTGCTTTGGTGTAAAATTGAGATGTATACCAATTGTATTGTCTAAGCATTGTCTGCCCTGAGTTAACAACTTTTTTCTGTTGATGTGTGGAGCCATGAGACAACTTTCAAACAGCTCAGAAACATGTGGGAAGTTAACTTAATATGTATCCATCTGGTTTGCACACTGCATTTTGTTGGAAAATTGTAATGTATACCACCTTAACGTTAGAACATAGTATGCACTGAGAAAATAACTTTTTTGTCTTGATGAACAGAGGCATGAAACAACTTTCAACCTACTCATACTCATGTGGGAAGTTAACCTAAGGTGTTTCCATTAGGTTTGCAGTAAGTGCTTTGGTGTAAAATTGAAATGTATACTATTTGTATTGTCTAAGCATTGCATGCACTGAGATAACAACTTTTTTGTGTTGATGTGTAGAGCCATGAGACAACTTTTAAACAGCTCAGAAACATGTGGGAAGGAAACTTAATATGTATCCATCTGGTTTGCACTCTGCATTTTGTTGGAAAATTGAAATTTATACCATCTTAATGTCAGAACATAGTATGCACTGAGAAAGTAACTTTTTTGTCTTGATGAATAGAGCCATGAAACAACTTTCAGACATCTCAGAATCATGTGGGAAGTTAACCTAATTTGTTTGCATTAGGTTTGCAGTAAGTGCTTTGGTGTAAAATTGAAATGTATACTTTTTGTATTGTCTAAGCATTGCATGCACTGAGATAAAAACTTTTTTGTGTTGATGTGTACAGCCATGAAACGACTTTCAAACTACTCATATTCATGTGGGAAGTTCACCTGAGGTGTTTTCATTAGGTTAGCAATCAGGACTTCTGAGTAGAATTGAAATGTATACTATTTGTATTGTAAAAGCATTGTATGCACTGAGAAAACAACTTTTTTGTCTTGATGTTCAGAGCCATAATACAACTTTCAAACAACTCAGAAACATGTGGGAAGTTAACCTAAGTTGTTTCCATTAGGTTTGCAGCATGAAGTTTGGTGTAAAATTGAAATGTATACTATCTGTATTATCTAACCATTGTATGCCCTGAGTTAACAACTTTTTTGTGTTGATGTGTAGAGCCATGAGACAACTTTCAAACAGCTCAGAAACATGTTGGAAGTTAACTTAATATGTATCCATCTGGTTTGCCCTCTGCATTTTCTTGGAAAATTGAAATGTATACCATCTTAATGTCAGAACATAGTATGCACTCAGAAAGTAACTTTTTTGTCTTGATGAACACAGCCATGAAACAACTTTCAGACATCTCAGAATCATGTGGGAAGTTAACGTAATTTGTTTGCATTAGGTTTGCAGTAAGTGCTTTGGTGTAAAATTGAAATGTATACTATTTGTATTGTCTAAGCATTGCATGCACTGAGATAACAACTTTTTTGTGTTGATGTGTAGAGCCATGAGACAACTTTCAAACAGCTCAGAAACACGTGGGAAGGTAACTTAATATGTATCCATCTGGTTTGCACTCTGCATTTTGTTGGAAAATTGAAATTTATACCATCTTAATGTCAGAACATAGTATGCACTGAGAAAGTAACTTTTTTGTCTTGATGAATAGAGCCATGAAAAAACTTTCAGACATCTCAGAATCATGTGGGAAGTTAACCAAAGGTGTTTCCATTAGGTTTGCAGTAAGTGCTTTGGTGTAAAATTGAAATGTATACTATTTGTATTGTCTAAGCATTGCATGCACTGAGATAACAACTTTTTTGTGTTGATGTGTACAGCCATGAAACAACATTCAACCTACTCATACTCATGTGGGAAGTTAACCTAAGTTGTTTCCATTAGGATTGCAGTCAGGACTTTTGAGTACAACTGAAATGTATACTACTTTTATGTCAAAGCATTCTATTCACTGAGAAATCAACTTTGTTGTCTTTATGTGCACAGGTATGAAACAACTTTCAGACACCTCAGAATCATGTGGGAAGTTAACCTAAGGTGTTTCCATTATGTTTGCAGTAAGTGCTTTGGTGTAAAATTGAAATGTATACTATTTGTATTGTCTAAGCATTGCATGCACTGAGATAAAAACTTTTTTGTGTTGATGTGTTGAGCGATGAGACAACTTTCAAACAGCTCAGAAACATGTGGGATGTTAACTTAATATGTATCCATCTGGTTTGCACTCTTCATTTTGTTGGAAAATTGAAATGTATACCATCTTACTGTTAGAATATAGTATGCACTGAGAAAGTAAGTTTTTTGTCTTGATGAACAGAGGCATGAAAGAACTTTCAACCTACTCATACTCATGTGGGAACTAAGCTAAGGTGTTTGCATTAGGTTTGCAGTAAGTGCTTTGGTGTAAAATTGAAATGTATACTATTTGTACTGTCTAAGCATTGCATGCACTGAGATAAAAACTTTTTTGTGTTGATGTGTAGAGCCATGAGACAACCTTCAAACAGCTGAGAAACATGTGGGAAGTTAACTTAATATGTATCCATCTGGTTTGCACTCTGCATTTTGTTGGAAATTTGAAATGTATACCACCTTAATGTCAGAACATAGTATGCACTGAGAAAGTAACTTTTTTGTCTTGATGAACAGAGGCATGAAACAACTTTCAACCTACTCATACTCATGTGGGAAGTTAAGCTAAGGTGTTTCCATTAGGTTTGCAGTAAGTGCTTTGGTGTAAAATTGAAATGTATACCATTTGTATTCTCTAAGCATTGCATGCACTGAGATAACAACTTTTTTGTGTTGATGTGTAGAGCCATGAGACAACTTTCAAACAGCTCAGAAACATGTGGGAAGGTAACTTAATCTGTATCCATCTAGTTTGCACTCTGCTTTTTGTTGGAAAATTGAAATTTGTACCATCTTAATGTCAGAACATAGTATGCACTGAGAAAGTAACTTTTTTGTCTTGATGAATAGAGCCATGAAACAACTTTCAGACATCTCAGAATCATGTGGGAAGTTAACCTAATTTGTTTCCATTAGGTTTGAAGTAAGTGTTTTGGTGTAAAATTGAAATGTATACTATTTGTATTGTCTAAGCATTGCATGCACTGAGATAACAACTTTTTATCTTGATGTTCAGAGTCATAATACAACTTTCAAACAACTCAGAAACATGTGGGAAGTTAACCTAAGTTGTTTCCATTAGGTTTGCAGCATGTACTTTGGTGTAAAATTGAAATGTATACTCTATGTATTATCTAACCATTGTATGCCCTGAGTTAACAACTTTTTTGTGTTGATGTGTAGAGCCATGAGACAACTTTCAAACAGCTCAGAAACATGTGGGAAGTTAACTTAATATGTATCCATCTGGTTTGCCCTCTGCATTTCGTTGGAAAATTGAAATGTATACCATCTTAATGTCAGAACATAGTATGCACTCAGAAAGTAACTTTTTTGTCTTGATGAACAGAGCCATGAAACAACTTTCAGACATCTCAGAATCATGTGGGAAGTTAACCAAAGGTGCTTCCATTAGGATTGCAGTCAGGACTTTTGAGTACAATTGAAATGTATACTACTTTTATGTCAAAGCATTCTATTCTCTGAGAAATCAACTTTTTTATCTTTATGTTCACAGGTTTGAAACAACTTTCAGACATCTCAGAATCAGGTGGGAAGTTAACCTAAGGTGTTTCTATTAGGTTTGCAGCATGTACTTTGGTGTAAAATTGAAATGTATACTCTCTGTATTATGTAACCATTGTATGCCCTCAGTTAACAACTTTTTTGTGTTGATGTGTAGAGCCATTAGACAACTTTCAAACAGCTCAGAAACATGTGGGAAGTTAACTTAATATGAATCCATCTTGTTTGCCCTCTGCATTTTGTTGGAAAATTCAAATGTATACCATCTTAATGTCGGAACATAGTATGCACTGAGAAAGTAACTTTTTTGTCTTGATGAACAGAGCCATGAAACAACTTTCAAACATCTCAGAATCATGTGGGAAGTTACCCTGAGGTGTTTCCATTAGGTTTGCAGTAAGTGCTTTGGTGTAAAATTGAAATGTATACTATTTGTATTGTCTAAGCATTGCATGCCCTGAGTTAACAACTTTTTTGTGTTGATGTGTACAGCCATGAAACAACTTTCAAACTCCTCATAATCATGTTGGAAGTTAACCTAAGGTGTTTCCATGAGATTTGCCATCAGGACTTTTGAGTAGAATTGAAATGTATAGTATTTGTACTGTAAAAGCATTGTATGCACTGAGAAAACAACTTTTTTCTCTTGATGTTCAGAGCCATAATACAACTTTCAAACAACTCAGAAACATGTGGGAAGTTAACCAAATTTGTTTCCATTAGGTTTGCAGTAAGTGCTTTGGTGTAAAATTGAAATGTATACTATTTGTATTGTCTAAGCATTGCATCAACTGAGATAACAACTTTTTTGTGTTGATGTGTAGAGCCATGAGACAACTTTCAAACAGCTCTGAAACATGTGGGAAGGTAACTTAATATGTATCCATCTGGTTTGCACTCTGCATTTTGTTGGAAAATTGAAATTTATACCATCTTAATGTTAGAACATAGTATGCACTGAGAAAGTAACTTTTTTGTCTTGATGTTCAGAGCCATGAAACAACTTTCAAACAACTGAGAAACATGTGGGAAGTTAACCTAAGTTGTTTCCATTAGGTTTGCAGCATGTACTTTGGTGTAAAATTGAAATGTATACTCTATGTATTATCTAACCATTGTATGCCCTGACTTAACAACTTTTTTGTGTTGATGTGTAGAGCCATGAAACAACTTTCAAACTACTCATAAACATGTGGGAAGTTAACCTAAGGTGTTTCCATTAGGTTTGCAGTCAGGACTTTTGAGTACAATTGAAATGTATACTACATTTATGTCAAAGCATTCTATTCACTGAGAAATCAACTTTTTTGTCTTTATGTTCACAGGTATGAAAGAACTTTCAGACATCTCAGAATCATGTGGGAAGTTAACCTAAGGTGTTTCCATTAGGTTTGCAGTAAGTGCTTTGGTGTAAAATTGAAATGTATAACCAGTTGTATTGTCTAAGCATTGTCTGCCCTGAGTTAACAACTTTTTTCTGTTGATGCGTGGAGCCATGAGACAACTTTCAAACAGCTCAGAAACATGTGGGAAGTTAACTTAATATGTATCCATCTGGTTTGCACTCTGCATTTTGTTGGAAAATTGTAATGTATACCACCTTAACGTTAGAACATAATATGCACTGAGAAAGTAACTTTTTTGTCTTGATGAACAGAGGCATGAAACAACTTTCAACCTACTCATACTCATGTGGGAAGTTAACCTAAGGTGTTTCCATTAGGTTTGCAGTAAGTGCTTTGGTGTAAAATTGAAATGTATACTATTTGTATTGTCTAAGCATTGCATGCACTGAGATAACAACTTTTTTGTGTTGATGTGTAGAGCCATGAGACAACTTTTAAACAGCTCAGAAACATGTGGGAAGGAAACTTAATATGTATCCATCTGGTTTGCACTCTGCATTTTGTTGGAAAATTGAAATTTATACCATCTTAATGTCAGAACATAGTATGCACTGAGAAAGTAACTTTTTTGTCTTGATGAATAGAGCCATGAAACAACTTTCAGACATCTCAGAATCATGTGGGAAGTTAACCTAATTTGTTTCCATTAGGTTTGCAGTAAGTGCTTTGGCGTAAAATTGAGATGTATACCGTTTGTATGGTCTAAGCATTGTATGCCCTGAGTTAAGAACTTTTTTGTGTTGATGTGTGGAGCCATGAGACAACTTTCAAACAGCTCAGAAACATGTGGGAAGTTAACTTAATATGAATCCATCTTGTTTGCCCTCTGCATTTTGTTGGAAAATTGTAATGTATACCACCTTAATGTTAGAACATAGTATGCACTGAGAAAGTAACTTTTTTGTCTTGATGAACAGAGGCATGAAACAACTTTCAACCTACTCATACTCATGTGGGAAGTTAACCTAAGGTGTTTCCATTAGGTTTGCAGTAAGTGCTTTGGTGTAAAATTGAAATGTATACTATTTGTATTGTCTAAGCATTGCATGCACTGAGATAACAACTTTTTTGTGTTGACGTGTACAGCCATGAAACGACTTTCAAACTACTCATATTCATGTGGGAAGTTCACCTGAAGTGTTTCCATTAGGTTAGCAATCAGGACTTTTGAGTAGAATTGAAATGTATACTATTTGTATTGTAAAAGCATTGTATGCACTGAGAAAACAACTTTTTTGTCTTGATGTTCAGAGCCATAATACAACTTTCAAACAACTCAGAAACATGTGGGAAGTTAACCTAAGTTGTTTCCATTAGGATTGCAGCATGTACTTTGGTGTAAAATTGAAGTGTATGCTATCTGTATTATCTAACCATTGTATGCCCTGAGTTAACAACTTTTTTCTGTTGATGTGTAGAGCCATGAGACAACTTTCAAACAGCTCAGAAACATCTGGGAAGTTAACTTAATATGTATCCATCTGGTTTGCACTCTGCATTTTGTTGGAAAATTGAAATGTATACCATCTTAATGTTAGAACACAGTATGCACTGAGAAAGTAACTTTTTTGTCTTGATGAACAGAGGCATGAAACAACATTCAACCTACTCATACTCATGTGGAAAGTTAACCAAAGGTGTTTCCATTAGGATTGCAGTCAGGACTTTTGAGTACAATTGAAATGTATACTACTTCTATGTCAAAGCATTCTATTCACTGAGAAATCAACTTTGTTGTCTTTATGTGCACAGGTATTATACAACTTTCAGACACCTCAGAATCATGTGGGAAGTTAACCTAAGGTGTTTCCATTAGGTTTGCAGTCAGTGCTTTGGTGTAAAATTGAGATGTATACTATTTGTATTGTCTAAGCTTTGCATGCACTGAGATAACAACTTTTTTGTGTTGATGTGTAATGCCATGAAACAACTTTCAAACTACTCATATTCATGTGGGAAGTTAACCTAAGGTGTTTCCATTAGGTTTGCAGCATGTACTTTGGTGTAAAATTGAAATGTATACTCTCTGTTTTATCCAACCATTGTATGCCCTGAGTTAACAACATTTTTGTGTTGATGTGTAGAGCCATGAGACAACTTTGAAACAACTCAGAAACATGTGGGAAGTTAACTTAATATGTATCCATCTTGTTTCCCTCTGCATTTTGTTGGAAAATTGAAATGTATACCATCTTAATGTCAGAACAGAGTATGCACTGAGAAAGTAACTTTTTTGTCTTGATGAACAGAGCCATGCAACAAGTTTCAAACATCTCAGAATCATGTGGGAAGTTTCCCTGAGGTGTTTCCATTAGGTTTGCAGTAAGTGCTTTGGTGTAAAATTGAAATGTATGCTATTTGTATAGTCTAAGTATTGCATGCAATGTAACAACTTTTTTGTATGGATATGTAGAGCCATGAGACAACTTTCAAACAGCTCAGAAACATGTGGGAAGTTAACTTAATATGTATCTATCTGGTTTGACCTCTGCATTTTGTTGGAAAATTGAAATGTATACCATCTTAATGTCAGAACATAGTATGCACTGAGAAAGTAACTTTTTTGTTTTGATGAACAGAGCCATGAAACAACTTTCAGACATCTCAGAATCATGTGGGAAGTTAACCTAAGGTGTTTCCATTAGGTTTGCAATGAGGACTTTTTAGTAGAATTGAAATGTATACTATTTGTATTGTAAAAGCATTGTATGCACTGAGAAAACAACTTTGTTGTCTTTATGTGCACAGGTATGAAACAACTTTCAGACACCTCAGAATCATGTGGGAAGTTAACCTAAGGTGTTTCCATTAGGTTTGCAGTAAGTGCTTTGTTGTAAAATTGAGATGTATACTATTTGTATTGTCTAAGAATTGCATGCACTGAGATAACAACTTTTTTGTGTTGATGTGTAATGCCATGAAACAACTTTCAAACTACTCATATTCATGTGGGAAGTTAACCTAAGGTGTTTCCATTAGGTTTGCAATCAGGACTTTTGAGTAGAATTGAGATGTATACTATTTGTATTGTCTAAGCATTGCATGCACTGAGTTAACAACTTTTTTGTGTTGATGTGCAGAGCCATGAGACAACTTTCAAACAGCTCAGAAACATGTGGGAAGTTAACTTAATATGTATCCATCTGGTTTGCCCTCTACATTTTGTTGGATAATTGAAATGTATATCATCTTAATGTCAGAACATAGTATGCACTCAGAAATTAACTTTTTTGTCTTGATGAACAGAGCCATGAAACAACTTTCAGACATCTCAGAATCATGTGGGAAGTTAACCAAAGGTGTTGCATTAGGTTTGCAGTAAGTGCTTTGGTGTAAAATTGAAATGTATACTATTTGTATTGTCTAAGCATTGCATGCACTGTGATAACAACTTTTTTGTGTTGAAGTGTAATGCCATGAAACAACTTTCAAACTACTCATATTCATGTGGGAAGTTAACCTAAGGTGTTTCCATTAGGTTTGCAACCAGGACTTTTGAGTAGAATTGAAATGTATACTATTTGTATTGTAAAAGCATTGTAGGCATTGGGAAAACAACTTTTTTGTCTTGATGTTCAGAGCCATAATACAACTTTCAAACAACTCAGAAACATGTGGGAAGTTAACCTAAGGTGTTTCCATTAGGTTTGCAGCATGTACTGTGGTGTAAATTTGAAATGTATACTCTCTGTATTATCTAACCATTGTATGCCCTGAGTTAACAACTTATTTGTGTTGATGTGTAGAGCCATGAGACAACTTTCAAACAGCTCAGAAACATGTGGGAAGTTAACTTAATATGTATCCATCTGGTTTGCCCTCTGCATTTTGTTGGAAAATTGAAATGTATACCATCTTAATGTCAGAACATCGTATGCACTGAGAAAGTAACTTTTTTGTCGTGATGAACAGAGCCATGAAACAACTTTCAGACATCTCAGAATCATGTGGGAAGTTAACCTAAGGTGTTTCCATTAGGTTTGCAGTAAGTGCTTTGGTGTAAAATTGAAATGTATGCTATTTGTATAGTCTAAGTATTGCATGCACTGTAACAACTTTTTTGTATTGATATGTAGAGCCATGAGACAACTTTCAAACAGCTCAGAAACATGTGGGAAGTTAACTTAATATGTATCTATCTGGTTTGACCTCTGCATTTTGTTGGAAAATTGAAATGTATACCATCTTAATGTCAGAACATAGTATGCACTGAGAAAGTAACTTTTTTGTTTTGATGAACAGAGCCATGAAACAACTTTCAGACATCTCAGAATCATGTGGGAAGTTAACCTAAGGTGTTTCCATTAGGTTTGCAATCAGGACTTTTGAGTAGAATTGAAATGTATACCATTTGTATTGTAAAAGCATTGTATGCACTGAGAAAACAACTTTGTTGTCTTCTTGTGCACAGGTATGAAACAACTTTCAGACACCTCAGAATCATGTGGGAAGTTAACCTAAGGTGTTTCCATTAGGTTTGCAGTAAGTGCTTTGGTGTAAAATTGAGATGTATACTATTTGTATTGTCTAAGCATTGCATGCACTGAGATAACAACTTTTTTGTGTTGATGTGTAATGCCATGAAACAACTTTCAAACTACTCATATTCATGTGGGAAGTTAACCTAAGGTGTTTCCATTAGGTTTGCAATCAGGACTTTTGAGTAGAATTGAGATGTATACTATTTGTATTGTCTAAGCATTGCATGCACTGAGTTAACAACTTTTTTGTGTTGATGTGTAGAGCCATGAGACAACTTTCAAACAACTCAGAAACATGTGGGAAGTTAACTTAATATGTATCCATCTGGTTTGCCCTTTACATTTTGTTGGATAATTGAAATGTATACCATCTTAATGTCAGAACATAGTATGCACTGAGAAATTAACTTTTTTGTCTTGATGAACAGAGCCATGAAACAACTTTCAGACATCTCAGAATCATGTGGGAAGTTAACCAAAGGTGTTCCATTAGGTTTGCAGTAAGTGCTTTGGTGTAAAATTGAAATGTATACTATTTGTATTGTCTAAGCATTGCATGCACTGAGATAAAAACTTTTTTGTGTTGATGTGTAGAGCCATGAGACAAATTTCAAACAGCTGAGAAACATGTGGGAAGTTAACTTAATATGTATCCATCTGGTTTGCACTCTGCATTTTGTTGGAAAATTGTAATGTATACCATCTTAATGTCAGAACATAGTATGCACTGAGAAAGTAACTTTTTTGTCTTGATGAACAGAGGCATGAAACAACTTTCAACCTACTCATACTCATGTGGGAAGTTAACCAAAGGTGTTTCCATTAGGATTGCAGTCAGGACTTTTGAGTACAATTGAAATGTACACTACTTTTATGTCAACGCATTCTATTCACTGAGAAATCAACTTTTTTTATCTTTATGTTCACAGGTATGAAACAACTTTCAGACACCTCAGAATCATGTGGGAAGTTAACCTAAGGTGTTTCCATTAGGTTTGCAGTAAGTGCTTTGGTGTAAAATTGAGATGTATACTATTTGTATTGTCTAAGCATTGCATGCACTGAGATAACAACTTTTTTGTGTTGAAGTGTAATGCCATGAAACAACTTTCAAACTACTCATATTCATGTGGGAAGTTAACCTAAGGTGTTTCCATTAGGTTTGCAACCAGGACTTTTGAGTAGAATTGAAATGTATACTATATGTATTGTAAAAGCATTGTAGGCATTGGGAAAACAACTTTTTTGTCTTGATGTTCAGAGCCATAATACAACTTTCAAACAACTCAGAAACATGTGGGAAGTTAACCTAAGGTGTTTCCATTAGGTTTGCAGCATGTACTTTGGTGTAAAATTGAAATGTGTACTCTCTGTATTATCTAACCATTGTATGCCCTGATTTAACAACTTTTTTGTGTTGATGTGTAGAGCCATGAGATAACTTTCAAACAGCTCAGAAACATGTCGGAAGTTAACTTAATATGAATCCATCTGGTTTGCCCTCTGCATTTTGTTGGAAAATTGAAATTTATACCATCTTAATGTCAGAACATAGTATGCACTGAGAAAGTAACTTTTTTGTCTTGATGAATAGAGCCATGAAACAACTTTCAGACATCTCAGAATCATGTGGGAAGTTACCCTGAGGTGTTTCCATTAGGTTTGCAGTAAGTGCTTTGCTGTAAAATTGAAATGTATACTATTTGTATTGTCTAAGCATTGCATGCCCTGAGTTAACAACTTTTTTGTGTTGATGTGTACAGCCATGAAACAACTTTCAAACTGCTCATAATCATGTTGGAAGTTATCCTAAGGTTTTTCCATGAGATTTGCCATCAGGACTTTTGAGAACATTTGAAATGTATAGTATTTGTACTGTAAAAGCATTGTATGCACTGAGAAAACAACTTTTTTGTCTTGATGTTCAGAGCCATAATAAAACTTTCAAACAACTCAGAAACATGTGGGAAGTTAACCTAAGTTGTTTCCATTAGGTTTGCAGCATGTACTTTGGTGTAAAATTGAAATGTATACTATTTCTATTATCTAACCATTGTTGGTCCTGAGTTAACAACTTTTTTGTGTTGATGTGTAGAGCCAAGAAACAACTTTCAGACATCTCAGAATCATGTGGGAAGTTAACTAAATATGTATCCGTCTGGTTTGCACTCTGCATTTTGTTGGAAAATTGAAATGTATACCATCTTAATGTTAGAATATAGTATGCACTGAGAAAGTAACTTTTTTGTCTTCATGAACAGAGGCATGAAACAACTTTCAGACAACTCGGAATCATGTGCGAAGTTAACCAAAGTTGTTTCCGTTAGGATTGCAGTCAGGACTTTTGAGTACAATTGAAATGTATACTACTTTTATGTCAAAGCATTCTATTCACTGAGAAATCAACTTTGTTGTCTTTATGTGCACAGGTATGAAACAACTTTCAGTGACCTCAGAATCATGTGGGATGTTAACCTAAGGTGTTTCCATTAGGTTTGCAGTAAGTGCTTTGGTGTAAAATTGAAATGTATACTATTTGTATTGTCTAAGCATTGCATGCACTGAGATAAAAACTTTTTTGTGTTGATGTGTTGAGCAATGAGACAACTTTCAAACAGCTCAGAAACATGTGGGATGTTAACTAAATATGTATCCGTCTGGTTTGCACTCTGCATTTTGTTGGAAAATTGAAATGTATACCATCTTAATGTTAGAATATAGTATGCACTGAGAAAGTAACTTTTTTGTCTTCATGAACAGAGGCATGAAACAACTTTCAGACAACTCGGAATCATGTGCGAAGTTAACCAAAGTTGTTTCCATTAGGATTGCAGTCAGGACTTTTGAGTACAATTGAAATGTATACTACATTTATGTCAAAGCATTCTATTCACTGAGAAAACAACTTTTTTGTCTTGATGTTCAGAGCCATAATACAACTTTCAAACAACTCAGAAACATGTGGGAAGTTAACCTAAGTTGTTTCCATTAGGTTTGCAGCATGTACTTTAGTGTAAAATTGAAATGTATACTCTATGTATTATCTAACCATTGTATGCCCTGAGTTAACAACTTTTTTGTGTTGATGTGTAGAGCCATGAGACAACTTTCAAACAGCTCAGAAACATGTGGGAAGTTAACTTAATATGTATCCATCTGGTTTGCACTCTTCATTTTGTTGGAAAATTGAAATGTATACCATCTTAAAGTCGGAACATAGTATGCACTGAGAAAGTAACTTTTTTGTCTTGATTAACAGAGGCATGAAACAACTTTCAACCTACTCATACTCATGTGGGAAGTCAACCAAAGGTGTTTCTATTAGGATTGCAGTCAGGACTTTTGAGTACATTGAAATGTATTCTATTTGTATTCGAGAAGCATTGTATGCACTGAGAAAACAACTTTTTTGTCTTGATGTTCAGAGCCATAATACAACTTTCAAACAACTCAGAAACATGTAGGAAGTTAACCTAAGTTGTTTCCATTAGGTTTGCAGCATGTACGTTGTTGTAAAATTGAAAAGTATACTCTCTGTATTATCTAACCATTGT
Source organism: Mobula birostris (assembly GCF_030028105.1). Taxonomy (NCBI): domain Eukaryota; kingdom Metazoa; phylum Chordata; class Chondrichthyes; order Myliobatiformes; family Myliobatidae; genus Mobula; species Mobula birostris. The sequence goes on from NC_092375.1 coordinate 99,733,764, forward strand.
ATGCACTGAGTTAACAACTTTTTTGTGTTGATGTGTAGAGCCATGAGACAACTTTCAAACAGCTCAGAAACATGTGGGAAGTTAAATTAATATGTATCCATCTGGTTTGCCCTCTGCATTTTGTTGGAAAATTGAAATGTACACCATCTTAATGTCAGAACATAGTATGCACTCAAAAAGTAACTTTTTTGTCTTGATGAACAGAGCCATGAAACAACTTTCAGACATCTCAGAATCATGTGGGAAGTTAAACTAAGGTGTTTGCATTAGGTTTGCAGTAAGTGCTTTGGTGTAAAATTGAGATGTATACTATTTGTATTGTCTAAGCATTGCATGCACTGAGATAACAACTTTTTTGTGTTGATGTGTAATGCCATGAAACAACTTTCAAACTACTCATATTCATGTGGGAAGTTAACCTCAGGTGTTTCCATTAGGTTTGCAATCAGGACTTTTGAATAGAATAGAAATGTATTCTATTTGTATTGTAAAAGCATTGTATGCACTGAGAAAACAACTTTTTTGTCTTGATGTTCAGAGCCATAATACAACTTTCAAACACTCAGAAACATGTGGGAAGTTAACCTAAGGTGTTTCCATTAGGTTTGCAGCATGTACTTTGGTGTAAAATTGAAATGTGTACTCTCTGTATTATCTAACCATTGTATGCCCTGATTTAACAACTTTTTTGTGTTGATGTGTAGAGCCATGAGATAACTTTCAAACAGCTCAGAAACATGTCGGAAGTTAACTTAATATGAATCCATCTGGTTTGCCCTCTGCATTTTGTTGGAAAATTGAAATGTATACCATCTTAATGTCAGAACAGAGTATGCACTGAGAAAGTAACTTTTTTGTCTTGTTGAACAGAGCCATGAAACAACTTTCAGACATCTCAGAATCATGTGGGAAGTTAACCAAAGGTGTTTCCATTAGGTTTGCAGTAAGTGCTTTGGTGTAAAATTGAAATGTATACTATTTGTATTGTCTAAGCAGTGCATGCACTGAGATAAAAACTTTTTTGTGTTGATGTGTAGAACCATGAGACAAATTTCAAACAGCTGAGAAACATGTGGGAAGTTAACTTAATATGTATCCATCTTGTTTCCCTCTGCATTTTGTTGGAAAATTGAAATGCATACCATCTTAATGTCAGAACATAGTGTGCATTGAGAAAGTAACTTTTTTGTCTTGATGAACAGAGCCATGAAACAACTTTCAAACATCTCAGAACCATGTGGGAAGTTAACCAAAGGTGTTTCCATCTTGTTTCCCTCTGCATTTTGTTGGAAAATTGAGATGTATACCATCTTAATGTCAGAACAGAGTATGCACTGAGAAAGTAACTCTTTTGTCTTGATGAACAGAGCCATGAAACAACTTTCAAACATCTCAGAATCATGTGGGAAGTTAACCAAAGGTGTTTCCATTAGGATTGCAGGCAGGACTTTTGAGTACAATTGAAATGTATACTACTTTTATGTCAAAGCATTCTATTCACTGAGAAATCAACTTTCTTATCTTTATGTTCAGAGGTTTGAAACAACTTTCAGACATCTCAGAATCAGGTGGGAAGTTAACCTAAGGTGTTTCCATTAGGTTTGCAGTAAGTGCTTTGGTGTAAAATTGAGATGTATACTATTTGTATTGTCTAAGCATTGCATGCCCTGAGTTAACAACTTTTTTGTGTTGATGTGTAGAGCCATGAGATAACTTTCAAACAGCTCAGAAACATGTCGGAAGTTAACTTAATATGAATCCATCTGCTTTGCCCTCTGCATTTTGTTGGAAAATTGAAATGTATACCATCTTAATGTCAGAACAGAGTATGCACTGAGAAAGTAACTTTTTTGTCTTGTTGAACAGAGCCATGAAACAACTTTCAGACATCTCAGAATCATGTGGGAAGTTAACCAAAGGTGTTTCCATTAGGTTTGCAGTAAGTGCTTTGGTGTAAAATTGAAATGTATACTATTTGTATTGTCTAAGCATTGCATGCACTGAGATAAAAACTTTTTTGTGTTGATGTGTAGAGCCATGAGACAACTTTCAAACAGCTCAGAAACATGTGGGAAGTTAACTTAATATGTATCCATCTGGTTTGCCCTCTACATTTTGTTGGATAATTGAAATGTATACCATCTTAATGTCAGACATAGTATGCACTGAGAAATTAACTTTTTTGTCTTGATGAACAGAGCCATGAAACAACTTTCAGACATCTCAGAATCATGTGGGAAGTTAACCAAAGGTGTTCCATTAGGTTTGCAGTAAGTGCTTTGGTGTAAAATTGAAATGTATACTATTTGTATTGTCTAAGCATTGCATGCACTGAGATAAAAACTTTTTTGTGTTGATGTGTAGAGCCATGAGACAAATTTCAAACAGCTGAGAAACATGTGGGAAGTTAACTTAATATGTATCCATCTGGTTTGCACTCTGCATTTTGTTGGAAAATTGAAATGTATACCATCTTAATGTCAGAACATAGTATGCAGTGAGAAAGTAACTTTTTTGTCGTGATGAACAGAGCCATGAAACATCTTTCAGACATCTCAGAATCATGTGGGAAGTTAACCTAAGGTGTTTCCATTAGGTTTGCAATCAGGACTTTTGATTAGAGTTGAAATGTATACTATTTGTATTGTAAAAGCATTGTATGCACTGAGAAAACAACTTTTTTGTCGTGATGTTCAGAGCCATAATACAACTTTCAAACAACTCAGAAACATGTGGGAAGTTAACCTAAGTTGTTTCCATTAGGATTGCAGCATGTACTTTGGTGTAAAATTGAAGTGTATGCTATCTGTATTATCTAACCATTGTATGCCCTGAGTTAACAACTTTTTTCTGTTGATGTGTAGAGCCATGAGCCAACTTTCAAACAGCTCAGAAACATCTGGGAAGTTAACTTAATATGTATCCATCTGGTTTGCACTCTGCATTTTGTTGGAAAATTGAAATGTATACCATCTTAATGTTAGAACACAGTATGCACTGAGAAAGTAACTTTTTTGTCTTGATGAACAGAGGCATGAAACAACATTCAACCTACTCATACTCATGTGGAAAGTTAACCAAAGGTGTTTCCATTAGGATTGCAGTCAGGACTTTTGAGTACAATTGAAATGTATACTACTTCTATGTCAAAGCATTCTATTCACTGAGAAATCAACTTTGTTGTCTTTATGTGCACAGGTATTATACAACTTTCAGACACCTCAGAATCATGTGGGAAGTTAACCTAAGGTGTTTCCATTAGGTTTGCAGTCAGTGCTTTGGTGTAAAATTGAGATGTATACTATTTGTATTGTCTAAGCTTTGCATGCACTGAGATAACAACTTTTTTGTGTTGATGTGTAATGCCATGAAACAACTTTCAAACTACTCATATTCATGTGGGAAGTTAACCTAAGGTGTTTCCATTAGGTTTGCAGCATGTACTTTGGTGTAAAATTGAAATGTATACTCTCTGTATTATCCAACCATTGTATGCCCTGAGTTAACAACATTTTTGTGTTGATGTGTAGAGCCATGAGACAACTTTGAAACAACTCAGAAACATGTGGGAAGTTAACTTAATATGTATCCATCTTGTTTCCCTCTGCATTTTGTTGGAAAATTGAAATGTATACCATCTTAATGTCAGAACAGAGTATGCACTGAGAAAGTAACTTTTTTGTCTTGATGAACAGAGCCATGCAACAAGTTTCAAACATCTCAGAATCATGTGGGAAGTTTCCCTGAGGTGTTTCCATTAGGTTTGCAGTAAGTGCTTTGGTGTAAAATTGAAATGTATGCTATTTGTATAGTCTAAGTATTGCATGCAATGTAACAACTTTTTTGTATGGATATGTAGAGCCATGAGACAACTTTCAAACAGCTCAGAAACATGTGGGAAGTTAACTTAATATGTATCTATCTGGTTTGACCTCTGCATTTTGTTGGAAAATTGAAATGTATACCATCTTAATGTCAGAACATAGTATGCACTGAGAAAGTAACTTTTTTGTTTTGATGAACAGAGCCATGAAACAACTTTCAGACATCTCAGAATCATGTGGGAAGTTAACCTAAGGTGTTTCCTTTAGGTTTGCAATGAGGACTTTTTAGTAGAATTGAAATGTATACTATTTGTATTGTAAAAGCATTGTATGCACTGAGAAAACAACTTTGTTGTCTTTATGTGCACAGGTATGAAACAACTTTCAGACACCTCAGAATCATGTGGGAAGTTAACCTAAGGTGTTTCCATTAGGTTTGCAGTAAGTGCTTTGTTGTAAAATTGAGATGTATACTATTTGTATTGTCTAAGAATTGCATGCACTGAGATAACAACTTTTTTGTGTTGATGTGTAATGCCATGAAACAACTTTCAAACTACTCATATTCATGTGGGAAGTTAACCTAAGGTGTTTCCATTAGGTTTGCAATCAGGACTTTTGAGTAGAATTGAGATGTATACTATTTGTATTGTCTAAGCATTGCATGCACTGAGTTAACAACTTTTTTGTGTTGATGTGCAGAGCCATGAGACAACTTTCAAACAGCTCAGAAACATGTGGGAAGTTAACTTAATATGTATCCATCTGGTTTGCCCTCTACATTTTGTTGGATAATTGAAATGTATATCATCTTAATGTCAGAACATAGTATGCACTCAGAAATTAACTTTTTTGTCTTGATGAACAGAGCCATGAAACAACTTTCAGACATCTCAGAATCATGTGGGAAGTTAACCAAAGGTGTTGCATTAGGTTTGCAGTAAGTGCTTTGGTGTAAAATTGAAATGTATACTATTTGTATTGTCTAAGCATTGCATGCACTGTGATAACAACTTTTTTGTGTTGAAGTGTAATGCCATGAAACAACTTTCAAACTACTCATATTCATGTGGGAAGTTAACCTAAGGTGTTTCCATTAGGTTTGCAACCAGGACTTTTGAGTAGAATTGAAATGTATACTATTTGTATTGTAAAAGCATTGTAGGCATTGGGAAAACAACTTTTTTGTCTTGATGTTCAGAGCCATAATACAACTTTCAAACAACTCAGAAACATGTGGGAAGTTAACCTAAGGTGTTTCCATTAGGTTTGCAGCATGTACTGTGGTGTAAATTTGAAATGTATACTCTCTGTATTATCTAACCATTGTATGCCCTGAGTTAACAACTTATTTGTGTTGATGTGTAGAGCCATGAGACAACTTTCAAACAGCTCAGAAACATGTGGGAAGTTAACTTAATATGTATCCATCTGGTTTGCCCTCTGCATTTTGTTGGAAAATTGAAATGTATACCATCTTAATGTCAGAACATCGTATGCACTGAGAAAGTAACTTTTTTGTCGTGATGAACAGAGCCATGAAACAACTTTCAGACATCTCAGAATCATGTGGGAAGTTAACCTAAGGTGTTTCCATTAGGTTTGCAGTAAGTGCTTTGGTGTAAAATTGAAATGTATGCTATTTGTATAGTCTAAGTATTGCATGCACTGTAACAACTTTTTTGTATTGATATGTAGAGCCATGAGACAACTTTCAAACAGCTCAGAAACATGTGGGAAGTTAACCTAAGTTGTTTCCATTAGGATTGCAGCATGTACTTTGGTGTAAAATTGAAGTGTATGCTATCTGTATTATCTAACCATTGTATGCCCTGAGTTAACAACTTTTTTCTGTTGATGTGTAGAGCCATGAGCCAACTTTCAAACAGCTCAGAAACATCTGGGAAGTTAACTTAATATGTATCCATCTGGTTTGCACTCTGCATTTTGTTGGAAAATTGAAATGTATACCATCTTAATGTTAGAACACAGTATGCACTGAGAAAGTAACTTTTTTGTCTTGATGAACAGAGGCATGAAACAACATTCAACCTACTCATACTCATGTGGAAAGTTAACCAAAGGTGTTTCCATTAGGATTGCAGTCAGGACTTTTGAGTACAATTGAAATGTATACTACTTCTATGTCAAAGCATTCTATTCACTGAGAAATCAACTTTGTTGTCTTTATGTGCACAGGTATTATACAACTTTCAGACACCTCAGAATCATGTGGGAAGTTAACCTAAGGTGTTTCCATTAGGTTTGCAGTCAGTGCTTTGGTGTAAAATTGAGATGTATACTATTTGTATTGTCTAAGCTTTGCATGCACTGAGATAACAACTTTTTTGTGTTGATGTGTAATGCCATGAAACAACTTTCAAACTACTCATATTCATGTGGGAAGTTAACCTAAGGTGTTTCCATTAGGTTTGCAGCATGTACTTTGGTGTAAAATTGAAATGTATACTCTCTGTATTATCCAACCATTGTATGCCCTGAGTTAACAACATTTTTGTGTTGATGTGTAGAGCCATGAGACAACTTTGAAACAACTCAGAAACATGTGGGAAGTTAACTTAATATGTATCCATCTTGTTTCCCTCTGCATTTTGTTGGAAAATTGAAATGTATACCATCTTAATGTCAGAACAGAGTATGCACTGAGAAAGTAACTTTTTTGTCTTGATGAACAGAGCCATGCAACAAGTTTCAAACATCTCAGAATCATGTGGGAAGTTTCCCTGAGGTGTTTCCATTAGGTTTGCAGTAAGTGCTTTGGTGTAAAATTGAAATGTATGCTATTTGTATAGTCTAAGTATTGCATGCAATGTAACAACTTTTTTGTATGGATATGTAGAGCCATGAGACAACTTTCAAACAGCTCAGAAACATGTGGGAAGTTAACTTAATATGTATCTATCTGGTTTGACCTCTGCATTTTGTTGGAAAATTGAAATGTATACCATCTTAATGTCAGAACATAGTATGCACTGAGAAAGTAACTTTTTTGTTTTGATGAACAGAGCCATGAAACAACTTTCAGACATCTCAGAATCATGTGGGAAGTTAACCTAAGGTGTTTCCTTTAGGTTTGCAATGAGGACTTTTTAGTAGAATTGAAATGTATACTATTTGTATTGTAAAAGCATTGTATGCACTGAGAAAACAACTTTGTTGTCTTTATGTGCACAGGTATGAAACAACTTTCAGACACCTCAGAATCATGTGGGAAGTTAACCTAAGGTGTTTCCATTAGGTTTGCAGTAAGTGCTTTGTTGTAAAATTGAGATGTATACTATTTGTATTGTCTAAGAATTGCATGCACTGAGATAACAACTTTTTTGTGTTGATGTGTAATGCCATGAAACAACTTTCAAACTACTCATATTCATGTGGGAAGTTAACCTAAGGTGTTTCCATTAGGTTTGCAATCAGGACTTTTGAGTAGAATTGAGATGTATACTATTTGTATTGTCTAAGCATTGCATGCACTGAGTTAACAACTTTTTTGTGTTGATGTGCAGAGCCATGAGACAACTTTCAAACAGCTCAGAAACATGTGGGAAGTTAACTTAATATGTATCCATCTGGTTTGCCCTCTACATTTTGTTGGATAATTGAAATGTATATCATCTTAATGTCAGAACATAGTATGCACTCAGAAATTAACTTTTTTGTCTTGATGAACAGAGCCATGAAACAACTTTCAGACATCTCAGAATCATGTGGGAAGTTAACCAAAGGTGTTGCATTAGGTTTGCAGTAAGTGCTTTGGTGTAAAATTGAAATGTATACTATTTGTATTGTCTAAGCATTGCATGCACTGTGATAACAACTTTTTTGTGTTGAAGTGTAATGCCATGAAACAACTTTCAAACTACTCATATTCATGTGGGAAGTTAACCTAAGGTGTTTCCATTAGGTTTGCAACCAGGACTTTTGAGTAGAATTGAAATGTATACTATTTGTATTGTAAAAGCATTGTAGGCATTGGGAAAACAACTTTTTTGTCTTGATGTTCAGAGCCATAATACAACTTTCAAACAACTCAGAAACATGTGGGAAGTTAACCTAAGGTGTTTCCATTAGGTTTGCAGCATGTACTGTGGTGTAAATTTGAAATGTATACTCTCTGTATTATCTAACCATTGTATGCCCTGAGTTAACAACTTATTTGTGTTGATGTGTAGAGCCATGAGACAACTTTCAAACAGCTCAGAAACATGTGGGAAGTTAACTTAATATGTATCCATCTGGTTTGCCCTCTGCATTTTGTTGGAAAATTGAAATGTATACCATCTTAATGTCAGAACATCGTATGCACTGAGAAAGTAACTTTTTTGTCGTGATGAACAGAGCCATGAAACAACTTTCAGACATCTCAGAATCATGTGGGAAGTTAACCTAAGGTGTTTCCATTAGGTTTGCAGTAAGTGCTTTGGTGTAAAATTGAAATGTATGCTATTTGTATAGTCTAAGTATTGCATGCACTGTAACAACTTTTTTGTATTGATATGTAGAGCCATGAGACAACTTTCAAACAGCTCAGAAACATGTGGGAAGTTAACTTAATATGTATCTATCTGGTTTGACCTCTGCATTTTGTTGGAAAATTGAAATGTATACCATCTTAATGTCAGAACATAGTATGCACTGAGAAAGTAACTTTTTTGTTTTGATGAACAGAGCCATGAAACAACTTTCAGACATCTCAGAATCATGTGGGAAGTTAACCTAAGGTGTTTCCATTAGGTTTGCAATCAGGACTTTTGAGTAGAATTGAAATGTATACCATTTGTATTGTAAAAGCATTGTATGCACTGAGAAAACAACTTTGTTGTCTTCTTGTGCACAGGTATGAAACAACTTTCAGACACCTCAGAATCATGTGGGAAGTTAACCTAAGGTGTTTCCATTAGGTTTGCAGTAAGTGCTTTGGTGTAAAATTGAGATGTATACTATTTGTATTGTCTAAGCATTGCATGCACTGAGATAACAACTTTTTTGTGTTGATGTGTAATGCCATGAAACAACTTTCAAACTACTCATATTCATGTGGGAAGTTAACCTAAGGTGTTTCCATTAGGTTTGCAATCAGGACTTTTGAGTAGAATTGAGATGTATACTATTTGTATTGTCTAAGCATTGCATGCACTGAGTTAACAACTTTTTTGTGTTGATGTGTAGAGCCATGAGACAACTTTCAAACAACTCAGAAACATGTGGGAAGTTAACTTAATATGTATCCATCTGGTTTGCCCTTTACATTTTGTTGGATAATTGAAATGTATACCATCTTAATGTCAGAACATAGTATGCACTGAGAAATTAACTTTTTTGTCTTGATGAACAGAGCCATGAAACAACTTTCAGACATCTCAGAATCATGTGGGAAGTTAACCAAAGGTGTTCCATTAGGTTTGCAGTAAGTGCTTTGGTGTAAAATTGAAATGTATACTATTTGTATTGTCTAAGCATTGCATGCACTGAGATAAAAACTTTTTTGTGTTGATGTGTAGAGCCATGAGACAAATTTCAAACAGCTGAGAAACATGTGGGAAGTTAACTTAATATGTATCCATCTGGTTTGCACTCTGCATTTTGTTGGAAAATTGTAATGTATACCATCTTAATGTCAGAACATAGTATGCACTGAGAAAGTAACTTTTTTGTCTTGATGAACAGAGGCATGAAACAACTTTCAACCTACTCATACTCATGTGGGAAGTTAACCAAAGGTGTTTCCATTAGGATTGCAGTCAGGACTTTTGAGTACAATTGAAATGTACACTACTTTTATGTCAATGCATTCTATTCACTGAGAAATCAACTTTTTTTATCTTTATGTTCACAGGTATGAAACAACTTTCAGACACCTCAGAATCATGTGGGAAGTTAACCTAAGGTGTTTCCATTAGGTTTGCAGTAAGTGCTTTGGTGTAAAATTGAGATGTATACTATTTGTATTGTCTAAGCATTGCATGCACTGAGATAACAACTTTTTTGTGTTGAAGTGTAATGCCATGAAACAACTTTCAAACTACTCATATTCATGTGGGAAGTTAACCTAAGGTGTTTCCATTAGGTTTGCAACCAGGACTTTTGAGTAGAATTGAAATGTATACTATATGTATTGTAAAAGCATTGTAGGCATTGGGAAAACAACTTTTTTGTCTTGATGTTCAGAGCCATAATACAACTTTCAAACAACTCAGAAACATGTGGGAAGTTAACCTAAGGTGTTTCCATTAGGTTTGCAGCATGTACTTTGGTGTAAAATTGAAATGTGTACTCTCTGTATTATCTAACCATTGTATGCCCTGATTTAACAACTTTTTTGTGTTGATGTGTAGAGCCATGAGATAACTTTCAAACAGCTCAGAAACATGTCGGAAGTTAAGTTAATATGAATCCATCTGGTTTGCCCTCTGCATTTTGTTGGAAAATTGAAATTTATACCATCTTAATGTCAGAACATAGTATGCACTGAGAAAGTAACTTTTTTGTCTTGATGAATAGAGCCATGAAACAACTTTCAGACATCTCAGAATCATGTGGGAAGTTACCCTGAGGTGTTTCCATTAGGTTTGCAGTAAGTGCTTTGCTGTAAAATTGAAATGTATACTATTTGTATTGTCTAAGCATTGCATGCCCTGAGTTAACAACTTTTTTGTGTTGATGTGTACAGCCATGAAACAACTTTCAAACTGCTCATAATCATGTTGGAAGTTATCCTAAGGTTTTTCCATGAGATTTGCCATCAGGACTTTTGAGAACATTTGAAATGTATAGTATTTGTACTGTAAAAGCATTGTATGCACTGAGAAAACAACTTTTTTGTCTTGATGTTCAGAGCCATAATAAAACTTTCAAACAACTCAGAAACATGTGGGAAGTTAACCTAAGTTGTTTCCATTAGGTTTGCAGCATGTACTTTGGTGTAAAATTGAAATGTATACTATTTCTATTATCTAACCATTGTTGGTCCTGAGTTAACAACTTTTTTGTGTTGATGTGTAGAGCCAAGAAACAACTTTCAGACATCTCAGAATCATGTGGGAAGTTAACTAAATATGTATCCGTCTGGTTTGCACTCTGCATTTTGTTGGAAAATTGAAATGTATACCATCTTAATGTTAGAATATAGTATGCACTGAGAAAGTAACTTTTTTGTCTTCATGAACAGAGGCATGAAACAACTTTCAGACAACTCGGAATCATGTGCGAAGTTAACCAAAGTTGTTTCCGTTAGGATTGCAGTCAGGACTTTTGAGTACAATTGAAATGTATACTACTTTTATGTCAAAGCATTCTATTCACTGAGAAATCAACTTTGTTGTCTTTATGTGCACAGGTATGAAACAACTTTCAGTGACCTCAGAATCATGTGGGATGTTAACCTAAGGTGTTTCCATTAGGTTTGCAGTAAGTGCTTTGGTGTAAAATTGAAATGTATACTATTTGTATTGTCTAAGCATTGCATGCACTGAGATAAAAACTTTTTTGTGTTGATGTGTTGAGCAATGAGACAACTTTCAAACAGCTCAGAAACATGTGGGATGTTAACTAAATATGTATCCGTCTGGTTTGCACTCTGCATTTTGTTGGAAAATTGAAATGTATACCATCTTAATGTTAGAATATAGTATGCACTGAGAAAGTAACTTTTTTGTCTTCATGAACAGAGGCATGAAACAACTTTCAGACAACTCGGAATCATGTGCGAAGTTAACCAAAGTTGTTTCCATTAGGATTGCAGTCAGGACTTTTGAGTACAATTGAAATGTATACTACATTTATGTCAAAGCATTCTATTCACTGAGAAAACAACTTTTTTGTCTTGATGTTCAGAGCCATAATACAACTTTCAAACAACTCAGAAACATGTCGGAAGTTAACCTAAGTTGTTTCCATTAGGTTTGCAGCATGTACTTTGGTGTAAAATTGAAATGTATACTCTATGTATTATCTAACCATTGTATGCCCTGAGTTAACAACTTTTTTGTGTTGATGTGTAGAGCCATGAGACAACTTTCAAACAGCTCAGAAACATGTGGGAAGTTAACTTAATATGTATCCATCTGGTTTGCCCTCTGCATTTTGTTGGAAAATTGAAATGTATACCATCTTAATGTCAGAACAGAGTATGCACTGAGAAAGTAACTTTTTTGTCTTGTTGAACAGAGCCATGAAACAACTTTCAGACATCTCAGAATCATGTGGGAAGTTAACCAAAGGTGTTTCCATTAGGTTTGCAGTAAGTGCTTTGGTGTAAAATTGAAATGTATACTATTTGTATTGTCTAAGCATTGCATGCACTGAGATAAAAACTTTTTTGTGTTGATGTGTAGAGCCATGAGACAACTTTCAAACAGCTCAGAAACATGTGGGAAGTTAACTTAATATGTATCCATCTGGTTTGCCCTCTACATTTTGTTGGATAATTGAAATGTATACCATCTTAATGTCAGACATAGTATGCACTGAGAAATTAACTTTTTGTCTTGATGAACAGAGCCATGAAACAACTTTCAGACATCTCAGAATCATGTGGGAAGTTAACCAAAGGTGTTCCATTAGGTTTGCAGTAAGTGCTTTGGTGTAAAATTGAAATGTATGCTATTTGTATAGTCTAAGTATTGCATGCACTGTAACAACTTTTTTGTATTGATATGTAGAGCCATGAGACAACTTTCAAACAGCTCAGAAACATGTGGGAAGTTAACCAAAGGTGTTCCATTAGGTTTGCAGTAAGTGCTTTGGTGTAAAATTGAAATGTATACTATTTGTATTGTCTAAGCATTGCATGCACTGAGATAAAAACTTTTTTGTGTTGATGTGTAGAGCCATGAGACAAATTTCAAACAGCTGAGAAACATGTGGGAAGTTAACTTAATATGTATCCATCTGGTTTGCACTCTGCATTTTGTTGGAAAATTGAAATGTATACCATCTTAATGTCAGAACATAGTATGCAGTGAGAAAGTAACTTTTTTGTCGTGATGAACAGAGCCATGAAACATCTTTCAGACATCTCAGAATCATGTGGGAAGTTAACCTAAGGTGTTTCCATTAGGTTTGCAATCAGGACTTTTGATTAGAGTTGAAATGTATACTATTTGTATTGTAAAAGCATTGTATGCACTGAGAAAACAACTTTTTTGTCGTGATGTTCAGAGCCATAATACAACTTTCAAACAACTCAGAAACATGTGGGAAGTTAACCTAAGTTGTTTCCATTAGGATTGCAGCATGTACTTTGGTGTAAAATTGAAGTGTATGCTATCTGTATTATCTAACCATTGTATGCCCTGAGTTAACAACTTTTTTCTGTTGATGTGTAGAGCCATGAGCCAACTTTCAAACAGCTCAGAAACATCTGGGAAGTTAACTTAATATGTATCCATCTGGTTTGCACTCTGCATTTTGTTGGAAAATTGAAATGTATACCATCTTAATGTTAGAACACAGTATGCACTGAGAAAGTAACTTTTTTGTCTTGATGAACAGAGGCATGAAACAACATTCAACCTACTCATACTCATGTGGAAAGTTAACCAAAGGTGTTTCCATTAGGATTGCAGTCAGGACTTTTGAGTACAATTGAAATGTATACTACTTCTATGTCAAAGCATTCTATTCACTGAGAAATCAACTTTGTTGTCTTTATGTGCACAGGTATTATACAACTTTCAGACACCTCAGAATCATGTGGGAAGTTAACCTAAGGTGTTTCCATTAGGTTTGCAGTCAGTGCTTTGGTGTAAAATTGAGATGTATACTATTTGTATTGTCTAAGCTTTGCATGCACTGAGATAACAACTTTTTTGTGTTGATGTGTAATGCCATGAAACAACTTTCAAACTACTCATATTCATGTGGGAAGTTAACCTAAGGTGTTTCCATTAGGTTTGCAGCATGTACTTTGGTGTAAAATTGAAATGTATACTCTCTGTATTATCCAACCATTGTATGCCCTGAGTTAACAACATTTTTGTGTTGATGTGTAGAGCCATGAGACAACTTTGAAACAACTCAGAAACATGTGGGAAGTTAACTTAATATGTATCCATCTTGTTTCCCTCTGCATTTTGTTGGAAAATTGAAATGTATACCATCTTAATGTCAGAACAGAGTATGCACTGAGAAAGTAACTTTTTTGTCTTGATGAACAGAGCCATGCAACAAGTTTCAAACATCTCAGAATCATGTGGGAAGTTTCCCTGAGGTGTTTCCATTAGGTTTGCAGTAAGTGCTTTGGTGTAAAATTGAAATGTATGCTATTTGTATAGTCTAAGTATTGCATGCAATGTAACAACTTTTTTGTATGGATATGTAGAGCCATGAGACAACTTTCAAACAGCTCAGAAACATGTGGGAAGTTAACTTAATATGTATCTATCTGGTTTGACCTCTGCATTTTGTTGGAAAATTGAAATGTATACCATCTTAATGTCAGAACATAGTATGCACTGAGAAAGTAACTTTTTTGTTTTGATGAACAGAGCCATGAAACAACTTTCAGACATCTCAGAATCATGTGGGAAGTTAACCTAAGGTGTTTCCTTTAGGTTTGCAATGAGGACTTTTTAGTAGAATTGAAATGTATACTATTTGTATTGTAAAAGCATTGTATGCACTGAGAAAACAACTTTGTTGTCTTTATGTGCACAGGTATGAAACAACTTTCAGACACCTCAGAATCATGTGGGAAGTTAACCTAAGGTGTTTCCATTAGGTTTGCAGTAAGTGCTTTGTTGTAAAATTGAGATGTATACTATTTGTATTGTCTAAGAATTGCATGCACTGAGATAACAACTTTTTTGTGTTGATGTGTAATGCCATGAAACAACTTTCAAACTACTCATATTCATGTGGGAAGTTAACCTAAGGTGTTTCCATTAGGTTTGCAATCAGGACTTTTGAGTAGAATTGAGATGTATACTATTTGTATTGTCTAAGCATTGCATGCACTGAGTTAACAACTTTTTTGTGTTGATGTGCAGAGCCATGAGACAACTTTCAAACAGCTCAGAAACATGTGGGAAGTTAACTTAATATGTATCCATCTGGTTTGCCCTCTACATTTTGTTGGATAATTGAAATGTATATCATCTTAATGTCAGAACATAGTATGCACTCAGAAATTAACTTTTTTGTCTTGATGAACAGAGCCATGAAACAACTTTCAGACATCTCAGAATCATGTGGGAAGTTAACCAAAGGTGTTGCATTAGGTTTGCAGTAAGTGCTTTGGTGTAAAATTGAAATGTATACTATTTGTATTGTCTAAGCATTGCATGCACTGTGATAACAACTTTTTTGTGTTGAAGTGTAATGCCATGAAACAACTTTCAAACTACTCATATTCATGTGGGAAGTTAACCTAAGGTGTTTCCATTAGGTTTGCAACCAGGACTTTTGAGTAGAATTGAAATGTATACTATTTGTATTGTAAAAGCATTGTAGGCATTGGGAAAACAACTTTTTTGTCTTGATGTTCAGAGCCATAATACAACTTTCAAACAACTCAGAAACATGTGGGAAGTTAACCTAAGGTGTTTCCATTAGGTTTGCAGCATGTACTGTGGTGTAAATTTGAAATGTATACTCTCTGTATTATCTAACCATTGTATGCCCTGAGTTAACAACTTATTTGTGTTGATGTGTAGAGCCATGAGACAACTTTCAAACAGCTCAGAAACATGTGGGAAGTTAACTTAATATGTATCCATCTGGTTTGCCCTCTGCATTTTGTTGGAAAATTGAAATGTATACCATCTTAATGTCAGAACATCGTATGCACTGAGAAAGTAACTTTTTTGTCGTGATGAACAGAGCCATGAAACAACTTTCAGACATCTCAGAATCATGTGGGAAGTTAACCTAAGGTGTTTCCATTAGGTTTGCAGTAAGTGCTTTGGTGTAAAATTGAAATGTATGCTATTTGTATAGTCTAAGTATTGCATGCACTGTAACAACTTTTTTGTATTGATATGTAGAGCCATGAGACAACTTTCAAACAGCTCAGAAACATGTGGGAAGTTAACCTAAGTTGTTTCCATTAGGATTGCAGCATGTACTTTGGTGTAAAATTGAAGTGTATGCTATCTGTATTATCTAACCATTGTATGCCCTGAGTTAACAACTTTTTTCTGTTGATGTGTAGAGCCATGAGCCAACTTTCAAACAGCTCAGAAACATCTGGGAAGTTAACTTAATATGTATCCATCTGGTTTGCACTCTGCATTTTGTTGGAAAATTGAAATGTATACCATCTTAATGTTAGAACACAGTATGCACTGAGAAAGTAACTTTTTTGTCTTGATGAACAGAGGCATGAAACAACATTCAACCTACTCATACTCATGTGGAAAGTTAACCAAAGGTGTTTCCATTAGGATTGCAGTCAGGACTTTTGAGTACAATTGAAATGTATACTACTTCTATGTCAAAGCATTCTATTCACTGAGAAATCAACTTTGTTGTCTTTATGTGCACAGGTATTATACAACTTTCAGACACCTCAGAATCATGTGGGAAGTTAACCTAAGGTGTTTCCATTAGGTTTGCAGTCAGTGCTTTGGTGTAAAATTGAGATGTATACTATTTGTATTGTCTAAGCTTTGCATGCACTGAGATAACAACTTTTTTGTGTTGATGTGTAATGCCATGAAACAACTTTCAAACTACTCATATTCATGTGGGAAGTTAACCTAAGGTGTTTCCATTAGGTTTGCAGCATGTACTTTGGTGTAAAATTGAAATGTATACTCTCTGTATTATCCAACCATTGTATGCCCTGAGTTAACAACATTTTTGTGTTGATGTGTAGAGCCATGAGACAACTTTGAAACAACTCAGAAACATGTGGGAAGTTAACTTAATATGTATCCATCTTGTTTCCCTCTGCATTTTGTTGGAAAATTGAAATGTATACCATCTTAATGTCAGAACAGAGTATGCACTGAGAAAGTAACTTTTTTGTCTTGATGAACAGAGCCATGCAACAAGTTTCAAACATCTCAGAATCATGTGGGAAGTTTCCCTGAGGTGTTTCCATTAGGTTTGCAGTAAGTGCTTTGGTGTAAAATTGAAATGTATGCTATTTGTATAGTCTAAGTATTGCATGCAATGTAACAACTTTTTTGTATGGATATGTAGAGCCATGAGACAACTTTCAAACAGCTCAGAAACATGTGGGAAGTTAACTTAATATGTATCTATCTGGTTTGACCTCTGCATTTTGTTGGAAAATTGAAATGTATACCATCTTAATGTCAGAACATAGTATGCACTGAGAAAGTAACTTTTTTGTTTTGATGAACAGAGCCATGAAACAACTTTCAGACATCTCAGAATCATGTGGGAAGTTAACCTAAGGTGTTTCCTTTAGGTTTGCAATGAGGACTTTTTAGTAGAATTGAAATGTATACTATTTGTATTGTAAAAGCATTGTATGCACTGAGAAAACAACTTTGTTGTCTTTATGTGCACAGGTATGAAACAACTTTCAGACACCTCAGAATCATGTGGGAAGTTAACCTAAGGTGTTTCCATTAGGTTTGCAGTAAGTGCTTTGTTGTAAAATTGAGATGTATACTATTTGTATTGTCTAAGAATTGCATGCACTGAGATAACAACTTTTTTGTGTTGATGTGTAATGCCATGAAACAACTTTCAAACTACTCATATTCATGTGGGAAGTTAACCTAAGGTGTTTCCATTAGGTTTGCAATCAGGACTTTTGAGTAGAATTGAGATGTATACTATTTGTATTGTCTAAGCATTGCATGCACTGAGTTAACAACTTTTTTGTGTTGATGTGCAGAGCCATGAGACAACTTTCAAACAGCTCAGAAACATGTGGGAAGTTAACTTAATATGTATCCATCTGGTTTGCCCTCTACATTTTGTTGGATAATTGAAATGTATATCATCTTAATGTCAGAACATAGTATGCACTCAGAAATTAACTTTTTTGTCTTGATGAACAGAGCCATGAAACAACTTTCAGACATCTCAGAATCATGTGGGAAGTTAACCAAAGGTGTTGCATTAGGTTTGCAGTAAGTGCTTTGGTGTAAAATTGAAATGTATACTATTTGTATTGTCTAAGCATTGCATGCACTGTGATAACAACTTTTTTGTGTTGAAGTGTAATGCCATGAAACAACTTTCAAACTACTCATATTCATGTGGGAAGTTAACCTAAGGTGTTTCCATTAGGTTTGCAACCAGGACTTTTGAGTAGAATTGAAATGTATACTATTTGTATTGTAAAAGCATTGTAGGCATTGGGAAAACAACTTTTTTGTCTTGATGTTCAGAGCCATAATACAACTTTCAAACAACTCAGAAACATGTGGGAAGTTAACCTAAGGTGTTTCCATTAGGTTTGCAGCATGTACTGTGGTGTAAATTTGAAATGTATACTCTCTGTATTATCTAACCATTGTATGCCCTGAGTTAACAACTTATTTGTGTTGATGTGTAGAGCCATGAGACAACTTTCAAACAGCTCAGAAACATGTGGGAAGTTAACTTAATATGTATCCATCTGGTTTGCCCTCTGCATTTTGTTGGAAAATTGAAATGTATACCATCTTAATGTCAGAACATCGTATGCACTGAGAAAGTAACTTTTTTGTCGTGATGAACAGAGCCATGAAACAACTTTCAGACATCTCAGAATCATGTGGGAAGTTAACCTAAGGTGTTTCCATTAGGTTTGCAGTAAGTGCTTTGGTGTAAAATTGAAATGTATGCTATTTGTATAGTCTAAGTATTGCATGCACTGTAACAACTTTTTTGTATTGATATGTAGAGCCATGAGACAACTTTCAAACAGCTCAGAAACATGTGGGAAGTTAACTTAATATGTATCTATCTGGTTTGACCTCTGCATTTTGTTGGAAAATTGAAATGTATACCATCTTAATGTCAGAACATAGTATGCACTGAGAAAGTAACTTTTTTGTTTTGATGAACAGAGCCATGAAACAACTTTCAGACATCTCAGAATCATGTGGGAAGTTAACCTAAGGTGTTTCCATTAGGTTTGCAATCAGGACTTTTGAGTAGAATTGAAATGTATACCATTTGTATTGTAAAAGCATTGTATGCACTGAGAAAACAACTTTGTTGTCTTCTTGTGCACAGGTATGAAACAACTTTCAGACACCTCAGAATCATGTGGGAAGTTAACCTAAGGTGTTTCCATTAGGTTTGCAGTAAGTGCTTTGGTGTAAAATTGAGATGTATACTATTTGTATTGTCTAAGCATTGCATGCACTGAGATAACAACTTTTTTGTGTTGATGTGTAATGCCATGAAACAACTTTCAAACTACTCATATTCATGTGGGAAGTTAACCTAAGGTGTTTCCATTAGGTTTGCAATCAGGACTTTTGAGTAGAATTGAGATGTATACTATTTGTATTGTCTAAGCATTGCATGCACTGAGTTAACAACTTTTTTGTGTTGATGTGTAGAGCCATGAGACAACTTTCAAACAACTCAGAAACATGTGGGAAGTTAACTTAATATGTATCCATCTGGTTTGCCCTTTACATTTTGTTGGATAATTGAAATGTATACCATCTTAATGTCAGAACATAGTATGCACTGAGAAATTAACTTTTTTGTCTTGATGAACAGAGCCATGAAACAACTTTCAGACATCTCAGAATCATGTGGGAAGTTAACCAAAGGTGTTCCATTAGGTTTGCAGTAAGTGCTTTGGTGTAAAATTGAAATGTATACTATTTGTATTGTCTAAGCATTGCATGCACTGAGATAAAAACTTTTTTGTGTTGATGTGTAGAGCCATGAGACAAATTTCAAACAGCTGAGAAACATGTGGGAAGTTAACTTAATATGTATCCATCTGGTTTGCACTCTGCATTTTGTTGGAAAATTGTAATGTATACCATCTTAATGTCAGAACATAGTATGCACTGAGAAAGTAACTTTTTTGTCTTGATGAACAGAGGCATGAAACAACTTTCAACCTACTCATACTCATGTGGGAAGTTAACCAAAGGTGTTTCCATTAGGATTGCAGTCAGGACTTTTGAGTACAATTGAAATGTACACTACTTTTATGTCAATGCATTCTATTCACTGAGAAATCAACTTTTTTTATCTTTATGTTCACAGGTATGAAACAACTTTCAGACACCTCAGAATCATGTGGGAAGTTAACCTAAGGTGTTTCCATTAGGTTTGCAGTAAGTGCTTTGGTGTAAAATTGAGATGTATACTATTTGTATTGTCTAAGCATTGCATGCACTGAGATAACAACTTTTTTGTGTTGAAGTGTAATGCCATGAAACAACTTTCAAACTACTCATATTCATGTGGGAAGTTAACCTAAGGTGTTTCCATTAGGTTTGCAACCAGGACTTTTGAGTAGAATTGAAATGTATACTATATGTATTGTAAAAGCATTGTAGGCATTGGGAAAACAACTTTTTTGTCTTGATGTTCAGAGCCATAATACAACTTTCAAACAACTCAGAAACATGTGGGAAGTTAACCTAAGGTGTTTCCATTAGGTTTGCAGCATGTACTTTGGTGTAAAATTGAAATGTGTACTCTCTGTATTATCTAACCATTGTATGCCCTGATTTAACAACTTTTTTGTGTTGATGTGTAGAGCCATGAGATAACTTTCAAACAGCTCAGAAACATGTCGGAAGTTAAGTTAATATGAATCCATCTGGTTTGCCCTCTGCATTTTGTTGGAAAATTGAAATTTATACCATCTTAATGTCAGAACATAGTATGCACTGAGAAAGTAACTTTTTTGTCTTGATGAATAGAGCCATGAAACAACTTTCAGACATCTCAGAATCATGTGGGAAGTTACCCTGAGGTGTTTCCATTAGGTTTGCAGTAAGTGCTTTGCTGTAAAATTGAAATGTATACTATTTGTATTGTCTAAGCATTGCATGCCCTGAGTTAACAACTTTTTTGTGTTGATGTGTACAGCCATGAAACAACTTTCAAACTGCTCATAATCATGTTGGAAGTTATCCTAAGGTTTTTCCATGAGATTTGCCATCAGGACTTTTGAGAACATTTGAAATGTATAGTATTTGTACTGTAAAAGCATTGTATGCACTGAGAAAACAACTTTTTTGTCTTGATGTTCAGAGCCATAATAAAACTTTCAAACAACTCAGAAACATGTGGGAAGTTAACCTAAGTTGTTTCCATTAGGTTTGCAGCATGTACTTTGGTGTAAAATTGAAATGTATACTATTTCTATTATCTAACCATTGTTGGTCCTGAGTTAACAACTTTTTTGTGTTGATGTGTAGAGCCAAGAAACAACTTTCAGACATCTCAGAATCATGTGGGAAGTTAACTAAATATGTATCCGTCTGGTTTGCACTCTGCATTTTGTTGGAAAATTGAAATGTATACCATCTTAATGTTAGAATATAGTATGCACTGAGAAAGTAACTTTTTTGTCTTCATGAACAGAGGCATGAAACAACTTTCAGACAACTCGGAATCATGTGCGAAGTTAACCAAAGTTGTTTCCGTTAGGATTGCAGTCAGGACTTTTGAGTACAATTGAAATGTATACTACTTTTATGTCAAAGCATTCTATTCACTGAGAAATCAACTTTGTTGTCTTTATGTGCACAGGTATGAAACAACTTTCAGTGACCTCAGAATCATGTGGGATGTTAACCTAAGGTGTTTCCATTAGGTTTGCAGTAAGTGCTTTGGTGTAAAATTGAAATGTATACTATTTGTATTGTCTAAGCATTGCATGCACTGAGATAAAAACTTTTTTGTGTTGATGTGTTGAGCAATGAGACAACTTTCAAACAGCTCAGAAACATGTGGGATGTTAACTAAATATGTATCCGTCTGGTTTGCACTCTGCATTTTGTTGGAAAATTGAAATGTATACCATCTTAATGTTAGAATATAGTATGCACTGAGAAAGTAACTTTTTTGTCTTCATGAACAGAGGCATGAAACAACTTTCAGACAACTCGGAATCATGTGCGAAGTTAACCAAAGTTGTTTCCATTAGGATTGCAGTCAGGACTTTTGAGTACAATTGAAATGTATACTACATTTATGTCAAAGCATTCTATTCACTGAGAAAACAACTTTTTTGTCTTGATGTTCAGAGCCATAATACAACTTTCAAACAACTCAGAAACATGTCGGAAGTTAACCTAAGTTGTTTCCATTAGGTTTGCAGCATGTACTTTGGTGTAAAATTGAAATGTATACTCTATGTATTATCTAACCATTGTATGCCCTGAGTTAACAACTTTTTTGTGTTGATGTGTAGAGCCATGAGACAACTTTCAAACAGCTCAGAAACATGTGGGAAGTTAACTTAATATGTATCCATCTGGTTTGCCCTCTGCATTTTGTTGGAAAATTGAAATGTATACCATCTTAATGTCAGAACAGAGTATGCACTGAGAAAGTAACTTTTTTGTCTTGTTGAACAGAGCCATGAAACAACTTTCAGACATCTCAGAATCATGTGGGAAGTTAACCAAAGGTGTTTCCATTAGGTTTGCAGTAAGTGCTTTGGTGTAAAATTGAAATGTATACTATTTGTATTGTCTAAGCATTGCATGCACTGAGATAAAAACTTTTTTGTGTTGATGTGTAGAGCCATGAGACAACTTTCAAACAGCTCAGAAACATGTGGGAAGTTAACTTAATATGTATCCATCTGGTTTGCCCTCTACATTTTGTTGGATAATTGAAATGTATACCATCTTAATGTCAGACATAGTATGCACTGAGAAATTAACTTTTTGTCTTGATGAACAGAGCCATGAAACAACTTTCAGACATCTCAGAATCATGTGGGAAGTTAACCAAAGGTGTTCCATTAGGTTTGCAGTAAGTGCTTTGGTGTAAAATTGAAATGTATGCTATTTGTATAGTCTAAGTATTGCATGCACTGTAACAACTTTTTTGTATTGATATGTAGAGCCATGAGACAACTTTCAAACAGCTCAGAAACATGTGGGAAGTTAACTTAATATGTATCTATCTGGTTTGACCTCTGCATTTTGTTGGAAAATTGAAATGTATACCATCTTAATGTCAGAACATAGTATGCACTGAGAAAGTAACTTTTTTGTTTTGATGAACAGAGCCATGAAACAACTTTCAGACATCTCAGAATCATGTGGGAAGTTAACCTAAGGTGTTTCCATTAGGTTTGCAATCAGGACTTTTGAGTAGAATTGAAATGTATACCATTTGTATTGTAAAAGCATTGTATGCACTGAGAAAACAACTTTGTTGTCTTCTTGTGCACAGGTATGAAACAACTTTCAGACACCTCAGAATCATGTGGGAAGTTAACCTAAGGTGTTTCCATTAGGTTTGCAGTAAGTGCTTTGGTGTAAAATTGAGATGTATACTATTTGTATTGTCTAAGCATTGCATGCACTGAGATAACAACTTTTTTGTGTTGATGTGTAATGCCATGAAACAACTTTCAAACTACTCATATTCATGTGGGAAGTTAACCTAAGGTGTTTCCATTAGGTTTGCAATCAGGACTTTTGAGTAGAATTGAGATGTATACTATTTGTATTGTCTAAGCATTGCATGCACTGAGTTAACAACTTTTTTGTGTTGATGTGTAGAGCCATGAGACAACTTTCAAACAACTCAGAAACATGTGGGAAGTTAACTTAATATGTATCCATCTGGTTTGCCCTTTACATTTTGTTGGATAATTGAAATGTATACCATCTTAATGTCAGAACATAGTATGCACTGAGAAATTAACTTTTTTGTCTTGATGAACAGAGCCATGAAACAACTTTCAGACATCTCAGAATCATGTGGGAAGTTAACCAAAGGTGTTCCATTAGGTTTGCAGTAAGTGCTTTGGTGTAAAATTGAAATGTATACTATTTGTATTGTCTAAGCATTGCATGCACTGAGATAAAAACTTTTTTGTGTTGATGTGTAGAGCCATGAGACAAATTTCAAACAGCTGAGAAACATGTGGGAAGTTAACTTAATATGTATCCATCTGGTTTGCACTCTGCATTTTGTTGGAAAATTGTAATGTATACCATCTTAATGTCAGAACATAGTATGCACTGAGAAAGTAACTTTTTTGTCTTGATGAACAGAGGCATGAAACAACTTTCAACCTACTCATACTCATGTGGGAAGTTAACCAAAGGTGTTTCCATTAGGATTGCAGTCAGGACTTTTGAGTACAATTGAAATGTACACTACTTTTATGTCAACGCATTCTATTCACTGAGAAATCAACTTTTTTTATCTTTATGTTCACAGGTATGAAACAACTTTCAGACACCTCAGAATCATGTGGGAAGTTAACCTAAGGTGTTTCCATTAGGTTTGCAGTAAGTGCTTTGGTGTAAAATTGAGATGTATACTATTTGTATTGTCTAAGCATTGCATGCACTGAGATAACAACTTTTTTGTGTTGAAGTGTAATGCCATGAAACAACTTTCAAACTACTCATATTCATGTGGGAAGTTAACCTAAGGTGTTTCCATTAGGTTTGCAACCAGGACTTTTGAGTAGAATTGAAATGTACACTATATGTATTGTAAAAGCATTGTAGGCATTGGGAAAACAACTTTTTTGTCTTGATGTTCAGAGCCATAATACAACTTTCAAACAACTCAGAAACATGTGGGAAGTTAACCTAAGGTGTTTCCATTAGGTTTGCAGCATGTACTTTGGTGTAAAATTGAAATGTGTACTCTCTGTATTATCTAACCATTGTATGCCCTGATTTAACAACTTTTTTGTGTTGATGTGTAGAGCCATGAGATAACTTTCAAACAGCTCAGAAACATGTCGGAAGTTAACTTAATATGAATCCATCTGGTTTGCCCTCTGCATTTTGTTGGAAAATTGAAATTTATACCATCTTAATGTCAGAACATAGTATGCACTGAGAAAGTAACTTTTTTGTCTTGATGAATAGAGCCATGAAACAACTTTCAGACATCTCAGAATCATGTGGGAAGTTACCCTGAGGTGTTTCCATTAGGTTTGCAGTAAGTGCTTTGCTGTAAAATTGAAATGTATACTATTTGTATTGTCTAAGCATTGCATGCCCTGAGTTAACAACTTTTTTGTGTTGATGTGTACAGCCATGAAACAACTTTCAAACTGCTCATAATCATGTTGGAAGTTATCCTAAGGTTTTTCCATGAGATTTGCCATCAGGACTTTTGAGAACATTTGAAATGTATAGTATTTGTACTGTAAAAGCATTGTATGCACTGAGAAAACAACTTTTTTGTCTTGATGTTCAGAGCCATAATAAAACTTTCAAACAACTCAGAAACATGTGGGAAGTTAACCTAAGTTGTTTCCATTAGGTTTGCAGCATGTACTTTGGTGTAAAATTGAAATGTATACTATTTCTATTATCTAACCATTGTTGGTCCTGAGTTAACAACTTTTTTGTGTTGATGTGTAGAGCCAAGAAACAACTTTCAGACATCTCAGAATCATGTGGGAAGTTAACTAAATATGTATCCGTCTGGTTTGCACTCTGCATTTTGTTGGAAAATTGAAATGTATACCATCTTAATGTTAGAATATAGTATGCACTGAGAAAGTAACTTTTTTGTCTTCATGAACAGAGGCATGAAACAACTTTCAGACAACTCGGAATCATGTGCGAAGTTAACCAAAGTTGTTTCCGTTAGGATTGCAGTCAGGACTTTTGAGTACAATTGAAATGTATACTACTTTTATGTCAAAGCATTCTATTCACTGAGAAATCAACTTTGTTGTCTTTATGTGCACAGGTATGAAACAACTTTCAGTGACCTCAGAATCATGTGGGATGTTAACCTAAGGTGTTTCCATTAGGTTTGCAGTAAGTGCTTTGGTGTAAAATTGAAATGTATACTATTTGTATTGTCTAAGCATTGCATGCACTGAGATAAAAACTTTTTTGTGTTGATGTGTTGAGCAATGAGACAACTTTCAAACAGCTCAGAAACATGTGGGATGTTAACTAAATATGTATCCGTCTGGTTTGCACTCTGCATTTTGTTGGAAAATTGAAATGTATACCATCTTAATGTTAGAATATAGTATGCACTGAGAAAGTAACTTTTTTGTCTTCATGAACAGAGGCATGAAACAACTTTCAGACAACTCGGAATCATGTGCGAAGTTAACCAAAGTTGTTTCCATTAGGATTGCAGTCAGGACTTTTGAGTACAATTGAAATGTATACTACATTTATGTCAAAGCATTCTATTCACTGAGAAAACAACTTTTTTGTCTTGATGTTCAGAGCCATAATACAACTTTCAAACAACTCAGAAACATGTGGGAAGTTAACCTAAGTTGTTTCCATTAGGTTTGCAGCATGTACTTTGGTGTAAAATTGAAATGTATACTCTATGTATTATCTAACCATTGTATGCCCTGAGTTAACAACTTTTTTGTGTTGATGTGTAGAGCCATGAGACAACTTTCAGACATCTCAGAATCATGTGGGAAGTTTCCCTGAGGTGTTTCCATTAGGTTTGCAGTAAGTGCTTTGGTGTAAAATTGAAATGTATGCTATTTGTATAGTCTAAGTATTGCATGCACTGTAACAACTTTTTTGTATGGATATGTAGAGCCATGAGACAACTTTCAAACAGCTCAGAAACATGTGGGAAGTTAACTTAATATGTATCTATCTGGTTTGACCTCTGCATTTTGTTGGAAAATTGAAATGTATACCATCTTAATGTCAGAACATAGTATGCACTGAGAAAGTAACTTTTTATTCTTGATGAATAGAGCCATGAAACAACTTTCAGACATCTCAGAATCATGTGGGAAGTGAACCTAAGGTGTTTCCATTAGGTTTGCTGTCAGGACTTTGGGTACAATTTAAATGTAGACTACATTTATGTCAAAGCATTCTATTCACTGAGAAATCAACTTTTTTGTCTTTATGTTCACAGGTATGAAACAACTTTCAAACTACTCATGATCATGTGAGAAATGAACCTAAGGTGTTTCCATTAATTTTGCAATCAGGACTTTTGCGTAGAATTGAAATGTATACTATTTGTATTGTAAAAGCATTGTATGCACTGAGAAAACAACTTTTTTGTCTTGATGTTCAGAGCCATAATACAACTTTCAAACAACTCAGAAACATGTGGGTAGTTAACGTAAGTTGTTTCCATTAGGTTTGCAGCATGTAGTTTGGTGTAAAATTGAAATGTATACTATCTGTATTATCTAACCATTGTATGCCCTGAGTTAACAACTTTTTTGTGTTGATGTGTAGAGCCATGAGACAACTTTCAAACAGCTCAGAAACATGTGGGAAGTTAATTTAATATGTATCCATCTGGTTTGCAATCTGAATTTTGTTGGAAAATTGAAATGTATACCATCTTAATGTTAGAACATAGTATGCACTGAGAAAGTAACTTTTTTGTCTTCATGAAGAGAGGCATGAAACAACATTTAACCTACTCATACTCATGTGGGAAGTTAACCAAAGGTGTTTCCATTAGGATTGCAGTCAGGACTTTTGAGTACAATTGAAATGTATACTACTTTTATGTCAAAGCATTCTATTCACTGAGAAATCAACTTTGTTGTCTTTATGTGCACAGGTATGAAACAACTTTCACACATCTCAGAATCATGTGGGAAGTTAACCTAAAGTGTTTCCATTAGGTTTGCAGTAAGTACTTTGGTGTAAAATTGAAATCTATACTATTTGTATTGTCAAAGCATTGTGTGCACTGAGATAACAACTTTTTCGTCTTGATGTGTAGAGGCATGAAACAACTTTGAAACTACTCATAATCATGTGGGAAGTTAGCCTAAGGTGTTTCTAGTAGGTTTGCAGTAAGCACTTTGTTGTAAAATTGAAATGTACACTATTTGTATTGTCAAAGCGTTGTCAGCACTGAGATAACAACTTTTTTGTCTTGATGTGCAGAGCCATGAGACAACTTTCAAACATCTGAAAACCATATGGGAAATTAACTTAAAATGTATCCATCTGGTTTGCACTCTGAACTTTGGTGGAAAATTTAAATGTATACTACTTTAATGTCAGAACATAGTATGCACTGAGCAATTAAGTTTTTTTCTCTTGATGAACAGATGCATGCAACAACTTTCAAACTACTCATACTCATGTGGGAAGTTAACCAAAGGTGTTTCCATGAGGCTTGCAGTCAGGACTTTTGAGTACAATTGAAGTATACTACTTCTATGTCAAAGCATTCTATTCACTGAGAAATCATCTTTTCTGTCTTTATGTAAAGAGGCATGAAACAACTTTAAGACATCTCAGAATCATGTGTGAAGTTAACCTAAGGTGTTTCCATTAGGTTTCCAGTAAGTACTTTGTTTGTAAAATTGAAATGTATACTATTTGTATTGTCAAAGCATTGTCGGCACAGAGATAACAACTTTTTTGTCTTGATGTGCAGAGCCATGAGGCAACTTTCAAACATCTCAAAAACATGTGGAAAGTTAACTTAAAATGTATCCATCTGGTTTGCACTCTGCACTTTGGTGGAAAATTGAAAAGTATACTACTTGAATGTCAGAATATTATATGCATTGAGAAAGTAACTTTTTTCTCTTGATGAGCAGAGGCATGAAACAACTTTCAGACATCTCAGAATCATGTGGGAAGTTAACCAAAGGTGTTTCCATTAGGTTTGCAGTAAGTGCTTTGGTGTAAAATTGAAATGTATACTATTTGTATTGTCAAAGCATTGTATGCACTGAGATAACAACTTTTGTGTCTTGATGTGTAGAGGCATGAAAGAACTTTCAAACTACTCATAATCATGTGGGAAGTTAGCCTAAGGTGTTTCTATTAGGTTTCCAGTAAGTACTTTGTTTGTAAAATTGAAATGTATACTATTTGTATTGTCAAAGCGTTGTCGGCACAGAGATAACAACTTTTTTGTCTTGATGTGCAGAGCCATGAGGCAACTTTCAAACATCTCAAAAACACGTGGGAAGTTAACTTAAAATGTATCCATCTGGATTGCACTCTGCACTTCGGTGGAAAATTGAAATGTATACTACTTTCATGTCAGAACATAGTATGCACTGAGAAATTAACTTTTTTGTCTTGATGAACAGAGGCATGAAACAACTTTCAAACTACTCATACTCATGTGGGAAGTTAACCAAAGGTGTTTCCATTAGATTTGCAGTCAGGACTTTTGAATAGAATTGAAATGTATACTACTTTTATGTCAAAGCATTGTATTCACTGAAAAATCAACTTTTTTGTCTTTATGTGCAGAGGCATGAAACAACTTTCAGACATCTCAGAATCATGTGGGAAGTTAACCTAAGGTGTTTCTATTAGCTTTGCAGTAAGTACTTTGTTGTAAAATTTAAATGAATACTATTTGCATTGTCAAAGAGTTGTCGGCACAGAGATAAACAGTTTTTTGTCTTGATGTGCAGAGCCATGAGACAACTTTCAAACATCTCAAAAACTTGTGGGAAGTTAACCTAGGGTGTTTCCATTAGGTTTGCAGTAAGTACTTTGGTGTAAAATTGAGATGTTTACTATTTGAATTGCCAAAGCATTGTATGCACTGACATAACAACTTTTGTGTCTTGATTTGTAGAGTCATGAAACAACTTTCGGAAATCTCAGAATCATGTGGGAAGTTAATCTAAGGTGTTTCCATTCGGTATGCAGTAAGTGCTTTGGTGTAAAATTGAAATGTTTACTATTTGTATTGACAAAGCATTGTATTCACTGAGATAACAACTTTTTTGTCTTGATGTGCAGAGCCATGAGACAACTTTCAAACAGCTCAGAAACATGTGGGAAGTTAACTTAATATGTATCCATCTGGTTTGCCCTCTACATTTTGTTGGATAATTGAAATGTATATCATCTTAATGTCAGAACATAGTATGCACTCAGAAATTAACTTTTTTGTCTTGATGAACAGAGCCATGAAACAACTTTCAGACATCTCAGAATCATGTGGGAAGTTAACCTAATTTGTTTCCATTAGGTTTGCAGTAAGTGCTTTGGTGTAAAATTGAAATGTATACTATTTGTATTGTCTAAGCATTGCATGCACTGTGATAACAACTTTTTTGTGTTGAAGTGTAATGCCATGAAACAACTTTCAAACTACTCATATTCATGTGGGAAGTTAACCTAAGGTGTTTCCATTAGGTTTGCAACCAGGACTTTTGAGTAGAATTGAAATGTATACTATTTGTATTGTAAAAGCATTGTAGGCATTGGGAAAAGAACTTTTTTGTCTTGATGTTCAGAGCCATAATACAACTTTCAAACAACTCAGAAACATGTGGGAAGTTAACCTAAGGTGTTTCAATTAGGTTTGCAGCATGTACTGTGGTGTAAATTTGAAATGTATACTCTCTGTATTATCTAACCATTGTATGCCCTGAGTTAACAACTTATTTGTGTTGATGTGTAGAGCCATGAGACAACTTTCAAACAGCTCAGAAACATGTGGGAAGTTAACTTAATATGTATCCATCTGGTTTGCCCTCTGCATTTTGTTGGAAAATTGAAATGTATACCATCTTAATGTCAGAACATCGTATGCACTGAGAAAGTAACTTTTTTGTCGTGATGAACAGAGCCATGAAACAACTTTCAGACATCTCAGAATCATGTGGGAAGTTAACCTAAGGTGTTTCCATTAGGTTTGCAGTAAGTGCTCTGGTGTAAAATTGAAATGTATGCTATTTGTATAGTCTAAGTATTGCATGCACTGTAACAACTTTTTTGTATTGATATGTAGAGCCATGAGACAACTTTCAAACAGCTCAGAAACATGTGGGAAGTTAACTTAATATGTATCTATCTGGTTTGACCTCTGCATTTTGTTGGAAAATTGAAATGTATACCATCTTAATGTCAGAACATAGTATGCACTGAGAAAGTAACTTTTTTGTTTTGATGAACAGAGCCATGAAACAACTTTCAGACATCTCAGAATCATGTGGGAAGTTAACCTAAGGTGTTTCCATTAGGTTTGCAATCAGGACTTTTGAGTAGAACTGAAATGTATACCATTTGTATTGTAAAAGCATTGTATGCACTGAGAAAACAACTTTGTTGTCTTCTTGTGCACAGGTATGAAACAACTTTCAGACACCTCAGAATCATGTGGGAAGTTAACCTAAGGTGTTTCCATTAGGTTTGTAGTAAGTGCTTTGGTGTAAAATTGAGATGTATACTATTTGTATTGTCTAAGCATTGCATGCACTGAGATAACAACTTTTTTGTGTTGATGTGTAATGCCATGAAACAACTTTCAAACTACTCATATTCATGTGGGAAGTTAACCTAAGGTGTTTCCATTAGGTTTCCAATCAGGACTTTTGAGTAGAATTGAGATGTATACTATTTGTATTGTCTAAGCATTGCATGCACTGAGTTAACAACTTTTTTGTGTTGATGTGTAGAGCCATGAGACAACTTTCAAACAACTCAGAAACATGTGGGAAGTTAACTTAATATGTATCCATCTGGTTTGCCCTTTACATTTTGTTGGATAATTGAAATGTATACCATCTTAATGTCAGAACATAGTATGCACTGAGAAATTAACTTTTTTGTCTTGATGAACAGAGCCATGAAACAACTTTCAGACATCTCAGAATCATGTGGGAAGTTAACCAAAGGTGTTCCATTAGGTTTGCAGTAAGTGCTTTGGTGTAAAATTGTAATGTATACTATTTGTATTGTCTAAGCATTGCATGCACTGAGATAAAAACTTTTTTGTGTTGATGTGTAGAGCCATGAGACAAATTTCAAACAGCTGAGAAACATGTGGGAAGTTAACTTAATATGTATCCATCTGGTTTGCACTCTGCATTTTGTTGGAAAATTGTAATGTATACCATCTTAATGTCAGAACATAGTATGCACTGAGAAAGTAACTTTTTTGTCTTGATGAACAGAGGCATGAAACAACTTTCAACCTACTCATACTCATGTGGGAAGTTAACCAAAGGTGTTTCCATTAGGATTGCAGTCAAGACTTTTGAGTACAATTGAAATGTACACTACTTTTATGTCAACGCATTCTATTCACTGAGAAATCAACTTTTTTTATCTTTATGTTCACAGGTATGAAACAACTTTCAGACACCTCAGAATCATGTGGGAAGTTAACCTAAGGTGTTTCCATTAGGTTTGCAGTAAGTGCTTTGGTGTAAAATTGAGATGTATACTATTTGTATTGTCTAAGCATTGCATGCACTGAGATAACAACTTTTTTGTGTTGAAGTGTAATGCCATGAAACAACTTTCAAACTACTCATATTCATGTGGGAAGTTAACCTAAGGTGTTTCCATTAGGTTTGCAACCAGGACTTTTGAGTAGAATTGAAATGTATACTATATGTATTGTAAAAGCATTGTAGGCATTGGGAAAACAACTTTTTTGTCTTGATGTTCAGAGCCATAATACAACTTTCAAACAACTCAGAAACATGTGGGAAATTAACCTAAGGTGTTTCCATTAGGTTTGC
Source organism: Mobula birostris (assembly GCF_030028105.1). Classification (NCBI taxonomy): domain Eukaryota; kingdom Metazoa; phylum Chordata; class Chondrichthyes; order Myliobatiformes; family Myliobatidae; genus Mobula; species Mobula birostris. Next base: position 99,766,137 of record NC_092375.1, read on the forward strand.
AGCATGTACTGTGGTGTAAATTTGAAATGTATACTCTCTGTATTATCTAACCATTGTATGCCCTGAGTTAACAACTTATTTGTGTTGATGTGTAGAGCCATGAGACAACTTTCAAACAGCTCAGAAACATGTGGGAAGGTAACTTAATATGTATCCATTTGGTTTGCTCTCTGCATTTTGTTGGAAAATTGAAATGTATACCATCTTAATGTCAGAACATCGTATGCACTGAGAAAGTAACTTTTTTGTCGTGATGAACAGAGCCATGAAACAACTTTCAGACATCTCAGAATCATGTGGGAAGTTAACCTAAGGTGTTTCCATTAGGTTTGCAGTAAGTGCTTTGGTGTAAAATTGAGATGTATACCATTTGTATTGTCTAAGCATTGTATGCCCTGATTTAACAACTTTCTTGTGTTGATGTGTACAGCCATGAAACAACTTTCAAACTGCTCAGAATCATGTGGGAAGTGAACCTAAGGTGTTTCCATTAGGTTTGCTGTCAGGACTTTGGGTACAATTTAAATGTAGACTACATTTATGTCAAAGCATTCTATTCACTGAGAAATCAACTTTTTTGTCTTTATGTTCACAGGTATGAAACAACTTTCAAACTACTCATGATCATGTGAGAAATGAACCTAAGGTGTTTCCATTAATTTTGCAATCAGGACTTTTGCGTAGAATTGAAATGTATACTATTTGTATTGTAAAAGCATTGTATGCACTGAGAAAACAACTTTTTTGTCTTGATGTTCAGAGCCATAATACAACTTTCAAACAACTCAGAAACATGTGGGTAGTTAACGTAAGTTGTTTCCATTAGGTTTGCAGCATGTAGTTTGGTGTAAAATTGAAATGTATACTATCTGTATTATCTAACCATTGTATGCCCTGAGTTAACAACTTTTTTGTGTTGATGTGTAGAGCCATGAGACAACTTTCAAACAGCTCAGAAACATGTGGGAAGTTAATTTAATATGTATCCATCTGGTTTGCAATCTGAATTTTGTTGGAAAATTGAAATGTATACCATCTTAATGTTAGAACATAGTATGCACTGAGAAAGTAACTTTTTTGTCTTCATGAAGAGAGGCATGAAACAACATTTAACCTACTCATACTCATGTGGGAAGTTAACCAAAGGTGTTTCCATTAGGATTGCAGTCAGGACTTTTGAGTACAATTGAAATGTATACTACTTTTATGTCAAAGCATTCTATTCACTGAGAAATCAACTTTGTTGTCTTTATGTGCACAGGTATGAAACAACTTTCACACATCTCAGAATCATGTGGGAAGTTAACCTAAAGTGTTTCCATTAGGTTTGCAGTAAGTACTTTGGTGTAAAATTGAAATCTATACTATTTGTATTGTCAAAGCATTGTGTGCACTGAGATAACAACTTTTTCGTCTTGATGTGTAGAGGCATGAAACAACTTTGAAACTACTCATAATCATGTAGGAAGTTAGCCTAAGGTGTTTCTATTAGGTTTGCAGTAAGCACTTTGTTGTAAAATTGAAATGTACACTATTTGTATTGTCAAAGCGTTGTCAGCACTGAGATAACAACTTTTTTGTCTTGATGTGCAGAGCCATGAGACAACTTTCAAACATCTGAAAACCATATGGGAAATTAACTTAAAATGTATCCATCTGGTTTGCACTCTGAACTTTGGTGGAAAATTTAAATGTATACTACTTTAATGTCAGAACATAGTATGCACTGAGCAATTAAGTTTTTTTCTCTTGATGAACAGATGCATGCAACAACTTTCAAACTACTCATACTCATGTGGGAAGTTAACCAAAGGTGTTTCCATGAGGCTTGCAGTCAGGACTTTTGAGTACAATTGAAGTATACTACTTCTATGTCAAAGCATTCTATTCACTGAGAAATCATCTTTTCTGTCTTTATGTAAAGAGGCATGAAACAACTTTAAGACATCTCAGAATCATGTGTGAAGTTAACCTAAGGTGTTTCCATTAGGTTTCCAGTAAGTACTTTGTTTGTAAAATTGAAATGTATACTATTTGTATTGTCAAAGCATTGTCGGCACAGAGATAACAACTTTTTTGTCTTGATGTGCAGAGCCATGAGGCAACTTTCAAACATCTCAAAAACATGTGGAAAGTTAACTTAAAATGTATCCATCTGGTTTGCACTCTGCACTTTGGTGGAAAATTGAAAAGTATACTACTTGAATGTCAGAATATTATATGCATTGAGAAAGTAACTTTTTTCTCTTGATGAGCAGAGGCATGAAACAACTTTCAGACATCTCAGAATCATGTGGGAAGTTAACCAAAGGTGTTTCCATTAGGTTTGCAGTAAGTGCTTTGGTGTAAAATTGAAATGTATACTATTTGTATTGTCAAAGCATTGTATGCACTGAGATAACAACTTTTGTGTCTTGATGTGTAGAGGCATGAAAGAACTTTCAAACTACTCATAATCATGTGGGAAGTTAGCCTAAGGTGTTTCTATTAGGTTTCCAGTAAGTACTTTGTTTGTAAAATTGAAATGTATACTATTTGTATTGTCAAAGCGTTGTCGGCACAGAGATAACAACTTTTTTGTCTTGATGTGCAGAGCCATGAGGCAACTTTCAAACATCTCAAAAACACGTGGGAAGTTAACTTAAAATGTATCCATCTGGATTGCACTCTGCACTTCGGTGGAAAATTGAAATGTATACTACTTTCATGTCAGAACATAGTATGCACTGAGAAATTAACTTTTTTGTCTTGATGAACAGAGGCATGAAACAACTTTCAAACTACTCATACTCATGTGGGAAGTTAACCAAAGGTGTTTCCATTAGATTTGCAGTCAGGACTTTTGAGTAGAATTGAAATGTATACTACTTTTATGTCAAAGCATTGTATTCACTGAAAAATCAACTTTTTTGTCTTTATGTGCAGAGGCATGAAACAACTTTCAGACATCTCAGAATCATGTGGGAAGTTAACCTAAGGTGTTTCTATTAGCTTTGCAGTAAGTACTTTGTTGTAAAATTTAAATGAATACTATTTGCATTGTCAAAGAGTTGTCGGCACAGAGATAAACAGTTTTTTGTCTTGATGTGCAGAGCCATGAGACAACTTTCAAACATCTCAAAAACTTGTGGGAAGTTAACCTAGGGTGTTTCCATTAGGTTTGCAGTAAGTACTTTGGTGTAAAATTGAGATGTTTACTATTTGAATTGCCAAAGCATTGTATGCACTGACATAACAACTTTTGTGTCTTGATTTGTAGAGTCATGAAACAACTTTCGGAAATCTCAGAATCATGTGGGAAGTTAATCTAAGGTGTTTCCATTCGGTATGCAGTAAGTGCTTTGGTGTAAAATTGAAATGTTTACTATTTGTATTGACAAAGCATTGTATTCACTGAGATAACAACTTTTTTGTCTTGATGTGCAGAGCCATGAGACAACTTTCAAACATCTCAAAAACATGTGGGAAGTTAACTTAAAATGTATTGATCTGGTTTGCACTCTGCACTTTGGTGGAAAATTGAAAAGTATACTGCTTTAATGTCAGAACATTGCATGCACTGAGATAGTAACTTTTTTGTCTTGATGAGCAGAGGCATGAAGCAATTTTCAATCTACTCATAATCATGTGGGAAGTTAATAAAAGGTGTTTCCATTAGTTTTTCAGCCAGGACTTTTGAGTACAATTGAAATGTATACTACTTGTATGTCAAAGCATTGTATTCACTGAGATCAACTTTTTTGTCTTTATGTGCAGAGGCATGAAACAACTTTCAAACTGATCATAATCATGTTGGAAGTTAACTTAAGGTGTTTCCATTAGGTTTGCAGTAAGTACTTTTGTGTAGTATTGAAATGTATAATATTTGTATTGTCAAAGTATTGTATGCACTGAGAAAACAACTTTTGTTCTTGCTGTGCAGAGCCATGAGACAACTTTCAAACATCTCAAAAGCATGCTGGGAAGTTAACTTAAAATGTATCCATCTGGTTTGCACTCTGCACTTCGGTGAAAAATTGAATGTACACTATTTTAATGTCAGAAGATAGTATGCACTGAGAAAGTAACTTTTTTGTCCTGATGAACACAGGAATGAAAAAACTCTCAAACTACTCATACTCATGTGGGAAGTTAACAAAAGGTGTTTCTATTAGGTTTGCAGTCAGGACTTTTGAGTGCAATTGAAATGTATACTACTTTTATGTCAAAGCATTGTATTCACTGAGAAATCAACTTTTTTGTCTTGATGTTCAGGGCCATGAGACAATTTTCAAACATCTGAAAAACATGTGGGAAGTTAACTTAAAATGTATCCACCTGGTTTGCTCTCTGCACTTTGGTGGAAAATTGAAATGTATGCTGCTTTAATGTCAGAACATAGTATGCTCTGAGAAAGTACCTGGCTTGTCTTGATGAACAGAGGCATGAAACAACTTTCAAAATATTCATACTCATGTGGGAAGTTAACTAACGGTCTTTCCATTAGGTTTTCAGTCAGGACTTTTAAGTACAATTGAAATGTATACTACTTCTATGTCAAAGCATTACATTCACTGAGAAATCAACTTTTTTGTCTTTATGTGCAGGGGCATTGAATCAACTTTCAGACATCTCAGAATCATGTGGGAAGTTAACCTAAGGTGTTTCCTTTAGGTTTGCAGTAAGTACTTTGGTGTAAAATTGAATTGTATACTATTTGTATTGTCAAAGCTTTATATACCCTGAGATAACAACTTTTTTGTCTTGATGTGTGGAGGCATGAAACATCTTTCAAACTGCTTGTAATGATGTGGGAAGTTACCTAAGGTGTTTCCATTAGGTTTGCAGTAAGTACTTTGGTGTAAAATTGAAATGTATAGTATTTGTTTTGTCAAAGCAATGCATGCACTGAGAAAACAACTTTTTTATCTTGATGTGTAGAGGCATGAAACAACTTTCAAACTACTCATAATCATGTGGGAAGTTAACCTAAGGTGTTTTCATTAGGTTTGCAGTAAGTACTTTGGTGTAAATTTGAAATGTATACTATTTGTATTGTCAAAGCTGTATATACCCTGAGATAACAACTTTTTTGTCTTGATGTGCAGAGGCATGAAACATCTTTCAAACTACTTGCTACAAGCTAACCTAATGTGTTTCCATTAGGTTTGCAGTAAGTACTTTGGTGTAAAATTGAAATGTATAGTATTTGTATTGTCAAAGCATTGTATGCACTGGGAAAACAACTTTTTTGTCTTGATGTGTAGAGGCATGAAACAACTTTCAAACATTTCAGAATCATGTGGGAAGTTAACCTAAGGTGTTTGCTTTCGGTTTGCAGTAAGTGCTTTGGTGTAAAATTGAAATGTATACTATTTGTATTGTCAAAGCTTTATATACCCTGAGATAACAACTTTTTTGTCTTGATGTGTAGAGGCATGAAACATCTTTCAAACTACTTATAATGATGTGGGAAGTTAACCTGAGGTGTTTCCTTTAGGTTTGCAGTAAGTACTTTGCTGTAAAATTGAAATGTATACTATTTGTATTGTCAAAGCATTGTATGCACTGGGAAAACAACTTCTTTGCCTTGATGTGCAGAGCCATGAGACAACTTTCAAACATCTCAAAAACATGTGGGAAGTTAACTTAAAATGTATCCATCTGTATTGCACTCTGCACTTTGGTGGAAAATTGAAATGTATACTACTTTAATGTCAGAACATTGTATGCACTGAGTAACTTGTTTGTCTTGATGAGCAGAGGCATGAAACAACTTTCAAACTACTCATAATCATGTGGGAAGTTAACCTAAGGTGTTTCCATTAGGTTTGCAGTAAGTACTTTGGTGTAAGATTGAAATGTTTACTATTTGTATTGTCAAAGCTTTGTCGGCCCTGAGATAACAACTTTTTTGTCTTGATGTGCAGAGCCATGAGACAACTTTCAAACATCTCAAAAACATGTGGGAAGTTAACTTAAAATGTATCCATCTGGTTTGCACTCTGCAGTTTGGTGAAAAAGTGAATGTACACTATTTTAATGTCAGAACATTGTATGCACTGAGATAGTAACTTCTTTGTCCTGATGAGCATAGGCATAAAACAACTTTCAAACTACTCATAATCATGTGGGAAGTTAACAAAAGGTGTTTCCATTAGGTTTTCAGTCAGGACTTTTGAGTACAATTGAAATGTATTCTACTTTTATGTCAAAGCATTGTATTCACTGAGAAATCAATTTTCTTTGTCTTTATGTGCAGAGGCATGTAACAACTTTCAGACATTTCAGAATCATGTGGAAAGTTAACCTAAGGTGTTTCCTTTCGGTTTTCTGTAAGTGCTTTGGTGTAAAATTGAAATGTATACTATTTGTATTGTCAAAGCATTGTATGCACTGAGAGAACAACTTCTTTGTCTTTATGTGCAGAGGCATGAAACAACTTTCAGACATCTCAGAATCATGTGGGAAGTTAACCTCATGTGTTTCCTTTCGGTTTGCAGTAAGTGCTTTGGTGTAAAATTGAAATGTATACTATTTGTATTGTCAAAGCTGTATATACCCTGAGATAACAACTTTTTTGTCTTGATGTGTAGAGGCATGAAACATCTTTCAAACTGCTTATAATGATGTGGGAAGTTAACCTAAGGTGTTTCCTTTAGGTTTGCAGTAAGTACTTTAGTGTAAGATTGAAATGTATACTATTTGTATTGTCAAAGCTTTGTCGGCCCTGAGATAACAACTTTTTTGTCTTGATGTGCAGAGCCATGAGACAACTTTCAAACATCTCAAAAACATGTGGGAAGTTAACTTAAAATGTATCCATCTGGTTTGCACTCTGCTGTTTGGTGAAAAATTGAATGTACACTATTTTAATGTCAGAACATTGTATGCACTGAGATAGTAACTTCTTTGTCCTGATGAGCATAGGCATAAAACAACTTTCAAACTACTCATAATCATGTGGGAAGTTAACAAAAGGTGTTTCCATTAGGTTTTCAGTCAGGACTTTTGAGTACAATTGAAATGTATTCTACTTTTATGTCAAAGCATTGTATTCACTGAGAAATCAATTTTCTTTGTCTTTATGTGCAGAGGCATGTAACAACTTTCAGACATTTCAGAATCATGTGGAAAGTTAACCTAAGGTGTTTCCATTAGTTTTGCAGTAAATGATTTGGTGTAAAATGGAGATGTATACTATTTGTATTGTCAAAGCATTGTATGCACTGAGATAACAACTTTATTCCTTTTATGTGTAGATGCATGAAACAACTTTCAAACTGCTCATAATCATGTGGGAAGTTAACCTAAGGTGTTTCCATTAGGTTTGCGGTAAGTACTTTTGTGTAGTATTGAAATGTATACTATTTGTATTGTCAAAGTATTGTATGCACTGAGAAAACAGCATTTTTGTCTTGATGTGCAGAGCCATGAGACAACTTTCAAACATCTCAAAAATATGTGGGAAGTTAACTTAAAATGTGTCCATCTGGTTTGCACTCTGCACTTCCGTGAAAAATTGAATGTACACTTTTTTAATGTCAGAAGATAGCATGCACTGAGAAAGTAACTTTTATGTCCTGATGAACAGAGGCATGAAACAACTTTCAAACTACTCATAATCATGTGGGAAGTTAACAAAAGGTGTTTCCATTAGGTTTTCAGTCAGGACTTTTGAGTACAATTGAAATATATTCTACTTTTATGTCAAAGCATTGTATTCACTGAAAAATCAATTTTCTTTGTCTTTATGTGCAGAGGCATGTAATAACTTTCAGACATTTCAGAATCATGTGGGAAGTTAACCTAAGGTGTTTCCTTTCGGTTTGCAGTAAGTGCTTTGGTGTAAAATTGAAATGTATACTATTTGTATTGTCAAAGCTTTATATACCCTGAGATAACAACTTTTTTGTCTTGATGTGTAGAGGCATGAAACATCTTTCAAACTGCTTATAATGATGTGGGAAGTTAACCTAAGTGTTTCCTTTAGGTTTGCAGTAAGTACTTTGCGTGTAAAATTGAAATGTATACTATTTGTATTGTCAAAGCATTGTATGCACTGGGAAAACAACTTTTTTGTCTTGATGTGCAGAGCCATGAGACAACTTTCAAACATCTCAAAAAACATGTGGGAAGTTAACTTAAAATGTATCCATCTGGATTGCACTCTGCACTTTGGTGGAACATTGAAATGTATACTACTTTAATGTCAGAACATTGTATGCACTGAGTAACTTTTTTGTCTTGATGAGCAGAGGCATGAAACAACTTTCAAACTACTCATAATCATGTGGGAAGTTAACCTAAGGTGTTTCCATTAGGTTTGCAGTAAGTACTTTGGCGTAAGATTGAAATGTATACTATTTGTATTGTCAAAGCTTTGTCGGCCCTGAGATAACAACTTTTTTGTCTTGATGTGCAGAGCCATGAGACAACTTTCAAACATCTAAAAACATGTGGGAAGTTAACTTAAAATGTATCCATCTGGTTTGCACTCTGCAGTTTGGTGAAAAATTGAATGTACACTATTTTAATGTCAGAACATTGTATGCACTGAGATAGTAACTTCTTTGTCCTGATAAGCACAGGCATAAAACAACTTTCAAACTACTCATAATCATGTGGGAAGTTAACAAAAGGTGTTTCCATTAGGTTTTCAGTCAGGACTTTTGAGTACAATTGAAATGTATTCTACTTTTATGTCAAAGCATTGTATTCACTGAGAAATCAATTTTCTTTGTCTTTATGTGCAGAGGCATGTAACAACTTTCAGACATTTCAGAATCATGTGGAAAGTTAACCTAAGGTGTTTCCTTTCGGTTTTGCTGTAAGTGCTTTGGTGTAAAATTGAAATGTATACTATTTGTATTATCAAAAGGATTGTATGCACTGACGAGAACAACTTCTTTGACTTTATGTGCAGAGGCATGAAACAACTTTCAGACATCTCAGAATCATGTGGGAAGTTAACCTCATGTGTTTCCTTTCGGTTTGCAGTAAGTGCTTTGGTGTAAAATTGAAATGTATACTATTTGTATTGTCAAAGCTTTATATACCCTGAGATAACAACTTTTTTGTCTTGATGTGTAGAGGCATGAAACAACTTTCAAACTACTCATAATCATGTGGGAAGTTAACCTAAGGTGTTTCCATTAGGTTTGCAGTCAGAACTTTTGAGTACAATTGAAATGCATACTAGTTTTATGTCAAAGCATTGTATTCACTGAGAAATCAACTTTTTTGTCTTTATGTGCAAAGGCATGAAACAACTTTCAGACATCTCGGAATCATGTGGGAAGTTAACCTCATGTGTTTCCTTTCGGTTTGCAGTAAGTGCTTTGGTGTAAAATTGAAATGTATACTATTTGTATTGTCAAAGCTTTATATACCCTGAGATACAACTTTTTTGTCTTGATGTGTAGAGGCATGAAACATCTTTCAAACTACTTATAATGATGTGGGAAGCTAACCTAATGTGTTTCCATTAGGTTTGCAGTAAGTACTTTGGTGTAAAATTGAAATGTATAGTATTTGTATTGTCAAAGCATTGTAGGCACTGGGAAAACAACTTTTTTGTCTTGATGTGTAGAGGCATGAAACAACTTTCAAACATCTCAAAAACATGTGGGAAGTTAACTTAAAATGTATCCATCTGGTTTGCACTCTGCTGTTTGGTGAAAAATTGAATGTACACTATTTTAATGTCAGAACATTGTATGCACTGAGATAGTAACTTCTTTGTCCTGATGAGCATAGGCATAAAACAACTTTCAAACTACTCATAATCATGTGGGAAGTTAACAAAAGGTGTTTCCATTAGGTTTTCAGTCAGGACTTTTGAGTACAATTGAAATGTATTCTACTTTTATGTCAAAGCATTGTCTTCACTGAGAAATCAATTTTCTTTGTCTTTATGTGCAGAGGCATGTAACAACTTTCAGACATTTCAGAATCATGTGGAAAGTTAACCTAAGGTGTTTCCATTAGTTTTGCAGTAAATGATTTGGTGTAAAATGGAGATGTATACTATTTGTATTGTCAAAGCATTGTATGCACTGAGATAACAACTTTATTCTTTCATGTGTAGATGCATGAAACAACTTTCAAACTGCTTATAATCATGTGGGAAGTTAACCTAAGATGTTTCCATTAGGTTTGCGGTAAGTACTTTTGTGTAGTATTGAAATGTATACTATTTGTATTGTCAAAGTATTGTATGCACTGAGAAAACAACATTTTTGTCTTGATGTGCAGAGCCATGAGACAACTTTCAAACATCTCAAAAATATGTGGGAAGTTAACTTAAAATGTGTCTATCTGGTTTGCACTCTGCACTTCCGTGAAAAATTGAATGTACACTATTTTAATGTCAGAAGATAGTATGCACTGAGAAAGTAACTTTTATGTCCTGATGAACAGAGGCATGAAACAACTTTCAAACTACTCATAATCATGTGGGAAGTTAACAAAAGGTGTTTCCATTAGGTTTTCAGTCAGGACTTTTGAGTACAATTGAAATATATTGTACTTTTATGTCAAAGCATTGTATTCACTGAAAAATCAATTTTCTTTGTCTTTATGTGCAGAGGCATGTAATAACTTTCAGACATTTCAGAATCATGTGGGAATTTAACCTAAGGTGTTTCGTTTCGGTTTGCAGTAAGTGCTTTGGTGTAAAATTGAAATGTATACTATTTGTATTGTCAAAGCTTTATATACCCTGAGATAACAACTTTTTTGTCTTGATGTGTAGAGGCATGAAACATCTTTCAAACTGCTTATAATGATGTGGGAAGTTAACCTAAGGTGTTTCCTTTAGGTTTGCAGTAAGTACTTTGGTGTAAAATTGAAATGTATACTATTTGTATTGTCAAAGCATTGTATGCACTGGGAAAACAACTTTTTTGTCTTGATGTACAGAGCCATGAGACAACTTTCAAACATCTCAAAAACATGTGGGAAGTTAACTTAAAATGTATCCATCTGGATTGCACTCTGCACTTTGGTGGAACATTGAAATGTATACTACTTTGATGTCAGAACATTGAATGCACTGAGTAACTTTTTTGTCTTGATGAGCAGAGGCATGGAACAACTTTCAAACTACTCATAATCATGTGGGAAGTTAACCTAAGGTGTTTCCATTAGGTTTGCAGTAAGTACTTTGGTGTAAGATTGAAATGTATTGTCAAAGCTTTGTCGGCCCTGAGATAACAACTTTTTTGTCTTGATGTGCAGAGCCATGAGACAACTTTCAAACATCTAAAAACATGTGGGAAGTTAACTTAAAATGTATCCATCTGGTTTGCACTCTGCAGTTTGGTGAAAAATTGAATGTACACTATTTTAATGTCAGAACATTGTATGCACTGAGATAGTAACTTCTTTGTCCTGATGAGCATAGGCATAAAACAACTTTCAAACTACTCATAATCATGTGGGAAGTTAACAAAAGGTGTTTCCATTAGGTTTTCAGTCAGGACTTTTGAGTACAATTGAAATGTATTCTACTTTTATGTCAAAGCATTGTATTCACTGAGAAATCAATTTTCTTTGTCTTTATGTGCAGAGGCATGTAACAACTTTCAGACATTTCAGAATCATGTGGAAAGTTAACCTAAGGTGTTTCCTTTCGGTTTGCTGTAAGTGCTTTGGTGTAAAATTGAAATGTATACTATTTGTATTGTCAAAGCATTGTATGCACTGAGAGAACAACTTTTTTGTCTTTATGTGCAGAGGCATGAAACATGTTTCAAACTACTTATAATGATGTGGGAAGCTAACCTAATGTGTTTCCATTAGGTTTGCAGTAAGTACTTTGGTGTAAAATTGAAACGTATAGTATTTGTATTGTCAAAGCATTGTATGCACTGGGAAAACAACTTTTTTGTCTTGATGTGTAGAGGCATGAAACAACTTTCAAAATACTCATAATCATGTGGGAAGTTAACCTAAGGTGTTTCCATTAGGTTTGCAGTCAGGACTTTTGAGTACAATTGAAATGTATACTACTTTTATGTCAAAGCATTGTATTCACTGAGAAATCAACTTTTTTGTCTTTATGTGCAAAGGCATGAAACAACTTTCAGACATCTGAGAATCATGTGGGAAGTTAACCTTAGGTGTTTCCATTAGTTTTGCAGTAAATGATTTGGTGTAAAATGGAGATGTATACTATTTGTATTGTCAAAGCATTGTATGCACTGAGATAACAACTTTATTCTTTTCATGTGTAGATGCATGAAACAACTTTCAAACTGCTCATAATCATATGGGAAGTTAACCTAAGGTGTTTCCATTAGGTTTGAGGTAAGTACTTTTGTGTAGTATTGAAATGTATACTATTTGTATTGTTAAGCATTGCATGCACTGAGATAACAACTTTTTTGTCTTGATGTTCAGAGCCATGAGACAAATTTCAAACATCTCAAAAACATGTGGGATGTTAACTTAAAATGTATCCATCTGGTTTGCAGTCTGCACTTCGGTGAAAAATTGAATGTATACTATTTTAATGTCAGAAGATAGTATGCACTGAGAAAGTAACTTTTATGTCCTGATGAACTGAGGCATGTAAAAACTTTCAAACTACTGTTACTCATGTGGGAAGTTAACTAAAGGTGTTTCCATCAGGTTTGCAGTCACAACTTTTGAGAACAATTGAAATGTATACTACTTTTATGTCAAAGCATTGTATTCACTGAGAAATCAATTTTTTTGTCTTGATGTGCAGAGCCATGAGACAACTTTCAAACATCTGAAAAACATGTGGGAAGTTAATTTAAACTGTATCCATCTTGTTTGCAGTCTGCACTTTGGTGGAAAATTGAAATGTATACTACTTTAATGTCAGAACATTGAATGCACTGAGATAGTAACTTTTTTGTCTTGATGAGCAGAGGCATGAAACAACTTTCAAACTACTCATAATCATGTGGGAAGTTAACCAAAGGTGTTTCCATTAGGATTGTAGTCAGGACTTTTGAGTACAATTGAAATGTATACTACTTCGATGTCAAAGCATTCTATTCACTGAGAAATCAACTTTGTTGTCTTTATGTGCACAGGTATGAAACAACTTTCAGACACCTCAGAATCATGTGGGAAGTTAACCTAAGGTGTTTCCATTAGGTTTTCAGTAAGTGCTTTGGTGTAAAATTGAGATGTATACTATTTGTATTGTCTAAGCATTGCATGCACTGAGATAACAACTTTTTTGTGTTGATGTGTAATGCCATGAAACAACTTTCAAACTACTCATATTCATGTGGGAAGTTAACCTAAGGTGTTTCCATTAGGTTTGCAATCAGGACTTTTGAGTAGAATTGAAATGTATACTATTTGTATTGTAAAAGCATTGTATGCACTGAGAAAACAACTTTTTTGTCTTGATGTTCAGAGCCATAATACAACTTTCAAACAACTCAGAAACATGTGGGAAGTTAACCTAAGTTATTTCCATTAGGTTTGCAGCATGTACTTTGGTGTAAAATTGAAATGTATACTCTCTGTATTATCCAACCATTGTATGCCCTGAGTTAAAAACATTTTTGTGTTGATGTGTAGAGCCATGAGACAACTTTGAAACAACTCAGAAACATGTGGGAAGTTAACTTAATATGTATCCATCTTGTTTCCCTCTGCATTTTGTTGGAAAATTGAAATGTATACCATCTTAATGTCAGAACAGAGTATGCACTGAGAAAGTAACTTTTTTGTCTTGATGAACAGAGCCATGAAACAACTTTCAAACATCTCAGAATCACGTGGGAAGTTAACCAAAGGTGTTTCCATTAGGATTGCAGTCAGGACTTTTGAGTACAATTGAAATGTATACTACTTTTATGTCAAAGCATTCTATTCGCTGAGAAATCAACTTTTTTATCTTTATGTTTACAGGTTTGAAACAACTTTCAGACATCTCAGAATCAGGTGGGAAGTTAACCAAAGGTGTTTCCATTAGGTTTGCAGTAAGTGCTTTGTTGTAAAATTGAGATGTATACTATTTGTATTGTCTAAGCATTGCATGCCCTGAGTTAACAACTTTTTTGTGTTGATGTGTACAGCCATGAAACAACTTTCAAACTGCTCATAATCATGAGGGAAGTTAACCTAAGGTGCTTCCATTAGATTTGCAATCATTACTTTTGAGTACAATTGAAATGTATACTACATTTATGTCAAAGCATTCTATTCACTGAGAAATCAACTTTTTTGTCTTTATGTTCACAGGTATGAAAGAACTTTCAGACATCTCAGAATCATGTGGGAAGTTTCCCTGAGGTGTTTCCATTAGGTTTGCAGTAAGTGCTTTGGTGTAAAATTGAAATCTATGCTATTTGTATAGTCTAAGCATTGCATGCACTGAGGTAACAACTTTTTTGTGTTGATATGTAGAGCCATGAGACAACTTTCAAACAGCTCAGAAACATGTGGGAAGTTAACTTAATATGTATCTATCTAGTTTGCCCTCTGCATTTTGTTGGAAAATTGAAATGTATACCATCTTAATGTCAGAACATAGTATGCACTGAGAAAGTAACTTTTTTGTCGTGATGAACAGAGCCATGAAACATCTTTCAGACATCTCAGAATCATGTGGGAAGTTAACCTAAGGTGTTTCCAGTAGGTTTGCAATCAAGACTTTTGATTAGAGTTGAAATGTATACTATTTGTATTGTAAAAGCATTGTATGCACTGAGAAAACAACTTTTTTGTCGTGATGTTCAGAGCCATAATACAACTTTCAAACAACTCAGAAACATGTGGGAAGTTAACCTAAGTTGTTTCCATTAGGATTGCAGCATGTACTTTGGTGTAAAATTGAAGTGCATGCTATCTGTATTATCTAACCATTGTATGCCCTGAGTTAACAACTTTTTTCTGTTGATGTGTAGAGCCATGAGACAACTTTCAAACAGCTCAGAAACATGTGGGAAGTTAACTTAATATGTATCCATCTGGTTTGCACACTGCATTTTGTTGGAAAATTGAAATGTATACCATCTTAATGTTAGAACATAGTATGCACTGAGAAAGTAACTTTTTTGTCTTGATGAACAGAGGCATGAAACAACATTCAACCTACTCATACTCATGTGGAAAGTTAACCAAAGGTGTTTCCATTAGGATTGCAGTCAGGACTTTTGAGTACAATTGAAATGTATACTACTTCTATGTCAAAGCATTCTATTCACTGAGAAATCAACTTTGTTGTCTTTATGTGCACAGGTATTATACAACTTTCAGACACTTCAGAATCATGTGGGAAGTTAACCTAAGGTGTTTCCATTAGGTTTGCAGTCAGTGCTTTGGTGTAAAATTGAGATGTATACTATTTGTATTGTCTAAGCATTGCATGCACTGAGATAACAACTTTTTTGTGTTGATGTGTAATGCCATGAAACAACTTTCAAACTACTCATATTCATGTGGGAAGTTAACCTAAGGTGTTTACATTAGGTTTGCAATCAGGAGTTTTGAGTAGAATTGAAATGTATACTATTTGTATTGTAAAAGCATTGTATGCACTGAGAAAACAACTTTTTTGTCTTGATGTTCAGAGCCATAATACAACTTTCAAACAACTCAGAAACATGTGGGAAGTTAACCTAAGTTGTTTCCATTAGGTTTGCAGCATGTACTTTGGTGTAAAATTGAAATGTATACTCTCTGTATTATCCAACCATTGTATGCCCTGAGTTAACAACATTTTTGTGTTGATGTGTAGAGCCATGAGACAACTTTGAAACAACTCAGAAACATGTGGGAAGTTAACTTAATATGTATCCATCTTGTTTCCCTCTGCATTTTGTTGGAAAATTGAAATGTATACCATCTTAATGTCAGAACAGAGTATGCACTGAGAAAGTAACTTTTTTGTCTTGATGAACAGAGCCATGCAACAAGTTTCAAACATCTCAGAATCATGTGGGAAGTTTCCCTGAGGTGTTTCCATTAGGTTTGCAGTAAGTGCTTTGGTGTAAAATTGAAATGTATGCTATTTGTATAGTCTAAGTATTGCATGCACTGTAACAACTTTTTTGTATTGATATGTAGAGCCATGAGACAACTTTCAAACAGCTCAGAAACATGTGGGAAGTTAACTTAATATGTATCTATCTGGTTTGACCTCTGCATTTTGTTGGAAAATTGAAATGTATACCATCTTAATGTCAGAACATAGTATGCACTGAGAAAGTAACTTTTTTGCTTTGATGAACAGAGCCATGAAACAACTTTCAGACATCTCAGAATCATGTGGGAAGTTAACCTAAGGTGTTTCCATTAGGTTTGCAATCAGGACTTTTTAGTAGAATTGAAATGTATACTATTTGTATTGTAAAAGGATTGTATGCACTGAGAAAACAACTTTGTTGTCTTTATGTGCACAGGTATGAAACAACTTTCAGACACCTCAGAATCATGTGGGAAGTTAACCTAAGGTGTTTCCATTAGGTTTGCAGTAAGTGCTTTGGTGTAAAATTGAGATGTATACTATTTGTATTGTCTAAGCATTGCATGCACTGACATAACAACTTTTTTGTGTTGATGTGTAATGCCATGAAACAACTTTCAAACTACTCATATTCATGTGGGAAGTTAACCTAAGGTGTTTCCATTAGGTTTGCAATCAGGACTTTTGAGTAGAATTGAGATGTATACTATTTGTATTGTCTAAGCATTGCATGCACTGAGTTAACAACTTTTTTGTGTTGATGTGTAGAGCCATGAGACAACTTTCAAACAGCTCAGAAACATGTGGGAAGTCAACTTAATATGTATCCATCTGGTTTG
Organism: Mobula birostris; assembly: GCF_030028105.1. NCBI lineage: Eukaryota > Metazoa > Chordata > Chondrichthyes > Myliobatiformes > Myliobatidae > Mobula > Mobula birostris. Next base: position 99,782,916 of record NC_092375.1, read on the forward strand.
CCCTCTACATTTTGTTGGATAATTGAAATGTATACCATCTTAATGTCAGAACATAGTATGCACTGAGAAATTAACTTTTTTGTCTTGATGAACAGAGCCATGAAACAACTTTCAGACATCTCAGAATCATGTGGGAAGTTAACCAAAGGTGTTCCATTAGGTTCGCAGTAAGTGCTTTGGTGTAAAATTGAAATGTATACTATTTGTATTGTCTAAGCATTGCATGCACTGAGATAAAAACTTTTTTGTGTTGATGTGTAGAGCCATGAGACAAATTTCAAACAGCTGATAAACATGTGGGAAGTTAACTTAATATGTATCCATCTGGTTTGCACTCTGCATTTTGTTGGAAAATTGTAATGTATACCATCTTAATGTCAGAACATAGTATGCACTGAGAAAGTAACTTTTTTGTCTTGATGAACAGAGGCATGAAACAACTTTCAACCTACTCATACTCATGTGGGAAGTTAACCAAAGGTGTTTCCATTAGGATTGCAGTCAGGACTTTTGAGTACAATTGAAATGTACACTACTTTTATGTCAACGCATTCTATTCACTGAGAAATCAACTTTTTTATCTTTATGTTCACAGGTATGAAACAACTTTCAGACACCTCAGAATCATGTGGGAAGTTAACCTAAGGTGTTTCCATTAGGTTTGCAGTAAGTGCTTTGGTGTAAAATTGAGATGTATACTATTTGTATTGTCTAAGCATTGCATGCACTGAGATAACAACTTTTTTGTGTTGAAGTGTAATGCCATGAAACAACTTTCAAACTACTCATATTCATGTGGGAAGTTAACCTAAGGTGTTTCCATTAGGTTTGCAACCAGGACTTTTGAGTAGAATTGAAATGTATACTATTTGTATTGTAAAAGCATTGTAGGCATTGGGAAAACAACTTTTTTGTCTTGATGTTCAGAGCCATAATACAACTTTCAAACAACTCAGAAACATGTGGGAAGTTAACCTAAGGTGTTTCCATTAGGTTTGCAGCATGTACTGTGGTGTAAATTTGAAATGTATACTCTCTGTATTATCTAACCATTGTATGCCCTGAGTTAACAACTTATTTGTGTTGATGTGTAGAGCCATGAGACAACTTTCAAACAGCTCAGAAACATGTGGGAAGTTAACTTAATATGTATCCATCTGGTTTGCCCTCTGCATTTTGTTGGAAAATTGAAATGTATACCATCTTAATGTCAGAACATCGTATGCACTGAGAAAGTAACTTTTTTGTCGTGATGAACAGAGCCATGAAACAACTTTCAGACATCTCAGAATCATGTGGGAAGTTAACCTAAGGTGTTTCCATTAGGTTTGCAGTAAGTGCTTTGGAGTAAAATTGAGATGTATACTATGTGTATTGTCTAAGCATTGCATGCCCTGATTTAACAACTTTCTTGTGTTGATGTGTACAGCCATGAAACAACTTTCAAACTGCTCAGAATCATGTGGGAAGTGAACCTAAGGTGTTTCCATTAGGTTTGCTGTCAGGACTTTGGGTACAATTTAAATGTAGACTACATTTATGTCAAAGCATTCTATTCACTGAGAAATCAACTTTTTTGTCTTTATGTTCACAGGTATGAAACAACTTTCAAACTACTCATGATCATGTGGGAAATGAACCTAAGGTGTTTCCATTAATTTTGCAATCAGGACTTTTGTGTAGAATTGAAATGTGTACTATTTGTATTGTAAAAGCATTGTATGCACTGAGAAAACAACTTTTTTGTCTTGATGTTCAGAGCCATAATACAACTTTCAAACAACTCAGAAACATGTGGGTAGTTAACGTAAGTTGTTTCCATTAGGTTTGCAGCATGTAGTTTGGTGTAAAATTGAAATGTATACCATCTTAATGTCAGAACATAGTATGCACTGAGAAAGTAACTTTTTTGCTTTGATGAACAGAGCCATGAAACAACTTTCAGACATCTCAGAATCATGTGGGAAGTTAACCTAAGGTGTTTCCATTAGGTTTGCAATCAGGACTTTTTAGTAGAATTGAAATGTATACTATTTGTATTGTAAAAGCATTGTATGCACTGAGAAAACAACTTTGTTGTCTTTATGTGCACAGGTATGAAACAACTTTCAGACACCTCAGAATCATGTGGGAAGTTAACCTAAGGTGTTTCCATTAGGTTTGCAGTAAGTGCTTTGGTGTAAAATTGAGATGTATACCATTTGTATTGTCTAAGCATTGTATGCCCTGATTTAACAACTTTCTTGTGTTGATGTGTACAGCCATGAAACAACTTTCAAACTGCTCAGAATCATGTGGGAAGTGAACCTAAGGTGTTTCCATTAGGTTTGCTGTCAGGACTTTGGGTACAATTTAAATGTAGACTACATTTATGTCAAAGCATTCTATTCACTGAGAAATCAACTTTTTTGTCTTTATGTTCACAGGTATGAAACAACTTTCAAACTACTCATGATCATGTGGGAAATGAACCTAAGGTGTTTCCATTAATTTTGCAATCAGGACTTTTGCGTAGAATTGAAATGTGTACTATTTGTATTGTAAAAGCATTGTATGCACTGAGAAAACAACTTTTTTGTCTTGATGTTCAGAGCCATAATACAACTTTCAAACAACTCAGAAACATGTGGGTAGTTAACGTAAGTTGTTTCCATTAGGTTTGCAGCATGTAGTTTGGTGTAAAATTGAAATGTATACTATCTGTATTATCTAACCATTGTATGCCCTGAGTTAACAACTTTTTTGTGTTGATGTGTAGAGCCATGAGACAACTTTCAAACAGCTCAGAAACATGTGGGAAGTTAATTTAATATGTATCCATCTGGTTTGCAATCTGAATTTTGTTGGAAAATTGAAATGTATACCATCTTAATGTTAGAACATAGTATGCACTGAGAAAGTAACTTTTTTGTCTTCATGAAGAGAGGCATGAAACAACATTTAACCTACTCGTACTCATGTGGGAAGTTAACCAAAGGTGTTTCCATTAGGATTGCAGTCAGGACTTTTGAGTACAATTGAAATGTATACTACTTTTATGTCAAAGCATTCTATTCACTGAGAAATCAACTTTGTTGTCTTTATGTGCACAGGTATGAAACAACTTTCACACATCTCAGAATCATGTGGGAAGTTAACCTAAAGTGTTTCCATTAGGTTTGCAGTAAGTACTTTGGTGTAAAATTGAAATCTATACTATTTGTATTGTCAAAGCATTGTGTGCACTGAGATAACAACTTTTTCGTCTTGATGTGTAGAGGCATGAAACAACTTTGAAACTACTCATAATCATGTGGGAAGTTAGCCTAAGGTGTTTCTATTAGGTTTGCAGTAAGCACTTTGTTGTAAAATTGAAATGTACACTATTTGTATTGTCAAGGCGTTGTCAGCACTGAGATAACAACTTTTTTGTCTTGATGTGCAGAGCCATGAGACAACTTTCAAACATCTGAAAACCATATGGGAAGTTAACTTAAAATGTATCCATCTGGTTTGCACTCTGAACTTTGGTGGAAAATTTAAATGTATACTACTTTAATGTCAGAACATAGTATGCACTGAGCAATTAAGTTTTTTTCTCTTGATGAACAGATGCATGCAACAACTTTCAAACTACTCATACTCATGTGGGAAGTTAACCAAAGGTGTTTCCATGAGGCTTGCAGTCAGGACTTTTGAGTACAATTGAAGTATACTACTTCTATGTCAAAGCATTCTATTCACTGAGAAATCAACTTTTCTGTCTTTATGTAAAGCGGCATGAAACAACTTTAAGACATCTCAGAATCATGTGTGAAGTTAACCTAAGGTGTTTCCATTAGGTTTCCAGTAAGTACTTTGTTTGTAAAATTGAAATGTATACTATTTGTATTGTCAAAGCGTTGTCGGCACAGAGATAACTACTTTTTTGTCTTGATGTGCAGAGCCATGAGGCAACTTTCAAACATCTCAAAAACATGTGGAAAGTTAACTTAAAATGTATCCATCTGGTTTGCACTCTGCACTTTGGTGGAAAATTGAAAAGTATACTACTTGAATGTCAGAATATTATATGCATTGAGAAAGTAACTTTTTTCTCTTGATGAGCAGAGGCATGAAACAACTTTCAGACATCTCAGAATCATGTGGGAAGTTAACCAAAGGTGTTTCCATTAGGTTTGCAGTAAGTGCTTTGGTGTAAAATTGAAATGTATACTATTTGTATTGTCAAAGCATTGTATGCACTGAGATAACAACTTTTGTGTCTTGATGTGTAGAGGCATGAAAGAACTTTCAAACTACTCATAATCATGTGGGAAGTTAGCCTAAGGTGTTTCTATTAGGTTTCCAGTAAGTACTTTGTTTGTAAAATTGAAATGTATACTATTTGTATTGTCAAAGCGTTGTCGGCACAGAGATAACAACTTTTTTGTCTTGATGTGCAGAGCCATGAGGCAACTTTCAAACATCTCAAAAACACGTGGGAAGTTAACTTAAAAAGTATCCATCTGGATTGCACTCTGCACTTTGTTGGAAAATTGACATGCATACTACTTTAATATCAGAACATAGTATGCTCTGAGAAAGTAACTTTTGTTGTCTTGATGAACAGAGGCATGAAACAACTTTCAAACTACTCATACTCATGTGGGAAGTTAACCAAAGGTGTTTCCATTAGGTTTGCATTCAGGACTTTTGATTTCAATTGAAATGTATAGTACTTTTATGTCAAAGAATTGTATTCACTGAAAAATCAACTTTTTGTTCTTTATGTGCAGAGGGATGAAACAACTTTCAGACATCTCAGAATCATGTGGGAAGTTAGCCTAAAGTGTTTCCATTAGGTTTGCAGTAAGTGCTTTGGTGTAAAATTGAAATGTAAACTATTTGTATTGTCAAAGCATTGCACTACTGAGATAACAACTTTTGTGTCTTGATGTGTAGAGGCATGAAACAAGTTTCAAACTACTCATAATCATGTGGGAAGTTAACCTAAGGTGTTTCCATTCGGTTTGCAGTAAGTACTTTGGTGTAAAATTGAAATGTATACTATTATTATTGTCAAAACTTGTCGGCACTGAGATAACCAGTTTTTTGTCTTGATGTGCAGAGCCATGAGACAACTTTCAAACATCTCAAAAACTTGTGGGAAGTTAACCTAAGGTGTTTCCATTAGGTTTGCAGTAAGTACTTTGGTGTAAAATTGAGATGTTTACTATTTGAATTGCCAAAGCATTGTATGCACTGACATAACAACTTTTGTGTCTTGATTTGTAGAGTCATGAAACAACTTTCGGAAATCTCAGAATCATGTGGGAAGTTAATCTAAGGTATTTCCATTCGGTATGCAGTAAGTGCTTTGGTGTAAAATTGAAATGTTTACTATTTGTATTGACAAAGCATTGTATTCACTGAGATAACAACTTTTTTGTCTTGATGTGCAGAGCCATGAGACAACTTTCAAACATCTCAAAAACATGTGGGAAGTTAACTTAAAATGTATTGATCTGGTTTGCACTCTGCACTTTGGTGGAAAATTGAAAAGTATACTGCTTTAATGTCAGAACATTGCATGCACTGAGATAGTAACTTTTTTGTCTTGATGAGCAGAGGCATGAAGCAATTTTCAATCTACTCATAATCATGTGGGAAGTTAACAAAAGGTGTTTCCATTAGTTTTTCAGCCAAGACTTTTGAGTACAATTGAAATGTATACTACTTGTATGTCAAAGCATTGTATTCACTGAGAAATCAACTTTTTTGTCTTTATGTGCAGAGGCATGAAACAACTTTCAAACTGATCATAATCATGTTGGAAGTTAACTTAAGGTGTTTCCATTAGGTTTGCAGTAAGTACTTTTGTGTAGTATTGAAATGTATAATATTTGTATTGTCAAAGTATTGTATGCACTGAGAAAACAACTTTTTTGTCTTGATGTGCAGAGCCATGAGACAACTTTCAAACATCTCAAAAGCATGTGGGAAGTTAACTTAAAATGTATCCATCTGGTTTGCACTCTGCACTTCGGTGAAAAATTGAATGTACACTATTTTAATGTCAGAAGATAGTATGCACTGAGAAAGTAACTTTTTTGTCCTGATGAACAGAGGAATGAAAAAACTTTCAAACTACTCATACTCATGTGGGAAGTTAACAAAAGGTGTTTCCATTAGGTTTGCAGTCAGGACTTTTGAGTGCAATTGAAATGTATACTACTTTTATGTCAAAGCATTGTATTCACTGAGAAATCAACTTTTTTGTCTTGATGTTCAGGGCCATGAGACAATTTTCAAACATCTGAAAAACATGTGGGAAGTTAACTTAAAATGTATCCATCTGGTTTGCTCTCTGCACTTTGGTGGAAAATTGAAATGTATGCTGCTTTAATGTCAGAACATAGTATGCTCTGAGAAAGTACCTGGCTTGTCTTGATGAACAGAGGCATGAAACAACTTTCAAACTATTCATACTCATGTGGGAAGTTAACTAACGGTCTTTCCATTAGGTTTTCAGTCAGGACTTTTAAGTACAATTGAAATGTATACTACTTCTATGTCAAAGCATTACATTCACTGAGAAATCAACTTTTTTGTCTTTATGTGCAGAGGCATTGAATCAACTTTCAGACATCTCAGAATCATGTGGGAAGTTAACCTAAGGTGTTTCCTTTAGGTTTGCAGTAAGTACTTTGGTGTAAAATTGAAATGTATAGTATTTGTTTTGTCAAAGCAATGCATGCACTGAGAAAACAACTTTTTTATCTTGATGTGTAGAGGCATGAAACAACTTTCAAACTACTCATAATCATGTGGGAAGTTAACCTAAGGTGTTTTCATTAGGTTTGCAGTAAGTACTTTGGTGTAAATTTGAAATGTATACTATTTGTATTGTCAAAGCTGTATATACCCTGAGATAACAACTTTTTTGTCTTGATGTGCAGAGGCATGAAACATCTTTCAAACTACTTGCTACAAGCTAACCTAATGTGTTTCCATTAGGTTTGCAGTAAGTACTTTGGTGTAAAATTGAAATGTATAGTATTTGTATTGTCAAAGCATTGTATGCACTGGGAAAACAACTTTTTTGTCTTGAAGTGTAGAGGCATGAAACAACTTTCAAACTACTCATAATCATGTGGGAAGTTAACAAAAGGTGTTTCCATTAGGTTTTCAGTCAGGACTTTTGAGTACAATTGAAATATATTCTACTTTTATGTCAAAGCATTGTATTCACTGAAAAATCAATTTTCTTTGTCTTTATGTGCAGAGGCATGTAACAACTTTCAGACATTTCAGAATCATGTGGGAAGTTAACCTAAGGTGTTTCCTTTCAGTTTGCAGTAAGTGCTTTGGTGTAAAATTGAAATGTATACTATTTGTATTGTCAAAGCTTTATGTACCCTGAGATAACAACTTTTTTGTCTTGATGTGTAGAGGCATGAAACATCTTTCAAACTACTTATAATGATGTGGGAAGTTAACCTGAGGTGTTTCCTTTAGGTTTGCAGTAAGTACTTTGGTGTAAAATTGAAATGTATACTATTTGTATTGTCAAAGCATTGTATGCACTGGGAAAACAACTTTTTTGTCTTGATGTGCAGAGCCATGAGACAACTTTCAAACATCTCAAAAACATGTGGGAAGTTAACTTAAAATGTATTGATCTGGTTTGCACTCTGCACTTTGGTGGAAAATTGAAATGTATACTACTTTAATGTCAGAACATTGTATGCACTGAGTAACTTGTTTGTCTTGATGAGCAGAGGCATGAAACAACTTTCAAACTACTCATAATCATGTGGGAAGTTAACCTAAGGTGTTTCCATTAGGTTTGCAGTAAGTACTTTGGTGTAAGATTGAAATGTTTACTATTTGTATTGTCAAAGCTTTGTCGGCCTTGAGATAACAACTTTTTTGTCTTGATGTGCAGAGCCATGAGACAACTTTCAAACATCTCAAAAACATGTGGGAAGTTAACTTAAAATGTATCCATCTGGTTTGCACTCTGCAGTTTGGTGAAAAATTGAATGTACACTATTTTAATGTCAGAACATTGTATGCACTGAGTTACTAACTTCTTTGTCCTGATGAGCATAGGCATAAAACAACTTTCAAACTACTCATAATCATGTGGGAAGTTAACAAAAGGTGTTTCCATTAGGTTTTCAGTCAGGACTTTTGAGTACAATTGAAATGTATTCTACTTTTATGTCAAAGCATTGTATTCACTGAGAAATCAATTTTCTTTGTCTTTATGTGCAGAGGCATGTAACAACTTTCAGACATTTCAGAATCATGTGGAAAGTTAACCTAAGGTGTTTCCTTTCGGTTTGCTGTAAGTGCTTTGGTGTAAAATTGAAATGTATACTATTTGTATTGTCAAAGCATTGTATGCACTGAGAGAACAACTTTTTTTGTCTTTATGTGCAGAGGCATGAAACAACTTTCAGACATCTCAGAATCATGTGGAAAGTTAACCTAAGGTGTTTCCATTAGTTTTGCAGTAAATGATTTGGTGTAAAATGGAGATGTATACTATTTGTATTGTCAAAGCATTGTATGCACTGAGATAACAACTTTATTCTTTTCATGTGTAGATGCATGAAACAACTTTCAAACTGCTCATAATCATGTGGGAAGTTAACCTAAGGTGTTTCCATTAGGTTTGCGGTAAGTACTTTTGTGTAGTATTGAAATGCATACTATTTGTATTGTCAAAGTATTGTATGCACTGAGAAAACAGCATTTTTGTCTTGATGTGCAGAGCCATGAGACAACTTTCAAACATCTCAAAAATATGTGGGAAGTTAACTTAAAATGTGTCCATCTGGTTTGCACTCTGCGCTTCCGTGAAAAATTGAATGTACACTATTTTAATGTCAGAAGATAGTATGCACTGAGAAAGTAACTTTTATGTCCTGATGAACAGAGGCATGAAACAACTTTCAAACTACTCATAATCATGTGGGAAGTTAACAAAAGGTGTTTCCATTAGGTTTTCAGTCAGGACTTTTGAGTACAATTGAAATATATTCTACTTTTATGTCAAAGCATTGTATTCACTGAAAAATCAATTTTCTTTGTCTTTATGTGCAGAGGCATGTAATAACTTTCAGACATTTCAGAATCATGTGGGAAGTTAACCTAAGGTGTTTCCTTTCGGTTTTCAGTAAGTGCTTTGGTGTAAAATTGAAGTGTATACTATTTGTATTGTCAAAGCTTTATATACCCTGAGATAACAACTTTTTTGTCTTGATGTGTAGAGGCATGAAACATCTTTCAAACTGCTTATAATGATGTGGGAAGTTAACCTAAGGTGTTTCCTTTCGGTTTGCAGTAAGTGCTTTGGTGTAAAATTGAAATGTATACTATTTGTATTGTCAAAGCTTTATATACCCTGAGATAACAACTTTTTTGTCTTGATGTGTAGAGGCATGAAACATCTTTCAAACTGCTTATAATGATGTGGGAAGTTAACCTAAGGTGTTTCCTTTCGGTTTGCAGTAAGTGCTTTGGTGTAAAATTGAAATGTATACTATTTGTATTGTCAAAGCTTTATATACCCTGAGATAACAACTTTTTTGTCTTGATGTGTAGAGGCATGAAACATCTTTCAAACTGCTTATAATGATGTGGGAAGTTAACCTAAGGTGTTTCCTTTCGGTTTGCAGTAAGTGCTTTGGTGTAAAATTGAAATGTATACTATTTGTATTGTCAAAGCTTTATATACCCTGAGATAACAACTTTTTTGTCTTGATGTGTAGAGGCATGAAACATCTTTCAAACTGCTTATAATGATGTGGGAAGTTAACCTAAGGTGTTTCCTTTAGGTTTGCAGTAAGTACTTTGGTGTAAAATTGAAATGTATGCTATTTGTATTGTCAAAGCATTGTATGCACTGGGAAAACAACTTTTTTGTCTTGATGTACAGAGCCATGAGACAACTTTCAAACATCTCAAAAACATGTGGGATGCTAACTTAAAATGTATCCATCTGGATTGCACTCTGCACTTTGGTGGAACATTGAAATGTATACTACTTTGATGTCAGAACATTGAATGCACTGAGTAACTTTTTTGTCTTGATGAGCAGAGGCATGGAACAACTTTCAAACTACTCATAATCATGTGGGAAGTTAACCTAAGGTGTTTCCATTAGGTTTGCAGTAAGTACTTTGGTGTAAGATTGAAATGTATACTATTTGTATTGTCAAAGCTTTGTCGGCCCTGAGATAACAACTTTTTTGTCTTGATGTGCAGAGCCATGAGACAACTTTCAAACATCTAAAAACATGTGGGAAGTTAACTTAAAATGTATCCATCTGGTTTGCACTCTGCAGTTTGGTGAAAAATTGAATGTACACTATTTTAATGTCAGAACATTGTATGCACTGAGATAGTAACTTCTTTGTCCTGATGAGCATAGGCATAAAACAACTTTCAAACTACTCATAATCATGTGGGAAGTTAACAAAAGGTGTTTCCATTAGGTTTTCAGTCAGGACTTTTGAGTACAATTGAAATGTATTCTACTTTTATGTCAAAGCATTGTATTCACTGAGAAATCAATTTTCTTTGTCTTTATGTGCAGAGGCATGTAACAACTTTCAGACATTTCAGAATCATGTGGAAAGTTAACCTAAGGTGTTTCCTTTCGGTTTGCTGTAAGTGCTTTGGTGTAAAATTGAAATGTATACTATTTGTATTGTCAAAGCATTGTATGCACTGAGAGAACAACATTTTTGTCTTTATGTGCAGAGGCATGAAACAACTTTCAGACATCTCAGAATCATGTGGGAAGTTAACCTCATGTGTTTCCTTTCGGTTTGCAGTAAGTGCTTTGGTGTAAAATTGAAATGTATACTATTTGTATTGTCAAAGCTTTATATACCCTGAGATAACAACTTTTTTGTCTTGATGTGTAGAGGCATGAAACATCTTTCAAACTACTTATAATGATGTGGGAAGCTAACCTAATGTGTTTCCATTAGGTTTGCAGTAAGTACTTTGGTGTAAAATTGAAACGTATAGTATTTGTATTGTCAAAGCATTGCATGCACTGGGAAAACAACTTTTTTGTCTTGATGTGTAGAGGCATGAAACAACTTTCAAACTACTCATAATCATGTGGGAAGTTAACCTAAGGTGTTTCCATTAGGTTTGCAGTCAGGACTTTTGAGTACAATTGAAATGTATACTACTTTTATGTCAAAGCATTGTATTCACTGAGAAATCAACTTTTTTGTCTTTATGTGCAAAGGCATGAAACAACTTTCAGACATCTGAGAATCATCTGGGAAGTTAACCTTAGGTGTTTCCATTAGTTTTGCAGTAAATGATTTGGTGTAAAATGGAGATGTATGCTATTTGTATTGTCAAAGCATTGTATGCACTGAGATAACAACTTTATTCTTTTCATGTGTAGATGCATGAAACAACTTTCAAACTGCTCATAATCATATGGGAAGTTAACCTAAGGTGTTTCCATTAGGTTTGAGGTAAGTACTTTTGTGTAGTATTGAAATGTATACTATTTGTATTGTCTAAGCATTGCATGCACTGAGATAACAACTTTTTTGTCTTGATGTTCAGAGCCATGAGACAAATTTCAAACATCTCAAAAACATGTGGGATGTTAACTTAAAATGTATCCATCTGGTTTGCACTCTGCACTTCGGTGAAAAATTGAATGTATACTATTTTAATTACAGAAGATAGTATGCACTGAGAAAGTAACTTTTATGTCCTGATGAACAGAGGCATGTAAAAACTTTCAAACTACTCTTACTCATGTGGGAAGTTAACTAAAGGTGTTTCCATCAGGTTTGCAGTCACAACTTTTGAGAACAATTGAAATGTATACTACTTTTATGTCAAAGCATTGTATTCACTGAGAAATCAATTTTTTTGTCTTGATGTGCAGAGCCATGAGACAACTTTCAAACATCTGAAAAACATGTGGGAAGTTAATTTAAACTGTATCCATCTTGTTTGCAGTCTGCACTTTGGTGGAAAATTGAAATGTATACTACTTTAATGTCAGAACATTGAATGCACTGAGATAGTAACTTTTTTGTCTTGATGAGCAGAGGCATGAAACAACTTTCAAACTACTCATAATCATGTGGGAAGTTAACAAAAGGTGTTTCCATTAGGTTTTCAGTCAGGACTTTTGAGTGCAATTGAAATGTATACTTCTTTTATGTCAAAGCATTGTATTCACTGAGAAATCAACTTTTTTGTCTTTATGTGCAGAGGCATGAAACAACTTTCAGACATCTGAGAATCATGTGGGAAGTTAACCTAAGGTGTTTCCATCAGGTTTGCAGTAAGTGCTTTGGTGTAAAATTGAAATGTATACTATTTGTATTGTTAAAGCATTGTATGCAGTGAGAGAACAACTTTCTTGTCTTTATGTGCAGAGGCATGAAACAACTTTCAGACATCTCAGAATCATGTGGGAAGTTAACCTAAGGTGTTTCCATTAGGTTTGCAGTAAGGACTTTGGTGTAAGATTGAAATGTATAGTATTTGTATTGTCAAAGCAATGTATGCACTGAGAAAACAACTTTTTTGTCTTGATGTGTAGAGGCATGAAACAACTTTCAAACTAGTCATAATCATGTGGGAAGTTAACCTTAGGTGCTTCCATTAGGCTTGCAGTAAATGCTTTGGTGCAAAATGGAGATGTATACTATTTGTATTGTCAAAGCATTGTATGCACTGAGATAACAACTTTTTTGTCTTGATGTGCAGGGCCATGAGACATTTTTCAAACATCTGAAAAACATGTGGGAAGTTAACTTAAAATGTATCCATCTGGTTGTCACTCTGCACTTTGGTGGAAAATTGAAAAGTTTCCTACTTTAATGTCAGAACATTGTAAGCACTGAGATAGTAACCTTTCTCTCTTGATGAGCAGAGGCATGAACCAATTTTCAATCTACTCATAATCATGTTGGAGGTTAACAAAAGTTGTTTCCATTAGGTTTGCAGTCAGGACTTCTGAGTACAATTGAAATGTATACTACTTTAAGTGAAAGCATTGTATTCACCGAGAAATCAACTTTTTTGTCTTTATGTGCAAAGGGATGAAACAACTTTCAGACATCTCAGAATCATGTGGGAAGTTAACCTAAGGTGTTTCCATTAGGTTTGCAGTAAATGCTTTGGTGTAAAATGGAGATGTATACTATTTGTATTGTCAAAGCATTGTATGCACTGAGATAACAACTTTTTTGTTTTGATGTGCAGAGGCATGAAACAACTTTCAAACTACTCATAATCATGTGGGAAGTTAACCTAAGTTGTTTCCATTAGGTTTGCAGTAAGTACTTTGGTGTAAAATTGAAATGTGTACTATTTGTATTGTCAAAGTATTGTATGCACTGAGGTAACAACTTTTTTGTCTTGATGTGCAGGGCCATGAGACATTTTTCAAACATCTGAAAAACATGTGGGAAGTTAACTTAAAATTTATCCATCTGGTTTGCACTCTGCACGTTTGTGGAAAATTGAAATGTATTCTACTTTAATGTCAGAACACAGTATGCCCTGAGAAAGTACCTTGTTTGTCTTGATGAACAGAGGCATGAAACAACTGTCAAACTACTCATACTCATGTGGGAAATTAACTAAAGGTATTTGCATTTGGTTTGCAGTCACGACTTTTGAGTACAATTGAAATGTATACTACTTTTATGTCAAAGCATTGTATTCACTGAGAAATCAACTTTTTTGTCTTTATGCGCAGAGGCATGAAAGAACTTTCAGACATCTCAGAATCATGTGGGAAATTAACCTGTGGTGTTTCCATTAGGTTTGCAGTAAGTAGTTTGGTGTAAATTTCAAATGTATACTATTTGTATTGTCAACCCTTTATATACCCTGAGATAACAACTTTTTTGTCTTGATGTGTAGAGGCATGTAACATCTTTCAAACTACTTACAATCATGTGGGAAGTTAACCTAAGGTGTTTCCATTAGTTTTGCAGTCACTGGTGTAAATTTGAAAGGCATACTACTCTTATTGTCAAAACACTGTATGCACTGAGAAAACAACTTTTTTGTCTTGCTGAGTAGAGTCATGAACCAAGTTTCAAAGAACTCAGAATCATGTGGGAAGTTAACTTAAGGTGTTCCCATCAGGTTTGCAGTCAGTACTTTTGTGTAAAATTTAAATGTATACCACTTTAAGGTCAAAACACTGCAATCACCGAGAAAACAACTTTTTGTCTTGATGAGCAGAGGCATGAAACAGGTCTCAAACATTTCAGAATCATATGGGAGGTTGACTTAAGGTATTTCCATTAGGTTTGCCGTCACTACTTTGGTGAAAATTTGAAAGGCATACTACTATTATTCTCAAAGCACTGTAGGCACTGAGAAAACACCTTTTTTGCCTTCATGAGCACGGGCATGAAACAAGTTTCAAACAGTTCAGAATCATGTGGGAAGTTAAGTTAACGTGTTTCCAATAGGTTTGCAGTCACTGCTTTTGTGTAAATTTGAAAGGCATACTACTTTTATTGTCAAAACACTGTATACACTGAGAAAACAACTTTTTTGTCTTGCTGAGTAGAGGCATGAACCAAGTTTCAAACTACACAGAATCATGTGGGAAGTTAAGTTAAGGTGTTTCCATCAGGTTTGCAGTCAGTACTTAGGTATAAAATTGAAATGTACACTACTTTTATTTTCAGAGCACTCAATGCACTGAGAAAACATTTTTTTGTCTTCATCAGCAGAGCCATGGAACAAGCTTCAAACAACTCAGAATCATGTGGGAAGTTAACTTTAGGTGTTTCCATTCGGTTTGCAGTCATTATTTTGGTGTAAAATTGAAATGTATACCACTTTAAGGTGAAAACACTGTGTGCACTGAGAAAACAACTTTTTTGTCTTGATGAGCATAGGCATGAAACAAGTTTCAAAGAGTTCAGAATCATGTGGGAAGTTAACTTAAGGTGTTTCCATTAGTTTTGCAGTCACTGGTGTAAATTTGAAAGGCATACTACTTTTATTGTCAAAACACTGTATGCACTAAGAAAACAACTTTTTTGTCTTGCTGAGCAGAGGCATGAACCAAGTTTCAAACTACACAGAATCATGTGAGAAGTTAAGTTAAGGTGTTTCCATCAGGTTTGCAGACAGTACTTTGGTGTAAAATTGAAATGTATATCACTTTAAGGTCAAAGCACTGTATGTACTGAGAAAACAACTTTTTTGTCTTGATGAGCATAGGCATGAAACAAGATTCAAAGAGTTCAGAATCATGTGGGAAGTTAACTTAAGGTGTTTCCATTAGTTTTGCAGTCACTACTTTGGCGTAAATTTGAAAGGTATACTACTTTTATTGTCAAAACACTGTATGCGCTGAGAAAACAACTTTTTTGTCTTGCTGAGTAGAGGCATGGAACAAGTTTCAAACTCAGAATCATGTGGGAGGTTAACTTACCATGTTTCCATTAGGTTTGCAGTCAGTACTTTTGTGTAAAATAGAAATGTATACCACTTTAAGGTCAAAACACTGTATGCACTGAGAAAACAACTTTTTTTTCTTGATGAGCAGAGGCATGAAACAAGTTTCAAACTGCTCAGAATCATGTGGGAAGTTAACTTAAGGTGTTTCCATTAGGTTTGCAGTCACTACTTTGGTGCAAATTTGAAAGGCAGATTGGTTTTATTGTCAAAGTACTGTATGCACTGAGAAAACCACTTTTTTGTCTTGATGAGAAGAGGCATGAAACAAGTTTCAAACCGTTCAGAATCATGTGGGAAGTTAATTTAAGGTGTTTCCATTAGGTTTGCAGTCACTACTTTGGTTTAAATTTGAAAGGCATACTGGTTTTATTGTCAAAGCACTGTATGCACTGAGACAACAACTTTTTTGTCCTGCTGAGCAGAGGCATGAAACAAGTTTCAACAGTCAGAATGATGTGCGACATTATCTTAAGGTGTTTGCATTAGTTTTGCATGCACTACTTTGGTGTAAATTTGAAAGGCATACTACTCCTCTTGTCAAAGCACTGTACGCACTGAGAAAACAACTTTTTTGTCTTGATGAGCAGAGGCATGAAACAAGTTTCAAAAGTTCAGAATCATGTGGGAGGTTAACTTAAGTTGTTTCCAATAGGTTTGCA
This sequence comes from Mobula birostris, assembly GCF_030028105.1. Lineage (NCBI taxonomy): Eukaryota > Metazoa > Chordata > Chondrichthyes > Myliobatiformes > Myliobatidae > Mobula > Mobula birostris. The sequence continues at coordinate 99,799,037 of NC_092375.1, forward strand.
GTTACTGCTTGGGTGTACATTTGAAAGGCATACTACTTTTATTGTTAAAGCACTGCATACACTGAGAAAAGAACTTCTTTGTCTTCATGAGCAGAGGCATGAAACAAGTTTCAAACAGTTCAGAATCATGTGTGAAGTTACGTTAACGTTTTTCCTATAGGTTTGCAGTCATTACTTTTGTGTAAATTTGAAGGCATACTACTTTTATTGATAAAGCAATGTATACACTGAGAAAAGAACTTTTTTGTCTTGATGAGCAGAGGCATGAAACAAGTTTTAAACTACACAGAATCATGTAGCAAGCTAACTTGAGGTGTTTCCATTAGGTTAGCAGTCAGTACTTCGGTGTAAAATTGAAATGTATACCACTTCAAGGTGAAAACACTGTATGCACTGAGAAATCAACTTTTTTTGTCTTGATGAGCAGTGGCATGAAACAATTCTCAAACAGTGCAGAATCATGTGGGAAGTGAACTTTAGGTGTTTCCTTTAGGTTTGCAGTCACTACTTTGGTGTAAATTTGAAAGGCGTACTAGTTTCATTGTCAAAGCACTCAGTGCACTGAGAAAACAACTTTTTTGTCTTGATGAGCAGATGCATGAAGCAAGTTTCAAACAGTTCAGAATCATGTGGGAAGTTAACTTTAGGTGTTTCCATTAGGTTTGCAGTCACTACTTTGCTGTAAATTTGAAAGGCATACTCCTATTTTTGTCAAAACACTGTATGCACTGAGAAAGCAACTTTTTTATCTTGCTGTGCAGGGGCATGAACCAAGTTTCAAAGAACTCAGAATCATGTCGGAAGTTAACTTAAGGTGTTTCCATCAGGTTGGCAGTCAGTACTTTGGTGTAAAATTGAAATGTATACCACTTTAAGGTCAAAACACTGTATGTACTGAGAAAACCACTTTTTTGTCATGATGAGCACAGACATGAAACAAGCTTCAAACTACACAGAATCATGTGGCAAGCTAACTTCAGTTGTTTCCATTGGGTTTGCAGTCAGTACTTTGGTGTAAAATTGAAATGTATACTACGTTTATTGTCAGAACACTCTATACACTGAGAAAACAACTTTTTTGTCTTGATGAGCAGAGGCATGATACAAGTTTCAAACAGTTCGGAATCATGTGGGAAGTTAAGTTAACATGTTTCCAATAGGTTTGTAGTCACTACTTTTTTGTAAATTTGAAAGTCATACTACTTTTATTGATAAAGCACTGTATACACTGAGAAAAGAACTTTTTGATCTTGATGAGCAGAGGCATGAAACAAGTTTCAAACAGTTCGGAATCATGTGGGAAGTTAACTTCAGTTGTTTCCATTAGGTTTGCAGTGATTACTTTTGTGTAAAATTGAAATGTATACCACTTCAAGGTGAAAACACTGTATGCACTGAGAAAACAACTTTTGTCTTGATGAGCATAGGCATGAAACAAGTTTCAAAGAGTTCAGAATCATGTGGGAAGTTAACTTAAGGTGTTTCCATTAGTTTTGCAGTCACTACTTTGGTGTAAATTTGAAAGGCATACTACTTTTATTGTCAAAACACTGTATGCACTGAGAAATCAACTTTTTTTGTCTTGCTGAACAGAGGCATGAACCAAGTTTCAAAGAACTCAGAATCGTGTGGGAAGTTAACTTACGGTGTTTCCATCAGGTTTGCAGTCAGTACTTTTGTGTAAAATTGAAATGTATACCACTTTAAGTTCAAAACACTGTATGCACTGAGAAAACAACTTTTTTGTATTGATGAGCAGAGGCATGAAACAAGTTTCAAACAGTTCAGAATCATGTAGGAAGTTAAGTTACGGTGCTTCCATTAGGTTTGCAGTTACTAATTTGGTGTAAAATTGAAAGGCATACTAGTTTTATTGTCAAAGCACTGTATGCACTGAGAAAACAACTTTTTTGTTTGATGAGCAGAGGCATGAAACAAGTTTCAAACAGTTCAGAATCATGTGGGAAGTTAACTTAAGGTGTTTAATGGCAAGCATGGACCCAGCAGACATTCCCGACTGGGGCAGCACGACCTACTCCTCCGGGAGGTCATGGAGAGCCTCTGTTCCCTGTCTGGTCACGTCACAGAGATTGGTAACCCGGTGGACAGTGTCTCCACTCATATCACCCAACCCACACCTGGAACCTAGCCTAGCCAGCCCAGACAGCCTTTATCGACAATCCCCCCCCCCTCCGCCCCACCACGGGTCACAAGCACCCCTGCCTATAGAGTCTCATGTACCAGAGCCAGAGCACTACGATGGGGACCTGGGGAAGTGCCAGGGTTTCCTCCTTCAATGGTCCCTGGTTTTTGAGCAGCCGCTGTCGACCTACTCCGCAGATAAGTTTAAAGTTCCTTATGTCGTTGGGTTGTTAAGGGGAAACACATTAGCACGGGCCACAGCAGTTTGGGACAACCAATCTGATACCTACTCCTCTTTCACCAGTTTCATTGCGGAGATGAGAAAGGTCTTCGATTACCCAGTCCAGGGTAAACACGCCGCTAAGCGCCTAGTTACTCTCTGCCAGGGATCCCGCAGTGTTGCTGAATATTCAGTGGAGTTCCGGACATTAGTAGCTGACTCAGGGTGGAATAATGAGTTGCTCCAGGGGGTATTTCGGGGTACACTTTTGCGAACTGGTGAACAACGAGACAGCAACGAGAGACGATTCCGACAGCCTGGATTCCCTTATCTCCCTGGCCACCAGGTTGGACAATCACCACCTTTGGATACTTCTCGGCTCTTTATCGCCTCTCGCCAGAACAAGCCGCTCTACCCCTCCAGCAGCCGGAGTAGCTCCCAGCCCTGCCGCTTCCACCGCCCCGGTCAGCTGGGGTGGACCCGCCTTTCTCCCGCTGAAGGTTTCCGGAGAATGAGGGCGGGCAAGTGTGTATATTGCGGTCAGTCCGGCCTTTCCTTGCCACCTGTCCCCTTCGGCCAAAAGGGGGCGGGGGGGGGGGAGCGCTCACCAGTAGCAGTGGGGACCCTGGTGAGCCAGACAACCTTCCCTTTCGTCCCCCGACCCCGAATGCAGCTTCAAGCCACTATGTAGTCATAATCAACAGTCCTTGCCTCTGCTAGCGCTAGTGGACTCCGGCGCAGAGGGAAACTTCCCGGCCGAAAACTTAGCCCTCCAAGCCGGCATTTCTCGTGAGCCTCTGTGTACCCTCCTGGATGTCAATGCGCTAAACGGAAGATTCCTGGCCCGTGTCACGCACTGCACGGAACCCCTGTTTCTCCTTCTCTCCGGAAACCACTGAGAACAGATATGGTTCAATTTAGTCTCCTCTCCTCAGGCCCCTTTAGTTCTCGCCCACCCGTGGCTAAGCCGTTATAACCCCCACATCGACTGGTCCACCGGGAAGATCGTCAGCTGGAGCTCGTTCTGGCATTCCTCTTGCCTGCAATCAGCCCTTCTCTCAATGGAGGTCACTGCTGCCTTGTCCTCCTCTGAGCCCCCTGACTTGTCCACCGTTCCCGTAGAATATCATGATCTTGGAGAAGTGTTTAGTAAGCAATGGGTCCTTTCTCTGCCTCCACATCGCCCTTACGACTGCGCGATTGACCTTGTCCCAAAGCCTCATTACCCACCAGTAGGCTGTATAACCTGTCCGGTCCAGAAAGCATGCAAGCAAAGTCCAAAGATAAAGCACAAGGTGGTGAGAAAGGATCTGAAGAGGGTAATTTTGAAACAACTCAGTCATGTTCTAAGGATAAAGTGCCAGATCTGCTTTGTAATGAGAAATTAGAAGAAAAAGAGATCAAATTGCCAGCTGTTTTATCCAAGCTTAAAACAGATCATGAAGACGAACAAAGCAGAGACAAGAGTAAAACGCTGAAAAATGTGGCAGAGTATGTGGAGGACGCGGAAATGACCAAAAGTAATGAAATGCAAGAGAGTCATAAACTGGAGTATGATCAGTCCAGATCCAAAGCTGACCAGCATACAGATAATAAAAATAAAGAAATTGTAGAAGGGAAAAAAGATATTGTACATTTCAAGTTAAAGGAATGGCATTTAGGAGAAAATGAAACAAATAGTGGAGAAGAAAAATCTGAAAATACATTCTCGAAGTCAAGTGAAAAATTTGAAAATGATCAGTCTAATAATGAAGGAACTGATATAGAAAATTCCCAGTTGCATTTAAAAGAAAGCAGACTGGATACTAAGGAAATTGCACACGCTTCTCCAGGAAACATGGTGCAAATTGAAAATTTGATAAAATCTGAAGACAAATTAGAGGGGAAATCGGCTCTAGTGGATGAACCTGTTGAAGCCATGCCAGTTTAAGCACAAGAGGAGGAAATTCCAACACATTTGCAAGGAAAGACAACAAAGGTCGAAGGTAAAGCAAAAAATCTGACCAGTGATGTAAGTAGCCAGAATAAACCAACCACCGTGCAGCTAAGAAAGCAAGCAGTCCTGAGCATTTGTCTGTAACTGAGCAAGAAAAGCTTCCACAAAAGAGAAACCAACAACTGATTCAAAGTCGGGAAAATCTCCAGCACCAGTATCAGTTACAAGGTCAAGAAATCAACCATCTCCTGAGATTAAAAAAGGCGTAAAAGAGAAACAAGTCCAGAATGCAAAAGACGACAACATAAAACTCAAGCTACCCAGATCCATGCGCATTCATCCCACGTTCCACGTCTCCTAACTGAAACTTGTGTCTGTCAGCCCGTTGTGCCCTCCTGCCAAGCTCTATCCCCCCGCCCAGGTCGTCGACAATCCGGGCATGCCTGGTGGTTCACCTAGAGGCTCCCGTTGGCTGGGGGGAGGGGGGTTCTGTCATGGTCCCGGTTCTGGTCATTTATTCCTCATGTTCTCCTAGTTCCCTTTTCCCCATGTTCTCTCGGGCTTTCTGACTGCGGCACACCTGAATCTCATCTAACCTGCAGCATTACTACTGCAGCTTTGCATCCACTGATCACCAGATCATTGCTTCAGTCAGTGTGGCAGTTCATGTTCTAGGATGCTTAGAATTGTATATTCCTAAAAGGCATGTTGAACTTTAAACTAAATATGATCTTCTTTTAACTTATCCAATTGAACCCCAACTCCAAAAAGATAAAAGTCAATTTTATATTCGTGGAGATAAAACAGGTAAACTATTGGCTGATCAAATTAAAACCTTTAGAGCTAAACAACAGATTAAAGAAATATGCAAAGCTAATGCTGATAGGAAATAAATTATACTTTCAGAGAATTTTACTCTAAACTTTATAGCACTGAATCTTCTAAGGATGATACTATAATGAACAATTTTTTAGATCAACTAAATATTCCTACAATTTCTGTCGACAACAGAAAATTGTTGGAACAACCTATTTCTTTTGAGGAAATTGTTGAGGCTGTGCGCTCAGTACGTTTGAGGAAAGCTCTGGGTCCAGATGGATTTTCTGGAGAATTTTACAAGACCTTTTGCTCATTGTTTATGTTCAGATTTTATGTTCATTTTTTTTGGATTCATTTAAGTCGGGCTGATTTACTCAATCTTTTTATGAGGCTTCCATTTCGCTCATTCTTAAAAAGAATATGGATCCAACCGAATGCCCTTCTTATAGACCAATTTCTTTAATTAATGTTGATGCTAAGATCTTATCTAAAGTTTTAGCTCAAAGGATTGAAAATAGTTTACCATCTGTCATTTCTGATAATCAGACTGGATTTATCAAAAATCGATATTCTCACTTTAATATTCTCCGGTTATTAAATGTTATTTATTCTCCTTCTAACATGGTACCAGAATGTGTGGTATCGCTAGATGCTGAAAAAGCTTTCGACAGAGTTGAATGGAATTATTTATTTAAAACCTTAGAAAAATTTAATTTTGGACCTGTTTTCATTCAATGGATTGAATTACTTTATTTAGCCCCTTCTGCTAGTTTTCATAACTCCAAACCATTTAAGCTTCAAAGTGGCACTGGACAAGGTTGTCCATTGAGCCCTTTGCTTTTTGATCTGGCCTTAGAACCTTTAGCCATTGCTTTTCGAGAATCTAATGATATCACCGGTATTTTAAGGAGAGACACTGTTCATAAAGTCTCGATGTCTGCTGCTGATTTGCTGCTATTTATTTCTAATGTTGAGACTTCACTACCTCATGTGCTTTCTTTACTCTCCTGTTTTAGCCAGTTTTCAGGTTATAAGTTAAACCTACATAAAAGTGAACCCTTCCCTTTGAACAATTTGATACCAATAAATTCTTACTTTCCTTTTAAAATTGTAAGAAACCAATTTACCTATCTATGTGTTACAATCACTAAACATTCTAAGTGTCTATTTAAAGAAAGTTTTCTTACTCTATTGAATCAGGTAAAAACAATACTATCAAATTGGTCACCTTTTTCATTATCGTTAATTGGTCTAATTAACGCAATCAAAATGAATATATTACCTAAATTTATATCTTTTTCAGGCATTGTTGGTTTTCATTCCTAAATCCTTTTTTGATTCTCTTGACTCTATTATATCTTCTTATATATGGAAGAATAAGCATTCTAGATTAAATAAAATTCATCTTCAGAAAGATAAAAAGAATGGAGGATTAGCCTTACCAAACTTTAGATTTTATTATTGGACAGTTAATTTAAGAAATCTTACATTTTGGTTATATTATATAAATCATAAGGATTGCCCGATGTGGGTTTTTTTTGGAAGCTAATTCTGTTAATAAATTCTCTATTACTTCTCTTCTTGGATTCTCACTTCCTTTGTCTTTGAGTAAGTTAACTGATAAACACACTAAGAGGATTTGGATACAATTCCAAAAATATTTTGGCTTACTGAGATTATCTCTTTCTTTCTTTTTCAATCTTTTTATTAATTTCAAAATATAGAAACAAAACATAGCAATAATACAAATAGTAGGAGCTATATTGTTACACTTAAAAAAAGTAATTGCCAAACCAAGTAGTGTAAATTAACAAAGCTCCCAAACATGTAGAACTAACCACGGATAATACAAAGCAAAAAAAAACTGGGAAAAAAATCATGAAAAAGAAAAAAAAACAAAACAAAAAAAAAGCAAACCCCATCCCCAAAGAAAAACAAAATTAATCAACTAAACTAAAAGACTTGGGCAAGACTAATAACTTAAAAATGGAAAAGAAGAAAACCTCAGTGTCAACGACTCCAGTCCCCTCCAACAACAGTACAGAGAGATAAAACAAGTTTGGAAATGATCGAATTACATCAAATGAAAATGCTGGATGAATGGCTTCCAAGTTTTTTCAAACTTAATGGAAGGGTCATAAACTGCACTTCTAATTTTCTCCAAATTCAAACACACCATAGTTTGTGAAAACCAATGAAATACAGTAGGAGGATTAATCTCTTTCCAATTCAACAAAATGGACCTTCTAGCTATTAAAGTAAGAAATGCAATCATCCTTCGTGATGAAGAGGTTAAATTATTTAAGTCTATCATTGGTAGTCCTAAGATAGCAGTAATTGGATGAGGTTGTAAGTCTATATTTAGGACCGTTGAAATAATATCAAAAATATCTTTCCAATATTTCTCCATGTGGGTTAAAGAAGCTATCTCGGAATGACATCTGTCACATATTGGATTAATATAAGAGTAATAATGAGATAGTTTATCTTAGACATATGAGCCCTGTGCACTACTTTAAAATGTATCAACCTATGCTTAGCACATACAGAGGATGAATTCACCAACTGAAGAATTTTTTCCCATTTTTCAGTCGGTATATTAATCTCAAGTTCTCTTTCCCAGTCAGCTTTAATTTCATTAGAAGCATCAGGACATAGATTCATAATTATATTATATATAATTGCTACTACACTTTTCTGAGAGAGATTTAAATCTAAGATTTTTTCCAAAGTATCCATTGAATATGGGTGTGGAAAATTAGGGGAGACAATAATTAAAAAGTTTCTAATCTGTAGATATCTAAAAAAGTGAGATCTGGGTAAGTTATATTTATTAGAGAGTTGATCAAAAGACATAAAACAATTATCCAAAAATAAATCGCGAAAAGATATTATACCTTTGGTTTTCCAATCAAAGTAAGCTTGATCCATCGTGGAAGGTTGAAAAAGAAAATTTAATATAATGGGACTTGCTAGAATAAATTGATTAAACCCAAAAAATCTTCGGAATTGAAACCATATACGTAAAGTATGCTTAACTATTGGGTTGTTCATTTGTTTATATGATTTAAAAGAAGTAAAAGGAAGTAAAGTTCCTAAAACCGAACCCAAGGAAAACCCTTGTAATGAATTAGATTCAAGATTTACCCAATGAGGGTTTAAAGATGCATCCAAATCTTGTAACCAAAATTTTAAATATCGAATATTAATTGCCCAATAATAGAAAAGTCTAGGAAAGTCTTTTTGCGTTTGAACAATCATCAACTAAATATAGTTTACCCAAAACGCATTTTTTCGATATCTACAAATAAGTCATTTTATTACAGTCTCAAATAAGTACATTTCCTGAAAGTCCTGATAAGAATCTACTAATGTAATCTTTAATCTGAAACCTTTTTATAATGGATCTATATCTAATATTTATAATATGCTGTCGGGAATGAGAAGTGTTCCTTTAGATAAAATTAAAAATCTTTGGGAACAAGATTTACAGACTTCAATCTCTGAGGAAACTTAGAATCAATTTTTTTAATTGGTCAACACTTCATCGTTATGTGCCCGTCACTCTCTCCTTCAATTTAAAGTGGTCCATAGGGCCCATATGACAAAGGATAAGTTGTCTCATTTTTATTTACATATATCTCCGTATTGTGATAAATGTAATAATGGAGAAGCTTCACTCATTCATATGTTTTGGACATGTCCGAGTCTTGGAAAATATTGGAAAGAAGTATTTCAAACCTTTTCGATACTTTTTAAAGTAAATTTCAAGCCTAATCCTTTGACTGCTTTATTTAGTATTGTTAGAGGAAAGGATATTATTTTGGAGCCATCTGATTCGTACATTTTGGCTCTTATGTCTCTTAAGGCCAGAAGGACGCTTTTGCTTAAATAGAAAGATGTGGCCCCTCCTATTCACACCCAATGGATACATGATGTGATGTCATGTTTAAATTTAGAGAAGATTCAATGTTCAATCTTTGAAACTAATCAAGACTTCCAAACATTGTGGGGATCTTTTCTGAATTATTTTCAAAATCTTTGATTTACTGTTAAAGCACAGATGATGATTAACAATCTTTTTTCTTTTTTTTCTGCTAATCAGCTTCAATCTTGGTAGTGGGTTAGATTTTTTTATATAATAAAATTATTATTTTTCAATATTACGAACTAATTGCCTTGTACGAATATAAGTCCTTATATGCGATTCAGTTTAATATATCGACATATATATTTTTTCCTGTACTCTGTATTATTACATTTATAAATTAATAAAAATATTGGAAAGAGAATTGTATATTCTAAGTTTTGTTCTGCGCTGTTGTTTGCCTGTGTTAACTCTGTCTCTTTGTGTCAACAGGAGCATTGCATGCCACCTGCCTTCCCATTCATCCTCCCGCCTGCTGTTCTCCTCAAACCACACTCACACCCTGGTCTGCATCCCTGCTCTGTCTCGTTCTGCCGCCCACATACATTCTCCATAGGCTCAGTGGTTAAACGCTGCGCTCTCACCGCAGCGACTCGGGTTCAATCCCTGATCAAGCCTCGCTCGCTCCCTGGCCTTCCCTGCAACTGTTAATGAACACTCTTTAAATTACTCTACCTCTGGACCAGCGTTTGGGTTCACCCATTCGACACAACAATAGCAGAGGGGCAGATGGTGCTGAGGAAACAGGGAGGGAGGCTGCAGAAGGACTGGGACAGATGAGAATGGGCAAAAAAGTGGCAAAAGGAATATCGTGTCAAGAAGTGTACGGTCGTGCACTTTGGTAGAAGGAATATAAGCATACACAATTTTCCAAACATGATAACTGAAAAGTCCAGGGAGCAAAGGGACTTGGGTGTCCTCATGCAGGACTCCCTGAAGATTAATTTGCAGGTTGAGTCATTGGGTAGAAATGCAAATGCAATATTAATTTTGATTTTGATAAAATCAAGTAAGGATATAATTCTCGGGTTTTCTAAGGCATTGGTGATGCCTCACTTGCAGTTATGTCGTGGAAGTCGAATCCAGATAAAGTCGTTCAAACAGGACAGGTCTGTGACTGTTCCTTCCCGGTCCTCACAATTCCACTTACAAAATGGATATAGACATTCAGATACCCCCACACAAGACAGGCTGGAGCCAGACTTATCTACTATATGACAGTCCCGAGAGACAAATTACAGAATAGGCATAATGGCTCACATGCACAAAACAGACTGGAGTGGTCTTATCTCTACGCATGACTGCACAAGGAAACAAGCATCCTTAAACACTAGCTGGCTAACTTCAAAAAGAAGAATTACTCAGCATTGATAGCAAAATTAGAACATCTGTTGATCATCAAGGTTTCTTGCAGAAAAAAACAGGCTATGTTTAATGACCATGTTAACCTTTTACATATTTTACCAATGTGAGTAATTTTGTGCCCCTTATTGAAAAAGGATGAGTTGCAATTGGAAAGGATTCCTGGAAAGATATGAGAAATATATACGAGAAATATACATGGACTTCAGTAAGGCCTTTGCCAAGGTCCCGCATGGGAGGTTAGTTAGGAAAATTCAGTCGCTAGGTATACATGGAGAGGTGGTAAATTGGATTAGACATTGGCTCAATGGAAGAAGCCAAAAGGTGATAGTAGAGAATTGCTTCTCAGAGTGGAGGACTGTGACTAGTGGTGTGCCACAGGAATCAGTGCTGGGTCCATTGTTATTTGTCATCTATATCAATGATCTGGATGATAATGTGGGAAATTGGATCAGCAAATTTGCTGATGATACAAAGATTGGAGGTGTAGTGGACAGTGAGGAAGGTTTTCAGAGCCTGCAGAGGGACTTGGACCAGCTGGAAAAATGGGCTGAAAATGGCAAATGGAGTTTAATACAGACAAGTGTGAGGTATTGCACGTTGGAAGGACAAACCAAGGTAGAACATACAGGGTAAATGGTAAGGCACTGAGGAGTGCAGTAGGACAGAGGGATCTGGGAATACAGATACAAAATTCCCTAAAAGTGGCATCACAGGTAGATAGGGTCGTAAAGAGAGCTTTTGGTACATCGGCCTTTAATAACCAAAGTATTGAGTATAAGAGATGGAATGTTATGATGAGGGTGTATAAGGCATTGGTGAGGCCAAATCTGGAGTATTGTGTTCAGTTTTGGTCACCAAATTACAGGAAGGATATTAATAAGGTTGAAAGAGTGCAGAGAAGGTTTACAAGGATGTTGCCGGGACTTGAGAAACTCAGTTACAGAGAAAGGTTGAATAGGTTAGGACTTTAATCCCTGGAGCGTAGAAGAATGAGGGGAGATTTGATAGAGGTATATAAAATTATGATGGGTATAGATAGAGTGAATGCAAGTAGGCTTTTTCCACTGAGGCAGAGGAAGAAAAAAAAAACAGAGGACATGGGTTAAGGGTGAGGGGGGAAAAGTTTAAAGGGAACATTAGTGGGGGGCTTCATCACTCAGAGAGTGGTGGGAGTGTGGAATGAGATGCCAGATGAGTCAGTAAATGCAGGTTTTTTTTAACATTAAGAATAAATTGGACAGATACATGGATGGGAGGTGTATGGAGGGATATGGCCCATGTGCAGGTCAGTGGGACTAGGCAGAAAATAGTTCAGCACAGCCAAGAAGGGCCAAAAAGCCTGTTTCTGTGCGGTAGTTTTTCTATGGTTTCTAAAGATTCTGGGAATGAAAGGCTCATCGTATAAGGAGTGACTGATGGCTCTGGGCCTTAACTTGCTGAAGTTCAGAAGAATGAGCGGGGTCTCATTGAAACCTATTCACTGTTGAAAGGCTGAGACAGTAGATGTTGAGAGGATGTCTCCTATCATGGGGATCTCGGACCAGATGGCACAGCCTCAGAATAGAGGGATGGCCACTTAGAACGACAGCCGCATCAGGACTGGGACTGCCAGACTGGACAACAGCTTCATTCCTCAGGTACTACCCTACCACCACTGATGTTTTGGCTCCAGGACAGTGAACTATTTGTTGTTTATAGAACATAGAACAATACAGGCCCTTCAGCCCACAATGTTGTGCCGACCCTTAAACCCTGCCTCCCATATAACCCCCCACCTTAAATTCCTCCATCTACCTGTCTACTATTCTCTTAAATTTCACTAGTGTATCAGCCTCCACTGCTGACTCAGGCAGTGAATTCCATGCACAAACCACTCTCTGCGTAAAAAACCGTCCTCTAATATCCCCCTTGAACTTCCCACCCCTTACCTTAAAGCCATGTCCTCTTGTATTGAGCAGTGGTGCCCTGGGGAAGAGGCGCTGGCTGTCCACTCTATCTATTCCTCTTAATATCCTATATACTTCTATCATGTCTCCTGTCATCCTCCTTCTCTCCAGAAAGTAAAGCCCTAGCTCCCTTAATCTCTGATCATAATGCATACTCTCTAAATCAGGCAGCATCCTGGTAAATATCCTCTGTACCCTTTCCAATGCTTCCACATCCTTCCTCTCATGAGGTGACCAGAACTGGATACAGTACTCCAAGTGTGTCCTAACCAGAATTTTATAGAGCTGCATCATTACCCCGCGACTCTTAAACTCTGTCCCTCGATTTATGAAAGCTAACATTCCATAAGCTTTCTTAAGTACTCAATCTACCTGTGAGGAACTTACAGGGATCTGTGGACCTATACCCCCAGATCCCTCTGCTCCTCCACACTTCCAAGTATCCTGCCATTTACTTTGTACTCTGCCTTGGAGTTTGTCCTTCCAAAGTGTGCCACCTCACACTTCTCCAGGTTGAACTCCATCTGCCACTTCTCAGCCCACTTCTGCATCTTATCAATGTCTCTCTGCAATCTTTGACAATCTTCTACACTATCCACAGCACCACCAACCTTTGTGTCATCTGCAAACTTGCCAACCCACCCTTCTACCCCAACATCCAGGTCGTTAATAAAAATCATGAAAAGTAGAGGTCCCAGAACCGATCCTTGCAGGACATCACTAGCCACAACCCTCCAATCCGAATGTACTCCCTCCACCACAACCCTCTGCTTTCTGCAGGGAAACCAATTCTGAATCCACCTGGCCAAACTTCCCTGGATCCCATGCCTTCTGATTTTCTGAATAAGCCGACCATGTGGAACCTTGTCAAATGCCTTACTAAAATCCATGTAGATCACATCCACTGCACTACCCTCATCTATGTGCCTGGTCACCTCCTCAAAGAACTCTATCAGGCTTGTTAGGCATGATCTGCCCTTCACAAAGCTATGCTGACTGTCCCTGATCAGACCATGATTCTATAAATGCCTATAGATCCTATCTCTAAGAATCTTTTCCAACAGCTTTCCCACCACAGGCGTAAGGCTCACTGGTCTATAATTACCCGGACTATCCCTACTACCTTTTTTGAACAAAGGGACAACATTCGCCGCCCTCCAATCCTCCGGTACCATTTCCATGGACAACGAGGACATAAAGATCCCAGCCAGAGGCTCAGCAATCTCTTCCCTTGCCTTGTGCAGCAGCCTAGGGAATATTCCATCAGGGCCCGGGGGCTTATCTGTCCTGATGTGATTTAACAACTCCAACACCTCCTTTCCCTTAATATTAACATGCCCCAGAACATAAACCTCACTCATATTGTCCTCACCATCATCAAGTTCCCTCTCATTGGTGAATACCGAAGAGAAGTATTCATTGAGGACCTCACTCACTTTCACTCCAGGCACAGCTTCCCATCTTTATCTCTAATCGGTCCTATCTTCACTCCTGTCATCCCTTCACTCTTCACATAATTGAAGAATGCATTGGATTTTCCTTTACCCTACTCACCAAGGCCTTCTCATGCCCCCTTCTTGCTCTCCTCAGCCCCTCCTTAACCTTCTTTCTTGCTACACAATATTCCTCAATAGACCCATCTGATCCTTGATTCCTAAACCTCATGTATGCTGCCTTCTTCCACCTGACTAGCTTCTCCATCTCACTTGTCACCCATGGTTCCTTCACCTTACCATTCTTTATCTGCCTCACCGGGACAAATTTATCCCTAACATTCTGCAAGAGATCCTTGAACAACACACATCAACGTTGCTGGTGAGCGCAGCAGGCCAGGCAGCATCTCCAGGAAGAGGTACAGTCGACATAGAAGAGGTATCTCTTCCTAGAGATGCTGCCTGGCCTGCTGCGTTCACCAGCAACTTTGATGTGTGTTGCTTGAATTTCCAGCATCTGCAGAATTCCTCGTGTTTGAGAGATCCCTAAACATTGACCACATGTCCATAGTACATTTCCCTGCAAAAACATCATCCCAATTCACACCCGCAATTTCTAGCCTTATAGCCTCATAATTTGCCCTTCCCCAATTAAAAATGTTCCTGTCCTCTCTGATTCTATCCTTTTCCATGATAATGCTGAAGGCCAGGAGGCGGCGGTCACTGTCCTCCAGATGCTCACCCACTGAGAGATCTGCGACCTGACCTAGTTCGTTACCTAATACTAGATCTAGTATGGTATTCCCCCTAGTCTGCCTGTCAACATACTGTGACAGGAATCCATCCTGGACACACTTAACAAACTCTGCCCCGTCTAAACCATTGGAACTAATCAGGTACCAATCAATATTAGGGAAGTTAAAGTCATCCATGATAACAACCCTGTTATTTTTCCACCTTTCCCAAATCTGTCTTCCCAATCTTCTCCTCGGTATCGCTGCTGCTACAAGGGGGCATATAGAATAGTCCCAATAGGGTAACTGCTCCCTTCCTGTTCCTGACTTCTATCCATACTGTCTCAAAAGAGGATCCTGCTACAATACTCACCCTTTCTGGAGCTGTAATGGTATCCCTGACCTGAAATGCCATGCCTCCTCCCCTTTCCCCCCCTCTCTGTCCCTTCTAAAGCACTGAAATCCAGGAATAATGAGAATCCATTCCTGCCCTGGTGCCAGCCAAGTCTCTGTAATGGCCACTACATCATAATTCCATGTACCTACCCAAGCTCTCAGTTCATCATCTTTGTTTCTAGTGCTTCCTGCATTGAAGTACACGCACTTTAGCCCTTCTACCTTACTACCTTTACACCCGTTATTCTGTTTCTCTTTCCTCCAAGCCTCTTTATATGTTAGATCTGGCTTTAATCCATGTACTATACCTGCAGTTCTCTCATGATCTTTATCCTCCTCCACCTCCCTATCTGCTCTAACATTCTGGTTCCCCTCCCCCGGCAAATCTAGTTTAAACCAACCCTGCCCCCCCACTTCTGGTTCCCCTCCCCCTGAAAATCTAGTTTAAACCAACCCCGCCCCCCCCCCCCCCCCCGGAGCAGCGCTAGCAAACTTTCCCACGAGGATGTTAGTCCCCGTTCAGTTCTGGTGCAACCTGTCCCGTCGGAACTGGTCCCACCTTCCCTGGAACAAGGCCCAGTAGTCCAGAAACATGAAGCCCTCCCTCCTGCACCAACTCCTTAGCCATGTATTTAGCTGCCTTATCTTCCTATTTCTAGCATCACCAGCACGTGGCACAGGTAGCAATCCTGAGATTGCAACCCTGGTGGTTCTGTCCTTCAACTTTGCACCTAACTCCCTAAATTCTCTTTGCAGGACCTCCTCCTTCTTTCTATCCATGTCATTGGTCCCTACATGGATCACGTCATCTGGCTGCTCACCCTCCCTCTTGAGAATATCGAGAACTCGATCCGAGATATCGCGGATCCTGGCACCAGGGAGGCAACAGACCATCTGGAATTCTCAATCTCTTCCACAGAACCTCTTATCTGTCCCCCTAACTATCGAATTTTGTACTGCTTCAGAAAATTTTTCACTATACTCGCTCTTCTTCAGTAAGTCCATATCCAACCTGGCTTTCTTGGTTGCAGCCTTAATCTTTGTCTTTAGTGCAATCTTCACCCTAACAACCACCGGGTTGTGATCCGAGCCTACATCGACACCTGGACAAGTCTTGGCCATCCTAGTACTTCTCCTGAAGCGTTTCCTCACTGCAATATAGTCAATTTGTCTCCTTCCAGTCTCCCCAGGCTTCTTACAAGTGTATAATTTTCATTTGGGTAATTTGAACCATGTGTTTGCTACCATCAGCTCATACTGTTCACAAAATTGTGTAAATCTTCCCCCTCTTTCATTTCTGTCATCTAAGCCATACTGACCAATGATATCCTTGTATTTCACGTTACCTACTCGAGCATTCAGATCTCACATAACGACAAGTACATCAGAGCTCTTTGCATTTTTAAAGTAGATTCTACTCATAAAACGTCCTCATAAAACCGTTCCACCTCTTTCATCCGAACGCTCACCTGTTGGTGCATACACTTAGACTATCATAACACTGAAAGGCTTTCCTTTTAATTTTACCATTATGACTCTATCAGACGTGGGCCAAAACCCATCCATTGCACTGTAGATTTTCTTCTTCATTTAATTCCAACGCCGTTAGCATGTCTCTCTCCTCCAGAGTACATCATCGCAAAATCATTCTTGTCAACTGTTCCAGCCTCTGTCCAACGGACTTCGCTTACTCCCATAATATCTAGCTTCATTCGAGATATCTCAAGAATCGCATTATCAAGCTTCCCTGCTTGATACATTGTTTGAATATCCCATGTCCCTATCCGTAAGATACTTCCCCTAGTTCTCAGTCTATCATTAGCCAATGCCACACATCCTTTCGGATTTGGTGTGCTGTCTTCATTCCCAACAGGCCTACAACTCCCAAAGTCATTATCTTCTTCCTTGTTGCTATGTACAGCAGAATCGCACACAAGGGGCCCAGGTTCATCTGCACAACGCATGTCTCTTCTACCTAAGTGCATAGTATACAATTCATAAGTGGGAGATAAGTGGTGAGGCTTTAATCTCTTCCATGGAAGATGGCCGTTGGCTCAGAAGGAGTTCATCCGCCCTTTGTCAGGTCTTGTTTTCAGTCTGGCTGGGTGTCCTCACACCCTCCTCACCAGACTGAGTCCGGTGGGGGAGCCGGTTTAGTCGTCGACCATTCGACCATGAACATGTTGTACTGGATTACATGGTTACCAGTAGCAGGGATGTGACGGCTGTTCACCTGTTCCGGCTCCGAGGAGAGCTTCTGCGTCGATGGCATCGGTGTTTTCGGCTGGTGCAAATGATTGTGGAACGAGGTCTAGAAAAAAAAAGACATTGACATGTGCTTCCTGAATTATGAAAAAGCTTTTTACCAGGTCAATCATGAACAGCTGGTCAATTTCCTGAACTCATTGGGGCTGGATGGGAAAAATGTTCGACTGATTGCGAGTCTGTACTGGCATCAGAAGGCAGTAATAAGAACTAGTGGTGGGAATTCACTGGAAGTTGAGATCCAAAAAGGGCTGCATTATCTCCCCTTTATTATTTAACGTTTACTCAGAGGTAATATTCAGGGTGTTGAATGATGAAGCTGGTGTCCAAATTGGTGGAGTGACAGTGAACAACTTGAGGTATGCAGATGATTCAGTGTTGTTAGCCGAGACGGAGGATGAGTTACTCAGAATAGTAGATAAGAGCAATGCTGAAGAAGAATGATTTGGAATGAAAATAAATGCTGCAAAGACGAAGATGATGGTAGTATCATGGAAGAAGGAAGTCCCCAAAATCAGTATCAAAATTAACAATGTAGGCATAGAGCAAGTCAAGAGGTTTGTGTACTTGGGACAGATGGTCACAGAGGATGGGGAATGTGATACAGAAATTAGACAAAGTACTGAGATTGCAAGATCAATGTTCTGGGGCCTGAGTGACGTGCTGTGTGGCAAGAGGTTGGACTTTGGGCTGTGTTGTAGAATTTGGAAATGCTACGTTTGGAGCAGTCTGTTGTATGGAGTTGAATCGTGGACCTTATGCAAGGAAGCGCAATGACGACTGGAGGCATTTGAAATGTGATGTTTAAGGAGAATGCAGAAAATTAGATGGGCGATGAAGGTCAGTAATATGGAAGAGTTGAAGAGAGCAAGGAGAGAAAAGGAGTTGCTGAAGAATGTGCAGAAAAGGAAGCTGGAATATGCCAAGCACTTGTTAAGAGGTGGTGGATTGCAGAAATTGTTACTGGAAGGGATGATAGAAGGAAAGAGGGAAAGAGGAAGGCAGCGAACCACCTGGTACGATAATGTGAGGCAATGGACTGGGTTGAGTTATGCTGAGGCCAGAAAAATAGCGCAAGATCGAAGGAGTTTTTCAAGGAGGTTACCAGGAAAGTGGATGAAGGGAAGGCAGTGGATATTGTCTACATGGATTTCAGTAAGGCCTTTGACAAGGTCCCGCATGGGAGGTTAGTTAGGAAAATTCAGTCGCTAGGTATACATGGAGAGGTGGTAAATTGGATTAGACATTGGCTCAATGGAAGAAGCTAAAGAGTGGTGGTAGAGAATTGCTTCTCAGAGTGGAGGACTGTGACTAGTGGTGTGCCACAGGGATCAGTGCTGGGTCCATTGTTATTTGTCATCTATATCAATGATCTGGATGATAATGTGGTAAATTGGATCAGCAAATTTGCTGATGATACAAAGATTGGAGGTGTAGTAGACAGTGAGGAAGGTTTTCAGAGCCTGCAGAGGGACTTGGACCAGCTGGAAAAATGGCTAAAAAATGGCAAATGGAGTTGAATACAGACAAGTGTGAGGTATTGCACGTTGGAAGGACAAACCAAGGTAGAACATAGAGGGTTAATAGTAAGGCACTGAGGAGTACAGTAGAACAGAGGGATCTGGGAATACAGATACAAAATTCCCTAAAAGTGTCGTCACAAGTAGATAGGGTCGTAAAGAGAGCCTTTATAATTCAAAGTATTGAGTATAAGAGCTGGAATGTTATGATGAGGTTGTATAAGGCATTGGTGAGGCCGAATCTGGAGTATTGTGTTCAGTTTTGGTCACTAAGTTACAGGAAGGATATAAATAAGGTTGAAAGAGTGCAGAGAAGGTTTACAAGGATGTTGCCGGGACTTGAGAAACTCAGTTACAGAGAAAGGTTGAATAGGTTAGAATTTTATTCCCTGGAGTGTAGAAGAATGAGGGGAGATTTTATAGAGGTATATAAAATTACGATGGGTATAGATAGAGTGAATGCAAGCAGGCTTTTTCCACTGAGGCAAGGGAAGAAAAAAACCAGAGGACATGGGTTAAGGGTGAGGGGGGAAAAGTTTAAAGGGAACATTAGTGGGGGCTTCTTCACACAGAGAGTGGTGGGAGTATGGAATGAGCTGCCAGACGGGGTGGTAAATGTGGGTTCTTTTTTAACATTAAGAATAAATTGGACAGATACATGGATGGGAGGGGTATGGAGGGATATGGTCTGTGTGGAGGTCAGTGGGACTAGGCAGAAAATAGTTGGGCACAACCAAGAAGGGCCAAAAGGTCTGTTTCTGTGCTGTAGTTTCTATGGTTTCTATGGTTTCTAAGATGGAGGTGCATAGCCGCCAACCCTGGATTCAGGATGGCAGCCACTGACTGACTGAACTATCGAATCCCCTATCACTACTGCTCTCCTCTTTTCCCTCCTTCCCTTCTGAGCTGAGGGTCCAGTCTCTGTGCCGGAGACTCAACCACTGCAACTTGTCCCTGGTAGGTCATCCCCACCACCAGTATCAAAAACAGTATACTTATTATTGATGGGAACATCCACAGGGGTGCTCTGCTCATTCTGTCTATTCCCCTCTCCTCTCCTGACAGTCACCCAGCTACCTGCCTCCTGACTTTTAGGGGTGACTATCTCCCTGTAACTCCTGTTTATTTCTGCCTCTGCCTCATGAATGATCCGAAGCTCATCCAGCTCCAGCTCCAGTTCCAGCCCTGACTTCCTACATACTGCAAACGGAGCACTCATCTG
This sequence comes from Mobula birostris, assembly GCF_030028105.1. Taxonomy (NCBI): domain Eukaryota; kingdom Metazoa; phylum Chordata; class Chondrichthyes; order Myliobatiformes; family Myliobatidae; genus Mobula; species Mobula birostris. The sequence goes on from NC_092375.1 coordinate 99,818,963, forward strand.
CCCTAACTACTGCCTCCATTACCTACTCCTAAGTTAATTAGAGTAATTAAAGGAACTTACCTGGCCTTACCTCACTGGGAGCAAGTTCGTCCTCAGCCTCTGCTCGCCAAAGCCTCTCGAGCCAAAGCCTTCCAACTCTGTTTCCCACTACTCCGTCGCCCGCTACTACGTCATCCACTCCATTAATCTGCTTGCTTTTTAAACTCTCCCGCTGCCTCACAGGCTGACTTTCACACGCTTGCGCAGTTGTGCCCTGTTCAAACTGCTGAAGAAAAGACCGCCCCCTCTCAATCTGCTCGCTTTTTAAACTCTCCCGCTATCTCACGGGCCGACTTGTACTGAACTGTTTATAATGTATTTTGAATTATATTTTATAAACTTATTTGTGTAAAGGCCCAGGGCCATTAAGCATTCCCCATACATTAATCATTGAATTTGTGGAATCATTTTTATTAATCTCATCTGGACCCTCTCCAATGCGAGAACATTTTTTCTAGGATGAGGGGCCTGTAACTGCTCAAAATACTCCAAAAATCACCCAACAAATACCTTATACAGCCTCAGCAACACATATTCTTGTCTTTTTGAAATGAGATTAAACAGCAGGCTTTCCTGGGTGAGAGAGAGTGGAGGATGTGACAGAAGACATGATCCCATTCCTGGAGAAGCGACTGTCTGGATCTTGCAGAACTGAAGTTGGCTCTCTAATTGCCCATTCCCTCCACCCACTCTTCCCTCCAGTCCTCCCAGTTTCAAAGTGTTGTGGTCCTGGCACAATACCGAGCTGTAAGCTAGTGAACGGCAGTGTGAATTGTCCGATGAAGTCGTTCCTTGAGAAGTCATCATAGACTGAACCAGGAAGCAAACATGCCAGCTCGGGCGCGGACATGTTGAACTGGAAGGTTCCGTTCCACGTGGGGTTGAAGCCTGAAACAGTGAAGGGGAAGACGTGTCAGACTCCTCCAACAGTAACATGGATTCAAATCCAGACACCACTGCCTCTGAAGTAATATTGCAAATATAAACACAAGAGTTTTTGTAGATGTTGATATCCAGAGCCATACACACAAAATTCTGGAGGAACTCAGGCAGCATCTAGGGAAATGAATAAACAGTCAATGTTTCAGGCCAAGACCCTTTATCAGGACTGGAAAATAAGGGGGAAGATTCCAGAATAAGAAAATAGCAGGAGGAGTAGAAGTACAGGCTAGAAGGTGAAGACAGGTGGGTGGGAGATGTGGGGATGTAGTGAGAAGCTGGGAGATGATAGGTGGAAAAGGCAAAGGTCTGGAGGGGAAGGAGTCCGATTGGAGAGGAGTGTGGACCATGGTAGAAAGGGCATAAAGAAGGGCACCGGTGGAATGTGATAGGCAGGTGAGGAGAAGAGGTAAAAGGCCAGAGTGGGAAATTGAAGAACAGAAAGGAAGAGGGGAAAAATTACCAGAACTTGGAGAAATCAATGATTATAATATCAGATTGGATTCACGAAACGGAATAAGAGGTGTTGCTCCACCAACCTGAGAGTGGATCATCATGTCAGGAAAGGAAGCCATGGACCAACATGTCAGAATGGAAGTTGGAATCGGTATTAAAATGGTTGGTCACTGATGAATACTGCTTTTTGCGTGGAGCAGAGGTGCTCGACCAAGCGGTCCCACAATCTACGATGGATCTCACCAATGTACAGGAGGCCACATCAAGTGCACTGGTAACAGCAGATTCACAGCTGGTGTTGCCTCACCTGGAAGTGCCGTTTGAGACCCTGAGTAAAGGTGAGGGAGCAGGTGAATGGGCAGGTGTACCATTTCTGCTGCTTGAAGGAATAAATGCCGGGAGGAGAATTAATAGGGAGGAACGTAGAACATGGAACACTACAGCATCAGAACAGGCCATTCAGCCTACAATGTTGTGCCAAACCAGGTAAAAAGCAAATCTAAAATGCCCAAACAGGAAACTCTCCTACCTACACCATGTCCATATCCCTACAACTTTTTCTATCCATGTGCCTTGCCAAACACCACCATATCAGGCAGTGCATTGCAGGCATCCATGACTCTCTGAGTAAAAAAACTATACCTCACATCACCCTTGAATCCCCCTCACATTAAATCGTGCCCTCTGGAATTAGACATTTCAACCCTGGGAAACAGATACTCTCTTTCTACTCCATCTATGCCTTTGATAATCTTCTCACCCTAACCATGGACTTTTTACTCTCCTCCCATCCGGTAGGTGCTACAGGAGCCTCCGCTCCCGCACCAGCAGGCACAGGAAGGGCTTCTTCCCTGAGGCTGTGACCCTGCTGAACCTCGCATCGCAGCGCTAAGCAGTATTGCACCCATATTGTACTGTCTCAGTACTTTTATATTTGTGTGCCATAGCACTTACTTTTTATTCACAGTTATTTTGTAAATAACACTATTCTTTGCATTTCTGGTCAGATGCTAACTGCATTTCATTGGCTTTGTATCTGTACTCAGCATAATGACAATAAAGTTGAATTGAATCAAATCTAATCTAATCTAATCTAAACTTTTTAACAGGTTTTCCCTCAGCCTCCGGCGCTCCACAAAATACAACCTCTTGTGATAGCACATGCGCTCTAAACCAGGCAGCATCTTGGTAAATCTCTTCTGCACTCTCTCCAAAGCCTCAACATCATTCCTATAGTGGAGCGACTAGAACTGTATGTAATAATCCAGATGTGGCTGAACCAGAGTTTTATAAAGTTGCAACATAACCTCATGGTTTTTGAACTCAGTGCTTCACTAATAAAAACAGGCATTCTATCAGCCTTCTTAACCACCTAATCGACCTGTGTAACCACTTCCAACCAGCTATGAACCTGGATCCCAAGATCTCTCTGCTCAGCAACACTGTTCAGGATCTTGCCTTTAACAGAGTGCTGTCTCCTTGCATTTTCCCAACTGAGGTGCAAAAGCCTCACATTTATCTGGGTTAAAATCCATCTGTCATCTCTCAGCCCATATCTGCAACTGATCTGTATTGTGCTGTACTCTTTGCCTGTCTTCTACACCATCCACAACTCCACCGATCTTGGTATCATCTGCAAATTTACAAACAAACCTATCTGAAATTTCATTCATGTTATTTATATACTTCACAAACAGCAGAGATCCCAGCACAGATCCCCAGAGAACTTCACAAATTACAGACTCCTAGCTTGAATAGGTCCCTTCAACCACGAGCCTCCGTCTTCAATGTGCAATCCAGTTCTGAATCCAAACAGCTAATTCACCATGGATCCCATGCATCTTAATCTTCTGGATTAGACTTCCATGAGGGATTTAGTCAAACAGCTCTCTAAAATCAATGTAGACAACATCCACTGTCCTGCCCTCATCAATCTCTCTTGTCACCTTGTCAAAAAGCTCAATTCAATTAAGTTGTTAAGGCATGATCTGCCATGCACACAGCCATATTGGCTTTGCCTCACTGGCCATGGGTCTATCTTCCATGCAGTGGGAGAGGTGAGAAGAGAGAATGCGATGGAAAGACACATGATCACAAGGTCAAACTACAAGCTCCTCTCAAGTTTCCTCTACCATTCGATCAAGGCTGATCAATCCCATACTCCTGCCTTTTCTCCGTAATCTCTGATGTACTTTCTGTACCTATTAAACTTAGTTTAAATATGACTTAGCAACTTGGTCTGAAGAACCATCTGTGGCAATGAATTCCACAGGTTCACCACCCTCTGGTTAAAGCATATCCACTTCATCTTTGTTCTCAAATGATGTCTCTCTGTTCTGAGGTTGTGCTCTCCAGTCTTAGACTTTCCCATGATTAGAAACATCTCCATGATCACTCTATCCAGGCCATTAAATATTTGAGATATGAGATTTTCCCTCATTCTTTGTAACTCCAGTGAATAAAAGCCTAGCATCATCAAACACTTATCTTTTGTTAACCCCTTATTTCCTAGAATAATTCTCGTAAGCCCCTCTGGACCTTCTCCAATGCCAGCACATCCTTTCTTCGATATGGGGCCCTAAAACTATTCAGAATCCGAAGAGCTGGTCATGTTACACAGTACTGAAAGGTGCTGGACCTGGACAAAACAAACAACCATTAACCCCAGCCATGCTGGAGCAACTTCATACTTACCATTGTTGGAAATATACAGCGTTGCTTTCTGATCATTGTCTTGTTTGACTCCAAAAACCTGCACCTTCATGCGTGGGTCCACCACCAGACTGGGTTTTGCCATGTTTGTCTTGGGGAGCTGCTGGATAGAGATGACCTGAGGAGAGGCAAGGACATGATGTGAGAGCCAAGTGGTGCAACAATAATAAGTTATTTAACCAATGCTTGAAGTTTGCAATCAGGGAACATAGAAGAGTACAGGACAGTGAAGGCCCGTCAGCCCACAATGCTGTGCCAACCTTTTAAAGAAGATTAGCATATTTGCCACATGTACATAAAAGCACACAGTAAAATGCAGTGTTTGCCACAACGACCAACAGTCTGAGAACAGTCTGGGGTGGACCGTAAATGTTGCCATGTTTCTGTTGCCAGATTGGCATTCCCACAATTTCCTAATCAGAAGCCAAACACCCTTGGAATGTGGGAGGAAACTGGAGCACCCGGATGAATTCCATGAGGTCATGGGGAGAATGTACAAAGTCCTCAGAAACAGTGGCAGGAATTGGACCCTGATCTTACAGCGAACACTTTTAAGTGTTATGCTGACCGCTACATCACTGTGCTGTACAGCCTCTCTTAATTATTTCAACTAGAAATTAAGTGCTAACTAAACTAACCCCTTCTTGCTTGCACAGTGTCCATATCTTTCCATTCTCTGTACATGCACGTGCCTATCTAAAAGCCTCTCGTATCTACTTCCACCACCTCCCCTGACAGCCCATTCCAGGCCCCAAGGCTCTCTGTGTAAAAATAAAGCAAGACCTGCAGAATTCCTTTCAACGTTCTCTCTTACCTTAAATATATCCTCTCTTGTAATAAACATTTTGAACCTGGAAAAAAGATACTGTCTGTCTACCCCATCTATCCCTCTCATAATTTCATAAACTTGTATCAGAGCTCCCCTCAGCCTCCAGTGCTCCAGAAAAAATCAACTCAAGCTTGTTCAACTTCTCCTTTTTACACTTGCCCTCTTGGTTGCATTGATGCATAGGTTATGATCTTTTAAGTATCACTTGATTTAGCTTGGTCCCAGAGGACTGGGAGTGCCTGCAAAGAGAAAATGTGTTTGTTGGAATGTAAAGACAAGAGATTCTGTAAATGCTGGAAATTCAAAGCAGCATACAATAAATGCTTCAGGAACTCAGCAGGTCAGGCAGAATCAAAGGAGAGGAATTAACAGTCCTGATGAAGAGCTTTGGCCTGAAACTTTGACCATTTACTCCTTTCCATAGATGCTGCCCAGTCTGCTGTGTTTCCTTAGCATTCTGAGTTAGCTGCCCTTGCCAAACTGAGGCTTCAAAGCTTCCTGCAGGGATGGAACCCATGACCATAAAATATGGGAGCAGAATTAGGCCATTCAGCCCATCGAGCCTTCTCCAACATTCCATCATGGCTGATTTATTATCCCTCCCAACCTCATTCTCCTGCCTTCTCTCTGTATCTTTTGATGGCCTTTTTAATCAAGCCTATCATTCACCACTTAAAATATACCCAATGATTTCCCTCTACAGCCATCTGTGGCAATGAATTCCACAGATTCACCACCCTCAAGCTCAAGAAATTCCTTTGCATCTCTCTCCTCAGGGGAGAGATGTGTCCTCTCTGTGTCCTCTGGACTTGGACTCTCCCACTGTATCCTGTGATTACGTATTCTTTACAAATTTGGCTCCAGTTCCGCAATGTTTTTAATCTTAAAAAATTTAAACTTTGTAGTTTAATTTACCGAAATTACTTTTTTAAGCTTTCTTTGAGTGATCCAATTTTTTTACTTTGGAAAAATAAAGGTGAAGAGATTTGAACACAATACCCCACATGCAGCCTCACCAATTCTGAAACGTAACATCACAGACTTTATAATCAGTGGATTACTGATAAGACCAGTGTGCCAGATGGCCTCCTGTCTATCAGTGACCTTACTTTAAGCTGCGTAACAGCTTCTTCCTCAAGATTGTTAAACTTCTGAACAGTCTGCTACCACACAGTACACTCTATTTATGACAGCGCCAGTAGCATTATTCTGTTGCATATTGTATGTGCACTTTATGTCAACTTGTACAAACGTTTGTACGTATATAGAAATTTTTTATTATTATGTGTTAATATTATTGCATTAATATTGTTTCATGTGCTGTATGTGATATATGTACTGTGTTTTGCACATTGGTCCCAGAGGAACATTGTTTAGTTTATCTAATTGTAATGCTCAGCTCTATAAGCTCGTGTTTATCTAGGGGAAACCCCGTCCGCTTGCCCAACTGTGTCTCACGGTTGCATCGTTGCTGGGTAATGCCACCTGGTACAACCTCACACATCAAATATCCGACAACACACAATGTACGATTTACATATTGCACTTTATAAATCTTACTGGGACTATGAGATTAATAGAGATACAATATAAAAAGGGAAAGAAAAAGGCACCAGACTTATCAAAGTTCAACTTCTTCATGCATGCAAGTTGGAGTTCAAATAACGGGGTCTTCTCTCCACCATGTGATCCCCTCTGACCACTCGACTCGCCGCTCGGGACCAACCACGGTGGTCGACCAGAGCGCTTCCAGCACATCCTTCTTCTCTGGGTCTCCTCCCGAAAACCGCCCCAAACCACATGGTTTCCAGCCATATGAGACAGAATATCACCCACAAAAATAATAACATGGACACCCATTGGTTCGTTCCCTCTCTTATCAATAATATAACCCAAACAAGCTACTTGCTAGAAAAAGAACCACTTTCTCAGCAGTTAACATCACAGAGAAGCCATTTTAATTATAGCATAACAAAGAAGCCATTTTGATTAGCCTATGCAGTAACATAAAAGAAGAAACCCCTTACATAATACATGTGCATGGTTGAGTGACAATAAAATTCTGCTTGCACTTAAGCCCAAACTTTCAGAGAACGATCTACTCCAAGGTCCTTCTGTTCTGCAACACTCTCCAGGATCCTGCCATCCACTGGAAAGCTCCTATTCTGGTTTGATTTCCCAAAAAAGCAATATCTTGCATTTATCTGAATTAAACTCCATTTGCTATTCCTCAGACCATGTACCAGCTCTTCAAGATCTCTCTGTAAATCCTGATAACCATTTCCACTGTCTATGATACCACTGATTTTGGCAATGACCACAGCCATGGGTATTTTACTACACCAGGCCCACAATGATAATACACCACAAAACTGTAAGACCAAAAGACACAGGAGCAGAATTAGGCCAGTTATCCTATTAAGTCTGCTTCACCATTCCATCATGGCTGATTTATTAACCCTTTCAATTTCACTCTGTTGCCTTCTCCCTGGCACCTTTGATGTCCTTACTAATCAAGAACCTATCAACCTCCCCTTTCAATTTGCCAAATAATTTGGCCTCAACAGTTGTCTGGAGCAATGAATTCCTCACATTCACCACACTCCTCTGAAGAAATTCCTCCTCATCTCTGTTCTAAAGGGATGTCTTTCCATTCTATAGTTCTTACCACTGGTCTCAAATTCTCCCACTGCAGGAAACATTCAATCCGTGTTAATTCTATCCAGGTCTTTCAATATCCAGTAGATTCAATGACATTTACTTCTGCCCCACTTCATTATCCCAGAGCCATCAAACGATTCTCATACATTAAGACATCTATTCTTGGGATTGTTCTTGCAAACCTGTTCTGTACCAGCACAAAGACCCTGTCTGTATCTCTCTTGAAAAATCCGAGGCTGCACTCTCCAGCCTCCAGCCCCTTGTATTAACTAAAATCAGGCTAAGAGAAAACCACCGCTCCCTTCTGAAATACAGTACCAGTACCTGATGTAGGTCTTGGTTCTGCTGGGCCCCTCCAGCTGATTACAGGTCGGGTAGGTGTTGTGAGAGGAAGAAATGCAATATTGATTGAGTGGCCTTGTCATGTTTTGGTAAACCTTGTTGTTCTCTTGGTTGAAAATGTCGCCTCCCAGTGACATCAGGAAGAACAGAAAGCCATCCTTGGTCATGGAGAAATGACACTTTGCTAACAAATGAAAAACACACTGCAGTTAATATCATTCATGTATTACCTGTAGTGAAGATTATGATTGCTTAAGATTAGCTTTATTTTTCACAAGGACATTGAAATATAGAAACATGCAATGACATGTGTTATTTCCAATCAACGTCCAGCATAATCCAAGAATGTCCTGCGAGAGCCCACAAGTTTCACTATGTTTCCAGCACCAACTTAGCATGCTCTCAACTTAATAACCCTAACTCATCTCTGTTTGGAAAGTGGGAGGAAACCAGAGCACCTGGAGGATATGCACACCGTCACAGGGAGAGCGTATAAATTACTTATGGACAGTTGTGGGATTTGAACCCACATCGATGATCACTGACACTCTTAAAGTGATTGCGCAAACCAGAGAAATCCAGGTGTCTGGTGTGAAAGAAAGGTAGACTCACGGTCAAGTTCCATTTCAATGTGGAAACCATAGAAAGGATGCAAAAAGGTTGACAAGGATGTTGCCTGAATTGGGGAGCATGCCTTATGAGAGTAGGTTGAGTGAACTCGGCCTTTCCTCCTTGGAGTGATGGAAGATAAGAGGTGACCTGATTGAGGTGTATAAGATGATGAGAGGCATTGATCAGGTCGATAGTCAGAGGCTTTTTCCCAGGGCTGAAATGGCTAGCACGAGAAGGCACAGTTTTAAGGTGCTTGGAAGTAGGTACAGAGGAGATATCGGGGTAAGTTTTTTTACACAGAGAGTGGTGAGTGTGTGGAGTGGGCTGCAGGTGACGGTGGTGGAGGTGGATACGATAAGGTCCTTTAAGAGACTCTTGGGTAGGTACATGGAGCTTTGAAAAATAGAGGGCTATGGGTAACCCCAGGTAATTTCAAAGGTAAGGACATGTTTGGCACGGCTTTATGGACCGAAAGGGCCTGTATTGTGCTGGAGGTTTTCTATGTTTCTATGTTTTCTCCTTGGATAGTATTGCTATACCATTCATCTTTGAAAAACCATGACTGTAGTCTTAGAGATGTGGCCGCCATCTGGAAGACCACCAAGGAAGTTAGAAGTCTGGCTCAGCAGTGTGGACAAGTCAGGCCAATCTGGCGCTTTCAAGGCCTGGATCTACTAGGATCGCATAATTCCCCAAACCCTCCGGTCCATGCTAGTATATGAGGTACCTACGTCAACAGTTAAGACTCTTGAATCAAGGATCAATGGCTGCCTTCGAAGATGGCTGGGCCTCCCTCACAGCTTGAGCAGTATTGTTCCAAACAGGAAGGTGAATAAACTGCAACTTCTTCAGCAGCCTGAATAAGGAGTTTATTGTTGCCCATACAAGAGAATTACTGCTGTACAGAGATTCCAGCAACCACAAGTCTTGTCAGCAGGCATTGCCGTCTGGACAGGCAGGAAATGGAAGGCTAAGGATGCAGTGAAGATGGTTGATTCACGTCTGAGGCACTGGAATCTGGTAGGTAGAGTGGTGTCTGGTCAGGCAGGGTGGGTCAACTTTCTGGCAACCCACTTCAGCAGAGCTCAGGGGAGGGACAGACGCAAAATGCTCCACGAAGAGTTGTGAGCAGCTACCAAGGAAGTGTGCACCAGCAGGATGGTGTGTATGGGAACACAGAGCTTGGATAAATTGGGAGGATATACTGATACCAAAGGCTCTCCAGGGTACTGCCACCTTGTCATGGTGGAGAGGCTTCAGTGATCCTGAGAACCTGAGATAGATGCTGTCTGGAGCTGAGCTCCTGATAGGGTCCTCTTTGGCGCTAAAGGCAAGGGGGAAGGGATTCAGACAAAGAACGGCCCAACCAAGACCTCAACCGTGAGTAGGCGGAAGATGGTAGTAATAGAGTTTGTCTCTGGAATCTCAGAACTATGAGGACTAACACAATGGCTGCAAAGGTGGAGGAAGACTGCAGCAGAAGAGGGCCCCCAATCGTCTTGGTCTCCATGTCATGGGAATTTGGTCTTTTCTCTGCCAAGGATCATGTGGTGGCCGTTTGTGCATCAGTCTCCCCATGTTAAAAGACCTGACACACAGGCGTTTCTCCTGGTTTGATAATCCAGTCAACCAACTTGGACAAGGCCCAGTGGCAATCAGGAAGTGGTGACAGGAGCAGGACAGTGAAGTCTGGGATCTCCCGGCCACAACCTGGCACACAGGTGGTATGTGTTAGATACAGTGTCTTGCTCTTGGACTGAGCAGGTGGAGCTTTTCGGCAGCTGCCCCCATGAATGAGCAGCTCTATTCAGGACCCACTCTGCTCACCCTACATGTGGAAGGGGCTAGAAACGCTGCCCTAAAAGCAGCCTACTTCCTTACTCCTGACTGTGTTACCATAACCAGGGGGATCACCAAATTAGGTCTGAAACAGAAGTTTCAGATGTGTGCCTGCCATCCCGGGAGTGATCAGACCCTGGCTCTCCTGAAAAGACAATTTTGGTGGCCTTCCATGGAGGCGGATACTGGTTCCTACGTCTCTGCATGTTCCGCCTGTGCCCGTGGAAAAGCCTCCCATCGGCCACCTGTGGGATTACTTCGCCCCAACCTGTCCGTGGTCGTGCTTGGTCACACATCGCCCTAGATTTCATCACCAGTCTACCCCCTTCACACGGAAACACCACCGTACTCACCATGGTAGACCGGTTCTCCAAGATGGTGCACTTTGTAGCCCTCCCTAAACTCCCTTCTTCTCAGGAAATCGCAGACCTTCTTGTCTGCCACATCTTTCGCCTTCACGGAATCCCCGGGAATATCGTCTCCAATCGAGGTCCCCAATTCATCTCGCAGGTATGGAAGGCCTTCTGTCAAGCCTTAGGTGCCTCGGTCAGCCTGTCATCCGGCTTCCACCCACAGACAAACGGGCAAACGGAACAGGTCAACCAGGACTTGGAGGCGATGCTATGTTGTATTACAACCAACAACCCGTCTACTTGGAGTGACCACCTCGAGTGGGTTGAGTATGCCCACGACGCTCTGGTTCGTACTGCCATTGGAAGGTCTCCCTTTGAATGCTCCATTGGGTACCAAACCCCGCTCTTCCACGCGCAAGAAGAGGAGATTGTGGTGCCGTCCGTTCAGGCCCATATTGATCGGTGCAGCAAGGTCTGGGAGGACACACGCCCGGCCCTGCTCAGACCAGCCGATCGCAATAGGAGGATTGCTGATCAACACTGGACTCCTGCACCTGAGTATCAACCTGGGCAGATGGTGTGGCTTTCAACCGAAGACATCCCTCTCAAAAATGAGCCTAAGAAACTCGCCCCTCACTTCCTGGGACCTTTCAAGGTCAAAAATATCATCAACCCCACAGCAGTCTGACTTAAACTACCAAGATCTATGCACATCCACCCTACTTTTCATCTTTCCCAATTAAAACCACTTTCCTTGTGTCCTCCGACCGAAACTCCCCCACCCGCCCAGATCATCGACAACTATCCGGCATGCACTGTCCAGCGGCTACTAGATGTGCGCCGTCGGGGCAGTGGCCTCCAGTACCTGGTCAACTGGGAAGGGTATGGCCCAGAGGAGAGTTCCTGGGTTCCCTGCTCCTTTATCCTGGACCCCTCCCTCATCCAAGACTTCCATCCGGACAAGCCTGGAGGCTCCCATTGGTGGGGTGGGGGGGGGGTGGTTGGTGGAGATAATGTCATGATCCCGTCTGGCAATTCCTCATCTTGCTATTACCTCCTTAATTGGGCCTTAATCCCCTCATCTGATTTCCAATCATTGCCAGTTCCACGAACTACAGCACACCTGGTTCCCATTAGTGAACATAGGATAAAACTCGGGTGACAGAACCATGCTTTGCCAATTCATTGGTTGACTCTAGTGTGAGTAAACCTCATTTCCTGATTCTTTGGGACTGTCAGTTCTAATCTCCACATCACTTCCTGGATACTCTACGTAAACCTTGTCTTTGTGTAAATACTCTCCTGGATACCGGTACCCCATTCACAGTGTGCTAACGCCTCATGACTGTGCCTCCATGCCTGTGTCCTGCACTTGGGTTTGTCCTCAGCCTCGTCCTTGCAACAATCGTAGACTCAATCAGAAACATCCTGGACCCTGGTACCTGAGAACTTTGAACTTTATGCCCTTATATTTAACATTTCTTCTCTGTATGAAAGATTCTGAATGTATTGAATCTCCCAGATCTTCAATTCTCTTAATCTTCTAAACTTCTATCAGAACTGCCCCTAGCCTCTACTGCTCTGGAGAAAAAGTTCAAGTTTGTCCAACAGAGGGCTCATGCCCTCTCATCCCAGCAGCATCCTGGTAAGCCTTTCCTGCATGTTTTGGATGCTGAGGTACATCCTAGGATACACTCGGACACATTATCAGTGACACATTAACCTGCAGTCATTGAGTTTCTCAGGTCTTTCAACATCTTCATTCGAGAAACTCAGCCAGGGTTGAGAGGGTAGCACCTCTGGTGGGGGAACACGTCGCGTCCTTTTCAGGGCGGTTAGTCCACCTTTGGTCCCCACCTGGCACTCAGCTGTCACCTGTGGCTTCCCGTTGCTGTTTGCATGCGACAGCGGCCACACCCCGGGCAATGGCTTCGACAAGCCGGCTAAACCAGGTGAAGGTAGCCGACGGGTCTCAAACCCTCGGTGAGAAAGGGAGTTGTCTATCCCAGCATGTGAAGACAGACTCCGGCGGATTGAGCGGACGAGACCAATGGAAGGCCAACGGTCAAGAAGGCGGTCTCTGTAAGCGTCGTGGAACGTGTAGAGCAGGACAAGACACAGGAGATGTCCTGGTCATCCACCGCGCCTAGTCCCATCTCCAGAGGTCTCGACTCTGTCTTGCCACTGGACCCAGATGGGAATTGGGGAGAGAAAGTGAGGCTGACGCTGCGCAACTCTCCCTCACTTAAATCCAAATCACGCGCTAGTCTCGACACCATCATTATGGTGTCGAGGTCCTCATCGACGTCAACGATGGACGAACAACTGAACAACTGAGCGTGCTCAGGATTGCTAAAATGTTCCAGCACGTGGCTGGGTTAAGACGTGTTTGTTTATTACTGTAAATAAAAAAAATATGATTCTTCATTGTTAACCCATGGTACGTTTAAACAGAAGCAACATAACATGGTGTCAGAAGTGGTTCTGGAAGAACAATGCGGGAGAATCAAAGATAATCGGAAAAGAAAGAAGAAAAAAGTTCGAACTGTAAGCGGTAAAATGGAAGGTTTGCAACCCCCACCAAAACTTCAGCTGACTGGCAATGTAGCTGAGAATTGGTGAATATTCAAGCAACAGTCTGAACTGTGATTATGAAGAAAAGTCGGAAAAAAACATTCTGCACTTCTGATCCATGTAATCGGGAATGATGCAGTCAGAGGTATATAATAATTTTGTCTTTGAAGATGGAGATAATTTCAATTTGAAGTCAATAATGGACAGATTTGAAGTATTTTGTATACCTAAGCGTAATTTAACGTATATAAATTCTTCACATGTGCGCAAAGAGCTGCTGAAACAATTGATCAGTATGTTAAGAAAGTTAAGAAAGCGTAGTAGGCCATGCGAGTTTGGATTGCTCACTACTCTCTCATTAAAGATAAAATTGTTTGTGGCATTTGAGATAATGCTCTGAGAGAGCAGCTGTTGAGAGAGCAAGATTTAAATTTTGAAAAAGCTTTGGAGCTTTGCAAAGCTTCTGAGACGCGACGTTGCAGGCTGAAGAGCTTTTTGTCGAAAACTGCAATGTAAACGCTGTAAAAAGCGCGAATATGTCGACTATATAAAAATACATCGACAAAACCGACAGAGAGCAAGAGGCATTTGAAAGAAAAAAGTCATGTGATCGCTCAAATCATCGTCCAAATCAGTATCCCGCATATGGCAAAATTTGCAATGGTTGCGGTAAGATTAATCATTTTTCACACTGTTGTAAAAGTAGAAAGAAGGAAAATAAAATGAAATAAGTAAATGCTGTGCTTGAAGATGAACATGAGGAATTTTATATAGATGATGCTGGAGCGCAAGTAAATGTTCTTGCAGAATCTGAGTTTAATGCTTTAAAGCCAAGACCGAAGTTACATGAGACAAATATAAAAGTGACTGGGTATTCAGGTGCAGACATTCCAGTCAAAGGAACATGCGTGGCAAAGGTATCACACAAAAATATTGTGCACATGCTTTCATTTCAGCACCGGAATTCATCAAGGCGGATAGGGACAGGGACTGTTGTTGATCATTCACGGTAGCCAGGATCTGCATCTGGATCTGGGGGACTGAAGGGCGTGTCGTCCGGCTCACCATGGTCCCCCTTTCTACTGGTGAGCCCACCCTTTTGGCTGCAGAGGAGAGGTATCCCGGAAATGTCCCAGCTGGCCGCAATAGTAACAATCCCCAGCTCTCCGCCTCCTAAGTCATTCGGCAGGAGGGAGACGGTTCCGTCCCAGCTGCATCGGTTCCTCCCCCAGGGGAGTGGGGACGGTCGGAGCAGGAGCTATACTTGGAGCAGCTGGGGAAGGGAGGCTGGCTGAAGATGGTAAGGTGGGAGCAGGGCGACTGGTCTTTTCTCTCAGACGCTCTTGAAGTCGATTATCGAGCCCGGTGGCGAGAGAGATCAGAGAATCGAGGTCATCCCTCGCTGCCAGTTCATCAGCCCAGTTTTGCATCCTATCAATGTCCCACTGAAGAATGAGGGGAGATTTGATAGAGGTATATAAAATTATGATGGGTATAGATAGAGTGAATGCAAGCAGGCTTTTTCCACTGAGGCAAGGGGAGAAAAAAACCAGAGGACATGGGTTTAGGGTGAGGGGGGAAAAGTTTAAAGGGAACATTAGGGGGGGCTTCTTCACACAGAGAGTGGTGGGAGTATGGAATGAGCTGCCAGATGATGTGGTAAATGCGGGTTCTTTTTTAACATTTAAGAATAAATTGGACAGATACATGGATGGGAGGTGTATGGAGGGATATGGTCCGTGTGCAGGTCAGTGGGACTAGGCAGAAAATGGTTCGGCACAGCCAAGAAGGGCCAAAAGGCCTGTTTCTGTGCTGTAGTTTCTATGGTTTCTATGGTTTTATCTTATCGGAGAGGCCCTGTTGGAACACTTCCCGCCTCGTCATTCCACTGGGAGTTGGCGGCTAATGTTCAGAACTTGATGGAGTATTTTGCTACGCTTTTCGAACCCTGACAGAGAGTTAGCAAGCGCTTAGTGGCGTCCTTACCGCGAATGGGCTGTTCAAAGACCTTCCTCATTTCGAAGATGAAGGAGGGGAAGGAGGAACAGACCTCTGTTCGGTTGTCCCAGATCGCGGTGGCCCATGCCAAGCATTCCCTTGTAACATCCCCATGATGCATGCCATCTTTGATCTGTCCGAGTGTACGTACGTGCTGATGCTCAAAGACCAAAGAGCGTTGTAATAAGAAGGTCCGGCACTTCCCTAGGTCCCCAGCATAGGGTTCCTGTTCGGGCACGTACGGCTCGAGGGGATTGTGTTGCCGATCCAAGGGGCGTAGCCATCCCATGCTGTATGGTTTGGGCAGTCAGGGTTCTTGGAAGGGACGGAGTAAGGGAAGTGGATACCCGGTCAACCTGCTCACTGACCGTCCTCACATTTCGTGGACAGCGCACGAAGGTTTTCCGTGACCTCGCTGAGCAGTTGGTCGTGGGTGCCCAGTAGGTAGCCCTGGCTGGCGAGGGTCCGTGTCCGCTGGGTTCATTCTTGGCCAGTTCGTTCTGTTGGAAGGACGAGGCTGAGGATGAACCCAAGTGCAGGACACGAGCGCGGACTGGTATCCAGGAGAGTCTTTATACGGAGACAAGGTCACCGTATGCTTTCTTAACCACAGAGTCAACCTATGCAGCAGCTTTGAGTGTCCTATGGACTCGGACCCCAAGATACCTCTGATCCTCCACCCTGCCTTACTGTCTTACTATTAATACCATATTCTGTCATCATATTTGACCTGCCTAAATGAACCACCTCACACTTATCTGGGTTGAACTCCATCTGCTACTTCTCAGCCCAGTTTTGCATCCTACCAATGTACTGCTGTAACTTCTGACAGCCCTCCAACACCTCCAACCTTGTGTCATCAGCCAATTTACTAACCCATCTCTCCACTTCTTCATCCAGGTCATTAATAAAAATCACTAAGAGTAGAGGTCCCGGAACAGATCCCTGAGGCACACCACTGGTCACAGGCCTCCATGCAGAATATGACCCATCTACAACCACTCTTTGCCTTCTGTGGGCAAGCCAGTTCTAGATACACAAAGCAATGTCCCCTTGGATCCAATGCCTCTTTACTTTCTCAATAAGCCTGGCATGGGGTACCTTGTCAAATGCCTTGCTGAAATCCATACATGCTACATCTACTACTCTACCTTCATCAATGTGTTTAGTCACATCCTCAAAAAATTCAATCAGGCTCGTAAGGCATGACCTACATTTGACAAAGCATTCTGTCTATTTCTAATCATATTGTGCCTCTCCAAATGTTCATAAATCCTGCCTCTCAGGATCTTTCTTCTCCACTAACTTACTAACCACTGAATTAAGACTCACTGGTCTATAACTTCCTGGGCTATCTTGACTCCCTTTCTTGAGAGGAAGCTGGCGCCTAACATTAAAGAAGATAGTAAAAGCTTTTTTAAGTATATAAAGGGTAAAGGAGAGTCGAGGGTAGATATAGGACCAATTGAAAATGTTGCTGGAGATATTGCAATGAGAGATGCAGAGATGGCAAAGAAACTGAATGCGTATTTTGCATCATTCTTCTCAGTGGAAGACATTTACAGTATACCGGACATTCAAGAGTGTCAGGGAAGTGAAGTATGTGCGGTGAAAATTATGACTGAGAAGCTGATCAGGAAGCTTAGTGGTCTGAGGGTGGATAAATCTCCTCAACCTGATGGAATGTACCCTTGGGTTCTGAAGGATGTAGCCTGAGAGGTTGCAGAGGCATTAACGATGGTCTTTCAAGAATCGATAGATTCTGGCATTGTACTGGATGACTGGAAAATTGCAAATGTTACTCCACTATTTAAGATGGGTGAGAGGCATCAGGAAGGAAACTATAGACCTGTTAGCCTGACATCAGTGGTAGGGAAATTGTTGGAATCGATTGTGAGGGATTAGATTATGGAGTACCTGGAGGCACATGACAAGATAGGCCAAAGCCAGCATCCTCTGCTGCAGGGGTCCCCAACCTTTTTTGCAATATTGACAATATTCTTGCGGACCGGCCGACCAGGGGGTGGTTGTTCAAGTAGGGTTAAACTCACCTCAACATGACTTTTACAGTTAGGGTTACCAACTTTCTCACTCCCAAATAAGGGACAAGAGTAGCAGTCAAATCCCAGGACACTTTACCCCAAGAAAGACTACCATGACCATAAAGCCTTGTGCGGGCACCTGTGTGCGCATGCACGTACATGCCGATTTTTTTCCCCCACAAATCGGTTTTGCCTTCATCTTCCCGACTATACTGTACATACATTATTTCTACTTTATATAAGCTGTGTATTTATCATATCATTCCTGCTCTTACTATAGCCATATAACCATATAACAATTACAGCACAGAAACAGGCCATCTTGGCCCTTCTAGTCCGTGCCAAACTCTTACTCTCACCTAGTCCCACCGACCTGCACTCGGTCCATAACCCTCCATTCCCTTCCTGTCCATATATCTATCCAATTTAACTTTAAACGACAACATCGAACCTGCCTCAACCACTTCTGCTGGAAGCTCGTTCCACACAGCTACCACTATCTGAGTGAAGAAGTTCCCCTTCATGTTACCCCTAAACTTTTGCCCTTTAACTCTCAACTCATGTCCTCTTGTTTGAACCTCCCCCATTCTCAATGAACAAAGCCTATCCACGTCAACTCTATCAATCCCCCTCATAATTTTAAACACATCTATCAATGAACAAAGCCTATCCACGTCAACTCTATCAATCCCCCTCAACCTTCTACACTCCAAAGAATAAAGACCAACTTGTTCAACCTTTCTCTGCAACTCAGGAGATGAAACCCAGGCAACATTTTAGTAAATCTCCTCTGTATTCTCTCAATTTTATTTCTATTCCTATAATATTTGGCCTTACCAATGCCTTATACAATTTCAACATTACATCCCAACTCCTATACTCAATGCTCTGATTTATAAAGGCCAGCAGAGCAAAAGCTTTCTTCACCACCCTATCCACATGAGATTCCACCTTCAGGGAACTATGCACCATTACTCCTAGATCCCTCTGTTCTACAGCATTCTTCAATGCCCTACCATTTACCATGTATGTCCTATTTTGATTAGTCCTACCAAAATGTAGCACCTCACATTTTTCAGCATTAAACTCCATCTGCCATTTTTCAGCCCACTCTTCTAACTGGCCTAAATCTCTCTGCAAGCTTTGAAAACCTACTTCATAATCCACAACGCCACCTACCTTAGTATCATTTGCATACTTACTAATCCAATGATCATCCAGATCATTAATATATATGACAATCCCTGAGGCACACCGCTACACACCCTCCTCCAATCTGACACACAGTTATCCACCACTACCCTCTGGTGTCTCCCATCCAGCCACTGCTGAATCCATTTTACTATTTCAATATTAATGCCTAATGATTGAACCTTCCTAACTAACCTTCCATATGGAACCTTGTCAAAGGCCTCACTGAAGTCCATATAGACAACATCAACCGCTTTACCCTCATCAACTTTCCTAGTAACCTCATCAAAAAATTCAATAAGATTTGTCAAACATGACCTTCCATGCACAAATCCATGTTGACTGTTCCTAAAGCGTCTTCTAAGGTGCATCACAACCTGGTATGGAAGTTGTCCCGTCCAAGACCGAAAGATGCTGCAGAAGATCGTGAACACAGCGCTGCACATCACACAAACCAATCTTCCGTCCGTGGACTCACTTTACACCGCACGCTGTCGGAGCAGTGCTGCCAGGATAATCAAGGACACGACCCACCCAGCCAACAGACCTTTCGTCCCTCTTCCCTCCGGGAGAAGGTTCAGGAGCTTGAAGATTCATACGGCTAGATTTGGGAACAGCTTCTTTCCAACTGTGATAAGACTGCTGAATGGATCCTGACCCGGATCTGAGCCGTACCCTCCAAATATCCGGACCTGCCTCTCGGTTTGTTTTTGCACTACCTTACTTACCATTTTTCTATTTTCTATTTATGATTTATAATTTAAATTTTTAATATTTACTAATTTTAACTATTTTTAATATATTTAATATTTAATATTTGTAATCCAGGGAGTGTGAAGCGCAGAGTCAAATATCGCTGTGATGATTGTATGTTCTAGTACCAATTGTTTGGTGACAATAAAGTATAAAGTAGGAAAGTATTTAAAGTAATCAGACCCTGTCTATTCAGATAATTATATATACCATCTCTAAGGATACTTTCCATCAGTTTACCCACCACTGACGTCAAACTCACAGGCCGATAATTGCTAAGTTTACTCTTAGAACCCTACTTAAACAATGGAACCACATGAGCAATACGCCAATCCTCCGGCACCATCCCCGTTTCTAATGACATTTGAAATATTTCTGTCAGAGCCCCTGCTATTTCCACACGAGCTTCCCTCAAGGTCCTAGGGAATATCTTGTCCGGACCCGGAGACTTGTCCACTTTTATATTCCTTAAAAACACCAGTAATTCCTCTTCTTTAATTGTCATGCTTTCCATAACTACCCTTCTTGTTTCCTTTACCTTACACAATTCAATATCCTTCTCCTTAGTGAATACCAAAGAAAAGAAATTGTTCAAAATCTCCCCTATCTTTTTTGGCTCTTTTAACTATATGTTAGTGTTATTTACTTTCGGTTTTATGTGTTATTTGCTATGATTTGTTAGGTTACTTTTCGGGTCTGGGAACGCTGAAAAATTTTTCCCATGTAAATTAATGGTAATTGCTTCTGCGCTTTACGCCATTTCGCCACGAAAGGTTTCATAGGAACGCTCTACCTTAGTGGGGGAAATACGGGACAATGGCGGTCTCATATGGACAAACCAATTTAGCCCAATATACGGGATATCCCGGCAAATATGGGACAGTTGGCAACCCTATGTTCAAGTTCAACAGTGCGTGACAGGAAATGAGGAAAGGTGCAGCTGACTCACGTTGTTTCCTCGCTGCCCGGTAGCACATGCCCTGCGGCCCAGTACCGGTCCGCAGCCTGGTGGTTGGGGATCGCTGCTCTATAGAATGTGCTGTACAGTCTGTGGTCTAAGGTTGTTCTGTCCAACTTTCTACAGGCTGTGATCTGCTGTCTGTGATCTATGCTCTCTGCCTTCAGCAGTACACTCTGTACTCTAGTCTGTGATATATTGTCTCTGGCCTAGGCTATACAGGCTCTGGTCTACAGTCTGTGGTCACTGGCCTAAACTCTATGGTATGTGGTCTATGATCTCAGGCCTAAGTTCCACAGTCTGTACTTTACATTCTGTGGTCGATAATCTCTGGCCTCAACTCTACGATCTGTGCTGTACGGTTTGTTTTTGATGGTCTCTGGCCTAAACTCTGCGGTCTGTGGTCTATGGACTCTGGCCCAAGCTTTACTGACTGTGGTTTCTGTTTACTGACCTAAGCTCTACCATCTGTGCTCTATGGTTTGTGGTCTATGGTATATAGCCAAAGCTCTAAGTCTGAGGGCTATGGTCTGTAACCTACGCTCTATGGACTGTCCACTATGGCCTGTGGTATATATTCTCAGGCCTAAGGTCTACCATTTGTGCTCTATGGTTTGTGGTCAGGTCACTCGTCTGGGTGCTCCTGGTACCATGTAACCCAGTACTACCTGCTGCATGGTCGGGTGGTTGGCAACTAAACCAGCTCCCCCACCAGGCTTGCCTGGTGAGGAGGGTGGCTAGACACCCTGCAGGATGAAAAACAAGACCTGTCAAAGGGTGGATGAACCTTCTCGTAGGGTTAACGGCCATCTAGCAAACACGTGCCATGAAGCGCGGGAAGGGCATCCCTTGCATTGAAGATTGGTCTGGCCGTTCACTGCAACAGAACTTCTCCCAGTCATCTCGGACCCCACCATGCCACTGGATCCAGGAGGGGATGTTGAGAGGGTGGGTCTGGACCTATGCAACCCCCTACTCACCTAAAATCCACTCACGCACACGCTGTTCCTTTCTGAGGAGTGGGGTATCCTAAACCCAACTAACTGACTGAAAGGAACCATCATCTTCCTATGGGATGGATAGCCAGAGAGAGAGAGAAAGAGAGACCGTCTGTGTTCTGTAGTTTGTGGTCTATGGTGTATAGCCTAAGCTCTAAGTCTGAGGGCTATGGTCTATGAACTGTCCTCTATGGCCTGTGGTATATATTCTCAGGCCTAAGGTCTACGGTCTGTGCTCTATGGTCTGTGTTCTATGGTCCCTGGCACAAGCTCTACTGTCTGTGGTCTCTGTTCTCTGCCCTAAGCTCTACCGTCTGTGCTCTGGTTTGTGATCTATGGTGTCTAGCCTAAGCTCAAAGTCTGAGGTCTGCAGTCTATAACCTAACCTCTACGAACTGTCCTATATAGCCTATGGTATATATTCTCAGGCCTAAAGGTCTACTGTCTGTGGTCTTGCTCTATGATCTGTGCTCTATAGACTCTGGCCTGAGCTCTACAGGTTCTGCTTTACGGTCTGTGATCTATGGTGTCTAGCCTAAGCTCTGCCATCTGTGGTCAATGGACTGTGATCTAAGCTCTATGCACTGTCCTCTATGAACTGTGGCATATAGCCTCTGGCCTAAGCTTAACAGTCTGCACTCTACAGTCTGTGGTCTATGGTCTCTGACCTATGCTCTACGGTCTGTGGTATATGGTCTCTGGCCTAAGCTTACTGTCTACAAGCTCTGTTCTATAGTCTGTTGTCTATAGTCTATAACTTAATCTCTTCAGAGTGTCCTCTATGGCCCGTGGAATATATTCTCTGGTCTAAGCTCTCCGGTCTGTGCTCTATGGTCTGTGGTCTTTCGCCTCTGGCCTAAACTCAACGGTCTGTGATCTATGGCCTCTGACCCAAGCTCTAGTGTCTGTGCTGTCTGGTCTCCAGCCTAAGCTCTACGGCTTGTCTTCTACAGTGTATGGTCTATGGTCTCTGCCCAACTCTCTACAGGCTGTGGTCTATGCTTTGTGGTCTATGGTTTCTTGCCTAAGGTCTACCTTCTGTGGTCTATGGTCTATGACCTAAGCTCTACGAACAGTTCTCTGCGGTCTGTGGTATATATTCTCAGGCCTAAGGTCTACGGTCTGTGATCTATAGTCTCTGGCCTAAGCTCTACATGCTGGATTCTACGGTCTGTAGTGTACAGTCTCTGGCCTAAACCCTACAGTCTGTGGTGTATTGTCTCTGGCCAAAGCTCTACTGTCAGCGCTCCTCAGTCTGTAGTCAATGGTCTGTGGCCTATGGTCTACGGTCTGTGCTCTACGGTTGGTGGTCTATGCCGGTCCCTGGCCTAAGCTCTACGGTCTGTACCTTACAGTCTGTGGTATATGGACTCTGGCCTTAGCTCTATAGTCTGTGCTCTACAGTCTGTGGTATAGTGTCTATGACCTAAGCTCTATGGTCAGAGGTATAGGGTCTCAGGCCTAAGTTCTACCGTCTGTGCTCGATGGTCTGTGGTCTGCATTCTCTGGCCTAAGCTCTACCGACTGTACTCTAGGTCTGCTGTGTATGCTCTCTGTTCTAAACTCTACAATCTGTGATCTATAGTCACTGGTCTAAACTCTACAGTTTGTGGTCTATGGCCTCTGGCCCAAACTCTAATGTCTGTAGTCTCTGTTCTCTGTCCTAAGCTCTACGGACTGTGGTACATAGTCTGTGCTCTGCGGTCTGTGGTCTATGGCCGAAGATCTATGGTTTGTATTCTACACTCTGTGATACACGGTCTCTAGCCTAAGCTCTATAGTCTGTGGTCTTTAGTCTCTGGCCTAAACTCGACGGTCTGTGGTCTATGCCCTCTCACCCAAGCTCTACTGTCTGTGCTCTATGGCCTCTGTCCCAAGCTCTACTGTCTGTGCTTTCTGGTTGCTGGCCTAAGCTCTACAGGCTGTGCTGTACGGTCTTGGAAGAAGGTACAGAGGAGATGTCAGGGGTAAGTTTTTTGTGCAGAGAGTAGTGAGTGGGCGGAATCGGCTGCTGTCGGCAGTGGTGGGGGTAGATACGATAGGGTCTTTTAACAGACTTCTGGATAGATACATAGAGCATAGAAAAATAGAGGGCTATGGGTAACCCTGGGTAATTTCTAAAGTAAGTACATGTTTGACACAGCTTTGTGGGCTGAAGGGCCTGCATTGTGTCGTAGGTTTTCTATGTTTCTATGTTAGGTGGGAGTAGATTCAGGACCACTTGAAAATTAGGCCAGAGAAATAATAACATGGGAGAAGGACATGTCAGATGAACTAAATGAGTATTTTACAAAAGTCTTCACTGTGAAGACACCAGCAGTGTGCCAGGTATTGTAGTGTGTGAAGGGAGAGAAGTGAGTGCAGTGATTAGAAGGGACAAGGTGCTGAAAAAGCTGAAAGACCTAGGGATATATAACTCACACGGACCAGATGAACTGCGCCCTAGGGTTCCGAAAGAGGTAGCGGTAGAGATTGTGGAGGCATGAATAATAATCTTTTAAAAATCATTGGACTCTGGAATGGTGTTAGAGGACTGGATCATTGTAAATGTCACTCCACTCTTTAAGAAAGGAGGAAGACAGCAAAAAGGAAAATATAGACCAGTTACCCTGACCTCAGTGATTGGGAAAACATTGGAGACAATTGTCAAGATGAAGTTATAGAGTACTTAGTGACATCAGAAAGGATAGGAGAAGGTCTGCATGGTTTCCTTAAGGGAAAATCTCCTCTGGAGAACCTTCTGGAATTCATTGAGTAGAGTACAAGTCGGATCGATAAAGGGGATGCAGTGGGTGTTGAATTTTTGGACTTTCAGAAGGCGTTTGACAAGGTGCCACATATGAGGCTGCTTACCAAGTTAAGAGCCCATGGTGTTACAGGAAAGTTACTAACATGATTGGAGCATTGGCTGATTGGTAGGAGGCAGTAAGTGGGAATAAAAGGGTCTTTTTGACGTAGGCTGCCAGTGACTAGTGGTGTCTCGGATAGGTCAGTGTTGGGACCGCTTCTTTTTATGCTGTGTATTAATGATTTAGATTGTGGAATATAGGTGGCTTTGTGGCCATATTTGTAGATGATACAAAGACTGGTGCAGGTAGTGATTAAGAAACAGGTAGGCTGCAGAAGGACTTAGCCAGATTAGGAGTAAGGGCAAGAAAGTGGCAAATGAAATAACATGTTGGAACTTGCATGGTCATGCACTTTGGTAGTAGAAATAAATGTGCAGACTATTTTCTAAACATGGAGAAAATCAGAAAATCTGAGATGCAAAGGGACTTGGGTCCTTATGCAGATCACCCTAAAGGTTAACCTGCTGGTAGACTTGTTGGTGAGGAGGGCCATTGTTAGCATTCGTTTCAAGAGGGCATGAATATAGGTGATGCTAAGGCTTTATAAAGCATTGGTGAGGCCTCACCTTGAGTATCATGAACAGTTTTGGGCTCCTCATCTAAGAAAAGATGTGCTGGCAATGGAGAGGGTCCAGAGGAGGTTCACAAGGATGATTCCACGAATGAAAGGTTTATCATATGAGGAACGTTTAATGGCTCTGGGCCTAAACTCACTGGAATTTAGAAGAATGAGGGGGATCTCATTGAAACCTTTTGAATATTGAAAGGCCCAAACAGAGTAAATCTGGAAAATTCTTTCCATGGTGGGGAATTCTAGGACAAGAGGGCACAGCCTCAGGATAGAGGAGCGTCCATTTAAAACAGAAATGAAGAAATTTCTTTAGCCAAGGCGTGGTAGATTTGTGGAATTTGTTACCACAGGGAACAGTGGAGGCTAGGTAATTGGGTAAGTTTAAGGCAGAGATTGATAGGTTCTTGATTGGACGTGACATCCAAGGTTATGGGGTAAAGACCAGGAAATGGGGTTGAAGAGGGGGAAAAAAGGATCAGACATGATTGGATGACACAGCAGACTCGATGGGCCAAATGGCCTAATTCTGCTCCTATGTCTTATGGTTTTATGGTGTATGGTACTCAAAGTGAAGTCATGATTGTTGAGGACTGCGGCCACAGGGGTTTTCTCCACTATCTTTCGTTTCCCTCCCTCTCTTGACAGTCACACATTTATCTGTCTCCTGTAGCCTTGGGGTGACTATCTCCCTGTAGCTCCTGTCTATCATCTCCTCACTTTCCCTAACAAGCTGAAGGTCATCGAGCAGCAACTTCATTCCCTAACGTTGTTTCCAAGGAGATGCATCATGATGTACCTGGTGCAGATGTGACCACTGGGGAGGTTGGAGATCTTCTGGAATGCCACATCTGACACCAAGAACAGAACACTGGCCCTGCGTGCATATCTCCTATTGTATCATGAGTTAAATATGAAATAAACTTACCTCCTTACCTCACCTCGGCCTGTTTTTGCCAAAGCCTGTTAAGCCAAAGCTTTGCCACTTCGACGATTACCGCTCCAGTAGGCGATACCTCTTTTATAGAGACTTCCTCTCAAGCTCTGTTCCAGACCTATGTGCGAATGCTTCTACTGCATCTACGCCACTCTCCAAAGACTGCTAAAAACTGGCACTTGGCCCTTTGTCTCCTTCCTGTACTCAGTGACATCATTAATGAAATTTTGCCATTCATTTCCAGAGTACTGGAATAAAAAGCAAGGATGTTATGCTCAGGCTTTACAAGGCATTGCATCTAGTCAATTTCCTCGAAACATTGCACTGTTAGTGGTGACGCAATATAGAATTTCTGCTACTTTGCAGAATAGTCACATTTCTTATTTGTGAAATATATTTCAACATTCAGCAGATG
Organism: Mobula birostris; assembly: GCF_030028105.1. Classification (NCBI taxonomy): domain Eukaryota; kingdom Metazoa; phylum Chordata; class Chondrichthyes; order Myliobatiformes; family Myliobatidae; genus Mobula; species Mobula birostris. Next base: position 99,845,028 of record NC_092375.1, read on the forward strand.
TAAGCAATGCTATGCCAAGAATTTGACAGGAAAAAAACGATCATAGCACTCAAGAAAGAATGTGAAACATCTGCTGGAAAGTGCATGGCTTTTTGGTAGCTTTGTTCTGATGAATTATCACAAGGTGTGACATGTCAGCTACAGATGTCCTTCTGCCAGTCACCTTCCCAGTCCATCTTGTGTGACTGCAAACTATGGTTTTGCCATCCCCTAACACGAGGAAATGAAATTAGAATTCACTGGAAAGTTTTGCATGTTGGGCAGCTGTAGAGTAAGAGAATTGTTATTGCTTTAGATATAAGACACTTTGTCTCGTGGTCCTTGACATCCTGAACGTTCAAAACATACACTGATGCTGCATGGGACAACTGTGTCCACAGGTCGTCTATTATTCATCCCTGCCTGCTTCATCTGTTTATATTTGCTGTGATTCCCACAGGTTTGAAAATAATTCTTTCTATTTAGAACAAATTATTTTCACTTTCTGCACTCTGATGCAAAAGAGTAACCATGAGAAATAGAAACAATATTAAAACAACCACTGATATTTATTGCTGCAGCTGTTTAATCAGTTTTCAAGTTACTGAGAGCAAATAAGGGAAGTGCATTCTTAGCGCAGATTTCACTATGCATAAGTTGGCTGGCAACATAATGCGTTCAAGGGACATTCTCCTCTTTTTCCAGCATAGCCAATTGGGCATCTCCCACGTTTGCAGAACCCGTCCATGAAACTGCATGCTTGGCCTATTAAGAAAAAAAATAAATTAGACTCAGATACCAGAAAAACTAGGAATTATTTTTCTTTGAATCAGACAAAAGCCTTGGGGCTTGTTGAACAATGACTGCACCTTCTCCATGTTCAGGTAAGGATTCAATAAGCAGTTTATTAAAGAAGAACCAATATATGCATGTGTTTGCATTTGATAAATGCACGACTGGATGTTTTAGTGCAGAGGTTACAGGGTCATGCATCAAACTAACACAGACAGAGAAATGACTGCCAAGAGAGAGAATGAGTAGGCATTAATGTGTTAGATTAGTTTATCGATACATAGTTAGAGATGAGTAACAGCAAAAGCAGCGGCTTCATTTACAATGTATTTTAAGGACTGCAGAAGTAAGTGAAGAGACATTTATTGAACATGTAATATTGGTGAGAAAGTTTTGCGTGAGGAACTTGAATTCTGCAGATGAAAAGTGATGAGCTGAGTTAGGAACATAGAATTATAGAAAAGCTACAGCACAATACAGGCCCTTCAGCCCACAAAGCTGTGACAAACATGTCCTTACTTTAGAAATTACCCAGGGTTACCCACAGCCTTCTATTTTTCTGAGCTCCATGTACCTATCCAAGACTCTCTTAAAAGACCCTATCATACCTGCTTGCACCACCGCCACTGGCAGCCCATTCCATACACTCACCACACTTTGCATAAAAGAACTTACCCCCGACATCTGCTCTGTACCTTCTTACAAGCACCTCAAAACTCTGCCCTCTTGTGCTAGCCATTTCAACCCTGGCAAAAAACCCCTGACAATCAATGCCTTTCATCATCTTATACATCTCTATCAGGTCACCTCTCATCCTCCGTCGCATCAAGGGAAAAGGGCCTAGTTCACTCAACCTATTCTCATAAGGCATGATCCCCAGTCCAGGCAACATCCTTGTAAATCTCCTCCGCTCCCTTTCTATGGTTTCCACATCCTTCCTGAGCACAGTACTCCAAGTGAGGTCTGACCAGCGTCCTATATAGCTGCAACATTACCTCTCAGCTCCTAAACTCAATCCCATGATTGATGAAGGCCAATACACCGTATGCTTTCTTAACCACAGAGTCAACCTGCACAGCAGCCTTGAGTGTCATATTGACTCGGACCCCAAGATCCCTCTGATCCTCCACATTGCCAAGAGTCTTAACGTTAATACTATATTCTGTCATCATATTTGACCTACCAAAATGAACCACCTCACACTTATCTGGGTTGAACTCCATCTGCTACTTCTCAGCCCAGTCTTGCATCCTACCAATGTACTGCTGTAACTTCTGACAGCCCTCCAACACCTCCAACCTTATGTCATCAGCCAATTTACTAACCCATCTCTCCACTTCTTCATCCAGGTCATTAATAAAAATCACTAAGAGTAGAGGTGCCGGAACAGATCCCTGAGGCACACCACTGGTCACAGGCCTCCATGCAGAATATGACCCATCTACAACCACTCTTTGCCTTCTGTGGACAAGCCAGTTCTGGATACACAAAGCAATGTCCCCTTGGATCCAATGCCTCTTTACTTCCTCAATAAGCCTTGCATGGGGTATCTTGTCAAATGCCTTGCTGAAATCTATATACACAACATCTAGTGCTCCACCTTCATCAATGTGTTTAGTCACATCCCCAAAAAATTCAACCATGCTCGTAAGGCACGACCAGCCTTTGACAAAGCCATGTTAACTATTCCTAATCATATTATGCCTCTCCAAATGTTCATAAATCCTGCCTCTCAGGATCTTCTCCATCAACTTACCAAACACTGAAATAAGACTGACTGGTCTATAATTTCCTGGGCTATCTCTACTCCCTTTCTTGCATAATGGAACAACATCTGCAACCCTGCAATCCTCTGGAACTTCTTCTGTCCCCATTGAGGATGCAAAAATCATCACCAGAGGCTCAGCAATCTCCATCGCCTCCCACAGTAGCCTGGGGTACATCTCATCCGGTCCCAGAGGCTACTTCAACTTGATGCTTTCCAAAAGCTCCAGCACATCCTCTTTCTTAATATCTACATGCTCAAGCTTTTCAGTCCATTGTAAGTCATCCCTACAATCGCCAAGATCCTTTTCTGTAGTGAATACTGAAGCAATTAAGTACCTCTGCTATCTCCTCAGGTTCCATACACACTTTTCCAATGTCACACTTGATTGGTCCTATTCTCTCACATTTTATCCTCCTGCTCTTCAGATACTCGTAGGTTTTCCTTAATCCTGTCCGCCAAGGCCTTCTCATGGAACCTTCTGGCTCTTCTAATTTCTTTCTTAAGCTCCTTCCTGCTAACCTTATAATCTTCTAGTTCTCTATTATTACCTAGTTGTTTGAACCTTTCATAAGCTCTGCTTTTCTCCTTGACTAGATTTACAACAGCCTTTGTACACCACAGTTTCTGTACCCTACCATCCATTCCCTGTCTCAGTGGTACGTGCTTATGCAGAACTCCACGCAAATATCCCCTGAACATTTGCCACATTTCTTCCGTACATCTCTCTGAGAACATCTTTCCCAATTTATGCTTCCAAGCCTGCCTGATAGCCTCATATTTCCCCTTACTCCAATTAAACACTTTCCTAACTTGTCTGTTCCTATCCCTCTCCAATACTATGGTAAAGGAGATAGAATTGTGATCACTATCTCCAAAATGCTCTCCCACTGAGAGATCTGACATCTGACCAGGTTCATTTCCCAATACCAAATCAAGTAAACCTCTCCTCTTATAGGCTTATCTACATATTGTGTCAAGAAGCCTTCTTGAAAACATCTAACAAACTCCACCCCATCTAAACCCCTTGCTCTAGGGACATGTCAATTGATGTCTGGGAAATTAAAATCCCCCACCATGACAACTCTGTTATTATAACACCTTCCCAGAATCTGTCTCCCTATCTGCTCCTCGATGTCCCTGTTACTATTGGGTGGTCTATAAAAAACACCCAGTAGAGTTATTGACCCCTACCTGTTCCATCCATAGAGATTCTGTAGACAATCTCTCCATGACTTCCCCCTTTTCTACAGCTGTGACACTACCTCTGATCAACAGTGCCACCTTCCCACCTCTTTTGCCTTGCTATCTGTCCTCTCTGAAACATCTAAAGCCTGGCATGAAAAGTAACCATTCCTGCCCCTGAGGCATACAAGTCTCTGTAATGGCCACAATATCATAGCTCCAAGTACTGATCCACACTCTAAGCTCATCCGCTTTGTTCACAATACTCCTTGCATTAAAATAGACACATCGCAAACCATCGGTCTGAATATGTTCCTTCTCTATCACCTGCCTATCCTCCCTCTTGCACTGTCTCCAAGCTTTCTCTATTTGTGAGCCAATCTCTGTCTCTTCAATTTGGTTCCCACCCTCCAGTAATCCTAGTTTAAGCTCTCCCCAATAGCCTTAGCAAACCTCCCTGCCAGGATATTGGTCCCCCTTGGATTCAGGTGCAACCCATCCTTTTTGTACAGGTCACACCTGCCCCAAAAGAGGTCCCAATGATCCAGAAATCTGAATCCCTGCCCCCTGCTCCAAACCCTCAGCCATACATTTATCCTCCAGCTCACTCTATTCCTATACTCACTGTCACGTGGCACAGGCAGTAATCCTGAGATGACTACCTTTGTTGTCCTACTTCTCAACTTCCTTCCTAATTCCCTGTAGTCTGCTTTCAGGACCTCCTCCCTCTTCCTGCCTATATCATTGACACCAATATGTACCACAACCTCTGGCTGTTCTCCTTCCCACTTCAGGATATCGTGGACGCGATCAGAAAATCCTGGGCCCTGGCAAGTTACCATCTGTGTTTCTTTCCTGCGTCCACAGAATTGCCTATCTGACCCCCTATCACTGCTGCCATCTTCTTCCTTTCCCTACCCTTCTGAGCCACAGGGCCAGACTCTGTGCCAGAGGCATGGCCACTGTTGCTTCCCCTAGGTAGGCAGTCCCACCCCAAAAGTACTCAAGCAGGAGTAGTTATTGTCAAGGGGTGCTCTCTAGCCTCTGACTCCTGCTCTTCTCTCTCCTGACTGTTACCCACTCTTCTGTCTCCCCAGGCCCCAGTGTGACTACATACCTATAGCTCCTATTTATCACCTTCTTACTTTCCTTGACCAGAAGATAGCAAACATTACACGATTGGAGCAAGTGTGATTCCTGTGTTTTTCTTCTGAATAGGACTACTAACAAACAGTTCATAATTTAAGGGTTTGTTTAGTTGGCATAAACAGTCAAGGAATAATTTAAAAATATAAATGAATTATAGCGTTGACGTGAATACTGAAAGATTTGGACTATAGGAAACATTGTACAAGATGTTCACTTGACCTCACTGGAACAATGTTAATGTTAAACGAGCAAATACATTCATGAGGGTATGCACTGAAAATAGGCACTGGCTTGATTAATCTTCAGAAGAATTGTTAGGAGCGCCAATTTTTACCGATTAAAATTTAGAAGGAAAAGTAGTATTTTAAATACACCTCCGTAGGCACGTACATGCCCATTAGGTCTAACCCTCTGTGATAAGTTTGTCTTCCAAGATTGTTCCATTTCCCACCTTTAAAAAAAGAACTTGGATATTTATTTTGCAATACCCCTACCAGTCTACCAATCGAATTCAATACTACATCCAAAATTCCGCTACTTATCCTTGCGAAAAGGTTATTATAAGCTTTCTTCATATTGAGGTGGTTCTTTGACAGATCAACATTGATCCCTTTGTCCCTCTATACTACTGTATCCTTACTTTAACCCTATGTTACTTCAATCCGACCTTCCAAAGTGAATTGCGTCACAAAATTCTGAGTTGATCTCCACTTGCTACTTACTGGCCCTGCTGTGTATCCTGTCAAAGTATCATTGGACTCCATGACCAATTTCTACAGCTTCCATAAAGCCATCAGCCATCATTTCATCTGCAATCTTACTAGACTAGCCATCCAGTTGCTCATACAAGTTGTTTATAAATATCACAAACATCAGATCCCTGAGCAACAGCACTGGTCACCGACCTGCAGAAAGAATAACAACTAAATCTGCCTTCTATGAGCAAGCCAATTTGATATCCACACATCCAGGTTTTCCTGGGTACAATGGTTCCTGGCAGATTTCATTATAAGGACAAACTGGAGCAGGCAGCAGTTTTAAATCAACACTCACCCAACATAGAAGCATAGAAAACCTACAGCACAATACAGGCCCTTCGGCCAACAAAGTTGTGCCGAACATGTCCCTACCTTAGAAATTGCTGGGCTTACCCATAGCCCTCTATTTTTCTAAGCTCCATATGCCTATTCAAAAGTCTCTTAAAAGACCCTATCATATCCACCTCCATCACCATTGCTGGCAGCCCATTCCACGCATTCACAACTCTCTGCGTAAAGAAACTTACCCCTGACATCTCCTCTGTACCTGCTCCCCAGCACCTTAAACCTGTGTCCTCTTGTGGCAACCATTTCAGCCCTGGGAAAAGGCCTCTGACTATCTACACAACCAGTGCCTCTCATCATCTTATACACCTCTATCAGGTCACCTCTCATCCTCCTTCGTTCCAAGGAGAAAAGGCCGAGTTCACTCAACCTATTCTCATAAAGCATGCTCCCCAATCCAGGCAACATCCTTGTAAATCTCTTCTGCACCCTTTCTATAATTTCCACCAATTGCAACCCTGTCTGCTGAGGGAATTAGAAATGTACATATGTATTTTACGTGATAGCAGCACTTCTCCCTCTGCTAATAACTGAATCATTAACCATAACAAGACGAAGATTTCTCAGTTCTCAGCAGGTGGATGGGGAAAAGTGCAGAGAGACAGAGGGGTGTAAAATGAGGGTAGAAGCAAAAAGTAGTAAGGTGAAAAGTAAAGGTGGCAGGCCGGCAAATCCAGGGCAAATATCTAAAAGGGCCACTTTTCAACATAATTGTATAAGGGCTAAGAGAGTTGTAAAAACAAGCCTGAAGGCTTTGTGTGTCAATGCAGGGAGCATTCGTAACAAGGTGGATGAATTAAAAGTGCAGATTGTTATTAATTAATATGATATAGTTGGGATCACAGAGACATGGGTCCAGGGTGACCAAGGATGGGCGCTCAACATTCAGGGATATTCAATATTCAGGAGGGATAGACATGAAAGAAAAGGAGAAGGGGTAGCATTGCTGGTTAGGGAGGAGATTAAAGCAATAGAAAGGAAGGACATTAGCCGGGAGGATGTGAAATCGATATCGGTAGAGCTGCATAACACTAAGGGGCAGAAAACGCTGGTGGGAGTTGTGTACAGGCCACCTAACAGTAGTAGTGAGGTTGAGGATGGCATTAAACAGGAAGTTAGAAATGCGTGCAATAAAGGAACTGCAGTTATAATGGGTGACTTCAATCTACATCTAGATTGGGTGAACCAAATTGGTAAAGGTGCTGAGGAAGAGGATTTCTTGGAATGTATGCGGGATGGTTTTTTGAACCAACATGTCGAGAAACCAACTAGAGAGCAGGCTATTCTAGACTGGGTTTGAGCAATGAGGAAGGGTTAATTAGCAATCTTGTCGTGAAAGGCCCCTTGGGTAACAGTGACCATAATATGGTGGAATTCTTCATTAAGGTGGAGAGTGACATAGTTAATTCAGAAACAAAGGTTCTGAACTTAAAGAGGGGTAACTTTGAAGGTATGAGACGTGAATTAGCTAAGATAGACTGGCAAATGACACTTAAAGGATTGACGGTGGATATGCAATGGCAAGCATTTAAAGATTGCATGGATGAACTACAACAATTGTTCATCCCAGTTTGGCAAAAGAATAAATCAAAGAAAGGCAGTGCACCCGTGTCTGACAAGAGAAATTAGGGATAGTATCAATTCCAAAGAAGAAGCGTACAAATTAGCCAGAAAAAGTAGCTCAGCTGAGGACTGGGAGAAATTCAGAGTTCAGCAGAGGAGGACAAAGGGCTTAATTAGGAAGGGGAAAAAAGATTATGAGAGAAAACTGGCAGGGAATATAAAAACTGACTGTAAAAGCTTTTATAGATATGTAAAAAGGAAAAGACTGGTAAAGACAAATGTAGGTCCCCTACAGACAGAAACAAGTGAATTGATTATGTGGAGCAAGGACATGGCAGACCAATTGAATAATTACTTTGGTTCTGTCTTCACTAAGGAGGACATAAATAATCTTCCAGAAATAGTAGGGGACAGAGGGTCCAGTGAGATGGAGGAACTGAGCGAAATACATGTTAGTAGGGAAGTGGTGTTAGGTAAATTGAAAGGATTAAAGGCAGATAAATCCCCAGGGCCAGATGGTCTGCATCCCAGACTGCTTAAGGAAGTAGCCCAAGAAATAATGGATGCATTAGTGATAATTTTTCAAAACTCGTTAGATTCTGGACTAGATCCTGAGGATTGGAGGGTGGCTAATGTAACCCCACCTTTTAAAAAAGGAGGGAGAGAGAAACTGGGGAATTATAGACCGGTTAGCCTAACGTCGGTGGTGGGGAAACTGCTGGAGTCAGTTATCAAAGATGTGATAACAGCACATTTGGAAAGCGGTGAAATCATCAGACAAAGTCAGCATGGATTTGGGAAAGGAAAATCATGTCTGACGAATCTCATAGAATTTTTTGAGGATGTAACTAGTAGAGTTGATAGGGGAGAACCAGTGGATGTGGTATATTTGGATTTTCAAAAGGCTTTTGACAAGGTCCCACACAGGAGATTAGTGTGCAAACTTAAAGCACACTGTATTGGGGGTAAGGTATTGATGTGGACAGAGAATTGGTTAGCAGACAGGAAGCAAAGAGTGGGGAATAAACAGGACCTTTTCAGAATGGCAGGTAGTGACTAGTGGGGTACCGCAAGGCTCAGTGCTGGGACCCCAGTTGTTTACAATATATATTAATGACTTGGATGAGGGAATTAAATGCAGCATCTCCAAGTTTGCGGATGACACGAAGCTGGGCGGCAGTGTTAGCTGTGAGGAGAATGCTAAGAGGATTCTTAGATAGTGACTTGAATAGGTTGGGTGAGTGGACAAATTCATGGCAGATGCAATTTAATGTGGATAAATGTGAAGTTACCCACTTTGGTGGCAAAAACAGGAAAACAGATTATTATCTGAATGGTGGCCGATTAGGAAAAGGGGAGGTGCAACAAGACCTGGGTGTCATTATACACCAGTCATTGAAAGTGGGCATGCAGGTACAGCGGGTGGTGAAAAAGGCGAATGGTATGCTGGCATTTATAGCAAGAGGATTCGAGTACAGGAGCAGGGAAGTACTACTGCAGTTGTACAAGGCCTTGGTGAGACCACACCTGGAGTATTGTGTGCAGTTTTGGTCCCCTAATCTGAGGAAAGACATCCTTGCCATAGAGGAGGTACAAAGAAGGTTCACCAGATTGATTCCTGGGATGGCAGGACTTTCATATGAAGAAAGACTTGATGAACTAGGCTTGTACTCGTTGGAATTTAGAAGATTGAGGGGGAATCTGATTGAAACGTATAAAATCCTAAAGGGATTGGACAGGCTAGATGCAGGAAGATTGTTCCCGATGTTGGGGAAGTCCAGAACGAGGGGTCACAGTTTGAGGATAAGGGGGAAGCCTTTTAGGACCGAGATTAGGAAAAACTTCTTCACACAGAGAGTGGTGAATCTGTGGAATTCCCTGCCACAGGAAACAGTTGAGGCCAGTTCATTGGCTATATTTAAGAGGGAGTTAGATATGGCCCTTGTGGCTATGGGGATCAGGGGATATGGAGCGAAGGCTGGTGCAGGGTTCTGAGTTGGATGATCAGCCATGATCATAATAAATGGCGGTGCAGGCTTGAAGGGCCGAATGGCCTACTCCTGCACCTATTTTCTATGTTTTCTGGCTCTCCTAATTTCTTTCTTAAGTTCCTTCCTGCTAACCTGATAATCTTCTAGTTCTCTATTATTACCTAGTTTATTGAACCTTTCGTAAGCTCCTCTTTTCTTCTTGACTAGATTTACAACAGCCTTTGTACACCACAGTTCCTGTACCCTACCATCCTTTCCGTCTCAGTGGAACGTGCATATGCAGAACTCTATACAAATATCCCCTGAACATTTGCCACATTTCTTCCGTACATCTCCCTGAGAACATCTGTTCCCAATTTATGCTTCCAAGTTCCTGCCTGATAGCCTCATATTTCCCCTTACTCCAATTAAGTGCTTTCCTAACTTGTCTGTTCCTATCCCTCTCCAATGCTATGGTAAAGGAGATAGAATTGAGATCACTATCTCCAAAATGCTCTCCCACTGAGAGATCTGACATCTGATCAGGTTCATTTCCCAATACCAGATCAACTAAACCTCTCTTCTTGTAGGCTTATCTACATATTGTGTCAAGAAACCTTCTTGAAAACATCTAACAAACTCCACCCCATCTAAACCACTTGCTCTAGGGAGATGTCAATTGATATCTGGGAAATTAAAATCCCCCACCACGCCAACCCTGTTATTATTACATCCCAGAATCTGTCTCCCTATCTGCTCCTCGATATCCCTGTTACTATTGGGTGGTCCATAAAAAACACCCAGTAGAGTTATTGACCCCTTCCTGTTCCATCCACAGAGATTCTGTTGACAATCCCTCCATGACTTCCTCCTTTTCTGCAGCTGTGACACTACCTCTGATCAACAGTGCCACCTTCCCACCTCTTTTGCCTCCCTATCTGTCCTTTCTGTGGACGCAGTCCAGATACCTGGCTGGTAGTTTGCCTCCCTGGTGCCAGGGTCCAGGATATTTCTGATCACGTCCAAGATATCCTGAAGTGGGAGGATGAGGAGCCAGAGGTCATGGTACATATAGGTACCAATGACATAGGTAGGAAAAGGGAAGGCGTTCTGAAAGGAGAATATAAGGAGTTGAGAAAAAGGACTGCAAAGGTAATAATCTCAGGATTACTGCCTGTGCTACGCGACAGTGAGAGTAGGAATGCAGTGAGGTGGAGGATAAATGCGTGGCTGAGGGATTGGAGCAGGGGGCAGGGATTCAAGTTTTTAGATCATTGGGACCTCTTTTGGTGCAGGTGTGACCATAAGACCATAAGACAAAGGAGCAGAAGTAGGCCATTCGGCCCATCGAGTCTGCTCCACCTTTTTATCATGAGCTGATCCATTCTCCTATTTAGTCCCACTCCCCTGCCTTCTCACCATAACCTTTGATGCCCTGGCCACTCAGATACCAATCAATCTCTACCTTAAATACACCCAATGACTTGGCCTCCACTGCTGCGCGTGGCAACAAATTCCATAGATTCACCACCCTCTAACTAAAAAAATTTCTTTGCATTTCTGTTCTGAATGGGCGCCCTTCAATCCTTAAGTCATGCCCTCTCGTACTAGACTCCCCAATCATGGGAAACAACTTTGCCACATCCACTGTGTCCATGCCTTTCAACATTCGAAATGTTTCTATGAGGTCTCCCCTCGTTCTTCTAAACTCCAAGGAATACAGTCCAAGAGCGGACAAACGTTCCTCATATGTTAACCCTCTCATTCCTGGAATCATTCTAGTGAATCTTCTCTGTACCCTCTCCAACATCAGCACATCCTTTCTTAAATAAGGAGACCAAAACTGCCCACAGTACTCCAAGTGAGGTCTCACCAGCGCCTTATAGAGCCTCAACATCACATCGCTGCTCCTATACTCTATTCCTCTAGAAATGAATGCCAACATTGCATTTGCCTTCTTCACTACTGACTCAACCTGGAGGTTAACTTTAAGGGTATCCTGTACAAGGACTCCCAAGTCCCGTTGCATCTCAGAACTTTGAATTCTTTCCCCATTTAAATAATAGTCTGCCCATTTATTTTTTCTGCCAGAGTGCATAACCATACACTTTCCAACATTGTACTTCATTTGCTACTTCTCTGCCCATTCTTCCAATCTATCCAAGTCTCTCTGCAGATTCTCCGTTTCCTCAGCACTACTGGCCCCTCCACCTATCTTCGTATTGTCAGCAAACTTAGCCACAAAGCCATCTATTCCATAATCCAAATTGTTGATGTACAATGTAAAAAGAAGCGGCCCCAACACTGATCCCTGTGGAACACCACTGGTAACTGGCAGCCAACCAGGATAGGATCCCTTTATTCCCACTCTCTGTTTCCTGCCAATCAGCCAATACTCTATCCATGTGTGTAACTTGCCTGTAATTCCATGGGCTCTTATCTTGTTAAGTAGCCTCATGTGTGGCACCTTGTCAAAGGCCTTCTGAAAATCCAAATACACAACATCCACTGCATCTCCCTTGTCTAGCCTACTGGTAATTTCCTCAAAAAATTGTAATAGGTTTGTCAGGCAGGATTTTCCTTTAAGGAATCCATGCTGAGTTCTGCCTATCTTGTCATATGCCTCCAGGTACTCTGTAACCTCATCCTTGACAATCGACTCCAACAACTTCCCAACCACCGATGTCAAGCTAACAGGTCTATTATTTCCGTTTTGCTTCCTTGCCCCCTTCTTAAATAGCGGAGTGACATTTGCAATCTTACAGTCTTCCAGAACCATGCCAGAATCTATCGACTTTTGAAAGATCATCGCTAATGCCTCCGCAATCTCCACAGCTACTTCCTTCAGAACACAAGGGTGCATTCCATCTGGTCCAGGAAATTTATCTACCTTTTGCCTATTCAGCTTCCTGAGTACTTTCTCTGTCGTAATTGTGACGGCGCACACTTCTCTTCCCTGCCACCCTTGAGTGTCCGGTATACTGCTGATGTCTTCCTCAGTGAAGACTGATGCAAAATACTCGTTCAGTTCCTCTGCCATCTCCTTATCTCCCATTACAATTTCTCTAGCATCATTTTCTATCGGTCCTATATCTACTCTCACCTGTCTTTTACTCTTTATATACTTGAAAAAGCTTTTAGTATCCTCTTTGATATTATTTGCTAGCTTCCTTTCATAGTTAATCTTTCCTCTCTTAATGACCTTCTTGGTTTCCTTTTGTAAGGTTTTAAAAACATCCCAATCCTCTGTCTTGCCACTAATTTTTGCTTCCTTGTATGCCCTCTCCTTTGCTTTAACTTTGGCTTTGGCTTCTCTTGTCAACCACCGTTGCATCCTTTTTCCAGACGAAAATTTCTTCTTTTTTGGAATATACCTGTCTTGCACATTCCTCATTTCTCGCATAAACTCCAGCCACTGCTGCTCTGCTGTCTTTCCCGCCAGTGTCCCTTTCCAGTCAACTTTGGCCATTTCCTCTCTCATCGCACTGTAATTTCCTTTACTCCACTGAAATACCGACACATCAGATTTCGGCTTCTCTTTTTCTAATTTCACAGTGAACTCAATCATGTTATGATTACTGCCTCCCAAGGGTTCCTTCACCTCAATCTCTCTAATCACTGCCGGTTCATTACACAATACCCAATCCAGTACAGCCGATCCCCTAGTGGGCTCAACAACAAGCTGTTCTAAAAAGCCATCTCGCAGATATTCTACAAATTCTCTCTCTTGAGATCCAGTGCTGACCTGATTTTCCCAATCTACTCGCATGTTAAAATCCCCCACAATTATCATAACACTGCCCTTCTGACAAGCCTTTTCTAATTCCTGTTGTAATTTGTAGTCCACATCCCTGCAGCTGTTTGGAGGCCTATAAATAACTGCCATCAGTGTCCTTTTACCGCTGCTATTTCTTAGCTCAACCCATAAAGATTCTGCACCTTCCGATCCTATATCACCTCTTTCTAATGATTTAATATCATTTCTTACAAGAAGGACGAGTTATACTTGAATCCTAGGGGGACCAATATCCTGGTGGGGAGATTTGCAAGGGCTACTGAGGTGACTTTAAACTGGAATGGTTGGGGGGGGGGTGGGAATCAAATTAAAGAGACTAGGAGAGAGGAGGTTAGTTCACAACAGGGGGATGGGAAAAAGTGCAGAGAGACAGAGGGGTGTAAAATGAGGGTAGAAGCAAAAAGTAGTAAGGTGAAAAGTAAAAGTGGCAGGCCAGCAAATCCAGGGCAAATATCAAATAGTGCCACTTTTCAACATAATTGTATAAGGGCCAAGAGTGTTGTAAAAGCAAGCCTGAAGGCTTTGCGTGTCAATGCAAGGAGCAATCGTAACAAGGTGGATGAATTAAAAGTGCAGATTGTTATTAATTAATATGATATAGTTGGGATCACAGAGACATGTCTCCAGGGTGACCAAGGATGGGAGCTCAATATTCAGGGATATTCAATATTCAGGAGGGATAGACATGAAAGAAAAGGGGTAGCATTGCTGGTTAGAGAGGAGATTAATGCAATAGAAAGGAAGGACATTGGCCGGGAGGATGTGGAATCGAAATGGGTAGAGCTGCATAACACTAAAGGGCGGAAAACACTGGTGGGAGTTGTGTACAGGCCACCTAACAGTAGTAGTGAAGTTGGAGATGGCATTAAACAGGAAATTAGAAATGCGTGCAATAAAGGAACAGCAGTTATAATGGGTGACTTCAGTCTACATCTAGATTGGGTGAACCAAATTGGTAAGGGTGCTGAGGAAGAGGATTTCTTGGAATGTATGCGGTACGGTTTTCTGAACCAACATGTCGAGGAACCAACTAGAGAGCAGGCCATTCTAGACTGGGTATTGAGCAATGAGGAAGGGTTAATTAGCAATCTTGTCATGAGAGGCCCCTTGGGTAAGAGTGACCATACTATGGTGGAATTCTTCATTAAGATGGAGAGTGACATAGTTAATTCAGAAACAAAGGTTCTGAACTTAAAGAAGGGTAACTTTGAAGGTATGAGACGGGAATTAGCTAAGATAGACTGGCAAATGATACTTAAAGGGTTGGTGGTGGATGTGCAATAGCAAGCATTTCAAGATCGCATGGATGAACTACAACAATTGTTCATCCTAGTTTGGCAAAGGAATAAATCAGGGAAGGTAGTGCACCCGTGGCTGACAAGGGAAATTAGGGATGGTTTCAATTCCAAAGAAACATACAAATTAGCCTGAAAAAGTGGCTCACCTGAGGACTAGGAGAAATTTAGAGACCAGCAGAGGAGGACAAAGGGCTTAATTAGGAAAGGGAAAAGAGATTATGAGAGAAAACTGGCAGGGAATATAAAAACTGACTGTAAAAGCTTTACAGATATGTGAAAAGAAAAAGATTGGTTAAGACAAATGTAGGTCCCTTACAGACAGAAACAGCTGAATTGATTATGGGGAACAAGGACATGGCAGTCCAATTGAATAACTACTTTGGTTCTGTCTTCACTAAGGAGGACTTAAATAATCTTCCGGAAATAGTAGGGGACAGAGGGTCCAGTGAGATGGAGGAACTGAGGGAAATACATGTTAGTAGGGAAGTGGTATTAGGTAAATTGAAGAGATTAAAGGCAGATAAATCCCCAGGGCCAGATGGTCTGCATCCCAGACTGCTTAAGGAAGTAGCTCAAGAAATAGTGGATGCATTCGTGATAATTTTTCAAAACTCTTTAGATTCTGGACTGGTTCCTGAGGATTGGAGGGTGGCTAATGTAACCCCACTTTTTAAAAAAGGAGGGAGAGAGAAACCGGGGAATTATAAACCAGTTAGCCTAACATCGGTGGTGGGGAAAATGCTAGAGTCAGTTATCAAAGATGTGATAACAGCACATTTGGAAAGCGGTGAAATCATCAGACAAAGTCAGCATGGATTTGTGAAAGGAAAATCATGTCTGACGAATCTCATTGAATTTTTTGAGGATGTAACTAGTAGAGTGAATAGGGGAGAACCAGTGGATGTGGTATATTTGGATTTTCAAAAGGCTTTTGACAAGGTCCCACACAGGAGATTAGTGTGCAAACTTAAAGCACATGGTTTTGGGGGTATGGTATTGATGTGGATAGAGAATTGGTTGGCAGACAAGAAGCAAAGAGTGGGAATAAACAGGACCTTTTCAGAATGGCAGGCAGTGACTAGTGGGGTACCGCAAGGCTCAGTGCTGGACCCCAGTTGTTTACAATATATATTTATGACTTAGACGAGGGAATTAAATGCAGCATCTCCAAGTCTGCGGATGACATGAAGCTGGGCGGCAGTGTTAGCTTTGAGGAGGATGCTAAGAGGATGCAGGGTGACTTGGATAGGTTAGGTGACTGGGCAAATTCATGGCAGATGCAATTTAATGTGGATAAATGTGAGGTTATCCAATTTGGTGGCAAAAACAGGAAAATAGATTATTATCTGAATGGTGGCCGATTAGGAAAAGGGGAGGTGCAACGAGACCTGGGTGTCATTATACATCAGTCATTGATAGTGGGCATGCAGGTACAGCAGGCAGTAAAAAAGGCGAATGGTACACTGGCATTCATAGCGAGAGGATTCAAGTACAGGGGCAGGGAGGTTCTACTGCAGTTGTACAAGGCCTGGTGAGACCACACCTGGAGTATTGTGTGCAGTTTTGGTCCCCTAATCTGAGGAAAGACATCCTTGCCATAGACGGAGTACAAAGAAGGTTCACCGGATTGATTCCTGGGATGGCAGGACTTTCATATAATGAAAGATTGGATCGGCTAGGCTTATACTTGTTGGAATTTAGAAGACTGAGGTGGGATCTTATTGAGACATATAAAATCCTAAAGGGATTGGACAGGCTAGATGCAGGAAGATTGTTCCCGATGTTGGGGAAGTCCAGAATGAGGGGTCACAGTTTGAGGATAAAGGGGAAGCCTTTCAGGACTGAGATTAGGAAAAACTTCTTCACACAGAGAGTGGTGAATCTGTGGAATTCTCTGCCACAGGAAACAGTTGAGGCCAGTTCATTGGCTATATTTAAGAGGGAGTTAGATATGGCTCTTGGGGCTAAAGGGATCAGGGGTATGGGGAGAAGGCAGGTACAGGGTTCTGAGTTGGATGATCAGCCATGATCATACTGAATGGTGGTGCAGGCTTGAAGGGTCGAATGGCCTACTCCTGCACCTATTTTCTCTGTTTCTATGTTTCTTTGAAATATCTGAAGCCGATCACGGGAATGGCGGCGTAAGGAAAAGGTCTCTCGACAAAAAAGAAGGAAAACTGCCCCAAAATCGAATTTAGACAAATACTTAATATTGCATAACTATATTAATAAAAGGGGAAAAGATGATGTCTAAGAACAAGATTAAAAAGTCCGCTCCGAAGGCTGATAAACATAAAGAGATGCAGCAAGGTGACGGGCCTAGCTCCCCCACGGCAAGCTTTTGATTCGGTTAGTTGGGCATTCCTATACAGAGTGTTAGGAAGATTCGGTTTTCAAGAAAAGTTTATTAAAGTAATTCAGACTCCATATGACAGCCCTACAGCCCAAATTAAGATAAATGGGGACCTCTCTGACTCCTTCATCTTAGAGAGAGGCACTAGACAGGGATGCCCAATTTCTCCTCTCCTTTTTGCGCTATATATTGAACCGCTTGCCCAACTAATAAGACAGAGCGAAATCGTAAAAGGTATCAAGGTGGCAGGGATTGAACAGAAAGTGGCGTTATTCGCAGATGATGTTTTGGTCTATCTGAGTGAACCAGAAAAATCATTTATAGGATTGTTTACACTGTTGGATGACTTTGGGAAAATATCAGGTTATAAAATAAATGTAAAGAAAACGCAGGTTATGTCCCTAAATTATACACCATCCAAAAAATTGCAGGATACATACGATCTTAAGTGGGAAGCTAAATCATTAAAATATTTAGGAATAACCCTGCCGAAGGATCTTTCAACACTGTCACAGGTAAATTATGGGCCATTAATCTCAGAGATAAAAGCAGATATGCATAGATGGAATCTTATCCCCTTTTTAAGTTTAAATTCAAGGATAAATACTATAAAAATGAATATTCTTCCTCGGTTATTGTATCTTTTCCGTACTTTACCGGTGGAGGTGGATGATAATCAATTCAGGGAATGGGACAAATGGATTTCCCACTTCATTTGGCAAGGAAAGAAAGCTAGAATTCGATATAACACCTTACAGTTAGGGAAAGAAGGAGGAGATATGGTTCTTCCTTGCCTGAGAAATTATTTTTATGCCTCACAGATAACCCCTCTGTTATATTGGTGTAATAGGGAATATAAGGCTAGATGGAAGGAAATAGAATTTGGATTAGTTAACAGTTTTCCTCTACAGGCCTCAATAGCTGACAAAGGATTGATGGCCCAGTTGGAAAAATTTAAAAACAGTTGGATAAATCTTACATTAAAAGTATGGCAGAAGGTGGTTAATTCATGTGGAATTAATAACATGTTAAAACTCTTTAGATGGTGTGCATATGATACCGAATTCCTTCCCAACAGAGGAGATAAAAGATTTGAGCTATGGATAAAAGAAGGTCTTACTACCTACCTCTCATTTATAGATAAAAGAGTATTACAAAGTTTCCAAATCCTGCAGGACAAACATGGCCTAGAACACAATGACTTTTTTAGGTACCTTCAAGTACGAAACTATGTTAATCAGAGTTGTAGATATACAGACCTATCAACAGTAGAATTAGAATTTTTCAAGATTCTGAATTCAGCTTGCAGTTCAATACCTAGTAAATCAGTTTCTCGATTATATAATGCACTCTCCCATGCTAAAAATGTAAATACACTGTATATTAAAGAGAAGTGGGAGAAAGAAGTGGGGATGGTACTTTCAGAGGAGGCTTGGGGGAAAATCTGCAGCTTTCAATGGTCCTCGACTAATTCTTTGACTTGGAGAGAACATTGTTGGAAAAACATTATAAGATACTTCAAGACCCCATATCAGGAAAAATATAAAGATACAAACGTGACGTGTTGGAGAAGGTGCGGCTCCAAGGAGGCAAATCATTTTCATATCTTCTGGGATTGCCCTAAATTAAGTCTATATTGGGAAGGTATTCATAGAACATTAGTTAAGGTACTTAGGTCCCAGATACCTCTGAACTTTGAGACGCTCTATTTGGGGCATGTATTGTTTCTTGAACAGAAGGAAGATATAAAGTTGCTGTAGGCCCTCTTAGTGGCAAGTAAGAAATCAATCACTAGAAAGTGGCTAAATCCAATACCACCTACATTAGAAGATTGGCACGAAATTATCTTGGAAATATTTAAAATGGAAAAGTTGACTTACTCCCTGAGAATTCAAAAAGAAAAATTTTATCAAATCTGGAATAAATGGATTGAATATATAACCCCAATGCGAGCAGAATTTAGATGACTCTCCTGATGATTTATACTGCTCTTCTCATCAACACAGTAATATTGCTAACGTAAGCACCGCTAGTCTAAATGTCTTTTTTTTTGTTTTCTTTTGGAAAATAGAGAATTAACACAAGTAAAGGGAAAGATTTGGGAAAGGGATAAAAAATGGAAAAATTAAGTATATAACTACTTAGGAATTGGATAATTATGTCTGCGGGCAGGAGCAAGCATGAACAAACTAGGATATAAACACCTACAATGGTTGTTACATAGGCTTACATACAACATTTTGGACCAGTGGAAATGGTCCAGAAGGGTTATATGGAAACTATTATTACCATTTTTCTTAACAACTAATACCATTACTTAGCCTAATAGATTAGAATTACCACAGTACATAATTATCTATTTAAGTGTCTAATTTCCTTTTATATCATCTCAATGTATACTTAAGAATGTATAAATAATTATAGTTTTATACATATAAAAAATGGAAAAGGTTATATGTGTGAAAAAAGTACATGATATTTGTGAATTCCTTATCCAAATAAAAATAAAATTTAAAAAAAAGAAAAGAAATATCTGAACCCCGGTACTTGAAGTAACCTTTCCTGCCCCTGAGCCATCCAAGTCTCTGTAATGGCCACAACATCATAGCTCGAAGTATTGATCCACGCTCTAAGCTCATCCGCTTTGTTCATAATACTCCTTGCATTAAAATAGACACATCTCATCTCGCACTGTCTCCAAGCTTTCTCTATTTGTGAGCCAATCACCTCTTTCTCTGTCTCTTCAGTTTGGTTCCCACCCTCCAGCAATCCTAGTTTAAGCCCTCCCCAATAGCCTTAGCAAACCTCCCTGCCAGGATATTGGTTCCCCTTGGATTCAGGTGTAACCCATCCTTTTTGTACAGGTCACACCTGCCCCAAAAGAGGTCCCAATGATCCAGAAATCTGAATCCCTGCCCCCTGCTCCAAACCCTCAGCCACGCATTTATCCTCCACCTCACTCTATTCCTATATTCACTGTCACGTGGCACAGGCAGTAATCCCAAGATGATGACCTTTGTTGTCCTACTTCTCAACTTCCTTCTGAATTCCCTGTAGTCTGCTTTCAGGACCTCCTCCCTTTTCCTGCCTATGTCGTAGGTACCAATATTTACCACGACCTCTGGCTGTTCTCCGTCCCACTTCAGGATATCGTGGACGCGATCAGAAAATCCTGGACCCTGGCACGTGAAGGCAAGCTGCCATCTCTGTTTCTTTCCAGCGTCCACAGAATCGCCTGTCTGACCCCCTAACTATAGAGTCCCCTATCACTGCTGCCATCTTTTTCCTTTCCCTACCCTTCTGAGCCACAGGGCCAGACTCTGTGCCAGAGGCATGGCCACTGTTGCTTCCCCCAGGTAGGCAGTCCCCCCAACAGTACTCAAGCAGGACTAGTTATTGTCAAGGGGTACAGCCACAGGGGTGCTCTCTAGCCTCTGACTCCAGCCCTTCCCTCTCCTGACTGTTACCCAATTTTCTGTCTCCCGAGGCCCCGGGGTGACTACCTGCCTATAGCTCCTATTTATCACCTCCTTACTTTCCTTGACCAGAAGATAGCAAACATTACACGATTGGAGAAAGTGTGATTCCTGTGTTTTTCTTCTGAATAGGACTACTAACAAACAGTTTATAATTTAGGGGTTATTTAAGTGGCATAAACAGTCAAGGAATAATTTAAAAATATAAAAGAATTATAGCGTTGACACGAATACTGAAAGATTTGGACGATAGTAAACATTGTACAAGTTGTTCATTTGACCTCACTTGAACAATGTTAATGTTAAACGAGCAAATACATTCATGAGGGTATGCACTGAAAATAGGCACTGGCTTGATTAATCTTCAGAAGAATTGTTACAAGCGCCAATTTTTACCGATTAAAATTTAGAAGGAAAAGTAGTATTTTAAATACATCTCCGCAGGCACACACATGCCCATTAGGTGTATCCCTCTGTGATAAGTTCGTCTTCCAAGATCGTTCCATTTCCCACCTTTAAAAAAAGAACTTGGATATTTATTTTGCAATACCCCTACCAGTCTACCAATCGAACTCAATACTACATCCAAAATTCTGGCACTTATTCTTGCAAAAAGGTTTCTTCATATTGAGATGGTTCTTTGATAGATCGACATTGATCCCTTTGTCCCTCTACACTACTGTATCCTTACTTTAACCGTGTTTTACTTCAATCCGACCTTCCAAAGTGGATTGCGTCACAACATTCCGAGTTGATTGCCACTTGCTACTTACTGGCCCTGCTGAATATCCTGTCGAAGTATCGGTGGACTCCACGGCAAATTTCTACAGCTTACATAAAGCCACCAGCCATCGTTTTATCTGCAATCTTACTAAACTAGCCATCCAGTTGCTCATACAAGTTGTTTATAAATATCACAAACATCAAATCCCTGAGCAACAGCACTGGTCACCGACCTGCAGAAAGAATAACAACTAAATCTGCCTTCTATGAGCAAGCCAATTCGATATTCACACAGCCAGGTTTTCCTGGGTACAATGGTTCTTGGCAAATTTCATTATAAGGACAAACTGGAGCTGGCAGCAATTTTATATCAACACTCAGCCTACATAGAAAACCTACAACACAATACAGGCCCTTCAGCCCGCAAAGTTGTGCTGAACATGTCCCGACCTTAGAAATTGCTGGGCTTACCCATAGCCCTCTATTTCTCTGAGCTCCATGTACCTATTTAAAAGTCTCTTAAAAGACCCTATCGTAACCGCCTCCATCACCATTGCTGGCAGCCCATTCCACACACTCACCGCTCTCTGCATAAAAAAAAACTTACCCCTGACATCTCCTCTGTAACTGCTCCCCAGCACCTTAAACTTGTGTCCTCTTGTGGCAACCATTTCAACCCTGGGAAAAAGCCTCTTAGACTATCCACACGATCAATGCTCCTCATCATCTTATACACCTCTATTAGGTCACCTCTCGTCCTCCGTCACTCCAAGGAGAAAAGGCCAAGTTCACTCAACCTATTCTCATAAAAGGCATGCTCCCCAATCCAGGCAACATCCTTGTAATTCTGCTCTTCAACCTCTCTATGGATTTCACTGATTGCAACCCTGCTTGCTGAGGGAATTATAAATGTACATACGTATTTTACGTGATAGCAGCACTTCTCCATCTGCTAATGACTGAATCATTAACAATAACAAGACGAAGATGATCACGTTTCTCATTTTGTGCAGTCTTTCGTATTCAGAACCAGGGAACCAGAGTAGGAGAGCTGGAATGTTGTCAGATATGCTGCCCTATTTATACCAAACTGGTTGTTATGGTGTGCTGGCGTGAGGAGATCCATGATTATGGAGGGTGTGGTAGTGGTGTTTGCGTTTTTACAGTTGCTTCTGCAAGTCAGGCCTGGTTAGTGGACTGTGACATATAAATCGTCATTCATACGGCCAAAAATATATTGTACTTTTTTGAGTGGGGGACGAGTGCCCATTGCCATCCTGAAATCTCAAGCGATGCTCCAAATTTAATCCCTCATGTGTTCAATTCAGCTCCATGCCAAAACAGTAATATTTAAGCAGACACCGGGCTCTGCCAAGTGTCGAATGGGAGACAACGTGTCTCAGCGCAGTTAATCTTAACAATGTCTGGTTTTTCTTTAATCGGATCTTCATTGTGAAGATCAGAACTCTTCACAGTTGTCAATGTGCAGTCACACAGGATTTAATAACAAAACTCTCTGCCTCAGTCCAGCTGCAGGGTACTCATTTTTTTTTAAAGAATGGATCATTTGTATTTATTTCTTGTTCAAATTTTCTTCAATTTATGCAATGACATTGCAATGGTGCAACAGAGCCATGGATCTATATCACATAGAAATAGCCCCATTGGTCATGATGCTGTTGTGGACCACTAAGGACATTTTGATGGTACTGTTACATACCCGGTAACTGGGTTGCCAAACCAGCAGAAATGGATCACTCAGTTGGAGTCTGGATTACTAGAACTAAGCAAGTTTTATTAAAGAAACAAGCAACACAGTAATCGAAAGGATAATAAATGCAACAGTTCAGCAATGATAGACACACATGTGCACAGAATTAAGATAACAGGATCAATCAAGCTCTATCGTTGTCTAGGGGTAAATGACCAATTTCAAAGTGACACAAAGTTCAGTCCTCAGTTCGCAGTAATCATTGCCATGGTGATGGACAACGTGGGAGGGGGAGGGAGAGAGAGAGAACGGGAACGATTGATCATTCAGAAACGGCTTCCACTCACAGACCGGCGATATTGCTCACAAGCAGCTTTCGGGCGAGTCCTTTGTGATGTCACCTGAGGTCACCGACTGTGACCCCTCCTCCAGATGCGATCGATCCTCTGCAGTGAACCCGACATCCGAGCGAGGGTGGACACACGCCGGGTTCCCGCTGATCGTACCTTTCCACCCTGTGTGTTTAAGGTCCGGTACTTCCCACTGACTCGTGAGAGGCACACCGCTTCCAGGGTCTCGTTACCTCGGGTGTCGTGTGTGTCCTGCCTTAGCGAACCTGTCCCTTTTTATCCCCCTGCTGGGGTATCGCCTGTCCATCACTTCAAACAGTTCAGGGTTCAAAGGGGGAGCCGCTCCAGACAGCTCTCTCTCCCGTCCCTTCATTACACATCTCCAGATGCTGTTTCATTGTGTTCCTTATCTCTCTCTTGAAGACAGGTGGCAGACCAGCTGCTGATCACACAGGACAGCTAACATCTTATCTACATGTATTCTTGTCACAGTACGCAGTTTTCTAGGTCTTGACGATTCTGCTCCAAGTACTCCTTAAATGTTGAGAGCACTTTAGTCTTCATCACAAACTCAGACAGTGATTTTTAGACCCAACGAATACTCAGGATGAAAAACATTGTTAAGCTTTGAAAAACATTTGTGTAATACATTGTCTACACTCTACCTCATAAATGTAACTCAGGCTTAACCAGAACTGGTATATAGCATACAATTCCAGTCAACACGCCTGAGGAAGGAAGAGACTGAAGAAATTGTAGGGAATATTGACACGTATGTCGTCGGAGTTGGAGTGTTGTATCTACAGTGATAAACTGGGTAGATTATGATTCTATCTACTGTACCCACATGCCATTCATTTTAGCGTGGCTACTTTCCGCAGAAATCCTGTAACACTTAACTCCTTTACACATGGGGCCTCTGGTCACGGAATGTCTCCGTCTCCGGGATGATGTGTACCACTATTTGTTTCGTCTTTCTGGCAAGGAGACACACAAACACTGTGAATCCATTTCTCATAACTGAAAAATCTATACCCATCATTATCTTATGTAGTGCCATATCTATCCTCTCCAGTGTATGCATTTCTGTAGATTGGATGAGCTAGCACATTTACATGCAGCGCGCCAGCTTTGTAATGATGTGCAGGACCTCTATGTTAACACATTCGATATCCCAGTTAACAAAATCTCCTGCTCACTCCAGATCATGTACTGCAAGTATTCTGCTTCATTTATGACATGCAGTAGGGATATTCTGCACTAATAGCTGATGACGCATGCTTGATGGACTGCCTGTTCACCCCGTGGTCTTCGATGTATACGATGAAACCTGTATTCTCCACCAGTCGTATCTCATTCTGACATTATAATTCGTCTGATTTATCTGTGGTTACTGATGCTCACACAGTGAGGCAGTCCTACCCTCATTTTCAGATTTAGTTGACCTGTATATGGCCTGCGGCAGTCGTGGTCCACCATGGGTACTGCACCTCTGGTAGTCACTGGTTTGTCGAGCAGCGTCGACTGTGGCTATTGAGGCCGATCCTGGAACAGCAGACTCTGTCACAGTTGCTGCATGTGTAGGGCGTTGTGGAATTGTTGTCTGCTGTCCGCTGTGCTCTCCGTTTAGCTCTCCGCTCCTCAAACTGACTCAGGATCACTCTTTCGCCTTGCTCTAGGTGTTGCTGAAGAGTACCTCGCCATTTGTTGCAGTCATCTGCTGTACCATCCCAGCACACTGTGTTGATTTTTAGGTCTTTCATGTGGCACTTGCAGAGGTTCCTGAAGCAAAGCTGCGGTCTACCAATGTTCGTCTTGCCTGTTGTTAGTTCTCTGTAGAGGATATTCTTTGGCAGTCTACCATCCTTCATACGACGGATGTGGCCCAACCTGCGCAGTCTGCATTGTCTTAAAAGCGTGAACATGCGGAGGATGTGGCAAAGGCTGCTCAGGTGGAAACTATTGAGTTTCCTCTCCTGCTTGGAGTAGATAATCCAAGTCTCGCTACCATACAGGAGGGTGCTGATAACGCATGCATTGTACATAACAGTCTTGGTCTTTGTAGCGAGTTTTGGATTAACCCAGACCTGTGAGGAGAGGCGAACAAAGATGGATGCTGCTTTGCCGAGATGCCTATTGATTTCAGCATTGAGGGAGGGGGTGTTGCTAATGGTTGACCCCAAGTATGTGAACTCGTAGACCACTTCTAGATCGTAATTGTTGATGGTAATGACTGGTGTCTCCACTACGTTCTGCAAGGACATTTGTTTTCTTTATGCTGATGGTAAGCATGAAGTCCTTGCATGCCTTAGAAAAGCAGGTCCCTGAGAGTTTGTAGTTGCTGTTTGGTGTGTGAGGTTATAGCAGCATCATCGGCAAAGAGCTTGTCACGTATTAGGATCCTTCGCACCTTTGTTCTTGCTCTCAGGTGTGCTGGGTTGAACAGCCGCCCATCAGACCTGGTGTGCATGCAGATGCCTTCTGTTGACATCCCAAACACGTACTTCAATAGCAGAGAGAAGAAAATGCTGAATAATGTTGGGGCCAACAAGCACCCTTGTTTGTCTCCACTATGAATAGCGAAGGGTTCTGAAGAGCTGCCATCGTACTGAACAGTAGCCCTCATGTCATCATGGAATGACTTGATGATACCTTGGAGTTTCGGGGGACAGCCGATCTTGAGGAGAATCTGAAAGAGCCCATCCCTGCTGATAAGGTTGAAATCCTTGGTCAAGTCGATGAAAGCGACATAGAGGGGTTTCTGTTGTTCCCTGCTCTTCTCCTGGAGTTGACGGAGTGAGAAAATCATGTCGACAGTTGACTTCCCTGTGCGAAAACCGCATTGGGATTCAGGGTAGACCTTTCTGCCAGAGTTTATAGACATGCTAGAGTTACACGAGCAAAGACTTTGCGGACAATACTCAGGAAGGAGATAGCCCTGTAGTTGTTGCAGTCACTCCTATCACCCATGTTCTTGTACGAAGTGATGACTTTGGAGTCGTGCATATCTTGTGGTACGGCTCCTTCCTTCCAGCACTGACGGAGGACCTTGTGTAAAGGTTGGAGGAGTGAGCTCTTGCAGTGTTTGATCAGGTCTGGAGGAATCCAATCATTGCCAGGAGCTTTTCCTAGCGCTAGACTGCCAATTGTCTTCCTGAATTCCTCAATGGTTGGTTCGGAGTCAAGTTCATCCATGACTGGCAGACAATTGATGGCATCAATGGCTGAGCTAACAACAACATTTTCTCTCGAGTAGAGATCAGAGTAGTATTCTACCCAGCGTTCCATCGGCTCGCTTTTATCGACGATTATTTCACCGCTGGATGACTTCAGGGGTGCTGTCTTGCCAGGCAATGGACCAAGGGCCTTCTTGATGCCATCATACATCAATCTGATGTTGCCTGACATAGCTGCTGTCTGAATGTCCTCACTGAGCTGGAGCCAGTACTCATTTGCACACTGCCTTGCAGTCTGTTGCGCTTTGCTTCTAGCAGCTTGAAGTGCCTGGAGCACTTGGTCGGATGGTTTGGCAGATAAATGCGTGACTGAAAAGCTGGTGCGGGGGCAGGGCTTCAGGTTCTTGGATCATTGGGATCTCTTCTGAGAGAGGTATGACCTGTTCAAAAGTGACAGGTTGCACCTGAACCAGAGAGGGGCCAATATTCTTGCCATCAGGTTTGTTAGAGCTGTCAGGAGGGTTTAAACTAATTTGGCAAGCCAGAATGAAGGGACTCGGGATAGGACAGATGCAGGTTGATTGGGAAAATCAAGTTCGTAATGCACCTCAAGAGAGTGAGTTTGTTGAATACCTATGAGATGTCTTTTTAGAGCAGCTTGTCATTGAGCCTACTAGGGCATTAGCTGTACTTTATTGTGCGTTTTGTAATGAACCAGTGGCGATTAGGGGGCTGAAGGTAAAAGAGCCCTTAAGAGCTACTACTACTACGTCAACTCAGGCCTAGGGGGCCGGCGTCGGGCAGGATGACGGACTCTCCACTTCTCCCTCTCCCTCATCAGTGTGTTCAGTTCATCTACATTAGCTTATGAGCTAGTGATCACAATATGATTGAGTTCAACTTGAAATTTGATAGGGAGAAAGTAAAGTCTGAAGTAGCAGTATTTCAGTGGAGTAAGGGAAATTACAGTGGTATGAGAGAGGAGTTGTCCAAAGTAAATTGGAAGGAGATGCTGGCAGGGATGGCTTGAGTTTCTGGGGAAATGAGGAAGGTGCAGGATAGATGAACTTGAAAAGCGAATAAATACTCAAATGGCAAAATAGTACAACCATGGCTGACAATGGAAGTCAAAGCTAATGTAGAAACAACAGGGAAGGCATAGAGCAGAGTAAAAATTAGAGGGAAGATAAAGATTGGGAAGCTTTTAAAAACTTACAGAGAGCAACTAAAAGAATCAGTAGAAGGGAAAAGATGAAATATGAAAGCAAGCTATCAAACAATAGAGGTGGATAGTAAAAGCTTTTTCAAGTATGTAAAATATAAAAGAGAGATGAGAATGGATATAGGGCCACTAGAAAATGAGGGCTAAGAAATAATAGCGGGAGGCAAGAAAGGTCAGATGGACTAAATGAGTATTTTGCATTGTCTTTACTGCAGAGGACACCAGCAGTGTGCCAGATGTTGTAGTGTGTGAAGGAGGAGAAGTGAGTGCAGTTACTATTACAAGGGAGAAGGTGCTCAATAAGCTGAAAGACCTAAGGGTACATAACTCGATGGGCCAAGTGGCCTAATTCTGCTTTCTGCTCCTATGACTTCTGGTCTTCTGGTCTTATATTGACACAAATAAATAAATAAATAAATTTGGCTCTGCTTCTTCATCTCTGTTAGTTATAAAACCTGATGATGACCATGCTGGCTGCTTTGAAACATTCGACAAAACTTATACAGGGAGACAGAGAGTCGCGCGTTTCTATATCACCAGGATCACAGAACATTCCGTTCAGTTTGTTACTTTTACAGTTTACCACAGGCTTCCCACAAGTTGAAATGAAGTATATGGTCACAAGTTAAGTATATGTTACATATAGCCACACAGTCTTATTTAATTTATTTAGAGACACAGCGTGGAACAGGCTATTCCGGCCCTTCGACCCAAGCAACTGCTGATTCAACTCTCACCTTCCATAGTGCAATATGCCAAAGAAACGGACGCGGGGTGGAAGGCCAATAGTTGAGCAGCTATAAGCAGTTTGTGTCTCAGAATACGTAGTGAAATTGTCCAGATGAAGTAGAAAACTCACATGCTTGCCTGTTGTTTACCAGAGCTCTATGTGCAATGGAAGAGATGCCAGAGGTTGAATTCTAGCCGATCAAATCCTTGTATTGTTTAAAAAGGTATGTAGAGTAAAAACAGATACAGATAAATGGACAATCCTTGCATTGAGAGTGATGAAAATATCATTGTATTTGTAATAGGTGAACACAAACAGGGATGTCAGAGCAGAGAAAATCAAAAATTATTTAGAAAACGGGAAACATGAACCCCTGGAAGATGACAATGCACTAACCTTTTAGTCATTATATTGACATAGTAGACGATGAAAAGTGAAAGCTATGGTGTCTTTCAACATTCAGAAAGCTTTCATTTGGTACCATAGAAGCGCTGTCCAATCTGAATTAATAAAACAATACGTAGTGTTTGCAGCACAAGTTTTAGAGTTACGTGTCGGTAACAGCCACCGAGCCGATGCCACCCAATTATAGACATTTGACCGATGATGCTGCTATCCATTAGTGTCTTGGGATGTATATGGAAACCAGAGCACCTGGAGGAAAGCACACAGTCACGCAGAGAACGTACAAACTCCTTAGAGACCTGATTTCGATACAGAAGCCATTGGTTTTCAATAAAGGAGAGAACTGAATGTCACCTTTTTCCAGAGTATCATGCATTCATTTGAGGTACCAAATAGAAGAGTGTGCAACACAATGACACAAAATGTCCAATGAACAGTAGAGGATCATGGGCCATACAGCAGAGAAACAGGCTGTCTGGAAAAATCACGTCCATTAATGGTCCATATACTGTCACTCTCTCTGCCTTCATTGGGATAATATACCACTAGTTAGACGAGATCTGCAGCAGGATGGGAAAACGAGTGACAGAACAGTTAGTGGAGATGTTGTGAAGGCATATGTCGGTAAGACATCAGACAATGTTAGGAATCCAAAGACTGAGCAGGTGCGTCAAAATCGAAAAGAGTGAATTCAGGACTGGAGGTACTGTACCTGGATGTGGACAGTGTACAGAATAAGGCAAATGAACGTGTAGCACAGTTGCAGACAAACAGGTGTGATGCTGTAGGTCTGGTAAACTATATATGTTTTAACTGGATTAACTGTCTGTACACACCCCTCTGCTGACTGCCCCTGTGGCTCCTCCCACAGATCCCTGAATAAAGGTGATTTCGCCGTGCCGCTCCCCCTCAGTCCAGGGGCAGACACGCAGCATGCTGGAAGTCATATTTTACTGCGAATAAAAGCCTTTTAGTACTTCCTCTACTTCAGTCTTTTGGAATAATTGAAGTTCTTCAATTTTATTTGCAGTAAATTTTAAAGCATGGAACATACTCTGAGACCGGACAAGTTAGACCTTGATTCGCAAATACCTGAAGCTGGAAATGCTTTCGAACTCTGGCTGGCCTGCTTCGAATTGTACCTAGAGGAGATTAAAACAACCACCCCCGCAGCGAAGCGCAGAGTTCTACTCTACAGGGTCAGTCCACGGGTCTACACGCTGATCAGAGACCAGCTGAGCTACAACGGCGCGATAAGCGCACTCAAAGGACAATACCTGTGGCCGATAAACAGCATCTATGCACGACATCGTTTAGCGACTCGGCACCAGCGGCCGGGGGAATCAAGTGCTGGGTTTGTCCGGGCCCTACAGATGCTCATGCGAGCCTGCAATTGCCAAAAACTGACGACAGGACAGCATGCAGAGCTCCTAGTGAGAGACGCCTTCGTCACGGGGACCAGGTCAGTGTACGTGCGCCAGCGGCTGTTGGAAAAAGTTGACCTTACCTTAAGTTCGGCGATAGAGCTGGCTGATACGCTGCAGGCTGTTCTGCACAACTCTGAGGCTCTCCAGGTACGCGATCCCCCGATGGCCTCGTGGGCACCGCAGACCCCGCAACCCGCCGGCAAATCGACCTCGGCTGCTGCCAGTCGCAAGTCCATGAAGTGCAACTTCTGCGGACTCGAGAAGCACCCCCGGAAACGCTGCCTAGCCCGACAAGCTACCTGCTCCAGCTGCGGAAAGAAGGGCCACTTCGCCAAGGTCTGTAGGTCCAAACTGCTAGCAGGATCGAGCAGTGCCACATGCGAGACATGGGGGTCGCCATCTTCCCTACACACCACCACACATGCGAGACATGGGGGTTGCCATCTTCCCTGCACACCGCCACCGCGTGCAAAACATGGGGGAAACCATCTTGGTGGGTGCCACCTCCCACCGCCTATGACCAACGGGTGCTTACGGGGCACCCCACCACGCTGGACCAAGACGGCAACTCAACCCTGGCTGCTGTGACCCTCGACCAAAGCGCTCCCCACCAGCTCCCCACCAACAGGCGCAGGACAAGCTGCCTGTTTGACACAGGCAGCACGGAGAGTTTTATCCACCCGGACCCAGTGCAGCACTGTGGACTCGCGATATGGCCGG
This sequence comes from Mobula birostris, assembly GCF_030028105.1. NCBI lineage: Eukaryota > Metazoa > Chordata > Chondrichthyes > Myliobatiformes > Myliobatidae > Mobula > Mobula birostris. The sequence continues at coordinate 99,875,921 of NC_092375.1, forward strand.
TAAGTCAGAGTGTCGTCATGGCTTCCGGGTCGCATACAACAGACATCTGGGGGGGGCGGGGCGGGCGGTGTTGTGTAGCGACGCTGGTGGGGCAGGGCACAGAATATCGAGACTTTATGTTACTGGTCAAGCCTCAACTGTGTGCCCCTGTGCTACTGGGGCTCGACTTCCAGAGCCACCCGAAATGCGTGTTCATGGGCTAAGGTAGAAGGAGATGAGCTATACAGCTCTCGTTACATGCACATGCATTTCAACGCTTTGAGTGATTATGCAGAAAGTTTGAAGTTAATAACTCATCTCCTTCTACCTTAGGCTATGAACTTATCAATCACCCCTGCTGTGGACACTTTCTGGAGGTCTAAGATCCGTATGCTCCACAACTGCTGGACTAAGTGTGTAAGTGTAGGAGGGGACCATGTTGAAAAATAAATGTGCTAGGTTTTCTAACATCGACTCCTTCTACCTTAGGCCACGAACTTATCAATCACCCCTTGTATTTTGCACTATTACTTTTTAATGTACATTTTGTATTTTTTGTAACTCAATGCTTATATTTTGCATTGTAAAGTTTATATTCTGACTCAGCAACCTTGCAACAATAATTTTCTTTGGGATAAATAAAGCTTCATCTTATCTTATCTTTAGACTGTCCACATTTGAACCCAATCATTGGCTTGTCCTTCCTTACAATCATCTACTTGTAAACATGCTGGCTCATCCTCAAACAAGAGGAATTCTACAGATGCTGGAAATTCAAGCAACACACATCAAAGTTGCTGGTGAATGCAGCAGGCCAACTGAAGGAAGAGTTAGTAAGAGATTTGAAAGTGGGAGGGGGAGGGGAGATCAAAAATGATAGCAGAAGACAGGAGGGGGAGGGATGGAGCCAAGAGCTGGACAGGTGAATGGCAAAGGGGATATGAGAGGATCATGGGACAGGAAGCCCAGGGAGAAGGAAAGTGGGGGGGGGAACCCAGAGGATGGGCAAGGGGTATAGTCAGAGGGACAGAGGGAGAAAAAGGAGAGTGAGAGAAAGAATGTGTGTATAAAAGTAAATAACGGATGGGGTACGAGGGGGAGGTGGGGCATTAGTGGAAGTTAGAGGAGTGGATGTTCATGCCATCAGGTTGGAGGCTACCCAGACGGAATATAAGGTGTTGTTCCTCCAACCTGAGTGTGGTTTCATCTTTACAGTAGAGGAGGCTGTGGATAGACATGTCAGAATGGGAATGGGATGTGGAATTAAAATGTGTGGCCACTGGGAGATCCTGCTTTCTCTGGCGGACAGAACGTTCATGTTCAGCAAAACGGTCTCCCAGTCTGCGTCGGGTCTCACCAATATACAGAAGGCCACATCGGGAGCACCGGACGCAGTATATCACCCCAGCTGACTCACAGGTGAAATGTCGCCTCACCTGGAAGGACTGCCTGGGGCCCTGAATGGTGGTAGGGGAGGAAGTGTAAGGGCATGTGTAGCACTTGTTCCGCTTACAAGGATAAGTGTCAGGAGGGAGATCAGTGAAGAGGGATGGGGTGGACGAATGGACAAGGGAGTCGTGTAGGGAGCAATCCCTGCGGAAAGCAGAGGGGGGGGGGAGAGAAAGGTGTGCTAAGTGGTGGGATCCCGTTGGAGGTGGCGGAAGTTGCTGAGAATAATATGTTGGATCTGGAGGCTGGTGGGGTGGTAGGTGAGAACCAGGGGAACCCTATTCCTAGTGGGGTGGCAGGAGGATGGAGTGAGAGCAGATGTGCGTGAAATGGGGGAGATGCGTTTGAGAGCAGAGTTGATGGAGGAGAAAGGAAAGCCCCTTTCTTTAAAAAAGGAGGACATCTCCCTCGTCCTGGAATGAAAAGCCTCATCCTGAGAGCAGATGCGGCGGAGACGGAGGAATTGCGAGAAGGGGATGGCATTTTTGCAAGAGACAGGGTGAGAAGAGGAATAGCTGTGAGAGTCGGTAGGCTTATAGTAGACATCAGTGGATAAGCTGTCTCCATAGATAGAGACAGAAAGATCTAGAAAGGGGAGGGAGGTGTCGGAAATGGACCAACTAAACTTGAGGGCAGGGTGAAAGTTGGAGGCAAAGTTAATAAAGTCAACGAGCTCAGCATGCGAGCAGGAAGCAGCGCCAATGCAGTCATTGATGTAGCGAAGGAAAAGTGGGGGACAGATACCAGAATAGGTTCGGAACATAGATTGTTCCACAAAGCCAACTTAAAGGCAGGCATAGCTAGAACCCATACGGGTGCCCATAGCTACACCTTTAGTTTGGAGGAAGTGGAGGAGCCAAAGGAGAAATTATTAAGAGTAAGGACTAATTTCGCCAGACATAGAAACATAGAAAATAGGTGCAGGAGTAGGCCATTCCGCCCTTCGAGCCTGCACCACCATTCAGTATGATCATGGTTGATCATCCAACTCAGAACCCTGTACCAGCCTTCCCTCCATACACCCTGATCCCTTTAGCCACAAGGGCCATATCTAACTCCCTCTTAAATATAGCCAATGAACTGGCCTCAACCGTTTCTTGTGGCAGAGAATTCCACAGATTCACCACTCTCTGTGTGAAGAGGTTTTTCTTAATCTTGGTCCTAAAAGGCTTCCCCTTTATCTTCAAACTGTGACCCCTCGTTCTGGACTTCCCCAACATCGGGAACAATCTTCCTGCATCTAGCCTGTCCAATCCCTTTAGGATTTTATACGTTTCAATAAGATCCCCCCTCCATCTTCTAAATTACAATGAGTATAAGCCTAGCCGATCCAGTCTTTTATCATATGAAAGTCCTGCCATCTCAGGAATCAATCTGGTGAACCTTCTTTGTACTCCCTCTATGGTAAGGATGGTCTTTCCTCAGATTAGGGGACCAAAACTGCACATAATATTCCAGGTGTGGTCTCAACAAGGCCTTGTACAACTGCAATAGTACCTCCCTGCTCCTGTACTCGAATTCTCTTGCTATGAATGCGAGCATACCATTCGCCTTATTCACCGCCTGCTGTACCTGCATGCCCACTTTCAATGACTGGTGTATAATGACACCCAGGTCTCGTTGCACCTCCCCTTTTCCTAATCGGCCACCATTCAGATAATAATCTGTTTTCCTGTTTTTGCCACCAAAGTGGATAACCTCACATTTATCCACATTAAATTGCATCTGCCATGAATTTGCCCACTAACCTAACCTATCCAAGTCACCCTGCATCCTCTTAGCATCTTCCTCACAGCTAACACTGCCGCCCAGCTTCATGTCATCTGCAAACTTGGAGATGCTGCATTTAATTCCTTCGTCTAAGTCATTAATATATATTGTAAACAACTGGGATCGCAGCACTGAGCCTTGCGGTACCCCACTAGTCACCGCCTGCCATTCTGAAAAGGTGCCGTTTATTCCCACCCTTTGTTTCCTGTCTGCCAACCAATTCTCTATCCACATCAATACCATACCCCCAATACCGTGTGCTTTAAGTTTGCACACTAATCTCCTGTGTGGGACCTTGTCAAAAGCCTTTTGAAAATCCAAATATACCACATCCACTGGTTCTCCCCTATCCACTCTACTAGTTACATCCTCAAAAAATTCTATGAGATTCGTCAGACATGATTTTCCTTTCACAAATCCATGCTGACTTTGTCCGATGATTTCACCGCTTTCCAAATGTGCTGTTATCACATCTTTGATAACTGACTCTAGCAGTTTCCCCACCACCGATGTTAGGCTAACCGGTCTATAATTCCCCGGTTTCTCTCTCCCTCCTTTTTTAAAAAGTGGGGTTACATTAGCCACCCTCCAATCACCCTGTCTCTTGCAACCCATCACTTTCCTGTTCTTAGTCCCTCTTCCCACTCTGACTCCATGCTATTGCTGTCACCATCAGTCTCCCTCCCTGCCATCCTATCAGAGCTTGCAAGGAACCATGTACAAATATCGTCCCAGACCTATACAGGCCGTCGGTCAATATTCCCACAGAATGTCCCCCACAACACCCTAGCAGTCTGGACCGCCACCGCCATCGCCAGCCACAGGCAGCACCAAGCAAATGAAGCTGAATCCAGGAGATATTTATGTAGCCAGCCCAAAATCAGAATCATGTGCACACATAACAGGACAAGGGAAAACCAGAAAATCTGGAATATGGATCGATGGTCCGGACTGTGAACCGGAATGCAGACTTCATGGACCGGACCATGACAGCAGGTTGGTAACAGGCCCATCTGGCCCACCCAGCCGATGCTACCAAATTACAGGCATGTGACCAATGAGCTTGCGGACGCTTAGCACTTTAGGATGTTGCTGAAAACCCGAGCACCGGGAAGAAACCTCAGCAGTCACGAACAGAACAGAGAAGCTCCAAGAGGCCCGATATAGATCCTTTTGGTATTCAATAAAGAAAAGAACTGAATGTGACTTTTTTTCCAGAGTGTTATCTCTTCGTTGGAGATACTGAATAGAAGAGTCTGGGACACAATCATTCAATATGTCCCATGAGAAGTGTAGGCTCATTGGTCTTACAGCAGAGAACCAGGCCGTTTGGTAAATCACGTACGTTAATCATCCACTTACACCACTGCCTGCATTGGGATAATGTTCTGCTATACCAGATTTAATTGCTTTCCCGAAAGACTCTCTAGTGATTGCATTCAACTGCAGCATACTTACCAACAGCAAACTGCAGATATTAATTACTCACCATACTAAAAAAAACTGAAATCCTTCTCAGAGCAGTCCAGAATATCAGGTGCCATGGGAGCAGAATTAGGGTACTTGGGCCATCGCCTCTGCTCCGCTATTCCATCATGGCAGATTTCTTATCCAGATCAACCTCATTATCCTGCCTTCTCACTCTAAATTTGACAGAAATCTATCAAAGCCCGGTTTAAGTATATTCAATGACTTGGCCACCACAGCCATGTGTTGTGAGGACTTTGACAGATTCACCATCATCTGGTTGATGAACTCCATGGACATCCCTCCAATCTGACGTTTTGTCCACTGGACATAGAGTGACCCACGAAAGGAAGCATCTTCTCCATATCCACTCTATCTCGACCTTTCAACATTCCATCTGTTTCTGTGAGACCATTGCCTTCTCTTCATTCTTCTTATCTCCTGCAGGAACAGGTAGAGAGCAATCAAATGCTGTGGATTCTTTAACTCTTTCATTCCCGGAACAATTTCCGTGAACCACATCTGGACACTCTCCAATGACAGCGCATCTCCTCTCAGATGATAGTCATAAAAATGTTCACAATACTCCAGGTGCAGTCTATCTAAAGCCTTGTATTACATCCTCACTTTTATCTCGTGGTCCTCTCGGAAGGAGTGATGACAATGCATTTGCTTACATTACCACTGATGCAACCTGCAAGTTAACCATCAGGGAATCCTGGAGAAGGACTCCCAATTCCCTTTGCATTTATGATTTTTGAATTTTTCTCCCCCTTTAGGAAATAGTCTAGGCCTTAATTCCTTCCACCAAAGTGCATAATCATACAATTCCCTGCACACTGTTCCATCTGTTACTTCTTTGTCTATTCTCACAATCCATCCAAGTTATTCCACTGACTTCCTGCTCTAACAACACAAATAGCCCTCCATCGATCTTTGTATCATCTTGTCCAAAAAACACCAATTCCATCATCCAAGTCATTGAGCTATCACGTGAAAAGAAGTGGTCCTGATATTTCCCTCTACAGAACAATATAGTTACTGACAGCCAATAAGAGTAGGCCCCCTTTATTACGACGTTTTACCTGCTGCTAGTCAGTCAATCTTCTGTCCTCGTGAGTATCTTTCCATGGGCTCTTATTTTGTTAAGCAGCCTCATGTGTGGCAACTTGTTAAATGCCTCCTGAACAGCACGCTCTGCCTCTCTTTTGCCCATTATGCCTATTATTTCCCCCAACAAGTCCAACAGACCTGTCGGGCAATGTTTTCCCTTCAGGGAACCACACTGACTTTGGCATACTTTAGCATGCGCCTCCAAGTACCCAAAATCTCATCCATAATAATGGATTCTAAAATCTGAACCACCGAAGTCAAGATAACTGGCTTATAATTCCTTTTCTTCTAACTTCCTGCCGTGCCTCTGGTACTGAGTCTGGCCTGTGGCTCAGAAGGGTAGGGAACTGAAGAGGACGGCAGCAGTAACAAGGGACTCAATAGTCAGGGGGTCAAACAGGTGATTCTGTGGATGAGAAAAGGAAACACAGATGGTAGTCTGCCTCCAAGGTGCCAGGGTCCGCGATGTTTCTGAGCACGTCCACAATATCCGGTAAAGGGAGGGTGAGCAGCCAGAAGTCGTGGTACATGTTGGTACCAACGACATAGGTAGAAAAAAGCAGGACCTTAATATAGAATATAGGGAGTTAGGAAGGGAGTTGAAAAACAGGACGTCAAGGGTAGTAATCTCGTGATAGCTGCGTGTGCCAAGCAACAGTGAGTATAGGAATAGAATGAGGTGGCAGATAAATACATGGCTGAAGTATTAGAGCAGGGGACAGGGATTCAGATTTCTGGATCATTGGGACCTCTTCTGGGGTAGGAGTGACCTGTACAAAGGGGAAGAGTTGTACTTGAATCCAAGGGTGACCTTACGGGTAGGTTTACTAGAGCTGCTGGGAGTGGTTTAAACTAATATGGCAGGGGCATGGAACCAGTATGATAAAACTTTTCAATGATTTTAAGTTCCCCGGCCCCTGCCGCTTTATTTTCACCATGGATGTCCAGTCCCTATATACTTCCATCCCCCATCAGGAAGGTCTCAAAGCTCTCCGCTTCTTTTTGGATTCCAGACCTAATCAGTTCCCCTCTACCACCATTCTGCTCCGTTGAAGAAGGAAGTCTGAGAATCGGAGCGGGAGTGCGGAGGAAGCCATTTTTGAATTTTTCAGTTTTTTTTCCCATCGGCGTTCAGAGGGGCGGGACTGCGCAGGCGTGTGATGTCGGGCAGTAAAGCGCAGAAGATTTAAAAGGAACACAGTCTCATACAGCGGGCAGCATAGTTTGTGGGCGGCGGAGTGAGCTGGGAGCAGAGTGAAGGCTTAAGGGCTTCGGCTCAACTGGCTTAAGCGGAAACGGGTGAGGCGAGGAAGGTTTGGTATTCATTTTTTGTTGTTATTTGAGGAGAGGGGCAGTATGAGTGTGAAGGCAGTTTGTTGTTCTCGGTGCCGGATGTGGGAGGCCCTGGAGTCTCCAAGCCTCCCAGACGTCCACATCTGCGCCAGGTGCGCTGAGATGCAGCTCCTAAGGGACCGTGTTAGGGAACTGGAGCTGCAGCTCGATGACCTTCATCTGGTCAGGGAGAGTGAGGAGTTGATAGAGAGGAGTTACAGGCAGGTGGTCACACCGGGGCCACGGGAGGCAGACAAGTGGGTCACGGTTAGGAGGGGGAAGGGGAAGAGTCAGATAATAGAGAGTACCCCGGTGGCTGTGCCCCTTGACAATAGGTACTCCTGTTTGAGTACTGTTGGGGGGGACAGCTTACCTGGGGGAAGCAACAGTGGCCGTGCCTCTGGCACAGAGTCCGGCCCTGTAGCTCAGAAGGGTAGGGAAAGGAAGAGGAGGGCAGTTGTAATAGAGGACTCAATAGTAAGGGGGTCAGATAGGTGATTCTGTGGATGCAGTCCAGAGACCCAGATGGTAGTTTGCCTCCCTGGTGCCAGGGTCCGGGATATTTCTGATCGCGTCCAAGATATCCTGAAGTGGGAGGGTGAGAAGCCAGAGGTCATGGTACATATAGGTACCAATGACATAGGTAGGAAAATGGAAGAGGTCCTGAAAGGATAATATAGGGAGTTGAGAAAAAGGACCGCAAAGGTAGTAATCTTGGGATTACTGCCTGTGCCATGCAACAGTGAGAGTAGGAATGCAATAAGGTGGAGGATAAATGCGTGGCTGAGGGATTGGAGCAGGGGGCAGGGATTCAAGTTTTTGGATCACTGGGGCCTCTTTTGGCGCAGCTGCGACCTGTACAAAAAGGATGGGTTACACTTGAATCCCAGGGGGACCAATATCCTGGTGGGGAGATTTGCGAAGGCTACTGAGGTGACTTTAAACTAGAATGGTTGAGGGGTGGGAAACAAATTAAAGAGACTAGGAGAGAGGAGGTTAGTTCACAACAGGGGGATGGGAAAAAGTGCAGAGAGACAGAGGGGTGTAAAATGAGGGTAGAAGCAAAAAGTAGTAAGGTGGTAAGTAAAGGTGGCAGGCTGGCAAATCCAGGGCAAATATCTAAAAGGGCCACTTTTCAACATAATTGTATCAGGGCCAAGAGTATTGTGAAAACAAGCCTGAAGGCTTTGTGTGTCAATGCAAGGAGCAATCGTAACAAGGTGGATGAATTAAAAGTGCAGATTGTTATTAATTAATATGATATAGTTGGGATCACAGAGACATGGCTCTAGGGTGACCAAGGATGGGAGCTCAACATTCAGGGATATTCAATATTCAGGAGGGATAGACATGAAAGAAAAGGAGGCGGGGTAGCATTGCTGGTTAGAGAGGAGATTAATGAAATAGAAAGGAAGGACATTAGCCGGGAGGATGTGGAATCGATATGGGTAGAGCTGCATAACACTAAGGGGCAGAAAACGCTGGTGGGAGTTGTGTACAGGCCACCTAACAGTAGTAGTGAGGTTGAGGATGGCATTAAACAGGAAATTAGAAATGCGTGCAATAAAGGAACGGCAGTTTTAATGGGTGACTTCAATCTATATCTAGATTGAGTGAACCAAATTGGTAAAGGTGCTGAGGAAGAGGATTTCTTGGAATGCATGCGGGATGGTTTTTTGAACCAACATGTCGAGGAATCAACTAGAGAGCAGGCCATTCTAGACTGGGTTTGAGCAATGAGGAAGGGTTAATTAGCAATCTTGTCGTGAGAGGCCCCTTGGGTAAGAGTGACCATAATATGGTGGAATTCTTCATTAAGATGGAGAGTGACATAGTTAATTCAGAAACAAAGGTTCTGAACTTAAAGAGGGGTAACTTTGAAGGTATGAGACGTGAATTAGCTAAGATAGACTGGCACATGATGCTTAAAGGGTTGACGGTTGATATGCAATGGCAAGCATTTAAAGATCGCATGGATGAACTACAACAATTGTTCATCCCAGTTTGGCAAAAGAATAAATCAGGGAAAGTAGTGCACCCGTGGCTGACAAGGGAAATTAGGGATGGTTTCAATTCCAAAGAAGAAACATATAAATTAGCCAGAAAAAGCGACTCACCTGAGGACTAGGAGAAATTCAGAGACCAGCAGAGGAGGACAAAGGGCTTAATTAGGAAAGGGAAAAGAGATTATGAGAGAGAACTGGCAGGGAACATAAAAACTGACTGTAAAAGCTTTATAGATATGTGAAAAGAAAAAGATTGGCTAAGACAAATGTAGGTCCCTTACAGGCAGAAACAGATGAATTGATTATGGGGAACAAGGACATGGCAGACCAATTGAATAACTACTTTGGTTCTGTCTTCACTAAGGAGAACATAAGTAATCTTCTGGAAATAGTAGGGGACAGAGGGTCTAGTGAGATGGAGGAACTGAGGGAAATACATGTTAGTAGGGAAGTGGTGTTAGGTAAATTGAAGGGATTAAAGGCAGATAAATCCCCAGGGCCAGATGGTCTGCATCCCAGAGTGCTTAAGGAAGTAGCCCAAGAAATAGTGGATGCATTAGTGATAATTTTTCAAAACTCTTTAGATTCTAGACTAGTTCCTGAGGAAAGTGAAAGAAAGGAGGTGGGTCTAGTGTAGGTGAATCGGAAAGTGAGGGAAGAGAAATTGAGGAGAAGGGCCTGAGGGCAAAATTGCTAAATGTAGTGGTAAGATTTGAGGGGGAAGGGGGAGTAAAGAAAATTGATCTGCTTAAGCTAACAAAAATCATCAGAGGACAAGTAGGGGAAGTGAGCCGTGTGAGAAATTTAAGAGGCAAACAACAGGAATTCTGCAGATGCTGGAAATTCAAGCAACACAACTCAAAGTTGCTAGTGAATGCAGCAGGCCAAGCAGCATCTCTAGAAAGAGGTACAGTCGACATTTCAGGCCGAGATCCTTCGTCAGGACTAACTGAAGGAAGAGCTAGTAAGAGATTTGAAAGTGGGAGGGGGAGAGGGAGATCCAAAATGATAGGAGAAGACAGGAGGGGGAGGGATGGAGCCAAGAGCTGGACAGGTGATTGGCAAAGAGGATATGAGAGGATCATGCGACAGGAGATAGGGGAGAAAGACAAGGCGGGGGGGGGGAAACCAGAGGAAGGGCAAGGGGTATAGTCAAAGGGACAGAGGAAGAAAAAGGAGAGTGAGAGAAAGAATGTGTGTATAAAAATAAATAACAGATGGGGTACGAGGAGGAGGTGGGGCATTAGCAGAAGTTAGAGAAGTCGATGTTCATGCCATCAGGTTGGAGGCTACCCAGACAGAATATAAGGTGTTGTTCCTCCAACCTGAGTGTGGCTTCATCTTTACAGTACAGGAGGCCGTGGATAGACATGTCAGAATGGGAATGGGATGTGGAATTAAAATGAGTGGCCACTGGGAGATCCTGCTTTCTCTGCCTGAACACCTATGCTCTGTCCGTAGTCATGGGGGTGTTTGGAATGGGGAAAGGTGGTACGTGGGTGTTAAAATGGGGAAAGGTGGTTCATGAGTGTCAGAAATGGGGAAAGGTGGTCATGGTCGTGTTAAGAATGGGGAAAGGTGGACATGTGGGTGTTAGGACTGGGAAAAGATGGTATGTGGGTGTTAGGAATGGTAAAATTTGGTCATGGGAGTGTAAGGAATGGGGAAAGATGGTCATGGGGGTGTTAGAAATGGGGAAGATGGCCATGTGGGTGCTGGGAATGGGGTAAGGTGGTATGTGAGTTTTAAAATGGGGAAAGGTGGTACGTGGGTGTTAGGAATGGGGGAAGGTGGTAAAGGTAGTTTCGGAATGGGGACGTGGTATGTCGGTGTCAGCAATGGTGAAGGGTGGTATGTGTGTGTTAGAAATGGTGAAAGGTGGTATGTGTGTGTTAGAAATGGGGAAAGGTGGTCATGGGGGTGTTAGGAATGGGGAAAGGTGGTCATGGGGGTGTTAGGAATGGGGAAAGGTGGTCATGGGGGTGTTAGGAATGGGGAAAGTCGGTTATGGGGGTGTTTAGAATGGGGAAATGTGGTCACAGGGTGTAGAGAATGGGGAATGGTGGTTTGTGGGTGTTAGGAATGGGGAAAAGTTATCATGGGGGTGTTAGAAATGGGGAAATGTGGTATGTGAGTTTTACGAATGGGGAAAGGTGGTCTTGGGGATGTTAGAAATGGGGATAGGTGGTATGTGGGTGTTAACAATGGGGAAACAACAGGTATTCTGCAGATGCTGGAAATTCAAGCAACATCAAAGTTGCTGGTGAATGCAGCAGGCCAGGCAGCATCTCTAGGAAGAGGTACAGTCGATGTTTCAGGCCGAAACCCTTCGTCAGGACTAACTGAAGGAAGAGCTAGTAAGAGATTTGAAAGTGGGAAGGGGAGGGGGAGATCCAAAATGATAGGAGAAGACAGGAGGGGGAGGGATGGAGCCAAGAGCTGGACAGGTGATAGGCAAAAGGGATACGAGAGGATCATGGGACAGGAGGTCCGGGAAGAAAGACAAGGGGTGGGGGGGACCCAGAGGATGGGCAAGGGGTATAGTCAAAGGGACAGAGGGAGAAAAAGGAGAGTGAGAGAAAGAATGTGTGTAAAAAAATAAATAACGGATGGGGTACGAGGGGGAGGTGGGGCATTAGCGGAAGTTAGAGAAGTCAATGTTCATGCCATCAGGTTGGAGGCTACCCAGACGGAATATAAGGTGATGTTCCTCCAACCTGAGTGTGGCTTCATCTTTACAGTAGAGGAGGCCGTGGATAGACATGTCAGAATGGGAATGGGATGTGGAATTAAAATGTGTGGCCACTGGGAGATCCTGCTTTCTCTGGCGGACAGAGCGTAGATGTTCAGCAAAGCGGTCTCCCAGTCTGCGTCGGGTCTCGCCAATATATAAAAGGCCACATCGGGAGCACCGGATGCAGTATATCACCCCAGCCGACTCACAGGTGAAGTGTTGCCTCACCTGGAAGGACTGTTTAGGGCCCTGAATGGTGGTAAGGGAGGAAGTGTAAGGGCATGTGTAGCACTTGTTCCGCTTACACGGATAAGTGCCAGGAGGGAGATCAGTGGGGAGGGATGGGGGGGACGAATGGACAAGGGGAAATGTGGTCATGGGGCTGTTAGAAATGTGGACAGTTGGTATGTGGGTATTAGGAATGGGAACAGTTGGTCATGGGGATGTTAGAAATGGGGAAAGGTGGTGATGGTGGTGTTAGGAATGGGGATAGATGGTCACAGGGGGTGTTAGGAATGGGGAAAGGTGGTCATGGGGTTGTTAGGAAAGGGGAAAAGTAGTCATGGGGGTTTTAGGAATGTGGAAAGGTGGTCATCTGGGTGTTAGGAATGGAGAAAGGTGGTCATGGGCTTGTTAAAAATGGGGAAAGGTGGTCATGGGCGTGTTAGGAATGGGGAAAGCTGGTATGTGAGTGATAGCAATGGGGAAAGGTGGTCATGGAGGTGGTAGGAATGGGGAATGGTGGTCCTGTGGGTGTAAGGAATGGGGAAAGCTGGTATGTGGGTGATAGCAATGGGGAAAGGTGGTCATAGGAGTATTAGAAATGGGGAACGGTGGTCATGGGGCGGTTAGGAACAGGGAAAGGTGGTCACGGGGTGTTAGGAATGGGGAAAGGTGGTCACGAGTGTTAGGAATGGGGAAAGCTGGTCATGTGGGTATGAGGAATGTGGAAAGGTGGTCGTGGGGGTGTTAGGAATGGGGAAAGTTGGTATGTGGGTGACAGCAATTGGGAAAGGTGGTCATGGGGGTGTTAGGAATGGGGAAAGGTGGTCATGAGCAGGTTAGGAATGGGCAAAGGTGGTATGTTGGTGTTAGAAATGGGGAATGGTGGTCATGGGGATGTTAGGATGGGGAAAGTGGTGATGAGGAAAGTGGTGATGGGGAAAGGCGGTCATGAGCGGGTTAGGAATGGGCAAAGGTGGTATGTTGGTGTTAGAAATGGGGAATGGTGGTTATGGGGATGTTAGATGGGGAAAGTGGTGATGAGGTGTTAGGAATGGGGAAAGGTGGTCATGGATGTGTTAGTAATGGGGAAAGTTGGTCATGGGGGTGTTAGGAATGGGGAAAGGTGGTCATGGGGGTGTTAGGAATGGTGAAAGGTGGTCACAGGGGGTGTTTGGAATGGGGAAAGGTGGTCACGGGGTGTTAGGAATGGGGAAAGGTGGTCATTGGGATGTTAGGAATGTGGAAAGGTGGTATGTGGTTGTTAGGAATGGGGAAAGGTGTTTATGGTGTGTTAGCAATGGGGAAAGGTGGTCATGGGGGTGTTAGGAATGGTGAAAGGTGGTCACAGGGGGTGTTTGGAATGGGGAGTGGTTGTCATGGGTGTGTTAGGAATGGGGAACGGTGGTCATTGGGGTGTTAGGAATGTGGAAAGGTGGTATGTGGGTGTTAGGAATGGGGAAAGGTTATATGTGTGAGTTAGGAATGGGTAGAGGTGGTATGTGGCTGTTAGAAATGGGGAAATGTCATCCTGGGGGTTTTAGGAATGGGGAAAGTTGGTTATGGGGGTGTTTAGAATGGGGAGATGTGGTCACAGGGTGTAGAGAATGGGGAACGGTGATATGTGGGTGTTAGGAATGGAGAAAAGTTATCATAAGGGTGTTAGAAATGGGGAAATGTGGTGTGTGAGTGTTACGAATGGGGAAAGGTGGTCTTGGGGATGTTAGAAATGGGGATAGGTGGTATGTGGGTGTTAACAATGGGGAAACAACAGGAATTCTGCAGATGCTGGAAATTCAAGCAACACACATAAAAGTTGCTGGTGAACGCAGCAGGCCAGGCAGCATCTCTAGGAAGAGGTGCAGTTGTCGTTTCAGGCCGTGACCCTTCGTCGGGACTAAGTGAAGGAAGAGTGAGTAAGGGATTTGAAAGTTGGAGGGGGAGGGGGAGATCCAAAATGATAGGAGAAGACAGGAGGGGGAGGGATGGAGCCAAGAGCTGGACAGGTGATAGGCAAAAGGGATACGAGAGGATCATGGGACAGGAGGTCCGGGAAGAAAGACAAGGGGTGGGGGGGACCCAGAGGATGGGCAAGGGGTATATTCAGAGGGACAGAGGGAGAAAAAGGAGAGTGAGAGAAAGAATGTGTGTAAAAAAATAAGTAACAGATGGGGTACGAGGGGGAGGTGGGGCATTAGCGGAAGTTAGAGAAGTCGATGTTCATGCCATCAGGTTGGAGGCTACCCAGACGGAATATAAGGTGTTGTTCCTCCAACCTGAGTGTGGCTTCACCTTTACAGTAGACGAGGCCGTGGATAGACATGTCAGAATGGGAATGGGATGTGGAATTAAAATGTGTGGCCACTGGGAGATCCTGCTTTCTCTGGCGGACAGAGCATAGGTGTTCAGCAAAGCAGTCTCCCAGTCTGCGTCGGGTCTCGCCAATATATAAAAGGCCACATCGGGAGCACCGGACGCAGTATATCACCCCAGCCGACTCACAGGTGAAGTGTTGCCTCACCTGGAAGGACTGTTTAGGGCCCTGAATGGTGGTAAGGGAGGAAGTGTAAGGGCATGTGTAGCACTTGTTCCGCTTACACGGATAAGTGCCAGGAGGGAGATCAGTGGGGAGGGATGGGGGGGACGAATGGACAAGGGGAAATGTGGTCATGGGGCTGTTAGAAATGTGGACAGTTGGTATGTGGGTATTAGGAATGGGAACAGCTGGTCATGGGGATGTTAGAAATGGGGAAAGGTGGTGATGGTGGTGTTAGGAATGGGGATAGGTGGTCACAGGGGGTGTTAGGAATGGGGAAAGGTGGTCATGGGGTTGTTAGGAATGGGGAAAGGTGGTCATAGGGGTTTTAGGAATGTGGAAAGGTGGTCATCTGGGTGTTAGGAATGGAGAAAGGTGGTCATGGGGTTGTTAGAAATGGGGAAATGTGGTCATGGGGGTGGTAGGAATGGGCAAAGTGATCATGTAGGTTTTAGCAATGGGGAAAGGTGGTCATGAGGGTGTTAGGAATGGGTACAGGTGGTCATTTGGGTGTTAGGGGTGGGGAAGATGGTATGTTGGTGTTAGGAATGGGTAAAGTTGGTCATGGAAGTGTTAGGAATAAGGAAAGATGGTCATGGGGGTGTTAGGAATGGGGAAAAGTGGTTTGTGGGTGTTAGGAATGGGGAATGGTGGTCATGGGGGTGTTTGGAATGGGGAAAGGTGGTCATGTGGGTGTTTGGAATGGGGAATGGTGTCATCTGGGTATTAGGAATGGGGAAAGATGGTCATGTGGATGTTAGGAATGGGGAAAGCTGGTATGTGGGTGTTAAAAATAGGGAAAGGTAGTAGGTGTGTGTGAGGAATGGGGAAATGTGGTCATGGTAGTGTTAGGAATGGGGATTGGTGCTATGTGGGTGTTAGGAAAAGGGAAAGGTGGTCAGGTGGGTGTTAGGAATGGGGAAAGGTGGTAATCGGCGTGTTCGGAACGGGGAAAGATGTTCAGCTGGGTGTTAAGAATGGGGAAAGGTGGTTATATGGGTGTTCGGAATGGGAAAGGTGGTCTTGTGGGTGTTAGGAATGGGGAAAAGTGGCCATGGGGTGTTAGGAATGCGGAAAGGTGTTCATGGGGGTGTTAGAAATGGGGAAAGGTGGTCATCCCGGTGTTAGGAATGCAGAAAGGTGGTCATGTGGGTGTTGGGAATGGGGAAAGCTGGTCATGGGGTGCTAGGAATTGGGGAAGGAGGTCATGGGGGTGTTAGAAATGGGGAAATGTGGTATGTGTTTGTTAGGAATGGGGAAAGGTGGTCACAGGGGATAGGAATGGGGAAGGTGGTCATGGCGGTGTGAAAATGGGGAACGGTGGTCATGGGAGTGTTAGGAATCGGGAAAGGTGGTATGTGGATGTTAGGAATGGGGAAAGGTGGTCATGTGGGTGTTAGGAATGTTGAATGGTGGTCATATGGGTGTTAGGAATGGGGACAGGTGGTCATGTGGGTGTTAGGAATGGGGAATGGTGTCATGTGGGTATTAGGAATGGGGAAAGTTGGTCAGGTGGATGTTAGGAATGGGGAAAGGTGGTATGTGGGTGTTAGGACTGGGGAAAGGTGGTTTGTGGGTGTCAGGAATGGGGGAAGGTGGTAATGGTAGTGTTAGGAATGGGGAGAGGTGGCATGTAGGCATTAGGAATGGGGAAAGCTGGTCATGTGGGTGTTAGGAATGGGAAAAGGTGGTCATGTGGATGGTAGGAATGGGCAAAGTGATCATGTGGGTTTTAGCAATGGGGAAAGGTGGTCATGAGGGTGTTAGGAATGGGTAGAGGTGGTCATTTGGGTGTTAGGGGTGGGGAAGATGGTATGTTGGTGTTAGGAATGGGTAAAGTTGGTCATGGAAGTGTTAGGAATAAGGAAAGATGGTCATGGGGGTGTTAGGAATGGGGAAAGGTGGTTTGTGGGTGTTAGGAATGGGGAATGGTGGTCATGGGGGTGTTTGGAATGGGGAAAGGTGGTCATGTGGGTGTTTGGAATGGGGAATGGTGTCATCTGGGTATTAGGAATGGGGAAAGATGGTCATGTGGATGTTAGGAATGGGGAAAGCTGGTATGTGGGTGTTAAAAATAGGGAAAGGTAGTAGGTGTGTGTGAGGAATGGCGAAATGTGGTCATGGTAGTGTTAGGAATGGGGAATGGTGCTATGTGGGTGTTAGGAAAAGGGAAAGGTGGTCAGGTGGGTGTTAGGAATGGGGAAAGGTGGTAATCGGCGTGTTCGGAACGGGGAAAGATGTTCAGCTGGGTGTTAAGAATGGGGAAAGGTGGTTATATGGGTGTTCGGAATGGGAAAGGTGGTCTTGTGGGTGTTAGGAATGGGGAAAAGTGGCCATGGGGTGTTAGGAATGCGGAAAGGTGTTCATGGGGGTGTTAGAAATGGGGAAAGGTGGTTATCCCGGTGTTAGGAATGCAGAAAGGTGGTCATGTGGGTGTTGGGAATGGGGAAAGCTGGTCATGGGGTGCTAGGAATTGGGGAAGGAGGTCACGGGGGTGTTAGAAATGGGGAAATGTGGTATGTGTTTGTTAGGAATGGGGAAAGGTGGTCACAGGGGATAGGAATGGGGAAGGTGGTCATGGCGGTGTGAAAATGGGGAACGGTGGTCATGGGAGTGTTAGGAATCGGGAAAGGTGGTATGTGGACGTTAGGAATGGGGAAAGGTGGTCATGTGGGTGTTAGGAATGTTGAATGGTGGTCATATGGGTGTTAGGAATGGGGACAGGTGGTCATGTGGGTGTTAGGAATGGGGAATGGTGTCATGTGGGTATTAGGAATGGGGAAAGTTGGTCAGGTGGATGTTAGGAATGGGGAAAGGTGGTATGTGGGTGTTAGGACTGGGGAAAGGTGGTTTGTGGGTGTCAGGAATGGGGAAAGGTGGTCATGGTAGTGTTAGGAATGGGGAGAGGTGGCATGTAGGCATTAGGAATGGGGAAAGCTGGTCATGTGGGTGTTAGGAATGGGAAAAGGTGGTCATGTGGATGGTAGGAATGGGCAAAGTGATCATGTGGGTTTTAGCAATGGGGAAAGGTGGTCATGAGGGTGTTAGGAATGGGTAGAGGTGGTCATTTGGGTGTTAGGGGTGGGGAAGATGGTATGTTGGTGTTAGGAATGGGTAAAGTTGGTCATGGAAGTGTTAGGAATAAGGAAAGATGGTCATGGGGGTGTTAGGAATGGGGAAAGGTGGTATGTGGGCGTTAGGAATGGGGAAAGGTGGTCATGTGGGTGTTAGGAATGTTGAATGGTGGTCATATGGGTGTTAGGAATGGGCAAAGTGATCATGTGGGTGTTAGGAATGGGGAAAGGTGGTCATGGGGGAGTTTGGAAAGGGGAAAGGTGGTCATGGGGGTGTTTGGAATGGGGAATGGTGTCATGTGGGTACTAGGAATGGGGAAAGATGGTCATGTGGATGTTAGGAATTGGGAAAGGTGGTATGTGGGTGTTAAAAATAGGGAAAGGTGGTAGGTGGGTGTGAGCAATGGGGAAAGGTGGTCATGCTAGTGTTAAGAATGGGGAAAGGTGGTATGTGGGTGTTAGGGAAAGGGAAAGGTGGTCATGTGGGTGTTAGGAATGGGGAAAGGTGGTAATCGGGGTGTTCAGAAAGGGAAAAGGTATTGAGCTGGGTGTTAAGAATGGGGAAAGGTTGTTATATGGGTGTTGGGAATGGTCATGTGGGTATTAGGAATGGGGAAAGGTGGCCATCAGGTGTTAGGAATGGGGAAAGGTGTTCATGGGGGTGATAGAAATGGGGAAAGGTGGTCATTCCGGTGTTAGGAATGCGGAAAAGTGGTCATGTGGGTGTTAGGAATGGGGAAATGTGGTCATGTGGGTATTCGGAAGGGGAAAGGTGGTCATGGGGTGTTAGGAATTGGGGAAGGAGGTCACTGGGGTGTTAGAAATGGGGAAATGTGGTATGTGTGTGTTACGAATGGGGAAAGGTGGTCACAGTGGGTAGGAATGGGGAAGGTGGTCATGGCGGTGTGAAAATGGGGAACGGTGGTCATGGGAGTGTTAAGAATCGGGAAAGGTGGTATGTGGGCGTTAGGAATGGGGAAAGGTGGTCATGTGGGTGTTAGGAATGGGGAAAGGTGGCCATCAGGTGTTAGGAATGGGGACAGGTGTTCATGGGGGTGTTAGAAATGGGGAAAGGTGGTCATCCCGGTGTTAGGAATGCGGAAAAGTGGTCATGTGGGTGTTAGGAATGGGGAAATGTGGTCATGTGGGTGTTCGGAAGGGGAAAGGTGGTCATGGGGTGTTAGGAATTGGGGAAGGAGGTCACTGGGGTGTTAGAAATGGGGAAATGTGGTATGTGTGTGTTACGAATGGGGAAAGGTGGTCACAGTGGGTAGGAATGGGGAAGGTGGTCATGTGGGTGTCAGGAATTGGGAAAGGTGGTATTTGGCTGTTGAAAATGGGGACAGGTGGTACGAGGGTGTCAGGAATGCGGTAAGGTGGCATGTGGCTGATAGGAATGGGGAAGGTCGTCATGTGGGTGTTAGAAATGGGGAAGGATGGTCATGTGGGTATTGGGAATCGGGAAAAGTGGTCATGGGGGTGTTAGAAATTGGGAAATGTCATGGGGGCGTTAGAAATGGGGAAACGTGGTAATCGGGGTGTTTGGTAAGAGAAAAGGTGTTCAGCTGGGTGTTAAGAATGGGGAAAGGTGGTCATGTGGGTGTTAGGAATGGGGAAAGGTGGCCATGTGTGTGTTAGGAATGGGGATAGGTGGTCATGTGGGTGTTAGGAATGGGGTAGGGTGGTGTGGGTGTGTTAAAATGGGGATAGGTGGTACATGGGTGTTAGAACGGGCATAGGTGGTCATGGTAGTGTTAGGAATGGGGAAAGGTGGTACGTGCGTGTCAGGAATGGGGAAAGGTAGTCATGGTAGTGTTAGGAATGGGGAAAGGTGGTATGTGGGTGTTAGGAATGGGGAAAGGTGGTCATGTGGGTGTTAGGAATGGGGAAAGGTGGTCATGGGTGTGTTAGAAAAGGGGAAAGGTGGTATGTGGGTGTTAGGAATGGGGAAAGGTGGCCATCAGGTGTTAGGAATGGGGAAAGGTGTTCATGGGGGTGTTAGAAATGGGGAAAGGTGGTCATCCCGGTGTTAGGAATGCGGAAAAGTGGTCATGTGGGTGTTAGGAATGGGGAAATGTGGTCATGTGGGTGTTTGGAAGGGGAAAGGTGGTCATGGGGTGTTAGGAATTGGGGAAGGAGGTCACTGGGGTGTTAGAAATGGGGAAATGTGGTATGTGTGTGTTACGAATGGGGAAAGGTGGTCACAGTGGGTAGGAATGGGGAAGGTGGTCATGGCGGTGTGAAAATGGGGAACGCTGGTCATGGGAGTGTTGGGAATTGGGAAAGGTGGTCATGTGGGTGTCAGGAATTGGGAAAGGTGGTATTTGGCTGTTGAAAATGGGGACAGGTGGTACGAGGGTATCAGGAATGCGGTAAGGTGGCATGTGGCTGATAGGAATGGGGAAGGTCGTCATGTGGGTGTTAGAAATGGGGAAAGATGGTCATGTGGGTATTGGGAATCGGGAAAAGTGGTCATGGGGGTGTTAGAAATTGGGAAATGTCATGGGGGCGTTAGAAATGGGGAAACGTGGTAATCGGGGTGTTTGGTAAGAGAAAAGGGTTTCAGCTGGGTGTTAAGAATGGGGAAAGGTGGTCATGTGGGTGTTAGGAATGGGGAAAGGTGGTCATGTGGGTGTTAGGAATGGGGAAAGGTGGTCATGTGTGTGTTAGGAATGGGGATAGGTGGTCATATGGGTGTTAGAAATGGGGAAAGATGGTCATGGAAGTGTTAGGAATAAGGAAAGATGGTCATGGGGGTGTTAGGAATGGGGAAAGGTGGTTTGTGGGTGTTAGGAATGGGGAATGGTGGTCATGGGGGTGTTTGGAATGGGGATAGATGGTCATGTGGGTGTTTGGAATGGGGAATGGTGTCATCTGGGTATTAGGAATGGGGAACGATGGTCATGTGGATGTTAGGAATGGGGAAAGCTGGTATGTGGGTGTTAAAAATAGGGAAAGGTAGTAGGTGTGTGTGAGGAATGGCGAAATGTGGTCATGGTAGTGTTAGGAATGGGGAATGGTGCTATGTGGGTGTTAGGAAAAGGGAAAGGTGGTCATGTGGGTGTTAGGAATGGGGAAAGGTGGTAATCAGGGTGTTCGGAAAGGGGAAAGGTGTTCAGCTGGGTGTTAAGAATGGGGAAAGGTGGTTATATGGGTGTTCAGAATGGGAAAGGTGGTCTTGTTGGTGTTAGGAATGGGGAAAGGTGGCCATGGGGTGTTAGGAATGGGGAAAGGTGTTCATGGGGGTGTTAGAAATGGGGAAAGCTGGTCATCCCGGTGTTAGGAATGCAGAACGGTGGTCAAGGGAGTGTTAGGAATCAGGAAAGGTAATATGTGGGCGTTAGGAATGGGGAAAGGTGGTCATGTGGGTGTTAGGAATGTTGAATGGTGGTCATATGGGTGTTAGGAATGGGGACAGGTGGTCATGTGGGTGTTAGGAATGGGAAATGGTGTCATGTGGGTATTAGGAATCGGGAAAGATGGTCAGGTAGATGTTAGGAATGGGGAAAGGTGGTATGTGGGTGTTAGGAATGGGGAAAGGTGGCATGTAGGCATTAGGAATGGGGAAAGCTGGTCATGTGGGTATTAGGAATGGGGAAAGGTGGTCATATGGGTGGTAAGAATGGGCAAAGTGATCATGTGGGTTTTAGCAATGGGAAAAGGTGGTCATGAGGGTGTTAGGAATGGGTAGAGGTGGTCATTTGGGTGCTAGGGGTGGGGAAGATGGTATGTTGGTGTTAGGAATGGGTAAAGTTGGTCATGGAAGTGTTAGGAATAAGGAAAGATGGTCATGGGGGTGTTAGGAATGCGGAAAGCTGGTATGTGGGTGTTAAAAATAGGGAAAGGTAGTAGGTGTGTGTGAGGAATGGCGAAATGTGGTCATGGTAGTGTTAGGAATGGGGAATGGTGCTATGTGGGTGTTAGAAAAAGGGAAAGGTGGTCATGTGGGTGTTAGGAATGGGGAAAGGTGGTAATCGGCGTGTTCGGAAAGGGGAAAGGTGTTCAGCTGGGTGTTAAGAATGGGGAAAGGTGGTTATATGGGTGTTCGGAATGGGAAAGGCGGTCTTGTGGGTGTTAGGAATGGGGAAAGGTGGCCATGGGGTGTTAGGAATGGGGAAAGGTGCTCATGGGGGTGTTAGGAATGCGGAAAGGTGGTCATGTGGGTATTAGGAATGGGCAAATGTGGTCATGTGGGTGTTGGGAATGGGGAAAGGTGGTCATGGGGTGCTAGGAATTGGGGAAGGAGGTAACGGGGGTTTTAGAAATGGGGAAACGTGGTATGTGTTTGTTAGGAATGGGGAAAGGTGGTCACAGGGGATAGGAATGGGGAAAGTGGTCATGGCGGTGTGAAAATGGGGAACGGTGGTCATGGGAGTGTTAAGAATCGGGAAAGGTGGTATGTGGGCGTTAGGAATGGGGAAAGGTGGTCATGTGGGTGTTAGGAATGTTGAACGGTGGTCATGTGGGTGGAAGGAATGGGCAAAGTGATCATGTGGGTGTTAGGAATGGGGAAAGGTGGTCATGGGGGAGTTTGGAAAGGGGAAAGGTGGTCATGGGGGTGTTTGGAATGGGGAATGGTGTCATGTGGGTACTAGGAATGGGGAAAGATGGTCATGTGGATGTTAGGAATTGGGAAAGGTGGTATGTGGGTGTTAAAAATAGGGAAAGGTGGTAGGTGGGTGTGAGCAATGGGGAAAGGTGATCATGCTAGTGTTAGGAATGGGGAAAGGTGGTATGTGGGTGTTAGGGAAAGGGAAAGGTGGTCATGTGGGTGTTAGGAATGGGGAAAGGTGGTAATCGGGGTGTTCAGAAAGGGAAAAGGTATTGAGCTGGGTGTTAAGAATGGGGAAAGGTTGTTATATGGGTGTTGGGAATGGTCATGTGGGTATTAGGAATGGGGAAAGGTGGCCATCAGGTGTTAGGAATGGGGAAAGGTGTTCATGGGGGTGATAGAAATGGGGAAAGGTGGTCATTCCGGTGTTAGGAATGCGGAAAAGTGGTCATGTGGGTGTTAGGAATGGGGAAATGTGGTCATGTGGGTATTCGGAAGGGGAAAGGTGGTCATGGGGTGTTAGGAATTGGGGAAGGAGGTCACTGGGGTGTTAGAAATGGGGAAATGTGGTATGTGTGTGTTACGAATGGGGAAAGGTGGTCACAGTGGGTAGGAATGGGGAAGGTGGTCATGGCGGTCTGAAAATGGGGAACGCTGGTCATGGGAGTGTTGGGAATTGGGAAAGGTGGTCATGTGGGTGTCAGGAATTGGGAAAGGTGGTATTTGGCTGTTGAAAATGGGGACAGGTGGTACGAGGGTGTCAGGAATGCGGTAAGGTGGCATGTGGCTGATAGGAGTGGGGAATGGCGGTCATGGGGGTTTTAAGAATGGGGAAAGGTGGTCATGGGGATGTTAGGAATGGCGAAAGATGGTCTTGTGGGTGTTAGGAATGGGGAATGGTGGTCATGATAGTGTTAGGAATAGGGAATGGTGGTACGTGGGCGTTGGGAATGGGGAAAGGTGGTCATGTGGGTGTTAGAAATGGGGAAAGGTGGTCATGGGTGTGTTAGAAAAGGGGAAAGGTGGTATGTGGGTGTTAGGAATGGGGAAATGTGGTTACAGGGGGGAGGAATGGGGAAGGTCATCATGTGGGTGTTAGAAATGGGGAAGGATGGTCATGTGGGTATTGGGAATCGGGAAAAGTAGTCATGGGGGTGTTAGAAATTGGGAAATGTCATGGGGGTGTTAGAAATGGGGAAACGTGGGAATCGGGGTGTTTGGTAAGGGAAAAGGTGTTCAGCTGGGTGTTAGGAATGGGGAAAGGTGGTCATGTGTGTCTTAGGAATGGGGATAGGTGGTCATGTGGGTGTTAGGAATGGGCAAATGTGGTCATGTGGGTGTTCGGAATGGGGAAAGGTGGTCATGGGGTGCTAGGAATTGGGGAAGGAGGTCACCGGGGGTGTTAGAAATGGGGAAATGTGGTAAGTGTTTGTTAGGAATGGGGAAAGGTGGTCACAGGGGATAGGAATGGGGAAGGTGGTCATGGCGGTGTGAAAAAGGGGAGCGGTGGTCATGGGAGTGTTAGGAATGGGGAAAGGTGGTCATGTGGGTGTTAGGAATGTTGAATGGTGGTCATATGGATGTTAGGAATGGGGACAGGTGGTCATGTGGGTGTTAGGAATGGGGAATGGTGTCATGTGGGTATTAGGAATGGGGAAAGATGGTCAGGTGGATGTTAGGAATGGGGAAAGGTGGTATGTGGGTGTTAGGCTGGGGAAAGGTGGTTTGTGGGTGTCAGGAATGGGGAAAGGTGGTCATGGTAGTGTTAGGAATGGGGAAAGGTGGCATGTAGGCATTAGGAATGGGGAAAGCTGGTCATGTGGGTGTTAGGAATGGGGAAAGGTGGTCATGTGGGTGGTAGGAATGGGCAAAGTGATCATGTGGGTTTTAGCAATGGGGAAAGGTGGTCAAGAAGGTGTTAGGAATGGGTAGAGGTGGTCATTTGGGTGTTAGTGGTGGGGAAGATGGTATGTTGGTGTTAGGAATGGGTAAAGTTGGTCATGGAAGTGTTAGGAATAAGGAAAGATGGTCATGGGGGTTTTAGGAATGGGGAAAGGTGGTTTGTGGGTGTTAGGAATGGGGAAAGGTGGTCATGGGTGTGTTAGAAAAGGGGAAAGGTGGTATGTGGGTATTAGGAATGGCAAATGTGGTTACAGGGGGGAGGAATGGGGAAGGTCGTCATGTGGGTGTTAGAAATGGGGAAGGATGGTCATGTGGGTATTGGGAATCGGGAAAAGTGGTCATGGGGGTGTTAGAAATTGGGAAATGTCATGGGGGTGTTAGAAATGGGGAAATGTGGTAATCGGGGTGTTTGGTTAGAGAAAAGGGTTTCAGCTGGGTGTTAAGAATGGGGAAAGGTGGTCATGTGGGTGTTAGGAATGGGGAAAGGTGGTCATGTGGGTGTTAGGAATGGGGAAAGGTGGTCATGTGTGTGTTAGGAATGGGGATAGGTGGTCATGTGGGTGTTAGAAATGGGGAAAGATGGTCATGGAAGTGTTCGGAATAAGGAAAGATGGTCATGGGGGTGTTAGGAATGGGGAAAGGTGGTTTGTGGGTGTTAGGAATGGGGAATGGTGGTCATGGGGGTGTTTGGAATGGGGATAGATGGTCATGTGGATGTTTGGAATGGGGAATGGTGTCATCTGGGTATTAGGAATGGGGAATGATGGTCATGTGGATGTTAGGAATGGGGAAAGCTGGTATGTGGGTGTTAAAAATAGGGAAAGGTAGTAGGTGTGTGTGAGGAATGGCGAAATGTGGTCATGGTAGTGTTAGGAATGGGGAATGGTGCTATGTGGGTGTTAGGAAAAGGGAAAGGTGGTCATGTGGGTGTTAGGAATGGGGAAAGGTGGTAATCAGGGTGTTCGGAAAGGGGAAAGGTGTTCAGCTGGGTGTTAAGAATGGGGAAAGGTGGTTATATGGGTGTTCGGAATGGGAAAGGTGGTCTTGTTGGTGTTAGGAATGGGGAAAGGTGGCCATGGGGTGTTAGGAATGGGGAAAGGTGTTCATGGGGGTGTTAGGAATGTGGAGAGGTGGTATGTGGGCGTTAGGAATGGGTAAAGGTGTTTACGGTGTGTTAGCAATGGGGAAAGGTGGTCATGGGAGTGATAGGAATGGGGAAAGTTGGTCATGGGGTGTTTGGAATGGGGAAGGGTTGTCATGGGTGTGTTAGGAATGGGGAAAGGTGGTCATGGGGGTGTTAGGAATGTGGAGAGGTGGTCATGTGGGTGATAGGAATGGGTAAAGTTGGTCATGTGGGTTTTAGGAATGAAGAAAGGTGGTATGTGTGTGTCAGGAATGGGGCAAGGTGGTATGCGGCTGTCAGAAATGGGGAAATGTCGTCATGGTGGTTTTAGGAATGGGAAAAGGTGATCAAGTGGGTGTTCAGAAAGGGGAAAGGTGGTGTGCGTGTGTTAGGAATGGGGAAGGGTTGTCATGGGTGTGTTAGGAATGGGAAAGGCGGTCATGGGAGTGTTAGGATTGGGGAAATGTGGTATATTGGTGTTCGAAATGGGGAATGGTGGTCATGGAGGTGTTAGGAATGGGGAAGGTTGTCATGGGTGTGTTAGGAATGGAGAAAGGTGGTAATTGGGTGTTAAGAATGTGGAAAGGTGGTATGTGGGTGTTTGGAATGGGGAAAGGTGTTTATGGTGTGTTAGCAATGGGGAAAGGTGGTCATGGGGGTGTTAGGAATGGGGAATGGTGGTCACGGGGGTGTTAAGAATGGGGAAAGGTGGTCATGGGGGTTTTAATAATGGGGATAGTTGGTCATGGGGGTGTTAGGAATGGGGAAAGGTGGTCATGGGGTTGTTAGGAATGGCGAAAGGTGGTCACAGGGGGTGTTTGGAATACGGAAAGGTTCTCACGGGGTGTTAGGAAAGGGGAAAGGTTGTCATGGGTGTGTTAGGAAAGGGGAAAGGTGGTCATGGGGTTGATCGGAATCAGGAGAGGTGCTCATGTGGGTGATAGGAATGGGTAAAGTTGGTCATGTGGGTGTTAGGAATGAAGAAAGGTGGTATGTGTCTGTCAAGAATGGGGCAAGGTGGTATGCGGCTGTCAGAAATGGGGAAATGTCGTCATGGTGGTTTTAGGAATGGGAAAAGGTGATCAAGTGGGTGTTCAGAAAGGGGAAAGGTGGTGTGCGTGTGTTAGGAATGGGGAAGGGTTGTCATGGGTGTGTTAGGAATGGGAAAGGCGGTCATGGGAGTGTTAGGATTGGGGAAATGTGGTATATTGGTGTTCGAAATGGGGAATGGTGGTCATGGAGGTGTTAGGAATGGGGAAGGTTGTCATGGGTGTGTTAGGAATGGAGAAAGGTGGTAATTGGGTGTTAAGAATGTGGAAAGGTGGTATGTGGGTGTTTGGAATGGGGAAAGGTGTTTATGGTGTGTTAGCAATGGGGAAAGGTGGTCATGGGGGTGTTAGGAATGGGGAATGGTGGTCACGGGGGTGTTAAGAATGGGGAAAGGTGGTCATGGGGGTTTTAATAATGGGGATAGTTGGTCATGGGGGTGTTAGGAATGGGGAAAGGTGGTCATGGGGTTGTTAGGAATGGCGAAAGGTGGTCACAGGGGGTGTTTGGAATACGGAAAGGTTCTCACGGGGTGTTAGGAAAGGGGAAAGGTTGTTATGGGTGTGTTAGGAAAGGGGAAAGGTGGTCATGGGGTTGATCGGAATCAGGAGAGGTGCTCATGTGGGTGATAGGAATGGGTAAAGTTGGTCATGTGGGTGTTAGGAATGAAGAAAGGTGGTATGTGTCTGTCAAGAATGGGGCAAGGTGGTATGCGGCTGTCAGAAATGGGGAAATGTCGTCATGGTGGTTTTAGGAATGGGAAAAGGTGATCAAGTGGGTGTTCAGAAAGGGGAAAGGTGGTGTGCGTGTGTTAGGAATGGGGAAGGGTTGTCATGGGTGTGTTAGGAATGGGAAAGGCGGTCATGGGAGTGTTAGGATTGGGGAAATGTGGTATATTGGTGTTCGAAATGGGGAATGGTGGTCATGGAGGTGTTAGGAATGGGGAAGGTTGTCATGGGTGTGTTAGGAATGGAGAAAGGTGGTAATTGGGTGTTAAGAATGTGGAAAGGTGGTATGTGGGTGTTTGGAATGGGGAAAGGTGTTTATGGTGTGTTAGCAATGGGGAAAGGTGGTCATGGGGGTGTTAGGAATGGGGAATGGTGGTCACGGGGGTGTTAAGAATGGGGAAAGGTGGTCATGGGGGTTTTAATAATGGGGATAGTTGGTCATGGGGGTGTTAGGAATGGGGAAAGGTGGTCATGGGGTTGTTAGGAATGGCGAAAGGTGGTCACAGGGGGTGTTTGGAATACGGAAAGGTTCTCACGGGGTGTTAGGAAAGGGGAAAGGTTGTCATGGGTGTGTTAGGAAAGGGGAAAGGTGGTCATGGGGTTGATCGGAATCAGGAGAGGTGCTCATGTGGGTGATAGGAATGGGTAAAGTTGGTCATGTGGGTGTTAGGAATGAAGAAAGGTGGTATGTGTCTGTCAAGAATGGGGCAAGGTGGTATGCGGCTGTCAGAAATGGGGAAATGTCGTCATGGGGGTCTTAGGAATGGGAAAAGGTGGTCATGTGGGTGTTCAGAAAGGGGAAAGGTGGTGTGCGTGTGTTAGGAATGGGGAAGGGTTGTCATGGGTGTGTTAGGAATGGGAAGGGCGGTCATGGGGGTGTTAGGATTGGGGAAATGTGGTATGTTGGTGATCGAAATGGGGAATGGTGGTCATGGAGCTGTTAGGAATGGGGAAGGTTGTCATGGGTGTGTTAGGAATAGGGAAAGGTGGTAATTGGTTGTTAGGAATGTGGAAAGGTGGTATGTGGGTGTTTGGAATGGGGAAAGGTGTTTATGGATGGTCATGGGGGTGTTAGAAATGGTGAAAGTTGGTATGTGGGTGTTAGGAATGGGGAAAGGTAGTCCTGTGGGTGTCAAGAATGGGGAAAGTTGATCTTGGGGTGCCAGTAATGGGGAAAGGTGGTCATGGGGGTATTAGGATAGGGGAAAGTTGGTATGTTGGTGTTAGAAATGGGGAATGGTGGTCTTGGAGGTGTTAGGAATGGGGAAAGGTGGTCATGGGGGTGTTAGGAATGGGGAAGGGTGGTCATCGGGTTGTTAGGAATGGGGAAAGGTGGTCATGGGGGTGTTAGGATTGGGGAAAGGTGGTATGTTGGTGTTAGAAAAGGGGAATGGTGGTCATGGGGGTGTTATGAATGGGGAAGGGTTGTCATGGGTGTGTTAGGAATGGGGAAAGGTCGTCATGGGGTTGTTTGGAATGTGGAGAGGTGGTATGTGGGTGGTAGGAATGGGGAAAGGTGTTTACGGTGTGTTAGCAATGGGAAAAGGTGGACATGGGGGTGTTTGGAATTGGGAATAGTGGTCACGGGGGTGTTAGGAATGGGGAAAGGTGGTATGTGTGTGTTAGGGTGGTATGTGTGTGTTAGGAATGGGGAAAGGTGGTATGTGGAAGTTAGAAATGGGGAAATGTCATCATGGGTGTTTTAGGACTGGGGAAAGTTGGTCATTTAGGAATGAGGAAAGGTGGTATGTGTGTGTCAGGAATGGGATAAGGTGGTATGTGGCTGTCAGAAATGGGGAAATGTCGTCATGGGGGTTTTAGGAATGGGGAAGGGTCGCCATGGGGGTGTTAGGAATTGTGAAAGGTGGTTACAGGGGGTGTTTGGAATTTGGAAAGGTGGTCACGGGCTGTTAGGAATGGGGAAAGGTTGTCATGGGGGTGTTAGGAATGGGGAATGGTGTTTACGGGGGTGTTAGGAATGTGGAAAGGTGGTATGTGTGTGTTAGGAATGGGGAAAGGTGGTATGTGGCGGTTACAAATGGTGAAATGTGGTATGTGGGTGTTAGCAATGGGGCAAGGTGTTCATGCGGGTGTTAGCAGTGGGGAAAGGTGGTCAGGGGGTGTTAGGAATGGGGAGTTGTGGTCACGGGGGTGTTAGGAATGAGGAAAGGTGGTATGTGGCTGTTACAAATGGTGAAAGGTGGTATGTGGGTGTTAGAAATGGGGCAAGGTGTTCATGCGGGTGTTTGAAATTGGGAAAGGTGGTATGTGGGTGTTAGGAATGAGGAAAGGTGGTCACGGAGTGTTAGTAATGGGGAAAGTGGTCATGGGGTGTTCGTAATGGGGAAAGTGTTTATGCGGGTGTTAGGAATGGGGAAAGGTGGTCATGGGGGTGTTAGTAATGGGGAAAGGTGGTATGTGGCTGTCAGGAATGTGGAAATATCATGGGGGTTTTAGGAATGGGGAAAGGTGGTCATGTGGGTGTTCAGAATGGGGAAAGGTGGTGTGCGTGTGTTACGAATGGGGAAGGGTTGTCATGGGAGTGTTAGGAATGGGGAAAGGCGGTCATGGGGGTGTTAGGAATGGAGACTGGTGTTTACGGGGGTGTTAGGAATGTGGAAAGGTGGTATGTGTGTGTTAGGAATGGGGAAAGGTGGTATGTGGCGGTTACAAATGGTGAAAGGTGGTATGTGGGTGTTAGCAATGGGGCAAGGTGTTCATGCGGGTGTTCAAACTGGGGAAAGGTGGTATGTGGGTGTTAGGAATGAGGAAAGTTGGTCACGGGGTGTTAGTAATGGGAAAAGTGGTCATGGCGTGTTCGTAATGGGGAAAGTGGTCATGAGGGTGTTAGGAATGGGGAAAGGTGGTCATGGGGTGTTAGGAATGGGGAAAGGTGTTTTTGTTGTGTTAGCAGTGGGGAAAGGTGGTCAGGGGGTGTTACGAATGGGGAGTGGTGGTCACGGGGGTGTTAGGAATGGGGAAAGGTGGTATGTGGCTGTTACAAATGGTGAAAGGTGGTATGTGGGTTTTAGAAATGGAGCAAGGTGTTCATGCATGTGTTTGAAATAGGGAAAGGTGGTATGTGGGTGTTAGGAATGAGGAAAGGTAGTCACGGAGTGTTAGTAATGGGGAAAGTGGTCATGGGGTGTTCGTAAAGGGGAAAGTGTTTATGCGGGTGTTAGGAATGGGGAAAGGTGGTCAAGGGGGTGTTAGTAATGGGGAAAGGTGGTCATCGGGGTGTTTAGAATGGTGAAAGGTGGTCACAGGGGGTTTTTGGAATATGGAAAGGTGGTCACGGGGTGTTAGGAAAGGGGAAAGGTTGTCAAGGGTGCGTTAGCAAAGGGGAATGGTGGTCATGGGGGTGTTAGGAATGGGGAAAGGTGGTATGTGTGTGTCAGGAATGGGGAAAGGTGGTATGTGGCTGTCAGGAATGGGGAAATGTCATCATGGGGTTTTAGGAATGGGGAAAGGTGGTCATGTGGGTGTTCAGAATGGGGAAAGGTGGTGTGCGTGTGTTAGGGATGGGGGAAGGCGGTCATGTGGCTGTTAGGATTGGGGAAATGTGGTATGTTGGTGTTAGAAATGGCGAATGGTGGTCATGGGGGTGTTAGGAATGGGGAAGGCTGTCATGGGTGTGTTAGGAATGGGGAAAGGTGGTCATTGGGTGTTAGCAATGTGGGAAGGTGGTATGTGGGTGTTTGGAATGGGGAAAGGTGTTTATGTTGTGTTAGCAATGGGGAAAGGTGTTCAGGGGGTGTTAGGAATGGGGAGTGGTGGTCACGGGGGTGTTAGGAATGGGGAAAGGTGGTATGTGGCTGTTACAAATGGTGAAAGGTGGTATGTGGGTGTTAGGAATGAGGAAAGGTGGTCACGGAGTGTTAGTAATGGGGAAAGTGGTCATGGGGTGTTCGTAATGGGGAAAGAGTTTATGCGGGTGTTAGGAATGGGGAAAGGTGGTCATGGGGGTGTTTGGAATGGTAAAAGGTGGTCACAGTGGGTGTTTGGAATAGGAAAGGTGGTCACGGGGTGTTAGGAATGGGGAAAGGTTGACATGGGTGTGTTAGGAAAGGGGAAAGGTGGTCATGGGAGTGTTAGGAATGAGGAAAGTTGGTCATGTGGGTGTTAGGAATGAGGAAAGGTGGTACGTGTGTGTCAGGAATGGGGAAAGGTGGTATGTGGCTGTCAGGAATGGGGAAATGTCATCATGGGGGTTTTAGGAATGGGAAAAGGTGGTCATGTGGGTGTTCAGAATGGGGAAAGGTGGTGTGCGTGTGTTAGGAATGGGGAAGGTTGTCATGGGAGTGTTAGGAATGGGGAAAGGCGGTCATGTGGGTGTTAGGATTGGGGAAATGTGGTATGTTGGTGTTAGAAATGGCGAATGGTGGTCATGGGGGTGTTAGGAATGGGGAAGGCTGTCATGGGTGTGTTAGGAATGGGGAAAGGTGGTCATTGGGTGTTAGCAATGTGGGAAGGTGGTATGTGGGTGTTTGGAATGGGGAAAGGTGTTTATGTTGTGTTAGCAATGGGGAAAGGTGGTCGGGGGGTGTTTGGAATGGGGAGTGGTGGTCACGGAAGTGTTAGGAATGGGGAAAGGTGGTATGTGGCTGTTACAAATGGTGAAAGGTGGTATGTGGGTGCTAGAAATGGGGCAAGGTGTTCATGCGGGTGTTTGAAATGGGGAAAGCTGGTATGTGGGTGTTAGGAATGAGGAAAGGTGGTCACGTAGTAATGGGGAAAGTGGTCATGGGGTGTTCGTAATGGGGAAAGTTTTTATGCGGGTGTTAGCAGTGGGGAAAGGTAGTCAGGGGGTGTTAGGAGTGGGGAGTGGTGGTCACGGGGGTGTTAGGAATGAGGAAAGGTGGTATGTGGCTGTTACAAATGGTGAAAGGTGGTATGTGGGTGTTAGAAATGGGGCAAGGTGTTCATGCGGGTGTTTGAAATTGGGAAAGGTGGTATGTGGGTGTTAGGAATGAGGAAAGGTGGTCACGGAGTGTTAGTAATGAGGAAAGTGGTCATGGGGTGTTCGTAATGGGGAAAGTGTTTATGCGGGTGTTAGGAATGGGGAATGGTGGTCATGGGGGTGTTAGTAATGGGGAAAGGTGGTATGTGGCTGTCAGGAATGTGGAAATGTCATCATGGGGGTTTTAGGAATGGGGAAAGGTGGTCATGTGGGTGTTCAGAATGGGGAAAGGTGGTGTGCGTGTATTACGAATGGGGATGGTTGTCATGGAGTGTTAGGAATGGGGAAAGGCGGTCATGGGGGTGTTAGGAATGGGGAACGGTGTTTACGGGGGTGTTAGGAATGTGGAAAGGTGGTATGTGTGTGTTAGGAATGGGGAAAGGTGGTATGTGGCGGTTACAAATGGTGAAAGGTGGTATGTGGGTGTTAGCAATGGGGCAAGGTGTTCATGCGGGTGTTCAAACTGGGGAAAGGTGGTATGTGGGTGTTAGGAATGAGGAAAGTTGGTCACGGGGTGCTAGTAATGGGAAAAGTGGTCATGGCGTGTTCGTAATAGGGAAAGTGGTCATGAGGGTGTTAGGAATGGGGAAAGGTGGTCATGGGGTGTTAGGAATGGGGAAAGGTGTTTTTGTTGTGTTAGCAGTGGGGAAAGGTGGTCAGGGGGTGTTACGAATGGGGAGTGGTGGTCACGGGGGTGTTAGGAATGGGGAAAGGTGGTATGTGGCTGTTACAAATGGTGAAAGGTGGTATGTGGGTTTTAGAAATGGAGCAAGGTGTTCATGCGGGTGTTTGAAATAGGGAAAGATGGTATGTGGGTGTTAGGAATGAGGAAAGGTGGTCACGGAGTGTTAGTAATGGGGAAAGTGGTCATGGGGTGTTCGTAATGGGGAAAGTGTTTATGCGGGTGTTAGGAATTGGGAAAGGTGGTCAAGGGGGTGTTAGTAATGGGGAAAGGTGGTCATCGGGGTATTTAGAATGGTGAAAGGTGGTCACAGGGGGTTTTTGGAATATGGAAAGGTGGTCACGGGGTGTTAGGAAAGGGGAAAGGTGGTCAGGGGGTGTTACGAATGGGGAGTGGTGGTCACGGGGGTGTTAGGAATGGGGAAAGGTGGTATGTGGCTGTTACAAATGGTGAAAGGTGGTATGTGGGTTTTAGAAATGGAGCAAGGTGTTCATGCGGGTGTTTGAAATAGGGAAAGGTGGTATGTGGGTGTTAGGAATGAGGAAAGGTGGTCACGGAGTGTTAGTAATGGGGAAAGTGGTCATGGGGTGTTCGTAATGGGGAAAGTGTTTATGCGGGTGTTAGGAATAGGGAAAGGTGGTCAAGGGGGTGTTAGTAATGGGGAAAGGTGGTCATCGGGGTGTTTAGAATGGTGAAAGGTGGTCACAGGGGGTGTTAGGAATGTAGAGAGGTGGTCATGTGGGTGATAGGAATGGGTAAAGTTAGTCATGTGGGTGTTAGGAATGAGGAAAGGTGGTATGTGTGTGTCAGGAATGGGGAAAGGTGGTATGTGGCTGTCAGGAATGGGGAAATGTCATCATGGGGGTTTTAGGAATGGGGAAAGGTGGTCATGTGGGAGTTCAGAATTGGGAAAGGTGGTGTGCGTGTGTTAGGAATGGGGAAAAGCGGTCATGTGGGTGTTAGGATTGGGGAAATGTGGTATGTTGGTGTTAGAAATGGCGAATGGTGGTCATGGGGGTGTTAGGAATGGGGAAGGCTGTCATGGGTGTGTTAGGAATGGGGAAAGGTGGTCATTGGGTGTTAGCAATGTGGGAAGGTGGTATGTGGGTGTTTGGAATGGGGAAAGGTGTTTATGTTGTGTTAGCAATGGGGAAAGGTGTTCAGGGGGTGTTAGGAATGGGGAGTGGTGGTCACGGGGGTGTTAGGAATGGGGAAAGGTGGTATGTGGCTGTTACAAATGGTGAAAGGTGTTATGTGGGTTTTAGAAATGGGGAAAGGTGTTCATGCGGGTGTTTCAAATGGGGAAAGGTGCTATGTGGGTGTTAGGAATGAGGAAAGGTGGTCACGGAGTGTTAGTAATGGGGAAAGTGGTCATGGGGTGTTAGTAATGGGGAAAGAGTTTATGCGGGTGTTAGGAATGGGGAAAGGTGGTCATGGGGGTGTTTGGAATGGTAAAAGGTGGTCACAGTGGGTGTTTGGAATAGGAAAGGTGGTCACGGGGTGTTAGGAATGGGGAAAGGTTGACATGGGTGTGTTAGGAAAGGGGAAAGGTGGTCATGGGAGTGTTAGGAATGAGGAAAGTTGGTCATGTGGGTGTTAGGAATGAGGAAAGGTGGTGGTGTGTGTCAGGAATGGGGAAAGGTGGTATGTGGCTGTCAGGAATGGGGAAATGTCATCATGGGGGTTTTAGGAATGGGGAAAGGTGGTCATGTGGGTGTTCAGAATGGGGAAAGGTGGTGTGCATGTGTTAGGAATGGGGAAAGGCGGTCATGTGGGTGTTCGGATTGGGGAAATGTGGTATGTTGGTGTTAGAAATGGCGAATGGTGGTCATGGGGGTGTTAGGAATGGGGAAGGTTGTCATGGGTGTGTTAGGAATGGGGAAAGGTGGTCATTGGGTGTTAGCCATGTGGGAAGGTGGTATGTGGGTGTTTGGAATGGGGAAAGGTGTTTATGTTGTGTTAGCAATGGGGAAAGGTGGTCAGGGGGTGTTTGGAATGGGGAGTGGGGGTCACGGAAGTGTTAGGAATGGGGAAAGGTGGTATGTGGCTGTTACAAATGGTGAAAGGTGGTATGTGGGTGCTAGAAATGGGGCAAGGTGTTCATGCGGGTGTTTGAAATGGGGAAAGCTGGTATGTGGGTGTTAGGAATGAGGAAAGGTGGTCACGTAGTAATGGGGAAAGTGGTCATGGGGTGTTTGTAATGGGGAAAGTGTTTATGCGGGTGTTAGCAGTGGGGAAAGGTGGTCATGGGGGTGTTTGGAATGGTAAAAGGTGGTCACAGTGGGTGTTTGGAATAGGAAAGGTGGTCACGGGGTGTTAGGAATGGGGAAAGGTTGACATGGGTGTGTTAGGAAAGGGGAAAGGTGGTCATGGGAGTGTTAGGAATGAGGAAAGTTGGTCATGTGGGTGTTAGGAATGAGGAAAGGTGGTACGTGTGTGTCAGGAATGGGGAAAGGTGGTATGTGGCTGTCAGGAATGGGGAAATGTCATCATGGGGGTTTTAGGAATGGGAAAAGGTGGTCATGTGGGTGTTCAGAATGGGGAAAGGTGGTGTGCGTGTGTTAGGAATGGGGAAGGTTGTCATGGGAGTGTTAGGAATGGGGAAAGGCGGTCATGTGGGTGTTAGGATTGGGGAAATGTGGTATGTTGGTGTTAGAAATGGCGAATGGTGGTCATGGGGGTGTTAGGAGTGGGGAAGGCTGTCATGGGTGTGTTAGGAATGGGGAAAGGTGGTCATTGGGTGTTAGCAATGTGGGAAGGTGGTATGTGGGTGTTTGGAATGGGGAAAGGTGTTTATGTTGTGTTAGCAATGGGGAAAGGTGGTCAGGGGTGTTTGGAATGGGGAGTGGTGGTCACGGAAGTGTTAGGAATGGGGAAAGGTGGTATGTGGCTGTTACAAATGGTGAAAGGTGGTATGTGGGTGCTAGAAATGGGGCAAGGTGTTCATGCGGGTGTTTGAAATGGGGAAAGCTGGTATGTGGGTGTTAGGAATGAGGAAAGGTGGTCACGTAGTAATGGGGAAAGTGGTCATGGGGTGTTCGTAATGGGGAAAGTGTTTATGCGGGTGTTAGCAGTGGGGAAAGGTAGTCTGGGGGTGTTAGGAGTGGGGAGTGGTGGTCACGGGGGTGTTAGGAATGAGGAAAGGTGGTATGTGGCTGTTACAAATGGTGAAAGGTGGTATGTGGGTGTTAGAAATGGGGCAAGGTGTTCATGCGGGTGTTTGAAATTGGGAAAGGTGGTATGTGGGTGTTAGGAATGAGGAAAGGTGGTCACGGAGTGTTAGTAATGGGGAAAGTGGTCATGGGGTGTTCGTAATGGGGAAAGTGTTTATGCGGGTGTTAGGAATGGGGAAAGGTGGTCATGGGGGTGTTAGTAATGGGGAAAGGTGGTATGTGGCTGTCAGGAATGTGGAAATGTCATCATGGGGATTTAGGAATGGGGAAAGGTGGTCATGTGGGTGTTCAGAATGGGGAAAGGTGGTGTGCGTGTATTACGAATGGGGATGGTTGTCATGGGAGTGTTAGGAATGGGGAAAGGCGGTCATGGGGGTGTTAGGAATGGGGAATGGTGTTTACGGGGGTGTTAGGAATGTGGAAAGGTGGTATGTGTGTGTTAGGAATGGGGAAAGGTGGTATGTGGCGGTTACAAATGGTGAAAGGTGGTATGTGGGTGTTAGCAATGGGGCAAGGTGTTCATGCGGGTGTTCAAACTGGGGAAAGGTGGTATGTGGGTGTTAGGAATGAGGAAAGTTGGTCACGGGGTGTTAGTAATGGGAAAAGTGGTCATGGCGTGTTCGTAATGGGGAAAGTGGTCATGAGGGTGTTAGGAATGGGGAAAGGTGGTCATGGGGTGTTAGGAATGGGGAAAGGTGTTTTTGTTGTGTTAGCAGTGGGGAAAGGTGGTCAGGGGGTGTTACGAATGGGGAGTGGTGGTCACGGGGGTGTTAGGAATGGGGAAAGGTGGTATGTGGCTGTTACAAATGGTGAAAGGTGGTATGTGGGTTTTAGAAATGGAGCAAGGTGTTCATGCGGGTGTTTGAAATAGGGAAAGGTGGTATGTGGGTGTTAGGAATGAGGAAAGGTGGTCACGGAGTGTTAGTAATGGGGAAAGTGGTCATGGGGTGTTCGTAATGGGGAAAGTGTTTATGCGGGTGTTAGGAATAGGGAAAGGTGGTCAAGGGGGTGTTAGTAATGGGGAAAGGTGGTCATCGGGGTGTTTAGAATGGTGAAAGGTGGTCACAGGGGGTTTTTGGAATATGGAAAGGTGGTCACGGGGTGTTAGGAAAGGGGAAAGGTTGTCAAGGGTGCGTTAGCAAAGGGGAATGGTGGTCATGGGGGTGTTAGGAATGTAGAGAGGTGGTCATGTGGGTGATAGGAATGGGTAAAGTTGGTCATGTGGGTGTTAGGAATGAGGAAAGGTGGTATGTGTGTGTCAGGAATGGGGAAAGGTGGTATGTGGCTGTCAGGAATGGTGAAATGTCATCATGGGAGTTTTAGGAATGGGGAAAGGTGGTCATGTGGGAGTTCAGAATTGGGAAAGGTGGTGTGCGTGTGTTAGGAATGGGGAAAAGCGGTCATGTGGGTGTTAGGATTGGGGAAATGTGGTATGTTGGTGTTAGAAATGGCGAATGGTGGTCATGGGGGTGTTAGGAATGGGGAAGGCTGTCATGGGTGTGTTAGGAATGGGGAAAGGTGGTCATTGGGTGTTAGCAATGTGGGAAGGTGGTATGTGGGTGTTTGGAATGGGGAAAGGTGTTTATGTTGTGTTAGCAATGGGGAAAGGTGTTCAGGGGGTGTTAGGAATGGGGAGTGGTGGTCACGGGGGTGTTAGGAATGGGGAAAGGTGGTATGTGGCTGTTACAAATGGTGAAAGGCGTTATGTGGGTTTTAGAAATGGGGAAAGGTGTTCATGCGGGTGTTTCAAATGGGGAAAGGTGCTATGTGGGTGTTAGGAATGAGGAAAGGTGGTCACGGAGTGTTAGTAATGGAGAAAGTGGTCATGGGGTGTTAGTAATGGGGAAAGAGTTTATGCGGGTGTTAGGAATGGGGAAAGGTGGTCATGGGGGTGTTTGGAATGGTAAAAGGTGGTCACAGTGGGTGTTTGGAATAGGAAAGGTGGTCACGGGGTGTTAGGAATGGGGAAAGGTTGACATGGGTGTGTTAGGAAAGGGGAAAGGTGGTCATGGGAGTGTTAGGAATGAGGAAAGTTGGTCATGTGGGTGTTAGGAATGAGGAAAGGTGGTACGTGTGTGTCAGGAATGGGGAAAGGTGGTATGTGGCTGTCAGGAATGGGGAAATGTCATCATGGGGGTTTTAGGAATGGGGAAAGGTGGTCATGTGGGTGTTCAGAATGGGGAAAGGTGGTGTGCGTGTGTTAGGAATGGGGAAAGGCGGTCATGTGGGTGTTCGGATTGGGGAAATGTGGTATGTTGGTGTTAGAAATGGCGAATGGTGGTCATGGGGGTGTTAGGAATGGGGAAGGTTGTCATGGGTGTGTTAGGAATGGGGAAAGGTGGTCATTGGGTGTTAGCCATGTGGGAAGGTGGTATGTGGGTGTTTGGAATGGGGAAAGGTGTTTATGTTGTGTTAGCAATGGGGAAAGGTGGTCAGGGGGTGTTTGGAATAGGGAGTGGTGGTCACGGAAGTGTTAGGAATGGGGAAAGGTGGTATGTGGCTGTTACAAATGGTGAAAGGTGGTATGTGGGTGCTAGAAATGGGGCAAGGTGTTCATGCGGGTGTTTGAAATGGGGAAAGCTGGTATGTGGGTGTTAGGAATGAGGAAAGGTGGTCACGTAGTAATGGGGAAAGTGGTCATGGGGTGTTCGTAATGGGGAAAGTGTTTATGCGGGTGTTAGCAGTGGGGAAAGGTGGTCAGGGGGTGTTAGGAATGGGGAGTGGTGGTCACGGGGGTGTTAGGAATGAGGAAAGGTGGTATGTGGCTGTTACAAATGGTGAAAGGTGGTATGTGGGTGTTAGAAATGGGGCAAGGTGTTCATGCGGGTGTTTGAAATTGGGAAAGGTGGTATGTGGGTGTTAGGAATGAGGAAAGGTGGTCACGGAGTGTTAGTAATGGAGAAAGTGGTCATGGGGTGTTCGTAATGGGGAAAGTGTTTATGCGGGTGTTAGGAATGGGGAAAGGTGGTCATGGGGGTGTTAGTAATGGGGAAAGGTGGTATGTGGCTGTCAGGAATGTGGAAATGTCATCATGGGGGTTTTAGGAATGGGGAAAGGTGGTCATGTGGGTGTTCAGAATGGGGAAAGGTGGTGTGCGTGTGTTACGAATGGGGAAGGGTTGTCATGGGAGTGTTAGGAATGGGGAAAGGCGGTCATGGGGGTGTTAGGAATGGGGAATGGTGTTTACGGGGGTGTTAGGAATGTGGAAAGGTGGTATGTGTATGTTGAGAATGGGGAAAGGTGGTCACGTAGTAATGGGGAAAGTGGTCATGGGGTGTTTGTAATGGGGAAAGTGTTTATGCGGGTGTTACCAGTGGGGAAAGGTGATCAGGGGGTGTTAGGAATGGGGAGTGGTGGTCACGGGGGTGTTAGGAATGAGGAAAGGTGGTATGTGGCTGTTACAAATGGTGAAAGGTGGTATGTGGGTGTTAGAAATGGAGCAAGGTGTTCATGCGGGTGTTTGAAATGGGGAAAGGTGGTATGTGGGTGTTAGGAATGAGGAAAGGTGGTCACGGAGTGTTAGTAATGGGGGAAGTGGTCATGGGGTGTTCGTAATGGGGAAAGTGTTTATGCGGGTGTTAGGAATGGGGAAAGGTGGTCATGGGGGTGTTAGTAATGGGGAAAGGTGGTCATGGGGGTGTTTGGAATGAGGAAAGGTGGTCACGGGGTGTTAGTAATGGGGAAAGTGGTCATGGGGTGTTCGTAATGGGGAAAGTGTTTATGCGGGTGTTAGGAATAGGGAAAGGTGGTCAAGGGGGTGTTAGTAATGGGGAAAGGTGGTCATGGGGGTGTTTGGAATGGTGAAAGGTGGTCACAGTGGGTGTTTGGAATAGGAAAGGTGGTCACAGGGTGTTAGGAATGGGGAAAGGTTGACATGGGTGTGTTAGGAATGGGGAAAGGTGGTCATGGGGGTGTTAGGAATGAAGAAAGTTGGTCATGTGGGTGTTAGGAATGAGGAAAGGTGGTACGTGTGTGTCAGGAATGGGGAAAGGTGGTATGTGGGTGTTCAGAATGGGGAATGGTGGTGTGCGTGTGTTACGAATGGGGAAGGGTTGTCATGGGAGTGTTAGGAATGGGGAAAGGCGGTCATGGGGGTGTTAGGAATGGGGAATGGTGTTTACGGGGGTGTTAGGAATGTGGAAAGGTGGTATGTATGTGTTAGGAATGGGGAAAGGTGGTATGTGGCGGTTACAAATGGTGAAAGGTGGTATGTGGGTTTTAGCAATGGGGCAAGGTGTTCATGCGGGTGTTCAAAATGGGGAAAGGTGGTATGTGGGTGTTAGGAATGAGGAAAGGTGGTCACGGGGTGTTAGTAAAGGGAAAAGTGGTCATGGCGTGTTCGTAATGGGGAAAGTGGTCATGAGGGTGTTAGGAATGGGGAAAGGTGGTCATGGGGGTTTTAGGAATGGGGAAAGTTGTTTATGTTGTGTTAGCAATGGAGAAAGGTGGTCAGGGGGTGTTAGGAATGGGGAGTGGTGGTCACGGGGGTGTTAGGAATGGGGAAGGGTGGTTTGTTGCTGTTACAAATGGTGAAAGGTGGTATGTGGGTGTTAGAAATGGGGCAAGGTGTTCATGCGGGTGTTTGAAATGGGGAAAGGTGGTATGTGGGTGTTAGGAATGAGGAAAGGTGGTCACGGAGTGTTAGTAATGGGGAAAGTGGTCATGGGGTGTTCGTAATGGGGAAGGTGTTTATGCGGGAGTTAGGAATGGGAAAAGGTGGTCATGGGGGTGTTAGGAATGGGTAAGGTTGGTCATGTGGGTATTAGGAATGAGGAAAGGTGGTATGTGTGTGTCAGGAATGGCATAAGGTGGCATGTGTCTGTCAGAAATGGGGAAATATCGTCATGGAGATTTTAGGAATGGGGAAGGGTGGCCATGGGGTGTTAGGAATTGTGAAAGGTGGTCATGGGGTGTTGTAATGGGGAAGGGTTGTCATGGGTGTGTTAGGAATGGGGAAAGGTGGTCGTGGGGGTGTTAGGAATGGGGCAAGGTGGTATGTGGGTGTTAGGAATGAGGAACGGTGGTCACAGGGTGATAGAAATGGGGAAAGTGGTCATGGGGTGTTCGCAATAGGGAAAGTGTTTATGAGGGTATTAGGAATGGGGAAAGGTGGTCATGGGGGTGTTAGTAATGGGCAAAGGTGGTATGTGGGTGTTAGGAATGGGGAAAGGTTGTCATGGTTGTGTTAGGAATGGGGAAAGGTGGTAATGGGGGTGTTAGGAATGTGGAGAGGTGGTCATGTGGGTGATAGGAATGGCTAAAGTTGGTCATGTGGGTGCTAGGAGTGAGGAAAGGTGGTACGTAGGTGTTTGGAATGGGGAAAGGTGGTCATGGGGGTGTTAGGATTGGTGAAAGGTGGTCACAGGGGGTGTTTGGAATGGTGAAAGGTGGTCACGGTG
This sequence comes from Mobula birostris, assembly GCF_030028105.1. NCBI lineage: Eukaryota > Metazoa > Chordata > Chondrichthyes > Myliobatiformes > Myliobatidae > Mobula > Mobula birostris. Next base: position 99,917,169 of record NC_092375.1, read on the forward strand.
TGTTAGGAATGGGGAAGGGTACTCATGGGGGTGTTAGGAATGTGGAGAGGTGGCATGTGGGTGTTAGGAATGCAGAAAGGTGTTTACGCTATGTGTTAGTAATGGGAAAAGTTGGTCATGAAGGTGTTTGGAATGTGGAAAGGTGGTCACGGAGTGTTTGGAATGGGGAAAGGTGGTCATTGGGCTGTTAGGAATGTGAAACGGTGGTGTGTGGGTGTTAGGAATTGGGAAACGTGTCTATAGTGTGTTAGGAATGGGGAATGGTGGTTACGGGGCTGTTAGGAATGTGAAACGGTGGTATGTGGCTGTTAGGAATGGGGAAAGGTGTTTATGGTGTGTTAGCAATGGGGAAAGGTGGTCATGGGAGTGTTAGGAACGGGGAATGGTGGTATGTGGCTGTTAGAAATGGGGAAAGGTGTTCATGCGGGTGTTTGAAACGGGGCAAGGTGGTATGTGGGTGTTAGGAATGAGGAAAGGTGGTCACGGGGTCATAGTAATGGGGAAAGTGGTCATGAGGGTGTTAGAAATGGGGAAAAGTGGTCATGGGGGTTTTAATAATGGGGATAGTTGGTCATGGGGGTGTTAGAAATGGGGAATAGTGGTCATGGGGGTGTTAGGAATGGTGAAAGGTGGTCACAGGGGGTGTTTGGAATAGGGAAAGGTGGTCAGGGGTGTTAGGAATGGGGAAAGGTGGTCATGGGGGTGTTAGAAATGTGGAGAAGTGGTCATGTGGGTGATAGGAATGGGTAAAGTTGGTCATGGGGGTGTTAGGAATGAGGAAAGGTGGTATGTGTGTGTCAGGAATGGGGAAAGGTGGTATGTGGCTGTCAGAAATGGGGAAATGTCGTCATGGGGGTTTTAGGAATGGGGAAAAGTGGTATGTGTGTGTTAGGAATGGGAAAGGTGGTATATGGCTGTTACAAATGGTGAAAGGTGGTGTGTGGGTGTTAGAAATAGGGCATGGTGTTCATGCAGGTGTTTGAAATGGGGAAAGGTGGTCATGTGGGTGTTAGGAATGAGGAAAGGTGGTACGTGGGTGTTAGAAATGGGGACAAGTGGTAACGGGGTGTTAGTAATGGGAAAGTGGTCATGGGGTGTTCGTAATGGGGAAAGTGGCCATGAGGGTGTTAGTAATGGGGAAAGTTGGTCATGGGGGTGTTAGTAATGGGGTAAGTTGGTCATGGGAGTGATAGGAATGGGGAAAGTTGGTCACGGGGTGTTTGGAATGGGGAAGGGTTGTCATGGGTGTGTTAGGAATGGGGAAAGGTGGTATGTGGGTGTTAGGAATGGGGAAAGGTGTTTACGGTGTGTTAGCAATGGGGAAAGGTGGTCATGGGGGTGTTTGGAATGGGGAATGGTGGTCACGGGGGTGTTAGGAATGTGGAGAGGTGGTCATGTGGGTGATAGGAATGGGTAAAGTTGGTCATGTGGGTTTTAGGAATGAAGAAAGGTGGTATGTGTGTGTCAGGAATGGGGCAAGGTGGTATGCGGCTGTCCGAAATGGGGAAATGTCGTCATGGCGGTTTTAGGAATGGGAAAAGGTGGTCATGTGGGTGTTCAGAAAGGGGAAAGGTGGTGTGCGTGTGTTAGGAATGGGGAAGGGTTGTCATGGGTGTGTTAGGAATGGGAAAGGCGGTCATGGGGGTGTTAGGATTGGGGAAATGTGGTATGTTGGTGTTCGAAATGGGGAATGGTGGTCATGGAGGTGTTAGGAATGGGGAAGGTTGTCATGGGTGTGTTAGGAATGGGGAAAAGTGGTAATTGGGTGTTAGGAATGTGGAAAGGTGGTATGTGGCTGTTAGGAATGAAGAAATGTGGTCATGGGGGTGTTCGGAATGGGGAATGGTTGTCACGGGGGTGGTTGGAATGGGGAAAGGTGGTTGTGGCTGTTAAAAATGGTGAAAGGTGGTATGTGGGTCTTAGAAATGGGGCAAGGTGTTCATGCAGGTGTTCGAAATGGGGAAAGGTGGTATGTGGGTGTTAGGAATGAGGAAAGGTGGTCATGGGGTGTTAGTAATGGGGAAAGTGGTCATGGGGTGTTCGTAATGGGGAAAGTGGTCATGAGGGTGTTAGGAATGGGGAAAGGTGGTCACAGGGGGTGTTTGGAATAGGGAAAGGTGGTCACGGGGTGTTAGGAATGGGGAAAGGTTGTCATGGGTGTGCTAGGAAAGGGGAAAGGTGGTCATGGGGGTGTTAGGAATGTGGAGAGGTGGTCATGTGGGTGATAGGAATGGGTAACGTTGGTCATGTGGGTGTTAGGAATGAGGAAAGGTGGTATGTGTGTGTCAGGAATGGGGAAAGGTGGTATGTGGCTGTCAGAAATGGGGAAATGTCGTCATGGGGTTTTTAGGAATGGGGAAAGGTGGTCATGTGGGTGTTCAGAATGGGGAAAGGTGGTGTGCGTGCGTTAGGAATGGGGAAGGGTTGTCATGGGAGTGTTAGGAATGGGGAAAGGCGGTCATGGGGGTGTTAGAATTGGGGAAATGTGGTATGTTGGTGTTAGAAATGGTGAATAGTAGTCATGGGGGTGTTAGGAATGGGGAAGGTTGTCATGGGTGTGTTAGGAATGGGGAAAGGTGGTCATTGGGTGTTAGCATTGTGGGAAGGTGGTATGTGGGTGTTTGGAATGGGGAAAGGTGTTTACGCTGTGTGTTAGCAATGGGGAAAGGTGGTCATGGGGGTGTTTGGAATGGGGAAAGTTGGTCATAGGGATGTTCGGAATGGGGAAAGGTGGTCATGTGGGTGTTCTGAATGGGGAAACGTGGTGTGTAGGTGTTAGGATTGCGGAAAGGTAGTCATGTGGGTGTCAGGAATGGGGAAATGTGGTCATGGGGTTGTTAGAAATGGGGAAATGCGGTCATGGGGGTGTTAGGATTGGGGAAAGGTCGTATGTTGGTGTTAGAAAAGGGGAATGGTGGTCATGGTGGTGTTAGGAATGGTGAAATGTGGTCATGGGTTTATTAGGAATGGTGAAAGGTGGTCACGGGGTGTTTGGAATGGGGAAGGGTTGTCATGGGTATATTAGGAATGGGGAAAGGTGGTCATGGGGGTGTTAGGAATGTGGAAAGGTGGTATGTGGGTGTTAAGAATGGGGAAAGGTTTTAACGGTGTGATAGCAATGGGGAAAGGTGGTCATGGGGGTATTTGGAATGGAGAATGGTGGTTACGGGGCTGTTAGGAATCGGAAAAGGTGGTATGTGTGTGTTAGGAGTGGGGAAAGGTGGTATGTGGCTGTTCCAAATGGTGAAAGGTGGTATGTGGGTGTTAGAAATGGGGCAAGGTGTTCATGCGGGTGTTTGAAATGCGGAGAGGTGGTATGTGGGTGTTAGGAATGAGGAGAGGTGGTACGTGGGTGTTAGGAATGGGAAAAGGTGGTATGTGTGTATTAGGAAATGGGAAAGGTGGTATGTGGCTGTTAGAAATGGGGAAATGTTGTCATGGTTGTTTTAAGAATGGGGTAAGTTGGTTATGGGTGTTTTAGGAATGGGGAAAGGTGGTCATGGGGGTGTTAGGAATGGGGATAGTTGGTATGTGGGTGTAAGGAATGAGGAAAGGTGGTCACGGGGTGTTAGTAATGGGGAAAGTGGTCATGGGGTGTTTGTAATGTGGAAAGTGGTCATGGGGTGTTTTTAATGGGGATAGTGGTCATGAGGGTGTTCAGGATGGGGAAAGGTGGTCATGGGAGTTTTAGGAATGGGGAATGGTGGTCACGGGGGTGTTAGGATTGTGGAAAGGTGGTATGTGTGTGTTAGGGATGGGGAAAGGTGGTCATGGGGGTGTTAGGAATGGGGATAGTTGGTATGTGGGTGTAAGGAATGAGGAAAGGTGGTCACGGGGTGTTAGTAATGGGGTAAGTGGTCATGGGGTGTTCGTAATGGGGAAAGTGTTTATGTGGCTGTTAGAAATGGGAAAATGTCACCATGGTTGTTTTAAGAATGGGGTAAGTTGGTCATGGGAGTGTTAGGAATGGGGAAAGGTGGTCATGGGGGTGTTAGGATTGGTGAAAGGTGGTCAGAGGGGGTGTTTAGAATTGTGAAAGGTGGTTACGGTGTGTTAGAAATGGGGAAGGGTACTCATGGGGGTGTTAGGAATGTGGCGAGGTGGTATGTGGATGTTAGGAATGCAGAAAGGTGTTTACGCTGTGTGTTAGAAATGGGGAAAGGTGGTCATGGGGGTGTTTAGAATGGGGAAAGTTGGTCATGGGGATGTTAGGAATGGGGAAAGGTGGTCATGTGGGTGTTCGGAATGGGGAAACGTGGTGTGTAGGTGTTAGGATTGCGGAAAGGTAGTCATGTGGGTGTCAGGAATGGGGAAATGTGGTCATGAGGGTGTTAGGAATGAGGAGTGGTCGTCATGTGGGTGATAGGAATGGGTAAAGTTGATCATGTGGGTATTAGGAATGAGGAAAGGGGGTATGTGTGTGTCAAGAATGGGGAAAGGTGGTATATCGCTGTCAGAAATGGGGAAATGTCAGCATGGGGGTTTTAGGAATGGGGAAGGGTGGCCATGGAGGTGTTATGAATGGTGAAAGGTGGTCACAGGGGGCGTTTCAAATGGGGAAAGGGGAAAGGTGGTAATGGGGGTGTTAGGAATGTGGAGAGGTGGTCATGTGGGTGATAGGAATGGCTAAAGTTGGTCATGTGGGTGCTAGGAATGAGGAAAGGTGGTACGTAGGTGTTAGGAATGGGGAAAGGTGGTACGTGTGTGTTAGGAAATGGGAAAGGTGGTATGTGGCTGTTAGAAATGGGGAAATGTCATGGTTGTTTTAAGAATGGGGTAAGTTGGTCATGGGAGTGTTAGGAATGGGGAAAGGTGGTCATGGGGGTGTTAGGATTGGTTAAAGGTGGTCACAGGGGGTGTTTGGAATGGTGAAAGGTGGTCACGGTGTGTTAGGAATGTGGAGAGGTGGCATGTGGGTGTTAGGAATGCAGAAAGGTGTTTACGCTATGTGTTAGTAATGGGAAAAGTTGGTCATGAAGGTGTTTGGAATGTGGGAAGGTGGTCACGGAGTGTTTGGAATGGGGAAAGGTGGTCATTGGGCTGTTAGGAATGTGAAACGGTGGTGTGTGGGTGTTAGGAATTGGGAAACGTGTTTATAGTGTGTTAGGAATGGGGAATGGTGGTTACGGGGCTGTTAGGAATGTGAAATGGTGGTATGTGGCTGTTAGGAATGGGGAAAGGTGTTTATGGTGTGTTAGCAATGGGGAAAGGTGGTCATGGGAGTGTTAGGAATGGGGAATGGTGGTATGTGGCTGTTAGAAATGGGGAAAGGTGGTATGTGGCTGTTAGGAATGGGGAAAGGTGTTTATGGTGTGTTAGCAATGGGGAAAGGTGGTCATGGGAGTGTTAGGAACGGGGAATGGTGGTATGTGGCTGTTAGAAATGGGGAAAGGTGGTATTTGGCTGTTAGAAATGGGGAAAGGTGGAATGTGGATGTTAGAAATGGGGAAAGGTGTTCATGCGGGTGTTCGAAACGGGGCAAGGTGGTATGTGGGTGTTAGGAATGAGGAAAGGTGGTCACGGGGTCATAGTAATGGGGCAAGTGGTCATGAGGGTGTTAGGAATGGGGAAAAGTGGTCATGGGGGTTTTAATAATGGGGATAGTTGGTCATGGGGGTGTTAGAAATGGGGAATAGTGGTCATGGGGGTGTTAGGAATGGTGAAAGGTGGTCACAGGGGGTGTTTGGAATAGGGAAAGGTGGTCAGGGGTGTTAGGAATGGGGAAAAGTGGTCATGGGGGTGTTAGAAATGTGGAGAAGTGGTCATGTGGGTGATAGGAATGGGTAAAGTTGGTCATGTGGGTGTTAGGAATGAGGAAAGGTGGTATGTGTGTGTCAGGAATGGGGAAAGGTGGTATGTGGCTGTCAGAAATGGGGAAATGTCATCATGGGGGTTTTAGGAATGGGGAAAAGTGGTATGTGTGTGTTAGGAATGGGAAAGGTGGTATGTGGCTGTTACAAATGGTGAAAGGTGGTATGTGGGTGTTAGAAATAGGGCATGGTGTTCATGCAGGTGTTTGAAATGGGGAAAGGTGGTCATGTGGGTGTTAGGAATGAGGAAAGGTGGTACGTGGGTGTTAGAAATGGGGACAAGTGGTCACGGGGTGTTAGTAATGGGAAAGTGGTCATGGGGTGTTCGTAATGGGGAAAGTGGCCATGAGGGTGTTAGTAATGGGGAAAGTTGGTCATGGGGGTGTTAGTAATGGGGTAAGTTGGTCATGGGAGTGATAGGAATGGGGAAAGTTGGTCACGGGGTGTTTGGAATGGGGAAGGGTTGTCATGGGTGTGTTAGGAATGGGGAAAGGTGGTATGTGGGTGTTAGGAATGGGGAAAGGTGTTTACGGTGTGTTAGCAATGGGGATAGGTGGTCATGGGGGTGTTTGGAATGGGGAATGGTGGTCACGGGGGTGTTAGGAATGTGGAGAGGTGGTCATGTGGGTGATAGGAATGGGTAAAGTTGGTCATGTGGGTTTTAGGAATGAAGAAAGGTGGTATGTGTGTGTCAGGAATGGGGCAAGGTGGTATGCGGCTGTCAGAAATGGGGAAATGTCGTCATGGTGGTTTTAGGAATGGGAAAAGGTGGTCATGTGGGTGTTCAGAAAGGGGAAAGGTGGTGTGCGTGTGTTAGGAATGGGGAAGGGTTGTCATGGGTGTGTTAGGAATGGGAAAGGCGGTCATGGGGGTGTTAGGATTGGGGAAATGTGGTATGTTGGTGTTCGAAATGGGGAATGGTGGTCATGGAGGTGTTAGGAATGGGGAAGGTTGTCATGGGTGTGTTAGGAATGGGGAAAAGTGGTAATTGGGTGTTAGGAATGTGGAAAGGTGGTATGTGGGTGTTTGGAATGGGGAAAGGTGTTTATGGATGGTCATGGGGGTGTTAGGAATGGTGAAAGTTGGTATGTGGGTGTTAGGAATGGGGAAAGGTAGTCCTGTGGGTGTCAAGAATGGGGAAATTTGGTCTTGGGGTGCCAGTAATGGGGAAAGGTGGTCATGGGGGTATTAGGGTAGGGGAAAGTTGGTATGTTGGTGTTAGAAATGGGGAATGGTGGTCTTGGGGCTGTTAGGAATGGGGAAAGGTGGTCATGGGGGTGTTAGGAATGGGGAATGGTGGTCATCGGGTTGTTAGGAATGGGGAAAGGTGGTCATGGGGGTGTGAGGATTGGGGAAAGGTGGTATGTTGGTGTTAGAAAAGGGGAATGGTGGTCATAGGGGTGTTATGAATGGGGAAGGGTTGTCATGGGTGTGTTAGGAATGGGGAAAGGTCATCATGGGGTTGTTTGGAATGTGGAGAGGTGGTATGTGGGTGGTAGGAATGGGGAAAGGTGTTTACGGTGTGTTAGCAATGGGAAAAGGTGGACATGGGGGTGTTTGGAATGGGGAATAGTGGTCACGGGGGTGTTAGGAATGGGGAAAGGTGGTATGTGTGTGTTAGGAATGGAGAAAGGTGGTATGTGGCTGTTAGAAATGGAAAATTGTCATCATGGGAGTTTTAGAAATGGGGAAAGTTGGTTATGGGGATGTTAGGAATGGGGAAAGGTGGTCATGTGGGTGTTCAGAATGGGGAAAGGTGGTCATTGGGGTCTTAGAAATGTGGAAAGGTGTTATGTTGGTGTTAGGAATGGGGAATGGTGGTCATGGGGTTGTTAAGAATGTGGAGAGGTGGTATGTGTGTGTTAAGAATGGGGAAAGGTGTTTACGGTGTGTTAGCAATGGGGAAAGGTGGTCATGGGGATGTCAGGAATGGGGACTGGTGGTCACGGTGATGTTAGGAATAGGGAAAAGTTGTCATGGGAGTGTAAGGAATAGGGAATGTTGGTAATGGGGGTGTTAGGAATGGGAAAGATGGTTATGGGGGTGTTAGGAATGGTGAAAGTTGGTAAGTGGGTGTTACGAATGGGGAAAGGTAGTCATGTGGGTGTCAGGAATGGGGAAAGGTGGTCATCGGGTGTTAGAAAAGGGGAAATGTGGTCATGGGGTTGTTAGGAATGGGGAAAGTGGTCATGGGGTGTAGGAATGGTGAAAGGTTGTCATGAGTGTGTTAAGAATGCAGGAAGGTGGTCATGGGGGTGTCAGGAATGGGGAAATGCAGTCATGGGGGTGTTAGGAATGGGGAAAGGCGGTTACGGGGGTGTTAGGAATGGGGAAAGGTGGTCATGTGGGTGTTAGGAATGGGGAAAGGTGGTATGTGGGTGTTAGGAATGGTGAAAGTTGGTAAGTGGGTGGTACGAATGGGGAAAGGTAGTCATGTGGGTGTCAGGAATGGGGAAAGGTGGTCATGGGGTGTTAGAAATGGGGAAATGTGGTCATGGGGGTGTTAGGAATGGGGAAAGGTGTTCATGGGGTTGTTAGGAATGGGGAAAGGTGGTCATGGGGTGTTAGGAATGGGGAAAGGTGGTCATGAGGTGTTAGGAATGGGGAAAGGCGGTTACGGGGGTGTTTGGAATGGGGAAAGGTGGTCATGTGGGTGTTAGGAATGTGGAAAGGTGGTATGTGGGTGTTAGAAATGGGGAAAGGTGTTCATGCGGGTGTTCGAAATGGGGAAAAGTGGTATTTGGGTGTTAGGAATGAGGAAAGGTGGTCACGGGGTGTTAGTAATGGGGAAAGTGGTCATTGCTTGTTCGTAATGAAGGAGGTGGTCATGAGGGTGTTAGTAATGGGGAAAGTTGGTCATGGGAGTGTTAGGAATGGGGAAAGATGGTCATGGGGGTGTTAGGATTGGTGAAAGGTGGTCACAGGGGGTGTTTGGAATGGTGAAAGGTGGTCACGGGGTGTTAGGAATAGGGAAGGGTTGTCATGGGTGTGTTAGGAATGGGGAAAGGTGGTCATGTGGGTGTTAGGAATGGGGAAAGGCGATTACGGGGGTGTTAGGAATGGGGAAAGATGGTCATGTGGGTGTTAGGAATGGGGAAAGGTGGTATGTGGGTGTTAGGAATGGTGAAAGTTGGTAACTGAGTGGTACGAATGGGGAAAGGTAGTCATGTGGGTGTCAGGAATGGGGAAAGGTGGTCATGGGGTGTTAGAAATGGGGAAATGTGGTCATGGGGGTGTTAGGAATGGGGAAAGGTGTTCATGTGGGTGTTTGGAATGTGGAAAGGTGGTATGTGGGTGTTAGAAATGGGGAAAGGTGTTCATGCGGGTGTTCGAAATGGGGAAAAGTGGTATTTGGGTGTTAGGAATGAGGAAAGGTGGTCACGGGGTGTTGGTAATGGGGAAAGTGGTCATGGCTTGTTCGTAATGAAGGAGGTGGTCATGAGGGTGTGAGTAATGGTGAAAGTTGGTAAGTGGGTGGTACGAATGGGGAAAGGTAGTCATGTGGGTGTCAGGAATGGGGAAAGGTGGTCATGGGGTGTTAGAAATGGGGAAATGTGGTCATGGGGGTGTTAGGAATGGGGAAAGGTGTTCATGGGGTCGTTAGGAATGGGGAAAGGTGGTCATGGGGTGTTAGGAATGGGGAAAGGTGGTCATGAGGTGTTAGGAATGGGGAAAGGCGGTTAAGGGGGTGTTTGGAATGGGGAAAGGTGGTCATGTGGGTGTTAGGAATGTGGAAAGGTGGTATGTGGGTGTTAGAAATGGGGAAAGGTGTTCATGCGGGTGTTCGAAATGGGAAAAAGTGGTATTTGGGTGTTAGGAATGAGGAAAGTTGGTCACGGGGTGTTAGTAATGGGGAAAGTGGTCATTGCTTGTTCGTAATGAAGGAGATGGTCATGAGGGTGTTAGTAATGGGGAAAGTTGGTCATGGGAGTGTTAGGAATGGGGAAAGGTGGTCATGGGGGTGTTAGGATTGGTGAAAGGTGGTCACAGGGGGTGTTTGGAATGGTGGAAGGTGGTCACGGGGTGTTAGGAATGGGGAAGGGTTGTCATGGGTGTGTTAGGAATGGGGAAAGGTGGTCATGGGGGTGTTAGGAATGGGGAAAGGCGGTTACGGGGGTGTTAGTAATGGGGAAAGGTGGTCATGTGGGTGTTAGGAATGGGGAAAGGTGGTATGTGGGTGTTAGGAATGGTGAAAGTTGGTAAGTGAGTGGTACAAATGGGGAAAGGTAGTCATGTGGGTGTCAGGAATGGGGAACGGTGGTCATGGGGTGTTAGAAATGGGGAAATGTGGTCATGGGGGTGTTAGGAATGGGGAAAGGTGTTCATGGGGTTGTTAGGAATGGGGAAAGGTGGTCATGGGGTGTTAGGAATGGGGAAAGGTGGTCATGGGGTGTTAGGAATGGGGAAAGGTGGTTGCGGGGGTGTTTGGAATAGGGAAAGGTGGTCATGTGGGTGTTTGGAATGTGGAAAGGTGGTATGTGGGTGTTAGAAATGGGGAAAGGTGTTCATGCGGGTGTTCGAAATGGGGAAAAGTGGTATTTGGGTGTTAGGAATGAGGAAAGGTGGTCACGGGGTGTTGGTAATGGGGAAAGTGGTCATGGCTTGTTCGTAATGAAGGAGGTGGTCATGAGGGTGTGAGTAATGGGGAAAGTTGGTCATGGGAGTGTTAGGAATGGGGAAAGGTGGTCATGGGGGTGTTAGGATTGGTGAAAGGTGGTCACAGGGGGTGTTTGGAATGGTGAAAGGTGGTGACGGGGTGTTAGGAATGGGGAAGGGTTGTCATGGGTGTGTTAGGAATGGGGAAAGGTGGTCATGGGGGTGTTAGGAATGTGGAGAGGTGGTATGTGGGTGTTAGGAATGGGGAAAGGTGTTTACGCTGTGTGTTATCAATGGGGAAAAGTGGTCATGGGGGTGTTAGAAATGTGGAATGGTGGTCATCGGGTTGTTAGAAATGGGGAATGGTGGTCATGGGGGTGTTGGGAATGGGGAAAGGTGGTATGTGGGTGTTAGAAATGGGGAAAGGTGTTCATGCAGGTGTTCGAAATGGGGAAATGTGGTATTTGGGTGTTGGGAATGAGGAAAGGTGGTCACGGCGTGTTAGTAATGGGGAAAGTGGTCATGGCGTGTTCGTAATGAAGTAGGTGGTCATGAGGGTGTTAGGAATGGGGAAAGGTGGTTATGGGGTGTTAGTAATGGGGAAAGTTGGTCATGGGAGTGTTAGGAATGGGGAACAGTAGTTTTGTGGGTGTTAGAAATGGGGAAAGGTGGTCATGTGGGTGTTAGAAATGGGGAAAGGTGTTCATGCGGGTGTTCGAAATGGGAAAAAGTGGTATTTGGGTGTTAGGAATGAGGAAAGTTGGTCACGGGGTGTTAGTAATGGGGAAAGTGGTCATTGCTTGTTCGTAATGAAGGAGGTGGTCATGAGGGTGTTAGTAATGGGGAAAGTTGGTCATGGGAGTGTTAGGAATGGGGAAAGGTGGTCATGGGGGTGTTAGGATTGGTGAAAGGTGGTCACAGGGGGTGTTTGGAATGGTGGAAGGTGGTCACGGGGTGTTAGGAATGGGGAAGGGTTGTCATGGGTGTGTTAGGAATGGGGAAAGGTGGTCATGGGGTTGTTAGGAATGGGGAAAGGCGGTTACGGGGGTGTTAGTAATGGGGAAAGGTGGTCATGTGGGTGTTAGGAATGGGGAAAGGTGGTATGTGGGTGTTAGGAATGGTGAATGTTGGTAAGTGAGTGGTACGAATGGGGAAAGGTGGTCATGGGGTGTTAGAAATGGGGAAATGTGGTCATGGGGGTGTTAGGAATGGGGAAAGGTGTTCATGGGGTTGTTAGGAATGGGGAAAGGTGGTCATGGGGTGTTAGGAATGGGGAAAGGTGGTTACGGGGGTGTTTGGAATAGGGAAAGGTGGTCATGTGGGTGTTTGGAATGTGGAAAGGTGGTATGTGGGTGTTAGAAATGGGGAAAGGTGTTCATGCGGGTGTTCGAAATGGGGAAAAGTGGTATTTGGGTGTTAGGAATGAGGAAAGGTGGTCACGGGGTTTTGGTAATGGGGAAAGTGGTCATGGCTTGTTCGTAATGAAGGAGGTGGTCATGAGGGTGTGAGTAATGGGGAAAGTTGGTCATGGGAGTGTTAGGAATGGGGAAAGGTGGTCATGGGGGTGTTAGGATTGGTGAAAGGTGGTCACAGGGGGTGGTTGGAATGGTGAAAGGTGGTGACGGGGTGTTAGGAATGGGGAAGGGTTGTCATGGGTGTGTTAGGAATGGGGAAAGGTGGTCATGGGGGTGTTAGGAATGTGGAGAGGTGGTATGTGGGTGTTAGGAATGGGGAAAGGTGTTTACGCTGTGTGTTATCAATGGGGAAAAGTGGTCATGGGGGTGTTAGAAATGTGGAATGGTGGTCATCGGGTTGTTAGAAATGGGGAATGGTGGTCATGGGGGTGTTGGGAATGGGGAAAGGTGGTATGTGGGTGTTAGAAATGGGGAAAGGCGTTCATGCAGGTGTTCGAAATGGGGAAATGTGGTATTTGGGTGTTGGGAATGAGGAAAGGTGGTCACGGCGTGTTAGTAATGGGGAAAGTGGTCATGGCGTGTTCGTAATGAAGTAGGTGGTCATGAGGGTGTTAGGAATGGGGAAAGGTGGTTATGGGGCGTTAGTAATGGGGAAAGTTGGTCATGGGAGTGTTAGGAATGGGGAACAGTAGTTTTGTGGGTGTTAGAAATGGGGAAAGGTGTTATGTGGGTGTTAGAAATGGGGAAAAGTGGTCATGGGGGTATTAGAAATGGGGAAAGGTGGTCATGGGGGTGTTATTAATGGGGAAAGTTGGTCATGGCGGTGTTAGGAATGGGGAAATGTTTTTATGGTGTGTTAGCAATGGGGAAAGGTGGTCATGGGGGTGTTAGAAATGGGGAAAGGTGGTCATCGGGTTGTTAGGAATGGGGAACGGCGGTGATGGGGGTGTTAGGGTTGGGGAAAGGTGGTATGTTGGTGTTAGAAATGGGGAATGGTGGTCATGTGGGTGTTAGGAATGGGGAAAGGTGGTATATGGGTGTTATAATTGGGGAAAGATGTTCATGTGGGTGTTCGAAATGGGGAAAGGTGGTATGTGGGTGATAGAAAGGAGGAATGGTAGTCACGGGTGTTAGTAATGGGGGAAGTGGTCATAGCGTGTTCGTAATGAAGGACGTGGTCATGAGGGTGTTAGGAATGGGGAAAGATGGTCATGGGAGTGTTAGTAATGGGGAAAGTTGGTCATGGGAGTTTTAGGAATGGGAAAAGGTGGTCATGGGGGTGTTAGGATGGTGAAAGGTGGTCACAGGGGGTGTTTGGAATGGTGAAAGGTGGTTACGGTGTGTTAGGAATGGGGAAGGGTTGTCATGGGTGTGTTAGGAATGGGGAAAGCTGGTCACGGGGGTGTTAGGAATGTGGAGAGGTGGTATGTGGCTGTTAGAAATGCCGAAATGTCATCATGGGTGCTTTAGGAATGGTGAAGGTGGTCATGTGGGTGTCAGGAATGGGGAAAGGTTGTCATGGGGTTGTTAGAAATGGGGAATGGTGGTCATAGGGGTTTACGGAATGGGGAACAGTGGTTTTGTGGGTGTTAGAAATGGGGAAAGGTGGTCATGCGGGTGTTAATAATGGGGAAAGTTGGTCATGGGGGCGTTAGGAATGGGAAAAGGTGGTCATGGGGGTGCTAGGATTGGGGAAAGGTGGTATGTGGGTGTTAGGAATGGGGAAATGTTTTTATAGTGTGTTAGCAATGGGGAAAGGTGGTCATGCGGGTGTTAGAAATGGGGAATGGTGGGCATGGAGGTGTTAGTAATGGGGAAAGGTGGTCATGTGGGTGTTAGGAATGGGGAAAGGTGGTATGTGGGTGTTAGAATTGGGGAAAGGTGTTCATGCGGGTATTCGAAATGGGGAAAGGTGGTATGTGGGTGTTAGGAATGATGAAAGGTGGTCACGGGGTGTTAGTAATGCGGAAAGTGGTCATGGGGTGTTCGTAATGAAGGAGGTGGTCATGAGGGTGTTAGGAATGGGAAAGGGTAGTCATGGGAGTGTTAGTAATGGGGAAAGTTGGTCATGGGAGTGTTTGGAATGGTGAAAGGTGGTCACGGGGTGTTAGGAATGGGGAAGGGTTGTCATGGGTGTGTTAGGAATGGGGAAAGGAGGTCATGGGGGTGTTAGTAATGGGGAAAGTTGATCATGAGGGTGTTAGGAATGGTGAAGGTGGTCATGTGGGTGTCAGGAATGGGGAAAGGTTGTCATGGGGTTGTTAGAAATGGGGAATGGTGGTCATAGGGGTGTATGGAATGGGGAACGGTGGTTTTGTGGGTGTTAGAGATGGGGAAAGGTGGTCATGCGGGTGTTAATAATGGGGAAAGTTGGTCATGGGGGCGTTAGGAATGGGAAAAGGTGGTCATGGGAGTGCTAGGATTGGGGAAAGGTGGTATGTGGGTGTTAGGAATGGGGAAATGTTTTTATGGTGTGTTAGCAATGGGGAAAGGTGGTCATGCGGGTGTTAGAAATGGGGAATGGTGGTCATGGAGGTGTTAGTAATGGGGAAAGGTGGTCATATGGGTGTTAAGAATGGGGAAAGGTGGTATGTGGGTGTTAGAATTGGGGAAAGGTGTTCATGCGGGTATTCGAAATGGGGAAAGGTGGTATGTGGGTGTTAGGAATGATGAAAGGTGGTCACGGGGTGTTAGTAATGCGGAAAGTGGTTATGGGGTGTTCGTAATGAAGGAGGTGGTCATGAGGGTGTTAGGAATGGGAAAGGGTGGTCATGGGTGTGTTAGTAATGGGGAAAGTTGGTCATGGGAGTGTTTGGAATGGTGAAAGGTGGTCACGGGGTGTTAGGAATGGGGAAGGGTTGTCATGGGTGTGTTAGGAATGGGGAAAGGAGGTCATGGGGGTGTTAGTAATGGGGAAAGTTGATCATGAGGGTTTTTGGAATGGGGAAAGGTGGGCACGGAGTGTTAGGAATGGGGAAAGGTGGTCATTGGGGTGTTAGGAATGGAGAATCGTGGTTACAGGGGTGTTAGGAATGCGGAAAGTTGCTATGTGTGTGTTAGGAATGGGGAAAGATTGTATGTGGCTGTTAGAAATGGGGAAAGGTGGTATGTGGGTGTTAGGAATGAGGATAGGTGGTCACAGGGTCTCAGTAATGGGGATATTGGTCATGGGGTGTTAATAATGGGGATAGTTGGTCATGGGGGTGTTAGGAATGGAGAAAGTTGGTCATAGGGGTGTTAGGAATGGTGAAAGGTGGTCACAGGGGGTGTTTGAAATGGGGAAGGGTGGTCACGGGGTATTAGGAATGGGGAAAGGTTTTCATGGGTGTGTTAAGAATGGGGAAAGGTGGTCATGGGGGTGTTAGGAATGTGGAGAGGTGGTCATGTGGGTGATAGGGATGGGTAAAGTTAGTCATGTGGGTGTTAGGAATGAGGAAAGGTGGTATGTGTGTATTAGGAATGGGGAAAGGTGGTATGTGGCTGTCAGAAATGGGGAAATGTCATCATGGGGGTTTTAGGACTGTGGAAAGTTGGTCATTGGGGTGTAAGGAATGGGGAAAGGTGGTCATGTGGGTGTTCAGAATGGGGAAAGGCGGTGTGTGGGTGTTAGGAATGGGGAAAGGTAGTCATGTGGGTGTCAGGAATGGGGAAAGGTTGTCATGGGTTGTTAGAAATAGAGAAAGGTGGTCATGGGGTGTTAGGAATGGGGAAAGGTGGTCATATGGGTGTTACGAATGGGGAAAGGTGGTGTGTGGGTGTTAGAAATGTGGAAAGGTATTCATGCGCGTGTTAGAAATGGGGAAAGGTGGTGTGTGGGTGTTAGGAATGGGGAAAGGTATTCATGTGGGTGTCAGGAATGGGGAAGGGTGGTCATGGGGTTGTTAGAAATGGGGAATGGTGGTCATGGGGGTGTTAGGAATGGGGAAAGGAGGTTATGTGGGTGTTAGAAATGGGGAAAGGTGGTATGTGGGTGTTAGAAATGGAGAAAGGTGATCATGGGGGTGTTAGGAATGGCGAAGTTGGTCATGGGGGAGTTAAGAATGGGGAAAGGTGGTCATGTGAGTGTTAGAAATGGGGAAAGCTGGTCATGGGAGTGTTAGGAATGGGGACAGGTTGTCATGGGTGTGTTAGAAATGTGCCAAGGTACTCATGGGGGTGTTACTAATGGGGAAAGTTGGTCATGGGGGTGCTAGGATTGGGGAAAGGTGGTCATTGGGGTGTGTGGAATGTGGAAAGGTGGTATGTGGGTGTTAGGAATGGGGAAATGTTTTTACGGTGTGTTAACAATGGGGAAAGGTGGTCATGGGCGTGTTAGGAATGTGGAATGCTGGTCACGGGGGTGTTAGGAATGGGGAAAGGTGATATGTGTGTGTTAGGAATGGGGAAAGGTGGTATGTGGCTGTTAGAAATGGGGAATGGTGGTACTTGGGTGTTAGGAATGAGGAAAGGTGTTCACGGGGTGTTACTAATGGAGAAAGTGGTCATGTGGTGTTCGTAATGGGGAAAGTAGTCATGGGGCGTTCGTAATGGGAAAAGTGGTCATGAGGGTGTTAGGAATGAGGAATGGTAGTCATGTGGGTGTCAGGAATGGGGAAAGGTGGTCATGGGGTTGTTAGAAATGGGGAAAGGCGGTCATGGGGATGTTAGTATTGGGGAAAGGTGGTATGTTGGTGTTAGAAAAGGGGAATGGTGGTCATGGGGGTGTTATAAATGGGGAAGGGTTGTCATGGGTGTGTTAGGAATGGGGAAAGGTCATCATGGGGGTGTTTGGAATGTGGAGAGGTGGTATGTGGGTGGTAGGAATGGGGAAAGGTGTTTACGGTGTGTTAGCAATGGGGAAAGGTGGACATGGGGATGTTTGGAATGGGGAATAGTGGTCACGGGGGTGTTAGGAATGGGGAAAGGTGGTATGTGTGTGTTAGGAATGGGGAAAGGTGGTATGTGGCTGTTAGAAATGGAAAATTGTCATCATGGGAGTTTTAGAAATGGGGAAAGTTGGTCATGGGGATGTTAGAAATGGGGAAAGTTGGTCATGGGGTGTTCAGAATGGGGAAAGGTGGTCTTTGGGGTCTTAGAAATGTGGAAAGGTGGTATGTTGGTGTTAGGAATGGGGAATGGTGTTTACGGTGTCTTAGCAATGGGGAAAGGTGGTCATGGTGGTGTTAGGAATGGGGAAAGGTGGTCATGGGGGTGTTAGGAATGGGGAAAGTTGGTCATGCAGTATTAGGAATGGGGAAAGGTGTTCATATGCGTGTTAGGAATGGTGAAAGGTGGTCACAGGGGCTGTTTGGAATGGAGAAAGGTGTTCGTTGGGTGTTAGGAATGGGGAAAGGTTGCCATGGGCATGTTAGGAATGGGGAAAGGTGGTCATGGGGGTGTTAGGAATGTGGAGAGGTGGTATGTGGGTGTTACGAATGGGGAAAAGTGTTTACGGTGTGTTAGCAATGGGGAAAGGTGGTCCTGGCGGTGTTAGGACTGGGGAATGGTGGTCACAGGGGTGTTAGGAATGGGGAAAGGTGGTATGTGTGTGTTCGGAATGGGGAAAGATGGTATGTGGCTGTTAGAAATGGGGAAATGTCATCTTGGGCATTTTACGAATGGGGAAAGCCAGTCATGTGGGTGTTCAGAATGCGGAAGGGTGGTGTGTGGGTGTTTGGAATGTGGATAGGTAGTCATGTGGGTGTCAGGAATGGGGAAAGGTGGTCATGGGGTTGTTAGAAATGGGGAAAGGTGGTCATGGGGGTGTTAGGAATGGGGAAAGTTGGTATGTGGGTGATAGCAGTGGGGAAAAGTGGTCATGGGTGTGTTCGAAATGGGGAATGGTGTTCATGCGGGTGTTCGAAATGGGGAAAGGTGGTATGTGGGTGTTAGGAATGTGGAAAGGTGGTCACGGGGTGTTAGTAATGGGGAAAGGTGGTCATGTGGGTGTTAGAAATGGGGAAAGGTGTTCATGCGGGTGTTCGAAATGGGGAAAGGTGGTATGTGGGTGTTAGTAATGGGGAACAGTGGTCATGGGGGTGTTAGTAATGGGGAAAGTTGGTCATGGGAGTGTTAGGAATGGGCACATGTGGACATGGGGATGTTAGGAATGGTGAAAGGTGATCACAGGGGGTGTTTGGAATGGTGAAAGGTGGTCACGGGGTGTTAGGAATGGCGACAGGTTGACATGGATGTGTTAGAATTGGGGAAAGTTGGTCATGGGGGTGTTTGGAATGGGGAATGGTCGCCACGGGGGTGTTGGGAATGGGGAAAGGTGGTATGTGTGAGTTAAGAATGGAGAAAAGTGTTATGTGGAAGTTAGAAATGGGGAAATGTTATCATGGGTGTTTTAGGAATGGGGAAGGTGGTCATGTGGGTGGTCAGAATGGGGAAAGATGGTGTGTGGGTGTTAGGAATGGGGAAAGGTATTCATGTGGGTGTCAGGAATGGGGAAAGGTGGTCATGGGGTTGTTAGAAATGGGGAAAGGTGGTCAAGGGGGTGTTAGGAATGGGGAAAGGTGGTGATGTGGGTGTTCAGAATGCGGAAGGGTGGTATGTGGGTCTTTGGAATGTGGATAGGTAGTCATGTGGGTGTCAGGAATGGGGAAAGGTGGTCATGGGGGTGTTAGGAATGGGGAAAGGTGGTCATGTGGGTGTTAGGAATGGAGAAAGTTGGTATATGGGTTTTAGAAATGGGGAATGGTGTTCATGCAGGTGTTCGAAATGGGGAAAGGTGATATGTGGGTGTTAGGAATGGGGAAAGATTGTCATGGGTATGTTAGGAATGGGGTAAGGTGGTCATGTGGGTGTTAGGAATGGGGAAAGGTGGTCATGTGGGTGTTAGGATTGGGGAAAGGTGGTATGTGGGTGTTAGAAATGGGGAAAGGTGTTCATGCGGGTGTTCGAAATGGGGACAGGTGGTATGTGGGTGTTAGGAATGAGGAAAGGTGGTCACTGGGTGTTAGTAATGGGGAAAGTGGTCATGGGGTGTTCGTAATGGGGAAAGTGGTCATGAGGGTGTGAGGAATGGGGAAAGGTGGTCATGGGGGTGTTAGTAATGGGGAAAGTTGGTCATGGGAGTGTTACGAATGGGGAAAGGTGGTCATGGGGGTGTTAGGAATGGTGAAAGGTGATTACAGGGGGTGTTTGGACTGGTGAAAGGTGGTCACGGGGTGTTTGGACAGGCAACAGGTTGTCATGGATGTGTTAGGAATGGGGAAAGTTGGTCATTGGGGTGTTAGGAATGGGGAATGTTCATCACGGGGGTGTTAGAACTGGGGAAAGGTGGTATGTGTGTGTTAGGAATGGAGAAAGGTGGTATGTGGGTGTTAGAAATGGGGAAATATCATCATGGGTGTTTTGGGAATGGGGAAGGCGGTGATGTAGGTGTTAGAAAAGGGGAATGGTGGTCATGGGGGTGTTATAAATGGGGAAGGGTTGTCATGGGTGTGTTAGGAATGGGGAAAGGTCGTCATGGGGGTGTTTGGAATGTGGAGAGGTGGTATGTGGGTGGTAGGAATGGGGAAAGGTGTTTACGGTGTGTTAGCAATGGGGAAAGGTGGACATGGGGATGTTTGGAATGGGGAATAGTGGTCACGGGGGTGTTAGGAATGGGGAAAGGTGGTATGTGTGTGTTAGGAATGGGGAAAGGTGGTATGTGGCTGTTAGAAATGGAAAATTGTCATCATGGGAGTTTTAGAAATGGGGAAAGTTGGTCATGGGGATGTTAGAAATGGGGAAAGTTGGTCATGGGGTGTTCAGAATGGGGAAAGGTGGTCTTTGGGGTCTTAGAAATGTGGAAAGGTGGTATGTTGGTGTTAGGAATGGGGAATGGTGTTTACGGTGTCTTAGCAATGGGGAAAGGTGGTCATGGTGGTGTTAGGAATGGGGAAAGGTGGTCATGGGGGTGTTAGGAATGGGGAAAGTTGGTCATGCAGTATTAGGAATGGGGAAAGGTGTTCATATGCGTGTTAGGAATGGTGAAAGGTGGTCACAGGGGCTGTTTGGAATGGAGAAAGGTGTTCGTTGGGTGTTAGGAATGGGGAAAGGTTGCCATGGGCATGTTAGGAATGGGGAAAGGTGGTCATGGGGGTGTTAGGAATGTGGAGAGGTGGTATGTGGGTGTTACGAATGGGGAAAAGTGTTTACGGTGTGTTAGCAATGGGGAAAGGTGGTCCTGGTGGTGTTAGGACTGGGGAATGGTGGTCACAGGGGTGTTAGGAATGGGGAAAGGTGGTATGTGTGTGTTCGGAATGGGGAAAGATGGTATGTGGCTGTTAGAAATGGGGAAATGTCATCTTGGGGATTTTACGAATGGGGAAAGCCAGTCATGTGGGTGTTCAGAATGCGGAAGGGTGGTGTGTGGGTGTTTGGAATGTGGATAGGTAGTCATGTGGGTGTCAGGAATGGGGAAAGGTGGTCATGGGGTTGTTAGAAATGGGGAAAGGTGGTCATGGGGGTGTTAGGAATGGGGAAAGTTGGTATGTGGGTGATAGCAGTGGGGAAAGGTGGTCATGGGTGTGTTCGAAATGGGGAATGGTGTTCATGCGGGTGTTCGAAATGGGGAAAGGTGGTATGTGGGTGTTAGGAATGTGGAAAGGTGGTCACGGGGTGTTAGTAATGGGGAAAGGTGGTTATGTGGGTGTTAGAAATGGGGAAAGGTGTTCATGCGGGTGTTCGAAATGGGGAAAGGTGGTATGTGGGTGTTAGTAATGGGGAACAGTGGTCATGGGGGTGTTAGTAATGGGGAAAGTTGGTCATGGGAGTGTTAGGAATGGGGACATGTGGACATGGGGATGTTAGGAATGGTGAAAGGTGATCACAGGGGGTGTTTGGAATGGTGAAAGGTGGTCACGGGGTGTTAGGAATGGCGACAGGTTGACATGGATGTGTTAGAATTGGGGAAAGTTGGTCATGGGGGTGTTTGGAATGGGGAATGGTCGTCACGGGGGTGTTGGGAATGGGGAAAGGTGGTATGTGTGAGTTAAGAATGGAGAAAAGTGTTATTTGGAAGTTAGAAATGGGGAAATGTTATCATGGGTGTTTTAGGAATGGAGAAGGTGTCATGTGGGTGGTCAGAATGGGGAAAGATGGTGTGTGGGTGTTAGGAATGGGGAAAGGTATTCATGTGGGTGTCAGGAATGGGGAAAGGTGGTCATGGGGTTGTTAGAAATGGGGAAAGGTGGTCAAGGGGGTGTTAGGAATGGGGAAAGGTGGTGATGTGGGTGTTCAGAATGCGGAAGGGTGGTATGTGGGTCTTTGGAATGTGGATAGGTAGTCATGTGGGTGTCAGGAATGGGGAAAGGTGGTCATGGGGTTGTTAGAAATAGGGAAAGGTGTTCATGGGGGTGTTAGGAATGGGGAATGTTGGTATGTGGGTAATAGCAGTGGGGAAAGGTGGTCATGGGGGTGTTAGGAATGGGGAAAGGTGGTCATGTGGGTGTTAGGAATGGAGAAAGTTGGTATATGGGTGTTAGAAATGGGGAATGGTGTTCATGCAGGTGTTCGAAATGGGGAAAGGTGGTATGTGGGTGTTAGGAATGGGGAAAGATTGTCATGGGTATGTTAGGAATGGGGTAAGGTGGTCATGTGGGTGTTAGGAATGGGGAAAGGTGGTATGTGGGTGTTAGAAATGGGGAAAGGTGTTCATGCGGCTGTTCGAAATGGGGACAGGTGGTATGTGGGTGTTAGGAATGAGGAAAGGTGGTCACTGGGTGTTAGTAATGGGGAAAGTGGTCATGGGGTGTTCGTAATGGAGAAAGTGGTCATGAGGGTGTTAGGAATGGGGAAAGGTGGTCATGGGGGTGTTAGTAATGGGGAAAGTTGGTTATGGGAGTGTTCGGAATGGGGAAAGGTGGTCATGGGGGTGTTAGGAATGGTGAAAGGTGATCACAGGGGGTGTTTGGAATTGTGAAAGGTGGTCACGGTGTGTTAGAAATGGCGACTGGTTGTCATGGAGGTGTTAGGAATGGGGAAAGTTGGTCATGGGGGTGTTTGGAAAGGGGAATGGTTGTCACGGGGGTGTTGGGAATGGGGAAAGGTGGTATGTGTGTGTCAGGAATGGAGAAAGGTGGTATGTGGGTGTTAGAAATGGGGAAATGTCATCATGGGTGTTTTAGGAATGGGGAAGGTGGTCATGTGGGTGGTCAGAATGGGGAAAGATGGTGTGTGGGTGTTAGGAATGGGGAAAGGTGGTCATGTGGGTGTTCAGAATGCGGAAGGGTGGTGTGTGGGTGTTTGGAATGTGGATAGGTAGTCATGTGGATGTCAGGAATGGGGAAAGGTGGTCATGGGTTTGTTAGAAATGGGGAAATATCATCATGGGGATTTTAAGAATGGGGAAAGGTGGTATGTGTGTGTTAGGAATGGAGAAAGGTGGTATGTGGGTGTTAGAAATGGGGAAATGTCATCATGGGTGTTTTAGGAATGGGGAAAGTGGTCATGTGGGTGGTCAGAATGGGGAAAGATGGTGTGTGGGTGTTAGGAATGGGGAAAGGTGGTCATGTGGGTTTTCAGAATGCGGAAGGGTGGTGTGTGGGTGTTTGGAATGTGGATAGGTAGTCATGTGGGTGTCAGGAATGGGGAAAGGTGGTCATGGGGTTGTTAGAAATGGGGAAAGGTGTTCATGGGGGTGTTAAGAATGGGGAAAGTTGGTATGTGGGTGATAGCAGTGTGGAAAGGTGGTCATGGGGGTGTTAGGAATGGGGAAAGGTGGTCATGTGGGTGTTAGGAATGGGGAAAGTTGGTATATGGGTGTTAGAAATGGGGAATGGTGTTCATGCAGGTGTTCGAAATGGGGAAAGGTGGTATGTGGGTATTAGGAATGAGGAAAGGTGGTCACGGGGTGTTAGTAATGGGGAAATTGGTCATGGGGTGTTTGTAATGGGGAAAATGGTCACGAGGGTGTTAGGAATGGGAAAAGTTGGTCGGGGTATTAGGAATGGGGACAGGTGTTCATGGGGGTGTTAGGAATGGTGAAAGGTGGTCACAGGTGGTGTTTGGAATGGGGAAAGGTGGTCACAGGGGGTGTTTGGAATGGGGAAAGGTGTTCATTGGGTGTTAGGAATGGGGAAAGATTGTCATGGGTATGTTAGGAATGGGGAAAGGTGGTCATGTGGGTGTTAGAAATGGGGAATGGTGTTCATGCGGGTGTTCGAAATGGGGAAAGGTGGTATGTGGGTGATAGGAATGAGGGAAGGTGGTCACTGGGTGTTAGTAATGGGGAAAGTGGTCATGGGGTGTTCGTAATGGGGAAAGTGGTCATGAGGGTTTTAGGAATGGGGAAAAGTGGTCATAGGGGTGTTAGTAATGGGGAAAGTTGGTCATGGGAGTGTTCGGAATGGGGAAAGGTGGTCATGGGGGTGTTAGGAATGGTGAAAGGTGATCACAGGTGGTGTTTGGAATTGTGAAAGGTGGTCACGGGGTGTTAGGAATGGCGACTGGTTGTCATGGAGGTGTTAGGGATGGGGAAAGTTGGTCATGGGGGTGTTTGGAATGGGGAATGGTCGTCACGGGGGTGTTGGGAATGGGGAAAGGTGGTATGTGTGTGTTAGGAATGGAGAAAGGTGGTATGTGGGTGTTAGAAATGGGGAAGTGTCATCATGGGTGTTTTAGGAATGGGGAGGGTGGTCATGTGGGTGGTCAGAATGGGGAAAGATGGTGTGTGGGTGTTAGGAATGGGGAAAGGTGGTCATGTGGGTGTTCAGAATGCGGAAGGGTGGTGTGTGGGTGTTTGGAATGTGGATAGGCAGTCATGTGGGTGTCAGGAATGGGGAAAGGTGGTCATGGGGTTGTTAGGAATGGGCAAAGTTGGTATGTGGGTGATAGCAGTTGGGAAAGATTGTCATGGGGGTGTTAGGAATGGGGAAAGGTGGTCATGTGGGTGTTAGGAATGGGGAAAGGTGGTATGTGGGTGTTAGAAATGGGGAAAGGTGTTCATGCAGGTGTTCGAAATGGGGAAAGGTGGTATGTGGGTGTTAGGAATGAGGACAGGTGGTCACGGGGTGTTAGGAATGGGGAAAGGTGGTCATGGGTGTGTTAGTAATGGGGAAAGTTGGTCATGCAGTATTAGGAATGGGGAAAGGTGTTCATAATCGTGTTAGGAATGGTGAAAGGTGGTCACAGGGGCTGTTTGGAATGGAGAAAGGTGTTCGTTGGGTGTTAGGAATGGGGAAAGGTTGCCATGGGCATGTTAGGAATGGGGAAAGGTGGTTATGGGGGTGTTAGGAATGTGGAGAGGTGGTATGTGGGTGTTAGGAATGGGGAAAAGTGTTTACGGTGTGTTAGCAATGGGGAAAGGTGGTCCTGGCGGTGTTAGGACTGGGGAATGGTGGTCACGGGGGTGTTAGGAATGGGGAAAGGTGGTATGTGTGTGTTCAGAATGGGGAAAGGTGGTATGTGGCTGTTAGAAATGGGGAAATGTCATCATGGGTATTTTACGAATGGGGAAAGCCAGTCATGTGGGTGTTCAGAATGCGGAAGGGTGGTATGTGGGTGTTTGGAATGTGGATAGGTAGTCATGTGGGTGTCAGGAATGGGGAAAGGTGGTCATGGGGTTGTTAGAAATGGGGAAAGGTGATCATGGGGGTGTTAGGAATGGGGAAAGTTGGTTTGTGGGTGATAGCAGTGGGGAAAGGTGGTCATGGGTGTGTTCGAAATGGGGAATGGTGTTCATGCGGGTGTTCGAAATGGGGAAAGGTGGTATGTGGGTGTTAGGAATGTGGAAAGGTGGTTACGGGGTGTTAGTAATGGGGAAAGGTGGTCATGTGGGTGTTAGAAATGGGGAAAGGTGTTCATGCGGGTGTTCGAAATGGGGAAAGGTGGTATGTGGGTGTTAGGAATGAGGAAAGGTGGTCACTGGGTGTTAGTAATGGGGAAAGTGGTCATGGGGTGTTCGTAATGGGGAAAGTGGTCATGAGGGTGTTAGGAATGGGGAACAGTGGTCATGGGGGTGTTAGTAATGGGGAAAGTTGGTCATGGGAGTGTTAGGAATGGGGACATGTGGACATGGGGATGTTAGGAATGGTGAAAGGTGATCACAGGGGGTGTTTGGAATGGTGAAAGGTGGTCACGGGGTGTTAGGAATGGCGACAGGTTGACATGGATGTGTTAGAATTGGGGAAAGTTGGTCATGGGGGTGTTTGGAATGGGGAATGGTCGTCACGGGGGTGTTGGGAATGGGGAAAGGTGGTATGTGTGAGTTAAGAATGGAGAAAAGTGTTATGTGGAAGTTAGAAATGGGGAAATGTTATCATGGGTGTTTTAGGAATGGGGAAGGTGTCATGTGGGTGGTCAGAATGGGGAAAGATGGTGTGTGGGTGTTAGGAATGGGGAAAGGTATTCATGTGGGTGTCAGGAATGGGGAAAGGTGGTCATGGGGTTGTTAGAAATGGGGAAAGGTGGTCAAGGGGGTGTTAGGAATGGGGAAAGGTGGTGATGTGGGTGTTCAGAATGCGGAAGGGTGGTATGTGGGTCTTTGGAATGTGGATAGGTAGTCATGTGGGTGTCAGGAATGGGGAAAGGTGGTCATGGGGGTGTTAGGAATGGGGAAAGGTGGTCATGTGGGTGTTAGGAATGGAGAAAGTTGGTATATGGGTTTTAGAAATGGGGAATGGTGTTCATGCAGGTGTTCGAAATGGGGAAAGGTGATATGTGGGTGTTAGGAATGGGGAAAGATTGTCATGGGTATGTTAGGAATGGGGTAAGGTGGTCATGTGGGTGTTAGGAATGGGGAAAGGTGGTCATGTGGGTGTTAGGATTGGGGAAAGGTGGTATGTGGGTGTTAGAAATGGGGAAAGGTGTTCATGCGGGTGTTCGAAATGGGGACAGGTGGTATGTGGGTGTTAGGAATGAGGAAAGGTGGTCACTGGGTGTTAGTAATGGGGAAAGTGGTCATGGGGTGTTCGTAATGGGGAAAGTGGTCATGAGGGTGTGAGGAATGGGGAAAGGTGGTCATGGGGGTGTTAGTAATGGGGAAAGTTGGTCATGGGAGTGTTACGAATGGGGAAAGGTGGTCATGGGGGTGTTAGGAATGGTGAAAGGTGATTACAGGGGGTGTTTGGACTGGTGAAAGGTGGTCACGGGGTGTTTGGACAGGCAACAGGTTGTCATGGATGTGTTAGGAATGGGGAAAGTTGGTCATTGGGGTGTTAGGAATGGGGAATGTTCATCACGGGGGTGTTAGGACTGGGGAAAGGTGGTATGTGTGTGTTAGGAATGGAGAAAGGTGGTATGTGGGTGTTAGAAATGGGGAAATATCATCATGGGTGTTTTGGGAATGGGGAAGGCGGTGATGTAGGTGTCAGGAATGGGGAAAGGTGGTCATAGGGTTGTTAGAAATGGGGAAAGGTGGTCATGGGGGTGTTAGGAATGGGGAAAGGTGGTTATGTGGGTGTTAGAAATGGGGAAAGGTGGTCATGTGAGTGTTAGAAATGGGGAAAGCTGGTCATGGGAGTGTTAGAAATGGGGAAAGCTGGTCATGGGAGTGTTAGGAATGGGGACAGGTTGTTATGGGTGTGTTAGAAATGTGGAAAGGTAGTCATGGGGGTGTTACTAACGGGGAACGTTGGTCATGGGGGTGCTAGGATTGGGGAAAGGTGGTCATTGGGATGTTAGGAATGTGGAAAGGTGGTATATGGGTGTTAGGAATGGGAAAATGTTTTTACGGTGTGTTAGCAATGGGGAAAGGTGTTCATGGGCGTGTTAGGAATGTGGAATGCTGGTCATGGGGGTGTTAGGAATGGGGAAAGGTGGTTGTGGGGGTGTTAGTAATGGGGAAAGTTGGTCATGGGGGTATTAGGAATGGTGAAAGGTGGTCACAGGGGCTGTTTGGAATGGAGAAAGGTGTTCATTGGGTGTTAGGAATGGGGAAAGGTGGTTATGGGGGTGTTAGGAATGTGGAGAGGTGGTATGTGGGTGTTAGGAATGGGGAAAGGTGTTTACGGTGTGTTAGCAATGGGGAAAGGTGGTCCTGGCGGTGTTAGGACTGGGGAATGGTGGTCACAGGGGTGTTAGGAATGGGGAAATGTGGTATGTGTGTGTTAGGAATGGGGAAAGGTGGTATGTGGCTGTTAGAAATGGGGATTGGTGGTACTTGGGTGTTAGGAATGAGGAAAGGTGTTCACGGGGTGTTCCTAATGGGGAAAGTGGTCATGGGGTGTTCGTAATGGGGAAAGTGGTCATGGGGTGTTCGTAATGGGGAAAGTGGTCATGAGGGTGTTAGGAATGGGGAAAGGTAGTCATCTGGGTGTCAGGAATGGGGAAAGGTGGTCATGGGGTTGTATAGGAATGGGGAAAGGTGGTATGTGTGTGTTAGGAATGGGGAAAGGTGGGATGTGGCTGTTAGAAATGGAAAATTGTCATCATGGGAGTTTTAGAAATGGGGAAAGTTGGTCAAGGGGATGTTAAGAATGGGGAAAGGTGGTCATGTGGGAGTTCAGAATGGGGAAAGGTGGTCATTGGGGTCTTAGGAATGTGGAAAGGTGGTATGTTGGTGTTAGGAATGGGGAATGGTGTTTACGGTGTGTTAGCAATGGGGAAAGGTGGTCATGGTGGTGTTAGGAATGGGGAAAGGTGGTCATGGGGGTGTTTGGAATGGGGAATGGTCGTCACGGGGGTGTTGGGAATGGGTAAAGGTGGTATGTGTGTGTTAGGAATGGAGAAAGGTGGTATGTGGGTGTTAGAAATGGGGAAATGGCATCATGGGTGTTTTGGGAATGGGGAAGGCGGTGATGTAGGTGTCAGGAATGGGGAAAGGTGGTCATAAGGTTGTTAGAAATGGGGAAAGGTGGTCATGGGGGTGTTAGGAATGGGGAAAGGTGGTTATGTGGGTGTTAGAAATGGGGAAAGGTGGTCATGCGGGTGTTCGAAATGGGGACAGGTGGTATGTGGGTGTTAGGAATGAGGAAAGGTGGTCACTGGGTGTTAGTAATGGGGAAAGTGGTCATGGGGTGTTCGTAATGGGGAAAGTGGTCATGAGGGTGTGAGGAATGGGGAAAGGTGGTCATGGGGGTGTTAGTAATGGGGAAAGTTGGTCATGGGAGTGTTACGAATGGGGAAAGGTGGTCATGGGGGTGTTAGGAATGGTGAAAGGTGATTACAGGGGGTGTTTGGACTGGTGAAAGGTGGTCACGGGGTGTTTGGACAGGCAACAGGTTGTCATGGATGTGTTAGGAATGGGGAAAGTTGGTCATTGGGGTGTTAGGAATGGGGAATGTTCATCACGGGGGTGTTAGGACTGGGGAAAGGTGGTATGTGTGTGTTAGGAATGGAGAAAGGTGGTATGTGGGTGTTAGAAATGGGGAAATATCATCATGGGTGTTTTGGGAATGGGGAAGGCGGTGATGTAGGTGTCAGGAATGGGGAAAGGTGGTCATAGGGTTGTTAGAAATGGGGAAAGGTGGTCATGGGGGTGTTAGGAATGGGGAAAGGTGGTTATGTGGGTGTTAGAAATGGGGAAAGGTGGTCATGTGAGTGTTAGAAATGGGGAAAGCTGGTCATGGGAGTGTTAGAAATGGGGAAAGCTGGTCATGGGAGTGTTAGGAATGGGGACAGGTTGTTATGGGTGTGTTAGAAATGTGGAAAGGTAGTCATGGGGGTGTTACTAACGGGGAACGTTGGTCATGGGGGTGCTAGGATTGGGGAAAGGTGGTCATTGGGATGTTAGGAATGTGGAAAGGTGGTATATGGGTGTTAGGAATGGGAAAATGTTTTTACGGTGTGTTAGCAATGGGGAAAGGTGTTCATGGGCGTGTTAGGAATGTGGAATGCTGGTCATGGGGGTGTTAGGAATGGGGAAAGGTGGTTGTGGGGGTGTTAGTAATGGGGAAAGTTGGTCATGGGGGTATTAGGAATGGTGAAAGGTGGTCACAGGGGCTGTTTGGAATGGAGAAAGGTGTTCATTGGGTGTTAGGAATGGGGAAAGGTGGTTATGGGGGTGTTAGGAATGTGGAGAGGTGGTATGTGGGTGTTAGGAATGGGGAAAGGTGTTTACGGTGTGTTAGCAATGGGGAAAGGTGGTCCTGGCGGTGTTAGGACTGGGGAATGGTGGTCACAGGGGTGTTAGGAATGGGGAAATGTGGTATGTGTGTGTTAGGAATGGGGAAAGGTGGTATGTGGCTGTTAGAAATGGGGATTGGTGGTACTTGGGTGTTAGGAATGAGGAAAGGTGTTCACGGGGTGTTCCTAATGGGGAAAGTGGTCATGGGGTGTTCGTAATGGGGAAAGTGGTCATGGGGTGTTCGTAATGGGGAAAGTGGTCATGAGGGTGTTAGGAATGGGGAAAGGTAGTCATCTGGGTGTCAGGAATGGGGAAAGGTGGTCATGGGGTTGTATAGGAATGGGGAAAGGTGGTATGTGTGTGTTAGGAATGGGGAAAGGTGGGATGTGGCTGTTAGAAATGGAAAATTGTCATCATGGGAGTTTTAGAAATGGGGAAAGTTGGTCAAGGGGATGTTAAGAATGGGGAAAGGTGGTCATGTGGGAGTTCAGAATGGGGAAAGGTGGTCATTGGGGTCTTAGGAATGTGGAAAGGTGGTATGTTGGTGTTAGGAATGGGGAATGGTGTTTACGGTGTGTTAGCAATGGGGAAAGGTGGTCATGGTGGTGTTAGGAATGGGGAAAGGTGGTCATGGGGGTGTTTGGAATGGGGAATGGTCGTCACGGGGGTGTTGGGAATGGGGAAAGGTGGTATGTGTGTGTTAGGAATGGAGAAAGGTGGTATGTGGGTGTTAGAAATGGGGAAATGGCATCATGGGTGTTTTGGGAATGGGGAAGGCGGTGATGTAGGTGTCAGGAATGGGGAAAGGTGGTCATAAGGTTGTTAGAAATGGGGAAAGGTGGTCATGGGGGTGTTAGGAATGGGGAAAGGTGGTTATGTGGGTGTTAGAAATGGGGAAAGGTGGTCATGTGAGTGTTAGAAATGGGGAAAGCTGGTCATGGGAGTGTTAGAAATGGGGAAAGCTGGTCATGGGAGTGTTAGGAATGGGGACAGGTTGTTATGGGTGTGTTAGAAATGTGGAAAGGTAGTCATGGGGGTGTTACTAACGGGGAACGTTGGTCATGGGGGTGCTAGGATTGGGGAAAGGTGGTCATTGGGATGTTAGGAATGTGGAAAGGTGGTATATGGGTGTTAGGAATGGGAAAATGTTTTTACGGTGTGTTAGCAATGGGGAAAGGTGTTCATGGGCGTGTTAGGAATGTGGAATGCTGGTCATGGGGGTGTTAGGAATGGGGAAAGGTGGTTGTGGGGGTGTTAGTAATGGGGAAAGTTGGTCATGGGGTTATTAGGAATGTGGAGAGGTGGTCATGGGGGTGTTAGGAATGTGGAGAGGTGGTATGTGGGTGTTAGGAATGGGGAAAGGTGTTTACGCTGTGTTAGCAATGGGGAAAGGTGGTCCTGGCGGTGTTAGGACTGGGGAATGGTGGTCACGGGGGTGTTAGAAATGAGGAAAGGTGGTATGTGTGTGTTCGGAATGGGGAAAGGTGGTATGTGGCTGTTAGAAATGGGGAAATGTCATCATGGGGATTTTAGGAATGGGGAAAGGTGGTCATGTGGGTGTTCAGAATGCGGAAGGGTGGTCTGTGGGTGCTTGGAATGTGGATAGGTAGTCATGTGGGAGTCTGGAATGGGGAAAGGTGGTCATGGGGTTGTTAGAAATGGGGAAAAGTGGTCATGGGGGTGTTAGGAATGGGGAAAGGTGGTCATGTGGGTGTTAGGAATGGGGAAAGTTGGTATATGGGTGTTAGAAATGGGGAATGGTGTTCATGCGGGTGTTCGAAATGGGGAAAGGTGGTATGTGGGTATTAGGAATGAGGAAAGGTGGTCACGGGGTGTTAGTAATGGGGAAATTGGTCATGGGGTGTTTGTAATGGGGAAAATGGTCACGAAGGTGTTAGGAATGGGGAAAGGTGGTCATGGGTGTGTTAGTAATGGGGAAAGTTGGTCATGGGGTATTAGGAATGGGGAAAGGTGTTCATGAGGGTTATGGAATGGTGAAAGGTGGTCACAGGTGGTGTTTGGAATGGGGAAAGGTGGTCACAGGGGGTGTTTGGAAAGAGGAAAAGTGTTCGTTGGGTGTTAAGAATGGGGAAAGATTGTCATGGGTATGTTAGGAATGGGGAAAGGTGGTCATGTGGGTGTTAGAAATGGGGAACGGTGTTCATGCGGGTGATCGAAATGGGGAAAGGTGGTATGTGGGTGTTAGGAATGAGGAAAGGTGGTCACTGGGTGTTAGTAATGGGGAAAGTGGTCATGGGGTGTTCGTAATGGGGAAAGTGGTCATGAGGGTGTTAGGAATGGGGAAAGGTGGTCATGGGGGTGTTAGTAATGGGGAAAGTTGGTCATGGGAGTGTTCGGAATGGGGAAAGGTGGTCATGGGGGTGTTAGGAATGGTGAAAGGTGATCACAGGGGGTGTTTGGAATTGTGAAAGGTGGTCACGGGGTGTTAGGAATGGCGACTGGTTGTCATGGATGTGTTAGGAATGGGGAAAGTTGGTCATGGGGGTGTTTGGAATGGGGAATGGTCGTCACGGGGGTGTTGGGAATGGGGAAAGGTGGTATGTGTGTGTTAGGAATGGAGAAAGGTGCTATGTGGGTGTTAGAAATGGGGAAATGTCATCATGGGTGTTTTAGGAATGGGGAAGGTGGTCATGTGGGTGGTCAGAATGGGGAAAGATGGTGTGTGGGTGTTAGGAATGGGGAAAGGTGGTCATGTGGGTGTTCAGAATGCGGAAGGGTGGTGTGTGGGTGTTTGGAATGTGGATAGGTAGTCATGTGGGTGTCAGGAATGGGGAAAGGTGGTCATGGGGTTGTTAGAAATGGGGAAAGGTGGTCATGGGGGTGTTAGGAATGGGGAAAGTTGGTATGTGGGTGATAGCAGTGTGGAAAGGTGGTCATGGGGGTGTTAGGAATGGGGAAAGGTGGTCATGTGGGTGTTAGGAATGGGGAAAGTTGGTATATGGGTGTTAGAAATGGGGAATGGTGTTCATGCAGGTGTTCGAAATGGGGAAAGGTGGTATGTGGGTATTAGGAATGAGGAAAGGTGGTCACGGGGTGTTAGTAATGGGGAAATTGGTCATGGGGTGTTTGTAATGGGGAAAATGGTCACGAGGGTGTTAGGAATGGGGAAAGTTGGTCATGGGGTATTAGGAATGGGGACAGGTGTTCATGGGGGTGTTAGGAATGGTGAAAGGTGGACACAGGTGGTGTTTGGAATGGGGAAAGGTGGTATGTGGGTGTTAGGAATGAGGAAAGGTGGTCACTGGGTGTTAGTAATGGGGAAAGTGGTCATGGGGTGTTCGTAATGGGGAAAGTGGTCATGAGGGTGTTAGGAATGGGGAAAGGTGCTCATGGGGGTGTTAGTAATGGGGAAAGTTGGTCATCGGAGTGTTCGGAATGGGGAAAAGTGGTTGTGGGGGTGTTAGTAATGGGGAAAGTTGGTCATGGGGGTATTAGGAATGGTGAAAGGTGGTCACAGGGGCTGTTTGGAATGGAGAAAGGTGTTCATTGGGTGTTAGGAATGGGGAAAGTTGGTTATGGGGGTGTTAGGAATGTGGAGAGGTGGTATGTGGGTGTTAGGAATGGGGAAAGGTGTTTACGGTGTGTTAGCAATGGGGAAAGGTGGTCCTGGCGGTGTTAGGACTGGGGAATGGTGGTCACAGGGGTGTTAGGAATGGGGAAAGGTGGTATGTGTGTGTTAGGAATGGGGAAAGGTGGGATGTGGCTGTTAGAAATGGAAAATTGTCATCATGGGAGTTTTAGAAATGGGGAAAGTTGGTCAAGAGGATGTTAAGAATGGGGAAAGGTGGTCATGTGGGAGTTCAGAATGGGGAAAGGTGGTCATTGGGGTCTAAGGAATGTGGAAAGGTGGTATGTTGGTGTTAGGAATGGGGAATGGTGTTTACGGTGTGTTAGCAATGGGGAAAGGTGGTCATGGTGGTGTTAGGAATGGGGAAAGGTGGTCATGGGGGTGTTTGGAATGGGGAATGGTCGTCACGGGGGTGTTGGGAATGGGGAAAGGTGGTATGTGTGTGTTAGGAATGGAGAAAGGTGGTATGTGGGTGTTAGAAATGGGGAAATGGCATCATGGGTGTTTTGGGAATGGGGAAGGCGGTGATGTAGGTGTCAGGAATGGGGAAAGGTGGTCATAAGGTTGTTAGAAATGGGGAAAGGTGGTCATGGGGGTGTTAGGAATGGGGAAAGGTGGTTATGTGGGTGTTAGAAATGGGGAAAGGTGGTCATGTGAGTGTTAGAAATGGGGAAAGCTGGTCATGGGAGTGTTAGAAATGGGGAAAGCTGGTCATGGGAGTGTTAGGAATGGGGACAGGTTGTTATGGGTGTGTTAGAGATGTGGAAAGGTAGTCATGGGGGTGTTACTAACGGGGAACGTTGGTCATGGGGGTGCTAGGATTGGGGAAAGGTGGTCATTGGGATGTTAGGAATGTGGAAAGGTGGTATATGGGTGTTAGGAATGGGAAAATGTTTTTACGGTGTGTTAGCAATGGGGAAAGGTGTTCATGGGCGTGTTAGGAATGTGGAATGCTGGTCATGGGGGTGTTAGGAATGGGGAAAGGTGGTTGTGGGGGTGTTAGTAATGGGGAAAGTTGGTCATGGGGTTATTAGGAATGTGGAGAGGTGGTCATGGGGGTGTTAGGAATGTGGAGAGGTGGTATGTGGGTGTTAGGAATGGGGAAAGGTGTTTACGGTGTGTTAGCAATGGGGAAAGGTGGTCCTGGCGGTGTTAGGACTGGGGAATGGTGGTCACGGGGGTGTTAGAAATGAGGAAAGGTGGTATGTGTGTGTTTGGAATGGGGAAAGGTGGTATGTGGCTGTTAGAAATGGGGAAATGTCATCATGGGGATTTTAGGAATGGGGAAAGGTGGTCATGTGGGTGTTCAGAATGCGGAAGGGTGGTCTGTGGGTGTTTGGAATGTGGATAGGTAGTCATGTGGGAGTCTGGAATGGGGAAAGGTGGTCATGGGGTTGTTAGAAATGGGGAAAAGTGGTCATGGGGTATTAGGAATGGGGAAAGGTGTTCATGAGGGTTATGGAATGGTGAAAGGTGGTCACAGGTGGTGTTTGGAATGGGGAAAGGTGGTATGTGGGTATTAGGAATGAGGAAAGGTGGTCACGGGGTGTTAGTAATGGGGAAATTGGTCATGGGGTGTTTGTAATGGGGAAAATGGTCACGAAGGTGTTAGGAATGGGGAAAGGTGGTCATGGGTGTGTTAGTAATGGGGAAAGTTGGTCATGGGGTATTAGGAATGGGGAAAGGTGTTCATGAGGGTTATGGAATGGTGAAAGGTGGTCACAGGTGGTGTTTGGAATGGGGAAAGGTGGTCACAGGGGGTGTTTGGAATGAGGAAAAGTGTTCGTTGGGTGTTAAGAATGGGGAAAGATTGTCATGGGTATGTTAGGAATGGGGAAAGGTGGTCATGTGGGTGTTAGAAATGGGGAACGGTATTCATGCGGGTGATCGAAATGGGGAAAGGTGGTATGTGGGTGTTAGGAATGAGGAAAGGTGGTCACTGGGTGTTAGTAATGGGGAAAGTGGTCATGGGGTGTTCGTAATGGGGAAAGTGGTCATGAGGGTGTTAGGAATGGGGAAAGGTGGTCATGGGGGTGTTAGTAATGGGGAAAGTTGGTCATGGGAGTGTTCGGAATGGGGAAAGGTGGTCATGGGGGTGTTAGGAATGGTGAAAGGTGATCACAGGGGGTGTTTGGAATTGTGAAAGGTGGTCACGGGGTGTTAGGAATGGCGACTGGTTGTCATGGATGTGTTAGGAATGGGGAAAGTTGGTCATGGGGGTGTTTGGAATGGGGAATGGTCGTCACGGGGGTGTTGGGAATGGGGAAAGGTGGTATGTGTGTGTTAGGAATGGAGAAAGGTGCTATGTGGGTGTTAGAAATGGGGAAATGTCATCATGGGTGTTTTAGGAATGGGGAA
Source organism: Mobula birostris (assembly GCF_030028105.1). NCBI lineage: Eukaryota > Metazoa > Chordata > Chondrichthyes > Myliobatiformes > Myliobatidae > Mobula > Mobula birostris. Next base: position 99,951,912 of record NC_092375.1, read on the forward strand.
GGTGGTCATGTGGGTGGTCAGAATGGGGAAAGATGGTGTGTGGGTGTTAGGAATGGGGAAAGGTGGTCATGTGGGTGTTCAGAATGCGGAAGGGTGGTGTGTGGGTGTTTGGAATGTGGATAGGTAGTCATGTGGGTGTCAGGAATGGGGAAAGGTGGTCATGGGGTTGTTAGAAATGGGGAAAGGTGGTCATGGGGGTGTTAGGAATGGGGAAAGTTGGTATGTGGGTGATAGCAGTGTGGAAAGGTGGTCATGGGGGTGTTAGGAATGGGGAAAGGTGGTCATGTGGGTGTTAGGAATGGGGAAAGTTGGTATATGGGTATTAGAAATGGGGAATGGTGTTCATGCAGGTGTTCGAAATGGGGAAAGGTGGTATGTGGGTATTAGGAATGAGGAAAGGTGGTCACGGGGTGTTAGTAATGGGGAAATTGGTCATGGGGTGTTTGTAATGGGGAAAATGGTCACGAGGGTGTTAGGAATGGGGAAAGTTGGTCATGGGGTATTAGGAATGGGGACAGGTGTTCATGGGGGTGTTAGGAATGGTGAAAGGTGGTCACAGGTGGTGTTTGGAATGGGGAAAGGTGGTATGTGGGTGTTAGGAATGAGGAAAGGTGGTCACTGGGTGTTAGTAATGGGGAAAGTGGTCATGGGGTGTTCGTAATGGGGAAAGTGGTCATGAGGGTGTTAGGAATGAGGAAAGGTGGTCACTGGGTGTTAGTAATGGGGAAAGTGGTCATGGGGTGTTCGTAATGGGGAAAGTGGTCATGAGGGTGTTAGGAATGGGGAAAGGTGGTCATGGGGGTGTTAGTAATGGGGAAAGTTGGTCATCGGAGTGTTCGGAATGGGGAAAGGTGGTTGTGGGGGTGTTAGTAATGGGGAAAGTTGGTCATGGGGGTATTAGGAATGGTGAAAGGTGGTCACAGGGGCTGTTTGGAATGGAGAAAGGTGTTCATTGGGTGTTAGGAATGGGGAAAGTTGGTTATGGGGGTGTTAGGAATGTGGAGAGGTGGTATGTGGGTGTTAGGAATGGGGAAAGGTGTTTACGGTGTGTTAGCAATGGGGAAAGGTGGTCCTGGCGGTGTTAGGACTGGGGAATGGTGGTCACAGGGGTGTTAGGAATGGGGAAAGGTGGTATGTGTGTGTTAGGAATGGGGAAAGGTGGTATGTGGCTGTTAGAAATGGGGATTGGTGGTACTTGGGTGTTAGGAATGAGGAAAGGTGTTCACGGGGTGTTCCTAATGGGGAAAGTGGTCATGGGGTGTTCGTAATGGGGAAAGTGGTCATGGGGTGTTCGTAATGGGGAAAGTGGTCATGAGGGTGTTAGGAATGGGGAAAGGTAGTCATCTGGGTGTCAGGAATGGGGAAAGGTGGTCATGGGGTTGTATAGGAATGGGGAAAGGTGGTATGTGTGTGTTAGGAATGGGGAAAGGTGGGATGTGGCTGTTAGAAATGGAAAATTGTCATCATGGGAGTTTTAGAAATGGGGAAAGTTGGTCAAGGGGATGTTAAGAATGGGGAAAGGTGGTCATGTGGGAGTTCAGAATGGGGAAAGGTGGTCATTGGGGTCTTAGGAATGTGGAAAGGTGGTATGTTGGTGTTAGGAATTGGGAATGGTGTTTACGGTGTGTTAGCAAAGGGGAAAGGTGGTCATGGTGGTGTTAGGAATGGGGAAATGTGGTCATGGGGGTGTTAGGAATGTGGAGAGGTGGTATGCATGTGTAAAGAATGGGGAAAGGTGTTTACGGTGTGTTAGCAATGGGGAAAGGTGGTCATGGGGGTGTTAGGAATGGGGAATGGTGGTCATGGTGATGTTAGGAATAGGGAAAGGTCGTCATGGGAGTGTGAGCAATAGAGAATGTTGGTAATGGGGGTGTTAGGAATGGGGAAAGATGTTCATGGGGGTGTTAGGAATGGTGAAAGTTGGTAAGTGGGTGTTACGAATAGGGAAAGGTAGTCATGTAGGTGTCAGGAATGGGGAAAGGTGGTCATGGGGTGTTAGAAATGGGGAAATGTGGTCATGGGGGTGTTAGGAATGGGAAAGGGTGTTCATGGGGTTTTTAGGAATGGGGAAAGGTGGTCATGGGGTGTTAGGAATGGGGAAATGTGGTCATGGGGGAGTTAGGAATGGGGAAATGTCATCATGGGTGTTTTAGGAATGGGGAAGGTGGTCATGTGGGTGGTCAGAATGGGGAAAGATGGTGTGTGGGTGTTAGGAATGGGGAAAGGTGGTCGTTGGGTGTTGGGAATGGGGAAAGATTGTCATGGGTATGTTAGGAATGGGGAAAGGTGGTCATGTGGGTGTTAGAAATGGGGAACGGTGTTCATGCGGGTGTTCGAAATGGGGAAAGGTGGTATGTGGGTGTTAGGAATGAGGAAAGGTGGTCACTGGGTGTTAGTAATGGGGAAAGTGGTCATGGGGTGTTCGTAATGGGGAAAGTTGTCATGAGGGTGTTAGGAATGGGGAAAGGTGGTCATGGGGGTGTTAGTAATGGGGAAAGTTGGTCATGGGAGTGTTCGGAATGGGGAAAGGTGGTCATGGGGGTGTTAGGAATGGTGAAAGGTGATCACAGGGGGTGTTTGGAATTGTGAAAGGTGGTCACGCGGTGTTAGGAATGGCGACTGGTTGTCATGGATGTGTTAGGAATGGGGAAAGTTGGTCATGGGGGTGTTTGGAATGGGGAATGGTCGTCACGGGGGTGTTGGGAATGGGGAAAGGTGGTATGTGTGTGTTAGGAATGGAGAAAGGTGGTATGTGGGTGTTAGAAATGGGGAAATGTCATTATGGGTGTTTTAGGAATGGGGAAGGTGGTCATGTGGGTGGTCAGAATGGGGAAAGATGGTGTGTGGGTGTTAGGAATGGGGAAAGGTGGTCGTTGGGTGTTAGGAATGGGGAAAGATTGTCATGGGTATGTTAGGAATGGGGAAAGGTGGTCATGTGGGTGTTAGGAATGAGGAAAGGTGGTCACTGGGTGTTAGTAATGGGGAAAGTGGTCATGAGGGTGTTGGGAATGGGGAAAGGTGGTCATGGGGGTGTTAGTAATGGGGAAAGTTGGTCATGGGAGTGTTCGGAATGGGGAAAGGTGGTCATGGGGGTGTTAGGAATGGTGAAAGGTGATCACAGGGGGTGTTTGGAATTGTGAAAGGTGGTCACGGGGTGTTAGGAATGGCGACTGGTTGTCATGGATGTGTTAGGAATGGGGAAAGTTGGTCATGGGTGTGTTTGGAATGGGGAATGGTCGTCACGGGGATGTTGGGAATGGGGAAAGGTGGTATGTGTGTGTTAGGAATGAGAAAGGTGGTATGCGGGTGTTAGAAATGGGGAAATGTCATCATGGGTGTTTTAGGAATGGGGAAGGTGGTCATGTGGGTGGTCAGAATGGGGAAAGATGGTGTGTGGGTGTTAGGAATGGGGAAAGGTGGTCATGTGGGTGTTCAGAATGCGGAAGGGTGGTGTGTGGGTGTTTGGAATGTGGATAGGTAGTCATGTGGGTGTCAGGAATGGGGAAAGGTGGTCATGGGTTTGTTAGAAATGGGGAAATGTCATCATGGGGATTTTAGGAATGGGGAAAGGTGGTCATGTGGGTGTTCAGAATGCGGAAGGGTGGTGGGTGGGTGTTTGGAATGTGGATAGGCAGTCATGTGGGTGTCAGGAATGGGGAAAGGTGGTCATGGGGTTGTTAGAAATGGGGAAAAGTGGTCATGGGGGTGTTAGGAATGGGGAAAGTTGGTATGTGGGTGATAGCAGTGGGGAAAGGTGGTCATGGGGGTGTTAGGAATGGGGAAAGATGGTCATGTGGGTGTTAGGAATGGGGAAAGTTGGTATATGGGTGTTAGAAATGGGGAATGGTGTTCATGCGGGTGTTCGAAATGGGGAAAGGTGGTATGTGGGTGTTAGGAATGAGGACAGGTGGTCACGGGGTGTTAGGAATGGGGAAAGGTGGTCATGGGTGTGTTAGTAATGGGGAAAGTTGGTCATGGTGTATTAGGAATGGGGAAAGGTGTTCATAGGGGTGTTAGGAATGGTGAAAGGTGGTCACAGGGGGTGTTTGGAATGGGGAAAGGTGGTCACAGGGGGTGTTTGGAATGCGGACAGGTGGTCATGGGGTGTTAGGAATGGGGAAAGGTGGTCATGGGTGTGTTAGTAATGGGGAAAGTTGGTCATGGGGTATTAGGAATGGGGAAAGGTGTTCATAGGGGTGTTAGGAATGGTGAAAGGTGGTCACAGGGGGTGTTTGGAATGGGTAAAGGTGGTCACAGGGGGTGTTGAATGGGGAAAGGTGTTCATGGGTATGTTAGGAATGGGGAAAGGTGGTATGTGGGTGTTAGAAATGGGGAAAGGTGGTATGTGGGTGTGAGGAATGAGGAAAGTTGGTCACTGGGTGTTAGTAATGGGGAAAGTGGTCATGGGGTGTTCGTAATGGGGAAAGTGATCATGTGGGTGTTAGTAATGGGGAAATTTGGTCATGGGAGTGTTACGAATGGAGAAAGGTGGTCATGGGGGTGTTAGGAATGGTGAAAGGTGATCACAGGGGGTGTTTGGAATGGTGAAAGATGGTCACGGGCTGTTAGCAATGGCGACAGTTTGTCATGGATGTGTTAAGAATGGGGAAAGTTGGTCATGTGTGTGTTCGGAAAGCGGAAAGGTGGTATGTGTGTGTTAAGAATGGGGAAAGGTGGTATGTGGCTGTTAGAAATGGGGAAATGTCATCATAGGTGTTTTAGGAATGGGGAAGGTGGTCATGTGGGTGGTCAGAATGGGGAAAGATGGTGTGTGGTTGTTAGGAATGGGGAAAGGTGGTCATGTGGGTGTTCAGAATGCGGAAGGGTGGTGTGTGGGTGTTTGGAATGTGGATAGGTAGTCATGTGGGTGTCAGGAATGGGGAAAGGTGGTCATGGGTTTGTTAGAAATGGGGAAATGTCATCATGGGGATTTTAGGAATGGGGAAAGGTGGTCATGTGGGTGATAGCAGTGGGGAAAGGTGGTCATGGGGGTGTTAGGAATGGGGAAAGATGGTCATGTGGGTGTTAGGAATGGGGAAAGTTGGTATATGAGTGTTAGAAATGGGGAATGGTGTTCATGCGGATGTTCAAAATGGGGAAAGGTGGTATGTGGGTGTTAGGAATGAGGACAGGTGGTCACTGGGTGTTAGGAATGGGGAAAGGTGGTCATGGGTGTGTTAGTAATGGGGAAAGTTGGTCATGGGGTATTAGGAATGGGGAAAGGTGTTCATAGGGGTGTTAGGAATGGTGAAAGGTGGTCACAGGGGGTGTTTGGAATGGGTAAAGGTGGTCACAGGGGGTGTTTGGAATGGGGAAAGGTGTTCATGGGTATGTTAGGAATGGGGAAAGGTGGTATGTGGGTGTTAGAAATGGGGAAAGGTGGTATGTGGGTGTGAGGAATGAGGTAAGTTGGTCACTGGGTGTTTGTAATGGGGAAAGCGGTCATGGGGTGTTCGTAATGGGGAAAGTGATCATGAGGGTGTAAGGAATGGGGAAGGTAGTCATGGGGGTGTTAGTAATGGGGAAATTTGGTCATGGGAGTGTTACGAATGGAGAAAGGTGGTCATGGGGGTGTTAGGAATGGTGAAAGGTGATCACAGGGGGTGTTTGGAATGGTGAAAGATGGTCACGGGGTGTTAGCAATGGCGACAGTTTGTCATGGATGTGTTAAGAATGGGGAAAGTTGGTCATGGGTGTGTTTGGAATGGGGAATGGTCGTCACGGGGGTGTTGGGAATGAGGAAAGGTGGTATGTGTGTGTTCGGAAAGGGGAAAGGTGGTATGTGTGTGTTAGGAATGGGGAAAGGTGGTATGTGGCTGTTAGAAATGGGGAAATGTCATCATAGGTATTTTAGGAATGGGGAAGGTGGTCATGTGGGTGTTCAGAATGCGGAAGGGTGGTGTGTGGGTGTTTGGAATGTGGATAGGTAGTCATGTGGGTGTCAGGAATGGGGAAAGGTGGTCATGGGTTTGTTAGAAATGGGGAAATGTCATCATGGGGATTTTAGGAATGGGGAAAGGTGGTCATGTGGGTGTTCAGAATGCGGAAGGGTGGTGTGTGGGTGATTGGAATGTGGATAGGCAGTCATGTGGGTGTCAGGAATGGGGAAAGGTGGTCATGGGGTTGTTAGAAATGGGGAAAAGTGGTCATGGGGGTGTTAGGAATGGGGAAAGTTGGTATGTGGGTGATAGCAGTGGGGAAAGGTGGTCATGGGGGTGTTCGGAATGGGGAAAGATGGTCATGGGGGAGTTAGGAATGGGGAATGTTGGTATGTTGTTGATAGCAATGGGGAAAGGTGGTCATGGGGGTGTTAGGAATGGGGAAAGGCGGTTATTTGGGTGTTAGGAATGAGGAAAGCTGGTATGTTGGTGTTACAATTGGGGAAAGGTGTTCATGCAGGTGTTCGAAATGGGGAAAGGTGGTATGTGGGAGTTGGGAATGAGGAAAGGTGGTCAAGGGGTGTTTGTAATGGGGAAAGTGGTCATGAGGGTGTTAGGAATGGAGAAAGGTGGTTGTGGGGGTGTTAGTAATGGGGAAAGTTGGTCATGGGGTTATTAGGAATGTGGAGAGGTGGTCATGGGGGTGTTAGGAATGTGGAGAGGTGGTATGTGGGTGTTAGGAATGGGGAAAGGTGTTTACGGTGTGTTAGCAATGGGGAAAGGTGGTCCTGGCGGTGTTAGGACTGGGGAATGGTGGTCACGGGGGTGTTAGAAATGAGGAAAGGTGGTATGTGTGTGTTCGGAATGGGGAAAGGTGGTATGTGGCTGTTAGAAATGGGGAAATGTCATCATGGGGATTTTAGGAATGGGGAAAGGTGGTCATGTGGGTGTTCAGAATGCGGAAGGGTGGTCTGTGGGTGTTTAGAATGTGGATAGGTAGTCATGTGGGAGTCTGGAATGGGGAAAGGTGGTCATGGGGTTGTTAGGAATGGGGAAAGGTGGTCATATGGGTGTTAGGAATGGGGAAAGTTGGTATATGGGTGTTAGAAATGGGGAATGGCGTTCATGCGGGTGTTCGAAATGGGGAGAGGTGGTATGTGGGTATTAGGAATGAGGAAAGGTGGTCACGGGGTGTTAGTAATGGGGAAATTGGTCATGGGGTGTTTGTAATTGGGAAAATGGTCACGAAGGTGTTAGGAATGGGGAAAGGTGGTCATGGTGTGTTAGTAATGGGGAAAGTTGGTCATGGGGTATTAGGAATGGGGAAAGCTGTTCATGAGGGTTATGGAATGGTGAAAGGTGGTCACAGGTGGTGTTTGGAATGGGGAAAGGTGGTCACAGGGGGTGTTTGGAATGAGGAAAGGTGTTCGTTGGGTGTTAAGAATGGGGAAAGATTGTCATGGGTATGTTAGGAATGGGGAAAGGTGGTCATGTGGGTGTTAGAAATGGGGAACGGTGTTCATGCGGGTGATCGAAATGGGGAAAGGTGGTATGTGGGTGTTAGGAATGAGGAAAGGTGGTCACTGGGTGTTAGTAATGGGGAAAGTGGTCATGGGGTGTTCGTAATGGGGAAAGTGGTCATGAGGGTGTTAGGAATGGGGAAAGGTGGTCATGGGGGTGTTAGTAATGGGGAAAGTTGGTCATGGGAGTGTTCGGAATGGGGAAAGGTGGTCATGGGGGTGTTAGGAATGGTGAAAGGTGATCACAGGGGGTGTTTGGAATGTGAAAGGTGGTCACGGGGTGTTAGGAATGGCGACTGGTTGTCATGGATGTGTTAGGAATGGGGAAAGTTGGTCATGGGCGTGTTTGGAATGGGGAATGGTCGTCACGGGGGTGTTGGGAATGGGGAAAGGTGGTATGTGTGTGTTAGGAATGGAGAAAGGTGCTATGTGGGTGTTAGAAATGGGGAAATGTCATCATGGGTGTTTTAGGAATGGGGAAGGTGGTCATGTGGGTGGTCAGAATGGGGAAAGATGGTGTGTGGGTGTTAGGAATGGGGAAAGGTGGTCATGTGGGTGTTCAGAATGCGGAAGGGTGGTGTGTGGGTGTTTGGAATGTGGATAGGTAGTCATGTGGGTGTCAGGAATGGGGAAAGGTGGTCATGGGGTTGTTAGAAATGGGGAAAGGTGGTCATGGGGGTGTTAGGAATGGGGAAAGGTGGTCATGTGGGTGTTAGGAATGGGGAAAGTTGGTATATGGGTGTTAGAAATGGGGAATGGTGTTCATGCAGGTGTTCGAAATGGGGAAAGGTGGTATGTGGGTATTAGGAATGAGGAAAGGTGGTCACGGGGTGTTAGTAATGGGGAAATTGGTCATGGGGTGTTTGTAATGGGGAAAATGGTCACGAGGGTGTTAGGAATGGGGAAAGTTGGTCATGGGGTATTAGGAATGGGGACAGGTGTTCATGGGGGTGTTAGGAATGGTGAAAGGTGGTCACAGGTGGTGTTTGGAATGGGGAAAGGTGGTATGTGGGTGTTAGGAATGAGGAAAGGTGGTCACTGGGTGTTAGTAATGGGGAAAGTGGTCATGGGGTGTTCGTAATGGGGAAAGTGGTCATGAGGGTGTTAGGAATGGGGAAAGGTGGTCATGGGGGTGTTAGTAATGGGGAAAGTTGGTCATCGGAGTGTTCGGAATGGGGAATGGTGGTCATGGGGGTGTTAGGAATGGTGAAAGGTGATCACAGGGGGTGTTTGGAATTGTGAAAGGTGGTCACGGGGTGTTAGGAATGGCGACTGGTTGTCATGGATGTGTTAGGAATGGGGAAAGTTGGTCATGGGGGTGTTTGGAATGGGGAAATGTCATCACGGGTGTGTTGGGAATGGGGAAAGGTGGTATGTGTGTGTTAGGAATGGAGAAAGGTGGTATGTGGGTGTTAGAAATGGGGAAATGTCATCATGGGTGTTTTAGGAATGGGGAAGGTGGTCATGTGGGTGGTCAGAATGGGGAAAGATGGTGTGTGGGTGTTAGGAATGGGGAAAGGTGGTCGTTGGGAGTTAGGAATGGGGAAATATTGTCATGGGTATGTTAGGAATGGGGAAAGGTGGTCATGTGGGTGTTAAAAAAGGGGAACGGTGTTGATGCGGGTGTTCGAAATGGGGAAAGGTGGTATGTGGGTGTTAGGAATGAGGAAAGGTGGTCACTGGGTGTTAGTAATGGGGAAAGTGGTCATGGGGTGTTCGTAATGGGGAAAGTTGTCATGAGGGTGTTAGGAATGGGGAAAGGTGGTCATGGGGGTGTTAGTAATGGGGAAAGTTGGTCATGGGAGTGTTCGGAATGGGGAAAGGTGGTCATGGGGGTGTTAGGAATGGTGAAAGGTGATCACAGGGGGTGTTTGGAATTGTGAAAGGTGGTCACGCGGTGTTAGGAATGGCGACTGGTTGTCATGGATGTGTTAGGAATGGGGAAAGTTGGTCATGGGGGTGTTTGGAATGGGGAATGGTCGTCACGGGGGTGTTGGGAATGGGGAAAGGTGGTATGTGTGTGTTAGGAATGGAGAAAGGTGGTATGTGGGTGTTAGAAATGGGGAAATGTCATCATGGGTGTTTTAGGAATGGGGAAGGTGGTCATGTGGGTGGTCAGAATGGGGAAAGATGGTGTGTGGGTGTTAGGAATGGGGAAAGGTGGTCGTTGGGTGTTAGGAATGGGGAAAGATTGTCATGGGTATGTTAGGAATGGGGAAAGGTGGTCATGTGGGTGTTAGAAATGGGGAACGGTGTTCATGCGGGTGTTCGAAATGGGGAAAGGTGGTATGTGGGTGTTAGGAATGAGGAAAGGTGGTCACTGGGTGTTAGTAATGGGGAAAGTGGTCATGAGGGTGTTGGGAATGGGGAAAGGTGGTCATGGGGGTGTTAGTAATGGGGAAAGTTGGTCATGGGAGTGTTCGGAATGGGGAAAGGTGGTCATGGGGGTGTTAGGAATGGTGAAAGGTGATCACAGGGGGTGTTTGGAATTGTGAAAGGTGGTCACGGGGTGTTAGGAATGGCGACTGGTTGTCATGGATGTGTTAGGAATGGGGAAAGTTGGTCATGGGTGTGTTTGGAATGGGGAATGGTCGTCACGGGGATGTTGGGAATGGGGAAAGGTGGTATGTGTGTGTTAGGAATGAGAAAGGTGGTATGCGGGTGTTAGAAATGGGGAAATGTCATCATGGGTGTTTTAGGAATGGGGAAGGTGGTCATGTGGGTGGTCAGAATGGGGAAAGATGGTGTGTGGGTGTTAGGAATGGGGAAAGGTGGTCATGTGGGTGTTCAGAATGCGGAAGGGTGGTGTGTGGGTGTTTGGAATGTGGATAGGTAGTCATGTGGGTGTCAGGAATGGGGAAAGGTGGTCATGGGTTTGTTAGAAATGGGGAAATGTCATCATGGGGATTTTAGGAATGGGGAAAGGTGGTCATGTGGGTGTTCAGAATGCGGAAGGGTGGTGGGTGGGTGTTTGGAATGTGGATAGGCAGTCATGTGGGTGTCAGGAATGGGGAAAGGTGGTCATGGGGTTGTTAGAAATGGGGAAAAGTGGTCATGGGGGTGTTAGGAATGGGGAAAGTTGGTATGTGGGTGATAGCAGTGGGGAAAGGTGGTCATGGGGGTGTTAGGAATGGGGAAAGATGGTCATGTGGGTGTTAAGAATGGGGAAAGTTGGTATATGGGTGTTAGAAATGGGGAATGGTGTTCATGCGGGTGTTCGAAATGGGGAAAGGTGGTATGTGGGTGTTAGGAATGAGGACAGGTGGTCACGGGGTGTTAGGAATGGGGAAAGGTGGTCATGGGTGTGTTAGTAATGGGGAAAGTTGGTCATGGTGTATTAGGAATGGGGAAAGGTGTTCATAGGGGTGTTAGGAATGGTGAAAGGTGGTCACAGGGGGTGTTTGGAATGGGGAAAGGTGGTCACAGGGGGTGTTTGGAATGCGGACAGGTGGTCATGGGGTGTTAGGAATGGGGAAAGGTGGTCATGGGTGTGTTAGTAATGGGGAAAGTTGGTCATGGGGTATTAGGAATGGGGAAAGGTGTTCATAGGGGTGTTAGGAATGGTGAAAGGTGGTCACAGGGGGTGTTTGGAATGGGTAAAGGTGGTCACAGGGGGTGTTTGGAATGGGGAAAGGTGTTCATGGGTATGTTAGGAATGGGGAAAGGTGGTATGTGGGTGTTAGAAATGGGGAAAGGTGGTATGTGGGTGTGAGGAATGAGGAAAGTTGGTCACTGGGTGTTAGTAATGGGGAAAGTGGTCATGGGGTGTTCGTAATGGGGAAAGTGATCATGTGGGTGTTAGTAATGGGGAAATTTGGTCATGGGAGTGTTACGAATGGAGAAAGGTGGTCATGGGGGTGTTAGGAATGGTGAAAGGTGATCACAGGGGGTGTTTGGAATGGTGAAAGATGGTCACGGGCTGTTAGCAATGGCGACAGTTTGTCATGGATGTGTTAAGAATGGGGAAAGTTGGTCATGTGTGTGTTCGGAAAGCGGAAAGGTGGTATGTGTGTGTTAGGAATGGGGAAAGGTGGTATGTGGCTGTTAGAAATGGGGAAATGTCATCATAGGTGTTTTAGGAATGGGGAAGGTGGTCATGTGGGTGGTCAGAATGGGGAAAGATGGTGTGTGGGTGTTAGGAATGGGGAAAGGTGGTCATGTGGGTGTTCAGAATGCGGAAGGGTGGTGTGTGGGTGTTTGGAATGTGGATAGGTAGTCATGTGGGCGTCAGGAATGGGGAAAGTTGGTCATGGGTGTGTTTGGAATGGGGAATGGTCGTCACGGGGGTGTTGGGAATGAGGAAAGGTGGTATGTGTGTGTTCGGAAAGGGGAAAGGTGGTATGTGTGTGTTAGGAATGGGGAAAGGTGGTATGTGGCTGTTAGAAATGGGGAAATGTCATCATAGGTATTTTAGGAATGGGGAAGGTGGTCATGTGGGTGTTCAGAATGCGGAAGGGTGGTGTGTGGGTGTTTGGAATGTGGATAGGTAGTCATGTGGGTGTCAGGAATGGGGAAAGGTGGTCATGGGTTTGTTAGAAATGGGGAAATGTCATCATGGGGATTTTAGGAATGGGGAAAGGTGGTCATGTGGGTGTTCAGAATGCGGAAGGGTGGTGTGTGGGTGTTTGGAATGTGGATAGGCAGTCATGTGGGTGTCAGGAATGGGGAAAGGTGGTCATGGGGTTGTTAGAAATGGGGAAAAGTGGTCATGGGGGTGTTAGGAATGGGGAAAGTTGGTATGTGGGTGATAGCAGTGGGGAAAGGTGGTCATGGGGGTGTTAGGAATGGGGAAAGATGGTCATGCGGGTGTTAGGAATGGGGAAAGTTGGTATATGGGTGTTAGAAATGGGGAATGGTGTTCATGCGGGTGTTCGAAATGGGGAAAGGTGGTATGTGGGTGTTAGGAATGAGGACAGGTGGACACGGGGTGTTAGGAATGGGGAAAGGTGGTCATGGGTGTGTTAGTAATAGGGAAAGTTGGTCATGGGGTATTAGGAATGGGGAAAGGTGTTTATAGGGGTGTTAGGAATGGTGAAAGGTGGTCACAGGGGGAGTTTGGAATGGGGAAAGGTGGTCACAGGGGGTGTTTGGAATGGGGACAGGTGGTCATGGGGTGTTAGGAATGGGGAAAGGTGGTCATGGGTGTGTTAGTAATGGGAAAAGTTGGTCATGGGGTATTAGGAATGGGGAAAGGTGTTCATAGGGGTGTTAGGAATGGTGAAAGGTGGTCACAGGGGGTGTTTGGAATGGGGAAAGGTGTTCATGGGGTATTAGGAATGGGGAAAGGTGTTCATAGGGGTGTTAGGAATGGTGAAAGGTGGTCACAGGGGGTGTTTGGAATGGGTAAAGGTGGTCACAGGGGGTGTTTGGAATGGGGAAAGGTGTTCATGGGTATGTTAGGAATGGGGAAAGGTGGTATGTGGGTGTTAGAAATGGGGAAAGGTGGTATGTGGGTGTGAGGAATGAGGTAAGTTGGTCACTGGGTGTTAGTAATGGGGAAAGCGGTCATGGGGTGTTCGTAATGGGGAAAGTGATCATGAGGGTGTAAGGAATGGGGAAGGTAGTCATGGGGGTGTTAGTAATGGAGAAATTTGGTCATGGGAGTGTTACGAATGGAGAAAGGTGGTCATGGGGGTGTTAGGAATGGTGAAAGGTGATCACAGGGGGTGTTTGGAATGGTGAAAGATGGTCACGGGGTGTTAGCAATGGCGACAGTTTGTCATGGATGTGTTAAGAATGGGGAAAGTTGGTCATGGGTGTGTTTGGAATGGGGAATGGTCGTCACGGGGGTGTTGGGAATGAGGAAAGGTGGTATGTGTGTGTTCGGAAAGGGGAAAGGTGGTATGTGTGTGTTAGGAATGGGGAAAGGTGGTATGTGGCTGTTAGAAATGGGGAAATGTCATCATAGGTATTTTAGGAATGGGGAAGGTGGTCATGTGGGTGGTCAGAATGGGGAAAGATGGTGTGTGGGTGTTAGGAATGGGGAAAGGTGGTTATGTGGGTGTTAAAAATGGGGAAAGGTGGTCATGTGAGTGTTAGAAATGGGGAAAGCTGGTCATGGGAGTGTTAGGAATGGGGACAGGTTGTCATGGGTGTGTTAGAAATGTGGAAAGGTAGTCATGGGGGTGTTACTAACGGGGAACGTTGGTCATGGGGGTGCTAGGATTGGGGAAAAGTGGTCATTGGGGTGTTAGGAATGTGGAAAGGTGGTATGTGGGTGTTAGAAATGGGGAAATGTTTTTACGGTGTGTTAGCAATGGGGAAAGTTGGTCATGGGGGTGTTTGGAATGTGGAATGCTGGTCACGGGGGTGTTAGGAATGGGGAAAGGTGGTATGTGTGTGTTAGGAATGGGGAAAGGTGGTATGTGGCTGTTAGAAATGGGGATTGGTGGTACTTGGGTGTTAGGAATGAGGAAAGGTGTTCACGGCGTGTTCCTAATGGGGAAAGTGGTCATGTGGTGTTCGTAATGGGGAAAGTGATCATGAGGGTGTTAGGAATGGGGAAAAGTGGTCATGGGGGTGTTGGTAATGGGGAAAGTTGGTCATGGGAGTGTTAAGAATGGGGAAAGGTGGTCATGGGGATGTTAGGAATGGTGAAAGGTGATCACAGGGGGTGTTTGGAATGGTGAAAGTTGGTCACGGGGTGTTAGGGATGGCGACAGGTTGTCATGGATGTGTTAGGAATGGGGAAAGTTGGTCATGGGGGTGTTTGGAATGGGGAATGGTCGTCACGGGGGTGTTGGGAATGGGGAAAGGTGGTATGTGTGTGTTAGGAATGGAGAAAGGTGGTATGTGGGTGTTAAAAATGGGGAAATGTTTTTACGGTGTGTTAGCAATGGGGAAAGTTGGTCATGGGGGTGTTTGGAATGTGGAATGCTGGTCACGGGGGTGTTAGGAATGGGGAAAGGTGGTATGTGTGTGTTAGGAATGGGGAAAGGTGGTATGTGGCTGTTAGAAATGGGGATTGGTGGTACTTGGGTGTTAGGAATGAGGAAAGGTGTTCACGGCGTGTTCCTCATGGGGAAAGTGGTCATTTGGTGTTCGTAATGGGGAAAGTGATCATGAGGGTGTTAGGAATGGGGAAAAGTGGTCATGGGGGTGTTGGTAATGGGGAAAGTTGGTCATGGGAGTGTTAAGAATGGGGAAAGGTGGTCATGGGGATGTTAGGAATGGTGAAAGGTGATCACAGGGGGTGTTTGGAATGGTGAAAGTTGGTCACGGTGTGTTAGGAATGGCGACAGGTTGTCATGGATGTGTTAGGAATGGGGAAAGTTGGTCATGGGGGTGTTTGGAATGGGGAATGGTCGTCACGGGGGTGTTGGGAATGGGAAAAGGTGGTATGTGTGTGTTAGGAATGGAGAAAGGTGGTATGTGGGTGTTAGAAATGGGGAAATGTCATCATGGATGTTTTAGGAATGTGGAGAGGTGGTATTTGGGTGGTAGGAATGGGGAAAGGTGTTTACGGTGTGTTAGCAATGGGGAAAGGTGGACAAGCGGGTGTTTGGAATGGGGAATGGTGGTCACGGGGGTGTTAGGAATGGAGAATGGTGGTATGTGTGTGTTAGGAATGGGGAAAGGTGGTATGTGGCTGTTAGAAATGGGGATTGGTGGTACTTGGGTGTTAGGAATGAGGAAAGGTGTTCACGGCGTGTTCCTAATGGGGAAAGTGGTCATGTGGTGTTCGTAATGGGGAAAGTGATCATGAGGGTGTTAGGAATGGGGAAAAGTGGTCATGGGGGTGTTGGTAATGGGGAAAGTTGGTCATGGGAGTGTTAAGAATGGGGAAAGGTGGTCATGGGGATGTTAGGAATGGTGAAAGGTGATCACAGGGGGTGTTTGGAATGGTGAAATTTGGTCACGGGGTGTTAGGAATGGCGACAGGTTGTCATGGATGTGTTAGGAATGGGGAAAGTTGGTCATGGGGGTGTTTGGAATGGGGAATGGTCGTCACGGGGGTGTTGGGAATGGGGAAAGGTGGTATGTGTGTGTTAGGAATGGAGAAAGGTGGTATGTGGGTGTTAGAAATGGGGAAATGTTTTTACGGTGTGTTAGCAATGGGGAAAGTTGGTCATAGGGGTGTTTGGAATGTGGAATGCTGGTCACGGGGGTGTTAGGAATGGGGAAAGGTGGTATGTGTGTGTTAGGAATGGGGAAAGGTGGTATGTGGCTGTTAGAAATGGGGATTGGTGGTACTTGGGTGTTAGGAATGAGGAAAGGTGTTCACGGCGTGTTCCTCATGGGGAAAGTGGTCATTTGGTGTTCGTAATGGGGAAAGTGATCATGAGGGTGTTAGGAATGGGGAAAAGTGGTCATGGGGGTGTTGGTAATGGGGAAAGTTGGTCATGGGAGTGTTAAGAATGGGGAAAGGTCGTCACGGGGGTGTTGGGAATGGGGAAAGGTGGTATGTGTGTGTTAGGAATGGAGAAAGGTGGTATGTGGGTGTTCGAAATGGGGAAATGTTTTTACGGTGTGTTAGCAATGGGGAAAGTTGGTCATAGGGGTGTTTGGAATGTGGAATGCTGGTCACGGGGGTGTTAGGAATGGGGAAAGGTGGTATGTGTGTGTTAGGAATGGGGAAAGGTGGTATGTGGCTGTTAGAAATGGGGATTGGTGGTACTTGGGTGTTAGGAATGAGGAAAGGTGTTCACGGCGTGTTCCTCATGGGGAAAGTGGTCATTTGGTGTTCGTAATGGGGAAAGTGATCATGAGGGTGTTAGGAATGGGGAAAAGTGGTCATGGGGGTGTTGGTAATGGGGAAAGTTGGTCATGGGAGTGTTAAGAATGGGGAAAGGTCGTCACGGGGGTGTTGGGAATGGGGAAAGGTGGTATGTGTGTGTTAGGAATGGAGAAAGGTGGTATGTGGGTGTTCGAAATGGGGAAATGTTTTTACGGTGTGTTAGCAATGGGGAAAGTTGGTCATAGGGGTGTTTGGAATGTGGAATGCTGGTCACGGGGGTGTTAGGAATGGGGAAAGGTGGTATGTGTGTGTTAGGAATGGGGAAAGGTGGTATGTGGCTGTTAGAAATGGGGATTGGTGGTACTTGGGTGTTAGGAATGAGGAAAGGTGTTCACGGCGTGTTCCTCATGGGGAAAGTGGTCATTTGGTGTTCGTAATGGGGAAAGTGATCATGAGGGTGTTAGGAATGGGGAAAAGTGGTCATGGGGGTGTTGGTAATGGGGAAAGTTGGTCATGGGAGTGTTAAGAATGGGGAAAGGTCGTCACGGGGGTGTTGGGAATGGGGAAAGGTGGTATGTGTGTGTTAGGAATGGAGAAAGGTGGTATGTGGGTGTTCGAAATGGGGAAATGTTTTTACGGTGTGTTAGCAATGGGGAAAGTTGGTCATAGGGGTGTTTGGAATGTGGAATGCTGGTCACGGGGGTGTTAGGAATGGGGAAAGGTGGTATGTGTGTGTTAGGAATGGGGAAAGGTGGTATGTGGCTGTTAGAAATGGGGATTGGTGGTACTTGGGTGTTAGGAATGAGGAAAGGTGTTCACGGCGTGTTCCTCATGGGGAAAGTGGTCATTTGGTGTTCGTAATGGGGAAAGTGATCATGAGGGTGTTAGGAATGGGGAAAAGTGGTCATGGGGGTGTTGGTAATGGGGAAAGTTGGTCACGGGAGTGTTAAGAATGGGGAAAGGTGGTCATGGGGATGTTAGGAATGGTGAAAGGTGATCACAGGGGGTGTTTGGAATGGTGAAAGTTGGTCACGGTGTGTTAGGAATGGTGACAGGTTGTCATGGATGTGTTAGGAATGGGGAAAGTTGGTCATGGGGGTGTTTGGAATGGGGAATGGTCGTCACGGGGGTGTTGGGAATGGGAAAAGGTGGTATGTGTGTGTTAGGAATGGAGAAAGGTGGTATGTGGGTGTTAGAAATGGGGAAATGTCATCATGGATGTTTTAGGAATGTGGAGAGGTGGTATTTGGGTGGTAGGAATGGGGAAAGGTGTTTACGGTGTGTTAGCAATGGGGAAAGGTGGACATGCGGGTGTTTGGAATGGGGAATGGTGGTCACGGGGGTGTTAGGAATGGAGAATGGTGGTATGTGTGTGTTAGGAATGGGGAAAGGTGGTATGTGGCTGTTAGAAATGGGGATTGGTGGTACTTGGGTGTTAGGAATGAGGAAAGGTGTTCACGGCGTGTTCCTAATGGGGAAAGTGGTCATGTGGTGTTTGTAATGGGGAAAGTGATCATGAGGGTGTTAGGAATGGGGAAAAGTGGTCATGGGGGTGTTGGTAATGGGGAAAGTTGGTCATGGGAGTGTTAAGAATGGGGAAAGGTGGTCATGGGGATGTTAGGAATGGTGAAAGGTGATCACAGGGGGTGTTTGGAATGGTGAAAGTTGGTCACGGGGTGTTAGGAATGGCGACAGGTTGTCATGGATGTGTTAGGAATGGGGAAAGTTGGTCATGGGGGTGTTTGGAATGGGGAATGGTCGTCACGGGGGTGTTGGGAATGGGGAAAGGTGGTATGTGTGTGTTAGGAATGGAGAAAGGTGGTATGTGGGTGTTAGAAATGGGGAAATGTTTTTACGGTGTGTTAGCAATGGGGAAAGTTGGTCATAGGGGTGTTTGGAATGTGGAATGCTGGTCACGGGGGTGTTAGGAATGGGGAAAGGTGGTATGTGTGTGTTAGGAATGGGGAAAGGTGGTATGTGGCTGTTAGAAATGGGGATTGGTGGTACTTGGGTGTTAGGAATGAGGAAAGGTGTTCACGGCGTGTTCCTCATGGGGAAAGTGGTCATTTGGTGTTCGTAATGGGGAAAGTGATCATGAGGGTGTTAGGAATGGGGAAAAGTGGTCATGGGGGTGTTGGTAATGGGGAAAGTTGGTCACGGGAGTGTTAAGAATGGGGAAAGGTGGTCATGGGGATGTTAGGAATGGTGAAAGGTGATCACAGGGGGTGTTTGGAATGGTGAAAGTTGGTCACGGTGTGTTAGGAATGGTGACAGGTTGTCATGGATGTGTTAGGAATGGGGAAAGTTGGTCATGGGGGTGTTTGGAATGGGGAATGGTCGTCACGGGGGTGTTGGGAATGGGAAAAGGTGGTATGTGTGTGTTAGGAATGGAGAAAGGTGGTATGTGGGTGTTAGAAATGGGGAAATGTCATCATGGATGTTTTAGGAATGTGGAGAGGTGGTATTTGGGTGGTAGGAATGGGGAAAGGTGTTTACGGTGTGTTAGCAATGGGGAAAGGTGGACATGCGGGTGTTTGGAATGGGGAATGGTGGTCACGGGGGTGTTAGGAATGGAGAATGGTGGTATGTGTGTGTTAGGAATGGGGAAAGGTGGTATGTGGCTGTTAGAAATGGGGATTGGTGGTACTTGGGTGTTAGGAATGAGGAAAGGTGTTCACGGCGTGTTCCTAATGGGGAAAGTGGTCATGTGGTGTTTGTAATGGGGAAAGTGATCATGAGGGTGTTAGGAATGGGGAAAAGTGGTCATGGGGGTGTTGGTAATGGGGAAAGTTGGTCATGGGAGTGTTAAGAATGGGGAAAGGTGGTCATGGGGATGTTAGGAATGGTGAAAGGTGATCACAGGGGGTGTTTGGAATGGTGAAAGTTGGTCACGGGGTGTTAGGAATGGCGACAGGTTGTCATGGATGTGTTAGGAATGGGGAAAGTTGGTCATGGGGGTGTTTGGAATGGGGAATGGTCGTCACGGGGGTGTTGGGAATGGGGAAAGGTGGTATGTGTGTGTTAGGAATGGAGAAAGGTGGTATGTGGGTGTTAGAAATGGGGAAATGTTTTTACGGTGTGTTAGCAATGGGGAAAGTTGGTCATAGGGGTGTTTGGAATGTGGAATGCTGGTCACGGGGGTGTTAGGAATGGGGAAAGGTGGTATGTGTGTGTTAGGAATGGGGAAAGGTGGTATGTGGCTGTTAGAAATGGGGATTGGTGGTACTTGGGTGTTAGGAATGAGGAAAGGTGTTCACGGCGTGTTCCTCATGGGGAAAGTGGTCATTTGGTGTTCGTAATGGGGAAAGTGATCATGAGGGTGTTAGGAATGGGGAAAAGTGGTCATGGGGGTGTTGGTAATGGGGAAAGTTGGTCACGGGAGTGTTAAGAATGGGGAAAGGTGGTCATGGGGATGTTAGGAATGGTGAAAGGTGATCACAGGGGGTGTTTGGAATGGTGAAAGTTGGTCACGGTGTGTTAGGAATGGCGACAGGTTGTCATGGATGTGTTAGGAATGGGGAAAGTTGGTCATGGGGGTGTTTGGAATGGGGAATGGTCGTCACGGGGGTGTTGGGAATGGGAAAAGGTGGTATGTGTGTGTTAGGAATGGAGAAAGGTGGTATGTGGGTGTTAGAAATGGGGAAATGTCATCATGGATGTTTTAGGAATGTGGAGAGGTGGTATTTGGGTGGTAGGAATGGGGAAAGGTGTTTACGGTGTGTTAGCAATGGGGAAAGGTGGACATGCGGGTGTTTGGAATGGGGAATGGTGGTCACGGGGGTGTTAGGAATGGAGAATGGTGGTATGTGTGTGTTAGGAATGGGGAAAGGTGGTATGTGGCTGTTAGAAATGGAAAATTGTCATCATGAGAGTTTTAGAAATGGGGAAAGTTGGTCATGGGGATGTTAGGAATGGGGAAAGGTGGTCATGTGGGTGTTCAGAATGGGGAAAGGTGGTCATTAGGGTCTTAGGAATGTGGAAAGGTGGTATGTTGGTGTTAGGAATGGGAAATGGTGTTTATGGTGTGTTAGCAAAGGGGAAAGGTGGTCATGGTGGTGTTAGGAATGGGGAAATGTGGTCATGGGGGTGTTAGGAATAGGGAAAGGTCGTCATGGGAGTGTGAGGAATAGGGAATGTTGGTAATGGGGGTGTTAGGAATGGGGAAAGATGGTCATGGGGGTGTTTGGAATGGTGAAAGTTGCTAAGTGGGTGTTACGAATGGGGAAAGGTAGTCATGTGGGTGTCAGAAATGAGGAAAGGTGGTCATGGGGTGTTAGAAATGGGGAAATGTGGTCATGGGGGTGTTAGGAATGGGGAAAGGTGTTCAAGGGGTTGTTAGGAATGGGGAAAGGTGGTCATGGGGTGTTAGGAATGGTGAAAGGTTGTCATGGGTGTGTTAGGAATGGAGGAAGGTGGTCATGGGGTGTCAGGAATGGGCAAATGTGGTCATGGGGGTGTTAGGAATGGGGAAAGTTGGTATGTTGTTGATAGCAATGGGGAAAAGTGGTCATGGGGGTGTTAGGAATGGGGAAAGGCGGTTATGGGGGTGTTAGGATTGGGGAAAGGTGGTATGTTGGTGTTAGAAATGGGGAGTGGTGGTCATGGGGGTGTTAGGAATGGGGAAATGTGGTCATGTGGGTGTTAGGAATGAGGAAAGGTGGAATGTTGGTGTTACAAATGGGGAAAGGTGTTCATGCAGGTGTTCGAAATGGGAAAAGGTGGTATGTGGGAGTTGGGAATGAGGAAAGGTGGTCATGGGGTGTTTGTAATGGGGTAAGTGGTCATGAGGGTGTTAGGAATGGGGAAAGGTGGTCATGGGGGTGTTAGTAATGGGGAAGGTTGGTCATGGGGGTGTTAGGAATGGTGAAAGGTGGTCACAGGGGCTGTTTGGAATGGAGAAAGGTGTTGGTTGGATGTTAGGAATGGGGAAAGGTTGTCATGGGTATGTTAGGAATGGGGAAAGGTGGTCATGTGGGTGTTAGGAATGGGGAAAGGTGTTTACGGGTGTTAGCAATGGGGAAAGGTGGTCCTGGCGGTGTTAGGACTGGGGAATGCTGGTCACGGGGGTGTTAGGAATGGGGAAAGGTGGTATGTGTGTGTTCGGAATGGGGAAAGGTGGTATGTGGCTGTTAGAAATGGGGAAATGTCATCATGGGGATTTTACGAATGGGGAGAGCCGGTCATGTGGGTGTTCAGAATGCGGAAGGGTGGTGTGTGGGTGTTTGGAATGTGGATAGGTCGCTATGTGGGCGTCAGGAATGGGGAAAGGTGGTCATGGGGTTGTTAGAAATGGGGAAAGGTGGTCATGGGGGTGTTAGGAATGGGAAAAGTTGGTATGTGGGTGATAGTGGGGAAAGGTGGTCATGGGGGTGTTAGGAATGGGGAAAGGTGGTCATGTGGGTGTTAGGAATGGGGAAAGTTGGTATATGGGTGTTAGAAATGGGGAATGGTGTTCATGCGGGTGTTCAAAATGGGGAAAGGTGGTATGTGGGTGTTAGGAATGAGGAAAGGTGGTCACGGGGTGTTAGTAATGGGGAAAGTGGTCATAGGGTGTTTGTAATGGGGAAAATGGTCACGAGGGTGTTAGGAATGGGGAAAGGTGGTCATGGGTGTGTTAGTAATGGGGAAAGTTGGTCATGGGGTATTAGGAATGGGGAAAGGTGTTCATGGGGGTGTTAGGAATGGTGAAAGGTGGTCACAGGGGGTGTTTGGAATGGGGAAAGGTGGTCACAGGGGGTGTTTGGAATGGGGAAAGGTGTTCGTTGGGTGTTAGGAATGGGGAAAGATTGTCATGGGTATGTTAGGAATGGGGAAAGGTGGTCATGGGGTTGTTAGGATTGGGTAAAGGTGGTATGTTGGTGTTAGAAATGGGGAGTGGTGGTCATGGGGGTGTTAGGAATGGGGAAATGTGGTCATGTGGGTGTTAGGAATGAGGAAAGGTGGTATGTTGGTGTTACAAATGGGGAAAGGTGTTCATGCAGGTGTTCAAAATGGGGAAAGGTGGTATGTGGGATTTGGGAATGAGGAAAGGTGGTCACAGGGTGTTTGTAATGGGGAAAGTGGTCATGAGGGTGTTCGGAATGGGGAAAGGTGATCGTGGGGGTGTTAGTAATGGGGAAAGTTGGTCATGGGGGTGTTAGGAATGGTGAAAGGTGGTCACAGGGGCTGTTTGGAATGGAGAAAGTTGTTCGTTGGGTGTTAGGAATGGGGAAAGGTTGACATGGGTATGTTAGGGATGGGGAAAGGTGGTCATGGGGGTGTTAGGAATGTGGAGAGGTGGTATGTGGGTGTAGGAATGGGGAAAGGTGTTTACGGTGTGTTAGCAATGGGGAAAGGTGGTCTTGGCGGTGTTAGGACTGGAGAATAGTGGTCACGGGGGTGTTAGGAATGGGGAAAGGAGGTATGTGTGTGTTCGGAATGGGAAAAGGTGGTATGTGGCTGTTAGAAATGGGGAAATGTCATCATGGGGATTTTAGGAATGGGGAAAGATGGTCAGGTGGGTGTTCAGAATGCGGAAGGGTGGTGTGTGGGTGTTTGGAATGTGGATAGGTAGTCATGTGGGTGTCAGGAATGGGGAAAGGTGGTCATGGGGTTGTTAGAAATGGGGAAAGGTGGTCATTGGGGTGTTAGGAATGGGGAAAGTTGGTATGTGGGTGATAGAAGTGGGGAAAGGTGGTAATGCGGGTGTTCGAAATGGGGAAAGGTGGTATGTGGGTGTTAGTAATGGGATATGTGGTCATGGAGTGTTCTTAATGGGTAAAATGGTCACCAGGGTGTTAGGAATGGGGAAAGGTTTTTATGGTGTGTTAGCAATGGGGAAAGGTGGTCATTGGGATGTTAGGAATGGGGAATGGTGGTCACGGGGGTGTTAGGAATGGGGAAAGTTGGTATGTGGGTGATAGCAATGGGGAAAGGTGGTCATGGGGGTGTTTTGAATGGGGAAAGCTGGTCATGTGGGTGTTAGGAATGGGGAATGTTAGTATGTGGGTGTTAGAAATGGGGAATGGTGTTCATGCGGGTGTTCGAAATGGGAAAAGGTGGTATGTGGGAGTTAGGAATGAGGAAAGGTGGTTACGGGGTGTTAGTAATGGGGAAAGTGGTCATGGGGTGTTTGTAATGGGGAAAATGGTCACGAGTGTGTTAGGAATGGGGCAAGGTGGTCATGGGTCTGTTAGTAATGGGGAAAGTTTGTCATGGGGGTGTTAGGAATGGGGAAAGGTGGTCACGGGGGTGTTAGGAATGGGGAATGGTGGTCACGGGGGTGTTAGGAATGGGGAAATGTGGTCATGGGGGTGTTAGGAATGTGGAGAGGTGGTATGTGTGTGTTAAGAATGGGGAAAGGTGTTTACGGTGTGTTAGCTATGGGGAAAGGTGGTCATGGGGATGTTAGGAATGGGGAATGGTGGTCATGGTGATGTTAGGAATAGGGAAAGGTCGTCATGGGAGTGTGAGGAATAGGGAATGTTGGTAATGGGGGTGTTAGGAATGGGGAAAGATGTTCATGGGGGTGTTAGGAATGGTGAAAGTTGGTATGTGGGTGATAGCAGTGGGGAAAGGTGGTCATGCGGGTGTTCGAAATGGGGAAAGGTGGTATGTGGGTGTTAGGAATAAGGAAAGGTGGTCATGGGGTGTTAGTAATGGGGAATGTGGTCATGGAGTGTTCTTAATGGGTAAAATGGTCACCAGGGTGTTAGGAATGGGGAAAGGTTTTTATGGTGTGTTAGCAATGGGGAAAGGTGGTCATTGGGATGTTAGGAATGGGGAATGGTGGTCACGGAGGTGTTAGGAATGGGGAAAGTTGGTATGTGAGTGATAGCAATGGGGAAAGGTGGTCATGGGGGTGTTTGGAATGGGGAAAGGTGGTCATGTGGGTGTTAGGAATGGGGAAAGTTGGTATGTGGGTGTTCGAAATGAGAAAAGGTGGTATGTGGGAGTTAGGAATGAGGAAAGGTGATCACGGGGTGTTAGTAATGGGGGAAGTGGTCATGGGGTGTTTGTAATGGGGAAAATGGTCACGAGTTTGTTAGGAATGGGGAAAGGTGGTCATGGGTCTGTTAGTAATGGGGAAAGTTTGTCATGGGGTATTAGGAATGGGGAAAGGTGGTCATGGGTGTGTTAGGAATGGTGAAAGGTGGTATGTGGCTGTTAGAAATGTGGTAAGGTAGTATGTGGGTGTTAGGAATGGGGAAAGGTGTTTACAGTGTGTTAGCAATGGGGAAAGATGGTCATGGTGGTGTTAAGAATGGTGGAAGGTTGTCATGGGTGTGTTAGGAATGGAGAAAGGTGGTCATGGGGGTGTAAGGAATGTGGAAAGGTGGTATGTGGGTGCTAGGAATGGGGAAAGGTGTTTACGGTGTGTTAGCAATGGGGAAAGGTGGTCACGGGGGTGTTAGGAATGGGGAAAGGTGGTATGTCTGTGTTAGGAATGGGGAAAGGTGGTATGTGGCTGTTAGAAATGGGGAAAGGTGGTATGTGGGTGTTAGAAATGGGTAAAGGTGTTCATGCGGGTGTTCGAAATGGGGAAAGGTGGTATGTGGGTGTTAGGAATGAGAAAAGGTGGTCATGGGGTGTTCGTAATGGGGAAAGTGGTCATGAGGGTGTTAGGAATGGGGAAAAGTGGTCATGGGGGTGTTGGTAATGGGCAAAGTTGGTCATGGGGGTGTTAGGAATGGGGAAAGGTGGTCATGTGGATGTTAGGAATGGTGAAAGGTGGTCACAGGGGGTGATTGGAATGGGGAAAGGTGGTCACGGTGTGTTAGGAATGGGGAAAGGTTGTCAGGGGGGTGTTAGGAATGTGCAGAGATAGTCATGTGGGTGATAGGAATGGATAAAGTTGGTCATGTGGGTTTTAGGAATGAGGAAAGGTGGTACGTGGGTGTTAGGAATGGGGAAAGGTGGTATGTGGCTATTAGAAATGGGGAAATGTCGTCATGGGGGTTTTAGGAATGGGGAAGGTTGGTCATGGGGGTGTTAGGAATAGGAAAAGGTGGTCATGTGGTGTTCAGAATGGGGAAAGGTGGTCATGGGGTTGTTAGAAATGGGGAAAGGTGGTCATGGGGGTGTTAGGAATGGGGAAAGGTGGTCATGTGGGTGTTAGAAATGGGGAAAGGGGGTATGTGGGTGATAGGAATGAAGAAAGGTGGTCACAAGGTGTTAGTAGTGGGGAAAGTGGTCATGGGGTGTTCGTAATGGGGAAAGTGGTAATGAGGGTGTTAGGAATGGGGAAAGGTGGTCATGGAGGTGTTAGTAATGGGGAAAGTAGGTCATAGGGGTGTTAGGAATGTGGAACGGTGGTATGTGGGTGTTAGGAATGGGGAAAGGTGTTTATGGTGTGTTAGCAATGGGGAAAGGTGGTCATGGAGGTGTTAGGAATGGGGAATGGTGGTCACAGGGTGTTAGGAATGGGGAAAGGTTCTCATGGGTGTGTTAGGAATGGGTAAAGTTGGTCATGTGGGTGTTAGGAATGAGGAAAGGTGGTACGTGGGTGTTAGGAATGGGGAAAGGTGGTATGTGTGTGTTAGGAATGGGGAAGGGTGGTATGTGGCTGTTAGAAATGGGGAAATGTCATCAAGGGGGTTTTAGGAATGGGGAAGGTTGGTCATGGGGGTGTTAGGAATGGGGAAAGGTGGTCATGTGGGTGCTCAGAATGGGGACAGGTGGTCATGGGGGTGTTAGGAATGGGGAAAGGTGGTCATGTGGGTGTTATGAATGGGGAAAGGTGGTATGTGGGTGTTAGAAACGGGGAAAGGTGGTCACAGGGGGTGTTTGGAATGGGGAAAGGTGTTCGTTGGGTGTTAGGAATGGGGAAAGGTGGTATGTGGGTGTTAGAAACGGGGAAAGGTGTTCATGCGGGTGTTAGAAATGGGGAAAAGTGGTATGTGGGTGTTAAGAATGAGGAAAGATGGTCACGGGGTGTTAGTAGTGGGGAAAGTGGTCTTGGGGTGTTCGTAATGGGGAAAGTGGTCATGAGGGTGTTAGGAATGGGGAATGGTGGTATGTGGGTGTTAGGAATGAGGAAAGGTGGTCACGGGGTGATAGTAATGGGGAAAGTGGTCATGGGGTGCTCGTAATGGGGAAAGTTGGTCATGATGGTGTTAGGAATGGGGAAAGGTGGTCATGGGGTTGTTAGTAATGGGGAAGGTTGGTCATGAGGGAGTTAGGAATGGGTAAAGGTGGTCATGGGGGTGTTAGGAATGGTGAAAGGTGGTCACAGGGCATGTTTGGAATGCGGAAAGGTGGTCACGGGGTGTTAAGAATGGGGAAAGGTTGTCATGGGTGTGTTAGGAATGGGGAAAGGTGGTCATGGGGGTGTTGGGAATGTGGAGAGGTGGTATGTGGGTGTTAATGGGGAAAGGTGTTTACGGTGTGTTAGCAATGGGGAAGGTGGTCATGTGGGTATTAGGAATGGGGAAAGGTGGTCATGTGGGTGTTAGGAATGGGGAAAGGTCATCATGGGAGTGTGAGGAATAGGGAATGTTGATAATGGGGGTGTTAGGAATGGGGAAAGATGGTCATGTGGGTGTCAGGAATGGGGAAAGTTGGTCATGGAGTGTTAGTTATGGGGAAATGTGGTCATGGGGGTGTTAGGAATGGGGAAAGGTGTTCATTGGGTTGTTAGGAATGGGGAAAGGTCGTCATGGGAGTGTGAAGAATAGGGAATGTTGGTAATGGGGGTGTTAGGAATGGGGAAAGATGGTCATGGGGGTGTTAGGAATGGTGAAAGTTGGTATGTGATTGTTAGGAATGGGGAAAGGTAGTCATGTGGGTGTCAGGAATGGGGAAAGGTGGTCATGGAGTGTTAGAAATGGGGAAATGTGGTCATTTGGGTGTTAGGAATGGGGAAAGGTGTTCATGGGGTTGTTAGGAATGGGGAAAGGTGGTCATGGGGGTGTCAGGAATGGGGAAAGGTGGTCATGAGGGTGTTAGGAATGGGGAAAGGCGGTCATGGGGGTGTTAGGATTGGGAAAAGGTGGTATGTTGGTGTTAGAAATGGGGAATGGTGGTCATGGGGGTGTTAGGAGTGGGGAAAGATGTTCATGCGGGGTGTTAGAAATGGTGGTAGGTAGTCACAGGGGGTGTTTGGAATGGGGAAAGGTGGTCACGGAGTGTTAGGAATAGGGAAAGAATGTCATGGGTGTGTTAGAAATGGGGAAAGGCGGTCATGGGAGTGTCAGGAATGTGGAGAGGTGGTATGTGGGTGTTAGGAATGGGGAAAGGTAGTCATGTGGGTGTCAGGAATGGGGAAAGGTGGTCATGGAGTGTTAGAAATGGGGAAATGTGGTCATTTGGGTGTTAGGAATGCCATGCTTCACTACAGCAGGCCCTGGTGTGCTTTGATGATGGGCCGTGTTTGGCTTATTTGGCTTATTTAGATTCATCAGACCATAAAACCTTCTTTCAGTTGACTTCAGGGTCTCCCATTTGCCTTCTGGCAAACTCTAGCGGATATTACATAGAAAACATAGAAAACAAAAGCACAATACAGGCCCTTCTGCCCACAAATCTGTGCCGAACATGTCCCTACCTTAGAACTACCTAGGCTTTACCCATAGCCCTCTATTTTTCGAAGCTCCACGAAGCCATCCAAAAGTCTCTTAAAAGACCCTATCGTTTCTGCCTCCACCACCGCCGCTGGCAGCCCATTCCACGCACTCACTCTCTCTGGGTAAAAACTTATTCCTGACATCTCCTCTGTACATACTTCCAAGCACCTTAAAACTGTGACCTGTCGTGCTAGCCATTTCAGCCCTGGGGAAAAGCCTCTGACTATCCACACAATCAATGCCTCTCATTATCTTGTACACCTCTATCAGGTCATCTCTCATCCTCCGTCACTCCAAGGAGAAAAGGCCGAGTTCACTCAACCGATTCTCATAAGGCTTGTAAATCTCCTCTGCACCCTTTCTATGGTTTCTGCGTCCTTCCTGTAGTGAGGCGACCAGAACTGAGCACAGTACTCCAAGTGGGGTCTGACCAGGGTCCTATATAGCTGCATCATTACCTCTCGGCTCTTAAACTCAATCCCATGATTGATGAAAGCCAATGCACCGTATGCCTTAACCACAGAGTCAACCTGCGTAGCAGCTTTGAGTGTCCTATGGACTTGGGCCCCAAGATCCCTCTGATCCTCCACACTGCCAAGAGTCTTCCCATTAATGCTATACCCTGCCATCATATTTGACCTACCAAAATGAACCACTTCACACTTATCTGGGTTGAACTGCCACTTCTCAGCCCAGTTTTGCATCCTATCAATATCCCGTTGTAACCTCTGACAGCCCACAACACTATCCACAACACCCCCAACCTATGTGTCATCAGCAAATTTACTAACCGATCCACCCCTTCACTTCCTCATCCAAGTCATTTATAAAAATCACAAAGAACAGGGGTCCCAGAACAGATGGCTGAGGCACACCACTTGTCACCAGCCTCCATGCAGAATATGATCTGTCTACAACCACTCTTTGCCTTCTGTGGGCAAGCTAGTTCTTGATCCACAAAGCAATGTTCCCTTGGATCCCATGCCTCCTTACTTTCTCAATCAGCCTTGCAAGGGGTACCTTATCAAATGCCTTGCTAAAATCCATATACACTACATCTACTGCTCTGCCTTCATCAATGTGTTTAATTACAACCTCAAAAAATTCTATCAGGCTCGTAAGGCACGACTTGCCTTTGACAAAGCTATGCTGACTATTCCTAATCATATTATGGCTCTCCAAATGTTCATAAATCCTGACCCTCAGGATCTTCTCCATCAACTTACCGACCACTGAAGTAAGACTCACTGGCCTATAATTTCCTGGGTTATCTCTACTCCCTTTCCTGAATAAGGGAACAACATCTACAAACCTCCAATCCTCCAGAACCTCTCCCATCCTCATTGATGATGCAAAGATCATTGCCAGAGGCTCAGCAATCTCCTCCCTTGCTTTCCACAATAGCCTGGGACTGGTCCCAGTGACTTATCCAACTTGATGCTTTCCAAAAGCTCCAGCACATCCTCTTCCTTAATATTTACATTCTCAAGCTTTTCAGTCCACTGCAAGTCATCCCTACAATTGCCAAGACCCTTTTCCATAGTAAATACTGAAGCAAAGTATTCATTAAGTACCTCCGCTATTTCCTCCGGTTCCATACACACTTTTCCACTGTCACCCTTGATTACGTCTTATCCTGTCGCTCTTCACATACTTGTAGAATGCCTTGGGGTTTTCCTTAATCCTGTCCGCCAATGCCTTCTCATGGCCCCTTCTGGCTTTCCTAATTTCATTCTTAATCTCCTTTCTGCTAGCCTTATAATCTTCTTGATTCTTATCATTACCTAGTTTTTACCTAGTATTACATGTGAGTTTTTTCAACAGTGGCTTTCTCTTTGCCACTCTCCCATAAAACCGGTGAAGCACATAGGCAATGGTTGTTGTATGTGCAGTCTCTCCCATCTCAGCCACTGAAGCTTGTAACTCCCCCAGAGTTGTCATAGGTCTTTTGGTGACCTCCCTCACTAGACCCCTTCATACACAGTCATTCAGTTTTTGAGGTTGACCTGCTCTGTGCAGATTTACAGCTGTGCCATATTCTTTCAGTTTCTTGATGATTGACTTAACTGTACTGCAAGGGATATTCAATGACTTAAAAATTTTCTTGTATCCATCCCTTGGTGATTTCTGATTTTCAATAACCTTTTCCTGGAGTTGCTTGGACTGTTTTTTTTCTTCTTGGTATGGTTTTTATCACGATACTGACTCACCAGCAGTTGGACCTTCCAGACAGAGGTGTATTTTTACTACAATGAGAGAAAAGGAGTAGTTTATGCTGTTTTCTTTGGAGCGATGGAGGCTGAGGGGAGACCTAAGAGAGACTGAGGCTGAAAAGAGATCTGATAGAAGACAGCCAACGTCTTTTGTTCACCGGGATGAAATGTCTATTACCAGAGGACATGCTTTCAAGGTCTGTGGCGAAAAGTTCAAAGACGATGTGCGGAGCAAGTTTATTTCTACACAGAACATAGTGCATACCTGGAATGTGCTGCCATGGGTAGTGGTAGAGATCGATATGATAAGATATGATATGTTAAGTGCATTAGTGTGCAGGGAGCTGAAGAACGTGGACATTGTGTCGGAAAAAAAATGCTTCATGAGATTAGTACTTTGCCACAGCATTGTGAGCTGAAGGGCTTCTTCCTTTACAGTATTATTACTGTGCCCTCTCTGGTTTACTCATGCCCTTCCTGTTGCTGGGAGACCAGAACCATACACGGCACTC
Source organism: Mobula birostris (assembly GCF_030028105.1). NCBI lineage: Eukaryota > Metazoa > Chordata > Chondrichthyes > Myliobatiformes > Myliobatidae > Mobula > Mobula birostris. The sequence continues at coordinate 99,982,256 of NC_092375.1, forward strand.
CCAGTGCGGTCTCACCAATGCCTTGAACTGCCTTAACAGGACATCCCGACTCCGGTACCACGTCCACCTCCTTCACTGCCCTGTTTATTAATGTACACCTGTACACCTAAAACCCAAGAGGTCATGCCACTCACTGTGTTTGTCCGACTCCAATTTGACTTCCGTTCTCTACCATTGGAACACCAATGCCTTTGAGTGGAAAATCCCACAAAAGGTAGTGGATTTGGCCCAGTCCATCATGGGTAAAACCTCCCAACCATTGAGCACATCTACATGAAATGTTGCTGTAGAAAAGCAGCATCTATCATCAAAAATCCTCACCACCCAGGCCATGCTCTTTTCTCTCTGCTGCCATCAGGATGAAGGTACAGGTGTATTAAGACTCTCACCACCAGGTTCAAGAACAGTTGCTATCCTTCAACCATCAGGCTCTTGAACAAAAGAGGATAACTACACTCATTCTATTCCTGGCATTCCCTCAACCGATGATCTTACTTTAACGACTCTTTACCTTGTAGTTTCATGCTCTCTTTATTTATTGTTATGTATTTATTTATATTTGCATTTGCCGAGTTTGCTGTTCTTTGATCTTGTTTAGATTTACTGTTCTATAGATTTGCTAAATATGCCCGCAGGAAGAAGACTCTCAGGGTTGTATGTCGTGACATGTGCTTTATGTGCTCTGATAAAAGAGTTTGCATTGAACTTTGAATTTTTTTCTTTCTCTTCCCCTTCATTCTGTACCTCTCAACCTATCACACACATATACTCACCCCAGCTTCCCGTTCCCCCACATCTTCCCCATCGCTATTTATCTTAAATCTCTTCTCTGTCCCCTTTCAGTCCCTCTTTTTTCCTTATCTCTCACCACATTCTCTTCATCCTCTTCCAACCTCCTTCCCACAATCTGCCCTCTCTCTTCCACAATCAACACTCTCAATCTCCCTTTCTTCTCCACCTGGTCTTTATTTCTCTCTATGTATATCTCGTGACTCTCACACTCTTCCTCTCCCCTTTCTTTCTTGCTCTCCCCCTCTTTTTCTCTCTCCTCATCTCTTTCTACATCCCCCTCTCCCACTCTTTCTTCCACGCATTCTTCCATACCCACTTACTCCCCTTCCTCTTATTATCTCTCTGTGCCTTTCTAACCAACACCTCACCTGCTTTTCACCTTCTCCCCCAACTCCCACTTCTCTGTGTGCCTCAGTCTCCACACCACTCCCCTCTGCCCCCACCGCGAGCCACAATGACGGTTTGGCACACACAGTGAATTATCTGATGTTGCATAATTCTTAGTTATGTGGAAAGATGCAATGTTTCATCAGAAGATAAAGAAAGATAAAGGCTTGTGGTTTGGGGTGAAGTTAGTTTGTTCCCATTTTTGGTGCTACAGAATGGGTGGGTGCAGGGGGAGGGGAGGGGAGGGAGGTAGAGGGAGAGGGAGAGAGCAATGAAGATAAATTGGGAAATTGGTTTTCACTGTACCAACGTACAGTTCTGAATTTTGTTTCGATAAAGATCAATTCATCGCCTGGAGACAGGGGCGTATGGGGCAGGGAGATGCAGAGAGACAGTTCATTAAGGTAATTAATCATATGACCATAAGACATAGGAGTAGAATTAGGCCATTCATTCCATTGAGTTTGCTCTGCCACTCTATCATAACTAATCCCAGATCCCACTCAACCTTTGATGCCCGAACCAATCAGGAAGCTATCAACTTCAGCCTTAAGTATACCCACGAACATTGCTTCCACAGCAGCCTGGGGCAGAGCATTCTGCAGATTCACTACTCTCTGGCTAAAAACAATTCCTCCTTGTCTCTGCTTTAAAAGGTCATCCCCCTATTTTGAGGTTGTGCCCTCTAGTTCTAGGTACCACTAATACAGGAAACATCCTGTCCATGTCCAACCTATCTAGTCCTTTCAACATTCAGTAAGTTTCAATGAGATCCCTCACATTCTTCTAAATTCCAGAGAGTACAGGCCCAAAGCTGTCAAATGCACCTCATATGTTAACCACTTTATACCCAGAATCATCCTTGTGAATCTCCGCTGGAATCTCTCCAATGACAACACTTCCTTTCTGAGGTATAGGGCCCAAAACTGTGGACAATACTCCAAGTGCAGCCTGACCAGTGTCTTATAAAGCTCCAGCATTATCTAATTGCTTTTATATTCTATTCCCCTTGAATTAAATGAAAACAATGCATTTGCCTTCTTTACCACAGACTCAACTTGTAAGTTAACCTTCTGGGAGTCCTCTCATGTACCTCTCATGATTGAACCTTCTCGCCATTTAGATAATAATCTGCTCTATTGTTTCTTTTATCAAAATGTATGCATTTCCCAACATTGCATTTCCCAACATTGCATTCCATTTGCTACTTCTTTGCTCATTCTTCCAATTTATCTAAGTCCTGCTGCAATTGACCTCCTTATGCCCACTCATTGCCGCTTGCCTGTCAGGCATTCCTTTATCCATGCCAGTATCTTTCCTGTAACACCATAGGACTTTATCTTGTTAAGAAGCCTCATGTGTGTCATCTTATCAAATATCCTCTGAAAATCCAAATGACATCCACGGCCTCTCATTTGTCCACCCTGCTTGTTACTTCCTCAAAGAGCTCTAACAGATGAGTCAGACAAGATTTCCTTTTACAGAAACCATGCTGACTTTGACTTATTTTATCATTAGTCTCCAAGTACCCCGAAACATCATCCTAAATAATAGACTCCAACACTTTCCCAACCATTGAGGTGAGACTAACTGGCCTATAATAGCCTTTCTTTTGCTTTCCTCCCTTCTTAAAGAGTGAAGAGACATTTGCAATTTTCCATTCCTCCTGGACCATGCCAGAATCAAGTGATTCTTGAAAGATCATGACCAATGCATCCGTTATCTCTTCAGCAACATCTTGCAGGACTCTGGGATATAATCCATCTGGCCCAGGGGACTTATCTACCTTAAGACCTTTCAGTTTGCCTTGCACTTTTTCCTGCCTAGTACGTTTTCCTTTGTAATAGCAATGACACTTACTCCTGCTCCCTGACACTCACAAACCTCTGGCACATGCTAGTATCTTCCACAGTGAAGACAGATGCAAAGTACCCATTAAGTTCATCTGCCTTTTCTTTATCCCCCATTACTACCTCACCAGCATCATTTTCCAGTGGTCCAATATCAACTCTCACCTCCCTTTTACTCTTTATATAACTGAAAAATAACTTCTGGTATCCTGCTTTATATTATTGTCTAACTTGCCCTCATATTTCATCTGATCTCTTCTTTTGGCCTTTTCAGTTGCCTTTTTATTGGATTTTAAAAGTTTCCCAATCATCCATTTTCCTGCTCACTTTTGTTACTTCTCATGCTCTTTCCTTGGCTTTTATGCAGTCCTGAACTTCCCTTGTTAGACGTGGTTGCCTACCCCTGCCACTTGAGAACAAATTCTTCTGTGGGACATATCTATCCTGCTCCTTATGAAATATTCTCGGAAACTTCAGCCATCTCTACTCTGCCATCATCCCCGCCGGTATCCCTCACTTTCCTTACTCTCACCCTCTCCTCCCTCTATTCCCTACCCGCTCTCCCCCTCTCACCCCACGCTCCACTCTCCTCTATTTCTACCATAATCTCCCCCTCTGTTTACCCACTCCCCTCCCTAATTCTGCATAACTCACCTGAAACAGACTTGCTCCAGTGCCCAACCCCTGCACCCAAGAGGCTTTCTCTGTGGTCGCTTCCGTAGGACATGGATTTACTCAACTTCAGGTGACTCAATCACCGCCAAATCATCAGTGGAGTGGGGTGGGGGAGGAAAGAGTCAGAGAAGTTGGAAGGGGGAAAAACAGGGTTGAGAGAGGGGGAGAGGGAGGAGCAAGAATGCGAGATCGGGGGAGGTGGGGAGAGAGAATGGGTAGAGGGATAGAGGAGGGCGAGGGGAGAGGCAGGGGCTTGGGGTGGCAGGAGAGAGCGGAAAATGGAGAAACAGGGCTGTGAAACCTGACAGAAGAGGAAGTACACGCACACCCTGCTCGATTACTGCAAGGGCAGAAGGAAGATGGGGGTGGGGCATAACGTCGAACTATAAAGACAGAGATGCAAGACCAGAGGAGGAGAGACACTGCAGGATAGAGGAGTGGAGAGCCGCGGGACAGAGGGAAAAGATGACTAATCAGGGAACAGCAGGGGGTATGGCGAACACGACCGAGGCCAATGCCAAGATACAAGCAATCGCTGACGTGGTCAGTTTCTATCCTTCCTCTCCCCCTCAGTCTGTCCGTTCCAGCCGCTTTTCCCGTCTCTCAGCACTCCCTCCGCATTATCCTGTGACGCCATTTCAAGGCGGTTCTGCTCAACCACGGTGATCCTTCCTCACCTCCCCCTCCAGATACGCTCCGTCCTCTCTCCTGATGTTGTCCATCCTTTCTCCACTCCTGTCCTCACCGCTCCATCCCCACATCGCTCAGTCCCTCCCTACCTCCTCGCCCCCATTCCCAGGCCCTCCCCCCTCGACTGTACCTCCTTCCTTTCCCTCCCTTTCGTCCAGAGTGCTCCATCCCTCCACCCGTCAACACTCTACCAAGAGTGAAGGGGTGAGAGGCGGAAGAAAGACAAGGGGAGAGTGAGGGGCAGAGAGGGAGTAGAGGCGAGAAGCAGATTGGTAGGCTGAGTGGTGGGAAATGTGAGGTGCGAGAGAGGGAGTAGAGGGTGGAAGGAGTGGGAGGCGACAGACTGGCAGGTGGGAAGTGTGGAATGGGCGGAAATGGAGTTGAGGGGAAAGGAGTGGAAAAGAATGGGAGGTAGGGTGGAGGGGTAGACTAAGAAGAGAGGTAGTGAAGTGTGTTAGACAGTTAAGGAAGTGAGGAAGGAGGAGAGCACGTGGGAGAGTGGGTGAAAGAGGGTAAATGGGGGGATAGGAGAGAAAAGAGGATGGAGGGGCGAGAGATAGAGTAGGGGAGAGAGGGGCAGAGACAGGAGAAGAGCAGTGAGTTTTAGAAGAGCTGTGTAGAGGGCAAGAGACGGTGAAGAAATGGAGGGAGAGGGGGGAGATAACAGAGACAGGTGGTGCAGAGGCAAGCGGGGAGAAAGAGAGAGGAGGAAGGAGGGGGGAGAGAGGAAGAGTCGGGGGGGAGGAAGTTAGGAAGACCATGAAATAGGAGCAGAGAAATTGGTGAAAATAAGAGTGGAAATTTGGGAAGTAGGAGGTGATGGGTAGAGAGCTGGAGTGAGAGGGATCAGAGAGAGAGGGAAGAGAGATCAAGGAGACTGGGGGAGAGAGAGAGGAAGAGAAATGGGTGAATATAAGGGGGAAGGTTCGACAGAGAGGGGAAGATGAGAGAGGTAGAGTGAGAAGGTTGAGGGTGAAAGAAGAGAGATGGGGTTCAGACAGTAAGAGAGAAAGGCAGAGTTGGAGAGAGAGGTGTTCAGAGTGGAGGTAGAGCGGGGTGAGAGAGGAGAGCGGGAGTGGATAAAGCAGGATATGAAGACAGGTCAAGGAAGGGTGAAAGAGGGAGAGAGGGGGAGGGTGGTGGGAGTGGAATAGTCAGGGACAGAGTTGAGGAGGGAGTGAGAGAGGGGGAGGAGAGATGGGGAGACAGAGATGGAGAGGTTAGGGAGATGCGTAGATGGCGAGAGGTTTGGGGGAGAGAGAGGTGAGAAGGAGTGGGAAGTGAGAGACACTTGCTTCTTTCCTGCAACGCTCCATCCCTTCTCGCTGCCCCTTTCTCAGGATCTCTCTGAGAAGGTTGTTACAGAGCTTTTCTGTCTCCAGGTGAAGACCGCTGTGCAGGAGAAGCTGGGAAGAGAGCTAGAGGTCTACCAGGTGAATTCGTACCGTTCACAGATGGTAGCCGGGACAGTTTATTTCATCAAGGTAACGGCAGCTCCAACCCCTTACAACATAGCACACGGAGACTATGGGAGGGCGCAAAGGGAGGGAAGGGTTCATAGAGATGTGGATGGGGCGGTAGGGGAGGCAGGAGTTGCGCTGAGAGGACGCGCGAGGGGAGGGAGTGCGTGACGGAGACTGAAGGGACACACAGGAGGTTGGAGATCACGGAGACAGGCAGGGGCATGGGGACGGGATGTGATATGTGGTGAGTAACGCTCCACGAATAAATCCATCCTCTCTTGCCCTCAACACAGATTCTGACTGGACCCGGAGATGAATGCATTCATATCAGGGTCATGGCCTCCCTCCCACACACCGGAGGAGGCATCTTCTTGCATGGGATAGAAGACCACAAGAAACTCTGCGACCCGATCACCTACTTCTAGAGCCCGAGTGTTGGTGTGTCTGGGTGGCGCTTGTGGTGCAGCGTGGTGGTGGGGTGTTGTGGAAATGAGAGAGGAAATCTCCCTGCTCCCCTCTTCCCTCTCCAAAGCTGCTCGCAACTCATCTGTCGCGCCTGGGAACCCATTATCTTTCCTTTCCCTGCCCTGCGAACGCTATATGCTACCTGAAAATGCCCACCTCCAACAGTAACCTTGACAGCACATTACAGAGACTCCCATACCTCTGTGCAAAAATTAAGAAAAATGCCTTTTCAGCTCCATTGAACTTTCTCCGCTCTTATCTTAAATGTATATCCTCATGTATTAGATAATGCCACGCCACAGGAGACACGGGAGCAAAAGTTATCAGCTCTGAACTCTGTCTATGCCTCTCATAGTTTTAAAAACCTCTGTCGGGTCTCTGCCACTCCAGAGAAAACAACTAAGATCTTCCGATCTCTTAAGATACATGGGATCCGCAGTGAGTGGCCATTTGGGTTCCCAGTTGGCCTTCCCGTGGCACACAGCACATTGAGATTGAAAGCACTGATTCTGCTTTAACCTCCGTAACTAGCGGTGTTCTGCAGGGATCCACGCTGGGACCTGGTTGTTTCTGTGACACAGACTGTATTGAAGTCACCCAGATGATATTCTAGATGAATGGATTAGGAAATCTGTAGATAACACAGTGATTGGTGGATTTTTGAACAGAGTAGGAGATCGCTGAAGTATTCAACGTGAAATGCATTAGTTACAGATATAGGGGGAGGAATGGTAGATGGAGTTTTATTCCTGCAATTTTGAGGTGTTGCACTTTGGGAGGGTAAATGTGAAGGAACAGGAGCATTGATGTATAGAAAGTTCCCGGGCTCACTGAATTCGACCACACAAGTTGACAGGACGGTAACAAAATGGCTTGTAGCATGCTTGCATTTCAGGATGAACGTTATCGCACCGATCTCCTTTGAAAATGTTCCCTCTAACTTCTAATGCACGCCCTCTGGTATTTGAGATCTCCACCCTGGGGAATAAAAGATACCCACTGTCTACTCTGTTTTTCGGCGACGTGGCCCGATACTATGATGAACTGCATACCGAAGGTTTGGGCCTGCTCCGACATGCTCCAACATGCTCCGAGGAATTGGATCCATGGGCTCAATTTGGTTTAGAATGCTGCTGTTGTTGCTGGGTTCTATTGTTTGGTGATTTGCTTTGTTTTCTCTTTCTCTGAGGGCACTGGTGGTTGGTCTTTTTTAATTGGGTTATTTCGTGATCCTTACTTCGCGACTGCCTATTAAGCAGACAAATCTCAAGGCTGTATAATTTATACAATCTTTGATAATAAATACTCACTTTGATTGTAACGTCCTGCTGAAGGGTCTCGGCCCGAAACATCGACTGTTTGCTCTTTTTACCTAGATTGCGCCTGGCCTGCTGAGTCCCTCCAGCAAAAATAAAAATGTGTTGTTATTGATGGTAAAATTGAGGTTCATGTAAAATAAACAGGTATATATGCCTCTCGTAATCTTATAAACCTCCATCAGGTCTCGCTGCTGGGGAGAAACTTTGTCCAACCTCTCCTTGTATGTAGATCATGCACTCTAATCGCGACTGCATCCGAGTGAACCCCTTCCACGCCCTCTCCAAGCCTTCCACTCCCATCCTGTAAGGGAGAAAGCAGAATTGCACAAAATTCTCCAAGTGAGGCCCAACTGCAGTTTTATACGGCTGTCACGTGGCTTCATTCACCCCACTTTTTACTGCTTCTGTTTCTCTCCAGCTATTCGCGTGCAGAGGCTAAACCTAAAACAAAGCCGAGCGGGAGAGTGGTAGGATCTGCTGAGAGTGTGGGTCAGAAAGACATGGTAGAAGTGCTGGGCAGGGGACTCGAAGGGTGAAAAGGGCCCATAAGATGACAGTCAAACAAACCTCAGTAAACATCAACTGCGATAACAACACCCGGCCACCAGCTGTACTGCATTGGAGGACGCGATGTTGAAGTGGAAGAAGCCAAAGTGAAAGTCAGGCTTTGGTTGCACATCCCAGACACCGGGGGCATTATTGTGAAGAAATCTATGAAAATGCCATGCTGCAGTTACATATTGTCTAGTTGCGCTTCTTGACCACTAGGGGTGCTTTGGGTCTATCCAGTGTTATAGTGACAGAGAGGCGGAAGGAGGAGAGTGAGAGAGAGAGAGTGTTGGAAGGATAAAGAGTGGGAGGTGCGTGTGAGAGGCAGAGAGGGGTGGAATGGCATAGATTAGTGGAAGAGAGAGGGAGGTCGAAGAGACAGGGTAGAGATGGGGAGAGAGAGGAGTTAGGTGTGCATAGTGAGACGAGTGAGAGAGATTGCAGAAGGCAGAATAGTGAAGAGAAATGGAGAAAGAGGGTGAGAGAGAAGGGGGAAGGGAATGAAGCTTCTGAGGGGTAAATGAGAGGAGAGTGAGATAGTGGGATAGCAGTGATCAGAGGTGGAGTTGAGCTGCATGACAAACAGGTGCATTGAGCTGCAGCTCCTTAGAGACCGTGTTAGGGAACTGGAGCTGCAGCTCGATGACTTTCAGCCTGTTAGGGAAAGTGAAGTGGTGATAGATGGGAGCTACAGAGAGATAGTCACTCAATGGCTACGGGAGACAGATAAATGGTTGACTGTCAGGAGCGGGAATGGAAAATGTCGGATAGTGGAGACCACCGCTGTGGCCGTCTCCCTCAACAATAAGTGCTCCATTTTGAGTACGTTTGGGGTGGGGGAGGGAATGACCTACCTGGGGGAAGCAACGGTGGCCGTGGCTCAGAAGGGCAGGAAACTGAAGAGGATGGCAGCAGTAATAGGGGACTCCATAGTTAGAGGGACAGATCAGCGATTCTGTGAACGCAAAAAAGAAACACGGAGAGTAGTTTGCCTCGCAATGCCAGGGTTCGAGATGTTTCTGAATGCGTTCACAATATCCTGAAAAGGGAGGGTGAGCAGCCAGATGTCGTGGTACATATTGGTACCAACGACATAGGAAGGAAGTCCTAAAAACAGAATACAGGGAGTTGAAAAACAGGACCTCAAGGGTAGTAATCTCAGGATTGTTGCCTGTGCCACACGACAGTGAGCATAGGAATAGAATGAGATGGCAGATAAATGCGTGGCTGAAGGATTAGAGTAGGGGGCAGTGATTCAGGTTTCTGGATAATTGGGACCTCCTCTGGAGCAGGTTGTGACCTGTACAAAGAGGGATGGGTTGCACTTGAATCTGAGGGAGTCTAATATTCTTGCGGGAGGGTTTGCTACAGCTGTTGGGAGTGGTTTAAACTAATCTGGCAGGGGGATAGGAACCAGTATGATAGAGCTGAGGATGACCCAGCTGGTTTACAAGTAGATGCGGGGTGTAATATTAATGTAAGTAAGGACAAGCTAATGATTGGGTACAACTGCAGACAGAGCAAAGAGTGAAGTTGTATCACAGAAGCAAAATTCATAAAGTCAAAGAATGCAGGATTGAAGGTGCTGTATTTAAATGCATGCAGCATTCAGAATAAGGTGGACGAACTCCTGGCACAATTAGAGATTGATCGGTATGACATTGTGCATCACTGAGCCGTGGCCGAAAGAAGGCGTTTAACATCAGAAGATATACTTTGTATCGAAAGGACAGGCGGGAAGGCTTAGGCGGTGGGGTGGCTCTATTGGTAAGAGATGAAATTTCATCTTTAGAAAGAGGTGACATAGGGTCAGAGAATGTTGAATCTTTGTGGATGGAGTTAAGAAATTGCAAGGGCAAAAAAAAAACATTTTGGAATCATATATAGGCAATAAGTGGGAGTAAAGGGGCCTTTTCTCCACAGAAAAGGCTAGTGGTGTTCCTCAGCGGTCAATATTGGGACCGCTACTTTTCACATTGCTTGTCAATGATTTAGATTGTGAAATTGATGGCTTTGTAGCAAAGTTTGCAAATGATACAAAGATAGGCGGAGGGGTAGGTAGTGCTGAGAAAGGAATGGAATTGCAGCAGGACTTAAACAAATTGGAAGAATGGGCAAAAAATGTGGCAGATGGAATACAGTGTTGGGAAATGTGTGATAATGCATTTTGATAAAAGGAACAATAGTGCAGTCCATTATCGAAATGAGAGGAAGTCTTTATTGCCAAAGAGTGGTGAATCTGTGGAATGCTCTGCCACAGACTGCGGTGGAGGCCAAGTCCATGGGTATATTTAAAGCGGAAATTGATAGATTCCTGATTAGTCAGAGAATCAAGGGATCTGGTGAGAGGGCAGGTGTAGGTGGTTGAAGGTAATCCGAGATCAGCCATGGTGAAATGGCAGAGTTGACTTGATGGGTTTAATGGCCTAATTTGCTCCAATGTCTTTTAGACTTCGATACCCTGACATATGCATATCCATGTACATATCAAAACTTCTCTAAAACATTGAAATCGAGCTTGCATACACCATTTTTGCTGGCAGCGCATTCCATTTTCGCAACGCTCTGAATGAAGAAGTTTCTCCTCATGCTCGCCGTAAATTTTTCACCTTTCATCCTTAACCCTCGAGTTGTAGTCCAACCAAACCTCAGTGGAATAAGCATGCTCGCTGATCAATACACCTCATAATTTTGTATACTTCTATCAAAACTTCCATCAATCTTCTATGTTCCATGGAATAAAGTCCCAACCTATTCAACCTTACATTATAACTCAGGTCCTCCAATCCCACAACATCCTTGTAAATTTTCGCAGTTTCATTCCATCTTCTCTACTCAATACTTTGATTTATCAAGGCCAATGTGCCAAAACCTTTTCTGCAACCCTCTCTACTTGTGCCGCCACTTTCAACAGATTATAGACCTGTATGCCCGGATCCCTTTGTTTTACCGGACCCCTCAGTGCCCTGCCCTTCACTGTGTAAGAACTACCCTGGTTGGTCATAGCAAAGTGCAATGCTTTGCACTTGTCTACATTAAATTCTGTCTGCCATTTTCAAATGATTGTTCCAGCTGATCCAGATCCCACTGCAAGCTCTGATGGTCTACCTCGCTGAACACTACACCCCGTTTCTTGGTGTCATCTGCAAATCTGCTGTCCCGTTAACTACATCATTATCTATATGTTGTTGTTTGTTGCTGACAAACAACAGGCCCAGAACCAGCCCCTGTGGTGCTGACGTTGGAGAGGATACAGAGAAGATTCACTGGAATGATTCCGGGAATGAGAGGGTTAACATATGAGAAACGTTTGTCCGCTCTTGGACTGTATTCCTTGGAGTTTAGAAGAATGAGGGGAGACCTCATAGAAACATTTCAAATGTTGAAAGGCATGGACACAGTGGAGGGGGCAAAGTTGTTTCCCATGATGGGGGAGTCTAGTACGAGAGGGCATGATTTAAGGATTGAAGGGCGCTCATTCAGAACAGAAATGTGAAGAAATTTTTTTAGTCAGAGGGTGGTGAATCTATGGAATTTGTTGCCACGGGCAGCAGTGGAGGCCAAGTCATTGGGTGTATTTAAGGCAGAGATTGATAGGTATCTGAGTAGCCAGGGCATCAAGGGTTATGGTGAGAAGGCAGGGGAGTGGGACTAAATGGGAGAATGGATCAGCTCATGATAAAATGGCGGAGCAGACTCGATGGGCCAAATGGCTGACTTCTGCTCCTTTGTCTTATGGTCTTATGGTCTTCACTAGTCACAGGCCTCCAGTCAGAGGGCAACAACCACTATCTGGCTTCTAACACAAAGCCAATGTCCAATCCTGGTTACTATCTCATCGTGAATACTGAGCAACTCAAGCTTCTTGACCAAACTCCCATGGGGGACCTTTTAAAATGCCCTCCTAAAATCCATGTATACAACATACAGTGCCTTGCCTTTATCAACTTTCCTTGGTAACTTCCACGAAAAAAATCTATAAGATTGGTTAGCAATGACATACCTCGTAGGAAGCTCTGTTGGCTATCCCTGATCATTCCATGGCTATCCACATACTCATATGTTCAGTCCATTAGAATACTTACCACGAAATCTCCCACCACTAATGCCAAGCTTATATTTTCCTGGTTTATTTTTAGAACCTTTGCTAGGGACAACATCCGAGCGTCCCTCAGGATGATTTTAATACCTTTGCTATGGCCCCTGAAGTATCTGCATTTGCCTTCCACAGGGTCTGAGAGAACACCTTGTCAGGTTCTGGTGATCTGTCCACCTTAATCTAGAAACATAGAAACATAGAAAATGGGTGCAGGAGTAGGCCATTCAGCCCTTCAAGCCTGCACCGCCATTCAGTATGATCATGGCTGATCATCCAACTCAGAACCCTGTACCAGCCTTCCCTCCATACCCCCGATCCCATTTGCCACAAGGGCCATATCTAACTCCCTCTTAAATATAGCCAATGAATTGGCCTCAACTGTTTCCTCAGGCAGAGAATTCCACAGATTCAACACTCTCTGTGTGAAGAAGTTTTTCCTAATCTCGGTCCTGTGATGAAAGAGGGTTACAAAAGTACACATAGACTAAGATGTTAACTGTCCTGTGCTAGCACCAGTGGGATCATCAGTTGATCTACCACCTGTCTTCAGGAGAGAGAGGTAAGTAAGACAATGGAGCAGCATTTGGAAATGTTAATGAAGAGACGAGAGAGTTTAATGGAGGGAGACACCGGTCTGAATATTGTCAAGACCGGCTCCTTTTGAACCCTGAACTGTTTGAAGTGTGATGGACAGGCGACACCCCAGCAGGGGGATAAAAAGGGGCAGGTTCGCTGAGACACGACACACGACACCACGAGGTAACGAGACCCTGGAAGCGGTGTGCCCCCACAAGTCGGTGCGAGTTTTTGGACAACCGGTCGCGGGACCAGCCATAGACACACAGGGTGGAAAGATACGGTCGGCGGGAACCTGGTGTGTGTCCGCCCTTGCTTGGGTGCCGGGTTCACGGCTGAAGAATGATCGTATCTGAAACGGAGGGGTCACAGTCGGTGACCTCAGAAGTCATTACAAAGGGCTCGCCCGAAAGCTGACTGCGAGGAATATCGAAGGTCTGTTTGGAATCCGATTTGAATATTCATTCGTTCTCTCTCACTCTCTCCAACGGCACGACGGCAATTACTGCGAACTGAACTAAATTGAACTCTGTCAGTTGTGATTGAACATTTTACCCCTAGACTGCGATAGAGCTGACTGACCCTATTATCCTAGTTCTGTGTACATGTGTGTTTATTCATTGCTAACCTGTTGCATTTATATCCTTACTATTAGAGTACTGTGTTGCTTATTTCTTTAATAAAACTTTCTTAGCTCCAGTAATCCAGACTCCAACTGAGTTGTCCATTTCTGCTGGTTTGGCAACCCAGTTACGGGGTACGTAACATAAGTGGGGGCTCGTCCGGGATTTTGAATGCTAAATTTGGGATGGGGTAAATCGATTGGGTTAAAATTCCCGAAAGAAAGAAAAGGCAAACAGCAGAAATGGAGATTGAGGAATTTTTAAAGGCGTCGACCTTGGAGGCATTAGAGGATGCCAGGAAGGTAGAATTGGCAGCTGTGGCCAAACGGTTGAATCTTGTTAAGGGGAAGTCGACAATGAGGAGAGAGGAGATACACAGAGCTATCGTAGAGCACTATGTATCTAAAGGTGTGTTTCCCCAAGGAGGTGATATCTATTGGAAAACCTGGTGGAGACGCAGTACAGGTGCAGCTTGAAAAACTGAGACTTGAGCACGAGTTCCGGGTACGGCAGCTAGAACACGAAGAGAAACAGTTAGAATGACAATGGCAAGAGAGAGAGGGACAAACAGTTGGAGTGAGAAGAGAAACAGAGGGAAAGGGAATTTGAGCTGGAGAGGTTAAAGATGATGGCAGAGCAGGGGCCCATGTCGAACCAAGGTGGAGGGTTCAGGGCGACCCAGGAGGTTAGGCTGGTTCCCCCATTTGACAATACCGATGTGGATCGGTACTTTCTCCATTTCGAAAAAGTTGCTGCAAGTCAGGACTGGCCGAGGGATAAGTGGGCTGTTTTGCTTCAGAGTGTACTTAAAGGAAAAGCCCAACAAGCTTACTCAGCTTTGTCCGCGGAAGATGCCCAGAGGTATGAGGTGATAAAAGAGGCCATCCTCAGGCTTTATGAGTTGGTCCCGGAGGCATATCGGCAGAGGTTCCGGAATGCGAGGAAACAGTGGGACCACACATATTTAGAGTTTGCCCGTGAGATGCAGACATATTGTATGCGTTGGTGCGCCTCGAAGGGGGTAAATGGGGATTATGACAGACTGCTACAGCTGATCCTGATTGAGCAGTTTAAAGGTTGTGTCCCTGATGGTATGAGACCCTACCTAGATGAGAAAGAGGCAGCCACGTTAACCGCAACCGCCAAGTTAGCGGATGAGTATGCGTTGACGCATAAAATGAAGTTTGCCCCGAGTAAAGGCTACCAGGAGTGTAGTCAGGACGGCGGGCAGAGTCCACCAGAAAAGTCAGTAAGTAAGCCGGGGACTAGTGAGAAGGATAAGGTAGACCAGGAGCAGTCTGGTAGGAAGTCTCCTGGGGTCGTCTGTTATAATTGTGGGAAAGTCGGACACTTTGCGTCCAGGTGCTTTGCCCCACAGAAGGAGACGGGAAAAGGAAAAATGGCGATTTCGACTGGCTGTATTAAGCTGGTAAACGAACCGCTAGGAGAGGAAAGGTCTGCCAAAGTTCAGAGAGATTTATCTCGGCCGGATTGGTGTCGGTAAAGGAGGGGTTAAACCCAGTTCCAGTACGGATCTGGAGAGACACGGGAGCGTGTCTGTCATTGATATTAAAGGGTGTGTTAGACTTTAGTTCAGAGACCGAGACTGGGAAAGTCAGGGTCATAAAAGGCATTGGAAAAGAGACTGGGGCAGTCCCTTTGCACCAGATACACCTACAAAGCAACTTGGTCTCTGGACTAGTCACGATCGAGGTGAGGCCCAAATAACCGATGAAAGGCGTGGAAGTCTTGCTCGGTAATGACCTCGCCGGGGGAATTGTGTTCTCGGCAGTGAGATTGACAGGTCAGCCTGCCCATGGACTCACAGGTTCATCCTGTTTGCGCAGTGACTCGCTGTATGTCCAGAGAGGCTGCTGAGACGTTTCTACCAGCCTTGTACGAGGAGGGGGTAGAAAGTGAAAAGAAGGAGCGTAATGAAACAGGAGGAAGTGGGGAAATTGAGGTAGATTTATCATTAGAAAAGAAGGACTTTATACAGGCACAGGAGCGAGACGAGGAAACAGCTCTCTGTGAAACAGAATTAGGAAGGGAGCCAGTGAGTCATGGTGTGAAGGGGGAGGTGCTAAGGAAGGAAGGGAGACCAAGTACCGCAGATGAGGAATGGAGGGTGGTGCAAAAGAGTTATGGGGATGAGATTTTTAACCTGGCCCACAAGGTACCCCTCGGTGGACATTTTGAGGTGCTGAAGGAAACAGTCGGCGGAGCCATGAGAGAGTTTTTCTGGCTGCACAGGAGGAAGGATGTTATTGATTATTGCAGACGCGAACTGAGATGGTCACAGGCTTTTGATATGCTAACAAACCTAGTCGGTGTTAGCGCGGAAATCAATGAAGCTAGGGTGCCACCTGATAAGGGGAAAACCCATTTTGAAAAGATGAGTATGGTACCGACCAGATGGGAGAAGGCTATCGTTTTGGCCAGCTCTGCTGATAAGGTCTCTCCCTTAATCCCCGAACAAAGCGACCGTTTAGGAGAGTTAATTAAACAGCTCGCACACGTGTGTTTGATTGTCCCGAGGCGATGCAAAGAACTGGGACGTTGGGTGGTGTTTGTCACCCCTATAGAATGAGTAATTCAGTGACGAAAGGGCTAAAGAACACAGAAGTGTATACTGGCGCTGTAATATGACTGTCTGAAGCCAGCTTAATAGTGAACCTTGAAAAAAATGAGTTCGGCCACGCGAAGGTCACTTATCTGGGAATTGTGGTAACACAGGGGCAGCTGGCAGCGATGTAAGCTGCCGGCTATCTCTGACATCCCAACCCCGACAGACAAGAGGGCCCTCAGAAGGCTTTTGGAGATGGTGGGGTACTGTAGGAAGCTTTGCAATAACTTTGCGGGTACTACCCCTCCCCCTCCACTAAGCCCTTGCGAAAGAAAACTAAGTCGGGATGGGACGACCCTTGTTATCGTGGTCCGGGACGAAACCCAATGAGAGGTTACACTGATCACAATTCATCAGTGTTTTTGGCCACTATGAAGTTTGCTAAGTTGGAGCCTGGTTTAGAGGATTATTAAAATAACACGTATAAAAGGGACAGAAAATGTGATTGCTGACTGCCTGTCAAGGTGTTGACAACTTAAAATTCTCTGTATTAGCCAAATAGTTGATGAAGATGTATATTTGTGTGTATCTAATAATGTATTCATGCTTATAATTTTTACCCCGGTAAAAAATCCTTAAAGGGGAGGGGTGTGACGAAAGAGGGTTACAAAAGTATGCATAGACTAAGATGTTAACTGTCCTGTGCTAGCACCAGTGGGATCATCAGTTGATCTGCCACTTGTCTTCAGGAGAGAGAGATAAGTAAGACAATGGAGCAGCATTTGGAAATATTAATGGTGAGACGAGAGAATTTAACGGAAGGAGACACCGGTCTGAATATTGTCAAGACCGGCTCCTTTTGAACCCTGAACTGTTTGAAGTGTGATGGACAGGCGATACCCCAGCAGGGGGATAAAAAGGGGCAGGTTCGCTGAGACACGACACACGACACCACGAAGTAACGAGACCCTGGAAGCGGTGTGCCCCCACAAGTCGGTGGGAGTTTTTGGAGGACCGCTCGCGGGACCAGCCATAGACACACAGGGTGGAAAGATACGGTCGGCGGGAACCTGGTGTGTGTCCGCCCTTGCCTGGGTGCCGGGTTCACCGCTGAAGAACGATCATATCTGAAACGGAGGGGTCACAGTCGGTGACCTCAGAAGACATTACAAAGGGCTCACCCGAAAGCTGACTGTGAGGAATATCGAAGGTCTGTTTGGAATCCGATTTGAATATTCATTCACTCTCTCTCTCTCTCCAACGGCACGACGGCGATTACTGCGAACTGAACTAAACTGAACTCTGTCACTTGTGATTCAACATTTTACCCCTAGACTGCGATAGAGCTGATTGACCTAGTTATCCTAGTTCTGTGTACATGAGTGTTTATTCATTGCTAACCTGTTGCATTTATGTCCTTACTATTAGAGTACTGTGTTGCTTATTTCTTTAACAAAACTTTCTTAGTTCCAATAATCCAGACTCCAACTGAGTGGTCCATTTCTGCTGGTTTGGCAACCCAGTTACGGGGTACGTAACAGTCCTAAAAGGCTTCCCCTTTATCCTCAAACTGTGACCCCTCATTCTGGACTTCCTCAACATCGGAAACAATCTTACTGCATCTAGCCTGTCCAATCCCTTTAGGATTTTATACGTTTCAATAAGATCCCCCCTCAATCTTCTAAATTCCAACGAGTATAAGCCTAGTCGATCCAGTCTTTCACCATATGAAAGTCCTGCCATCCCAGGAATCAATCTGGTGAACCTTCTTTGTACTCCCTCTATGGCAAGGATGTCTTTCCTCAGATTAGGGGACCAAAACTACTTCAGTGTCGGTGTCTTGCACTTGCGTCCATTCCCAGCCAGCTCCTTATGATAATTAGTATATTTCAATATAACTATTAATTAACTTACATGAATACGGGGTAATGAGATTGTTATTATGAATAGATATTAATAGATATAATTGGTAGTTTTTAAAGTCTTTTTTGACCTTTTATATATACCTTCTTGTACTCTGTATTCTTCTAGAAACTAATAAAAATATAGGAAAGTAAGTTTTCTTTGAGTTAATACTTTCTAAGTTAATATGTTTTGAACTATCATATTTCTGTCTAATATTTTTACACTATAATTTTTGAGGGTTTTTAAAATAAGTTTAATTTTATCTTTTTTGTTGTGTCTTGTTGGACTGCAGTTTTGCCTTGAAAATTTTTTTTTGGAGCTCAGCTAGTAAATTGTTTTGGGAGGGAATGGTAGATTTAGCTGTTGACTGCCCTTTGGTCGATCTTCTCTCTTTGGGCGGGGGTGTGGGAGGTTTTCTTTTTTTCTATCAGCTGTTTGGCTCTCTTAGCTTCATTTGTTGCTTGGCTACTTTTTCTTAAAGCTCATTGTTTGGATTTAGTATATATTCCAGCAGTTTTTATTCAAACATCTCCTTTAAGCAATATTTAAAATGGACCATATTTTTAATTTACTTAGGTTTAATGTGAAAGGTTTAAACCATCCTGTGAAACGTAATAAGTTATTTATTTATGTTAAGAAATTGAATGTCTCAATTATTTTATTACAAGAAACACATGTTCATAAATGTGATAATTTACATTTTTTCAGCCTTGGAAGTGTTTATCTTTCCATTCCTCCTTTCAGGGTAAGGCAAATGGAGTTTTGATTCTTATGGACAATTCAGTTTCTTTCATTCCATAATCTAGTGTCTGTACCAATGGGCATTTTGTTATAGTCTCAGGGAAATTAGAAAATTAATGGTTTTTGCTAATTTGTATGCCCTGAAGTTTATATTCTTTAGTTTTAGAAGAACACTTTAACCATTGTTTAGATCCTGTTTAGACCATTCTTCTAAACGATTGACATGTTGTCGATCTGCCTCCTTTATCCAATCTTCCAGTACCCTACCCCTGCACCCGAGAGGCTTTCTCTGTGGTCGCTTCCGTAGGGCAAGGAGGTACACAACTTCGGGAGACTCAATCACCGTCAAACTGTCAGCGGAGGGGGGAGGGAAGAGTCAGGGAAGTTGGAAGGGGGAAAAACGGGGTTGAGGGATGGGAGAGGGAGGAGCAAGAATGCGAGATCGGGGGAGGTGGGGAGAGAGAATGGGTAGAGGGATAGAGAAGGGCGGGGGAGAGACAGGGGCTTGGGGTGGCAAGAGAGAGCGGAAAATGGAGAAACAGGGTTGTGAAACCTGACAGAAGAGGAAGTACACGCACACCCTGCTCAATTACTGCGAGGGCAGAAGGAAGATGGGGGTGGGGCATAACATCGAAATATAAAGACAGAGATGCAAGACTGGAGGAAGAGAGACGATGCAGGAGAGAGGAGTGGAGAGACGCGGGATAGAGGGAACAGATAACTAGTCAGGGAACAGCAGGGAGTATGGTGAAAGGGATCGAGGCCAATGCCGAGATACAAGCAATCGCTGACGCGGTCAGTTTCCATCCTTCCTCTTCCCCTCAGTCTGTCCGTTCCAGCCGCTTTTCCCGTCTCTCAGCACTCCCTCCACATTATCCCGTGATGCCATTTCAAGGCGGTTCCGCTCAACCACGGTGATCCTTCCTCACCTCCCCCTCCAGATACGCTCCGTCCTCTCTCCTGATGTCATCCCTCCTTTCACTGTCCCACTCTTGTCCTCATTGCTCTGACCCCACCTCCCACAGTCCATCCCTACCTCTTCGCCCCTATTCCCAGGCCCTCCCCCCTCGACTGTACCTCCCTCCTCTCCCTCCCTTTCATCCAGAGTGCTCCATCCCTCCACCCGTCAACACTCTACCAAGAGTGAAGGAGTGAGAGGCGGAAGAAAGACAAGGGGAGAGTGAGGGTGCAGAGAGGGAGTAGAGGCAAGAAGCAGATTGGTAGGCTGAGTGGTGGGAAATGTGAGGTGCGAGATAGGGAGTAGAGGGTGGATGGAGTGGGAGGCAACAGACTGGCAGGTCGGAAGTGTGGAGTGGGTGGAGACGGAGTTGAGGGGAAAGGAGTGGGAAGGAATGGGAGGTAGGGTGGAGGGGTAGACTAAGGAGGTGAGGGAGACAGTTAAGGGAGGAGAGCACGTGCGAGAGTGGGTGTAAGAGGACAGATAGATGGGGTAAACGGGGGATAGGAGAGAAAAGAGGATGGAGGGGCAAGAGATAGAGTGGGGAGAGGTAGAGTGCAGGGGGAGAGAGGGGCAGAGACAGGAGAAGAGCGGTGAATTTTAGAAGAGCTGTGTAGATGGCAAGAGACGGTGAAGAAATGGAGGGAGAGGGGGGAAATAACAGATACAGATGGTGCAGAGGCAAGGGGAGACAGAGGAGGAAGGGGAGAGAGAGGAAAAGTCAGGGGGAGGAAGTTAGGAAGACTGAAATAGGAGCAGAGAAGTTGGTGAAAATAAGAGTGGAAATTTGGGAAGTCAGGAGGTAATGGGTAGAGAGGTGGAGTGAGAGGGATCAGAGAGAGAGGGAAGAGAGATCAAGGAGACTGGAGGAGAGAGAGAGGACGAGAAATGGGTGAATATAAGGGGGAAGGTTTGATAGAAAAGGGAAGATGAGAGAGGTAGAGTGAGAAGGGTGAAGGTGAAAGAAGAGCAATGGGGTTCAGACAATAAGAGAGAAAGGCAGAGTTGGAGAGAGAGAGAAGTTCAGAGTGGAGGTAGAGCAGGGTGAGAGAGGAGAGTGAGAGTGGATAAAGCAGGATATGAAGACAGGTCAGGAAAGGGTGAAAGAGGGAGAGAGGGGGAGGGTGGTGGGAGTGGAATAGTCAGGGAGAGAGTTGAGGAGGGAGTGAGAGAGAGGGGGAGAGATGGGGATACATCTCCATCCCAGATGGAGAGGTTAGGGAGATGGTAGATGACGAGAGGTTTGGGGGAAAGAGAGGCGAGAAGGGGTGGGAAGTGAGGGACACTTGCTTCTTTCCTGCAACGCTCCATCTCTTCTCGCCGCCCCTTTCTCAGGATCTCTCTGAGAAGGTTGTTACAGAGCTTATTCTGTCTCCAGGTGAAGACCGCTGTGCAGGAGAAGCTGGGAAGAGAGCTATAGGTCTACCAGGCGAAGCTGTACTGTTCGCAGGTGACAACCGGTACAATTTATTTCATCAAGGTAACGGCAGCTCCAAACCCTTACAACATAGCACACGGAGACTATGGGAGACAAAGGGAGGGAAGGGTTCATAGAGATGTGGATGGAACGGTAGGGGAGGCAGGGGATAACAGAGATGGAGAAGGGCTCGAGGGAGGTCAGGAGTTGCTCCGATAGGACGCGTGAGGGGAGGGAGTGGGTGACGGAGACTGAAGGGATGCACAGGAGGTTGGAGATCATGGAGACGGGCAGGGGCTTGGGGACGGGATGTGATATGTGGTGTGTAACGTTCCACGAATAAATCCATTCTCTCTTGCCCTCACCGCAGATTCTGACTGGATCCGGAGATGAATGCATTCATGTCAGGGTCATGGTCTCCCTCCCACACGCCGGAGGAGACACCTCCTTGCATGGGATAGAAGACTCTGCCCGGAGAAACTCTCAGACCCGCTTGCATACCTGTAGATCCCGGGGGTTGCTGTGTCTGGGTGGGGGTTGAGGTGGAGGGAGGTGATGGGGTGTTGTGGAAATCAGAGAGAAGATCTCCCTGATCCCCTCATCCCTCTCCATAGATCTGTTGAACTTTCTCCGCTCTTAACTTAAATGCATATCCTCATGTATTAGATAATGCAATGCTACAGGAGACACGGGAGCAAAAGTTATCAGCTCTGAACTCTGTCTATGCCTCTCATAGTTTTATAAACCTCTGTTGGGTCTCTGCTGCTCCAGAGAAAACAACTAAGATTTTCCGACCTCTTAAGATACATGGGATCCGCAGTGAGTGGCTATTTGGGTTCCCAGTCGGCCTTCCCATGCACACAGCACGTAGAGACTGAAAGCACTGATTCTGCTTTAACCTCCGTAACTGGTGGTGTTCTGCAGGGATCCATGCTAGGACCTGGTTGTTTCTGTGATACTTATTGAAATCACCTGGATGATATTCTAGATGAATGGATTAGGAAATCCGTAGACAACACAGTGATTGGTGGATTTTTGGACAGAGTAGAAGATCGCCAAAGTATTCAACGTGGTTGGATTAGTTACAGCTATGGGGGAGGAATGGTAGATGGAGTTTAATTCCAGCAATTTTGAGGTGTTGCACTTTGGGAGGGTAAATGTAAAGGAACAGGAACGTTGATGTATAGAAAGTTCCCAGGCTCACTGAATTCGACCACACAAGTTGACAGGACGGTAACAAAATGGCCCGTGGCATGCTTGCATTTCAGGATGAAAGTTATTGCATGGATCTCCTTTGAAAATGTTCTCTCTAACTTTCAATGCATGCCCTCTGGTATCGGAGATCTCCACCCTGGGGAATAAAAGTTACCCACTGTCCACTCTATTTTGTGGCGACCACTACTAGGATGAACTGCATACCGAAGTTTTGGGCCTACTCCGACATGCTCCGGGGAATTGGATCCATGGGCTCAATTTGGCTCAGAATGCTGCTGTTGTTGCTGGGTTCTATTGTTCGCATGATTTGTTTTGTTTTCTCTTTCTCTGAGGGCACTGGAGTTGGTCCTTTTTAATTGGGTTATTTTGGGCTCCTTACTTCACAACTGCCTATTAAGCAGACAAATCTCAAGGCTGTATAATTTATACAATCTTTGATAATAAATGCTCACTTTGATTGTAACGTCTGCTGAAGGGTCTCGGCCCGAAAATCAACTGTTTGCTCTTTTTACCGAGATGCTGCCTGGCCTGCTGAGTTCCTCCAGCATTTTATGTGTTGTTATTGATGGTAAAATTGAGGTTAATGTAAAATAAACAGGTAATCAGCCTCTCGTAATCTTATAAACCTCCAAAAGGTCTCGCTGCTGGAGAGAAACTTTGTCCGACCTCTCCTTGTATGTAGCTCATGCACTCTAATCGGGGCAGCATCCGAGTGAACCTCTTCCATGCCCTCTCCAAGCCTTCCACTCCCATCCTGTAAGGGAGAAAGCAGAATTGCACAAAATTCTCCAAGTGAGGCCCAACTGCAGTTTTATATGGCTGTGACGTGGCTTCATTCACCCCACTCTTTACTGCTTCTGTTTCTCTCCAGCTATTCGCGCGCAGAGGCTAAACCCAAAACAAAGCCATCTTGCTTTGACTGAAACTCGGAGAATTTATTTCCCTTGATTGTTCGGTCACTCTGTCTGCAGATGGTCATTCAACTTCCTGGGTTCTCTCGAACTCCCAGGGAAGGCGGTAATTTGATGCTGCTGCTAAGCGGGAGAGGGGTAGGATCTGCTGAGAGTGCGGGTCAGAAAGACATGGTAGAAGTGCTGGGCAGGGGACTCGAAGGGTGAAAAGGGCCCATAAGATGACAGTCAAACAAATCTCAGTAGACATCAACTGCGATAACAACACCCGGCCACCAGCTGTACTGCATTGGAGGACGCGATGTTGAAGTGGAAGAAGCCAAAGTGAAAATCAGGCTTTGGTTGCACCACCCAGACACCGGGGGCATTATTGTGAAGAAATCTATGAAAATGCCATGCTGCAGTTACATATTGTGTAGTTGCACCTCTTGACCACTAGGGGTGCTTTGGGTATATCCAGTGTTATAGTGACAGAGAAGCGGAGGGAGGGAGAGCGAGAGAGAGAGAGTGTTGGAAGGATATAGAGTGGGTGGTGCGTGTGAGAGCAGAAAGGGGTGGAATGGCATAGATTAGTGGAAGAGAGAGGGAAGTCTAAGAGATGGGATAGAGAGGGATGGGGAGAGAGAGGAGAGAGGTGTGCATAGTGGGACAAGTGAGAGAGATTGCAAAAGGCAGAATGGTGCAGAGAAATGGAGAGAGGGCACGAGAGAAGGGGGAAGCGAATGAAGCTTCTAAGGGGTAAAAAAGGAGAGTGAGAGAGCGGTGGAGAGGGAGTGAATAGGTGAGAGTAGGAGTGGGAAAAGGATAGAGGGGAATGCGAGAGGTGGGAGAGAGAGATGGTAAGTGCTGGATGGGCAGAGAATGGTGGTAGGGAGAGGTTGGAGGGGGTGAGAAATAGAACGGAGAGGTGGAGGAGGGTGAAAGGCAGAGAGGGCATAAAGAGAAGAAAGAGGGTGGAGGGTGGGAAGCAGAGTGAGAGAGAGTAACATTAATGTAATGGACAAGCCAATGATTGGGTACAACTGCAGACAGAGCAAAGAGTGAAGTTGTATCACAGAAGCAAAGAATGCAGGATTGAAGGTGCTGTATTTAAATGCACGCAGCATTCAGAATAAGGTGGACGAACCCCTGGCGCAATTAGAGATTGATCGGTATGACATTGTGGCATCACTGAGTTGTGGCTGAAAGAAGGCCATAGTTAGGCATTTAACATCAAAAGATATACTTTGTATCGAAAGGACAGGCGGGAAGGCTTAGGCAGTGGGGTGGCTCTATTGGTAAGAGATGAAATTTCATCTTTAGAAAGAGGTGACATAGGGTCAGAGAATGTTGAATCTTTGTGGATGGAGTTAAGAAATTGCAAGGGCAAAAAAGATATTTTGGAATCATATTGGCAGTAAGTGGGAATAAAAGGGCCTTTTCTGATTGGCTAGTGGTGTTCCTCAGCAGTCAATATTGGGACCGCTACTTTTCACATTGCTTGTCAATGATTTAGATAGTGGAATTGATGACTCTGTAGCAAAGTTTGCAGATGATACAAAGATAGGTGGAGTGGTAGGTAGTGCTGAGGAAGGAATGCAATTGCAGCAGGACTGAAACAAATTGGAAGAATGGGCAAAAAATGTGGCAGATAGAATACAGTGCTGGGAAATGTATGATAATGCATTTTGATAAAATGTACAATAGTGTAGTCTATTATCGAAATGGGAGGAGGTCTTTATTGCCAAAGAATGGTGAATCTGTGGAATGCTCCGCCACAGACTGCGGTGGAGGCCAAGTCCATGGGTATATTTAAAGCGGAAATTGATAGATTCCTGATTGGTCGGAGAATCAAGGAATCTGGTGAGCGGCAGGTGTATGTGGTTGAAGGTGATCCAAGATCAGCCATGGTGAAATAGCAGAGTTGACTCGATGGGTTGAATGGCCTAACTTGCTCCAATGTCTTATAGCCTACAATACTCCGACATATGCATATCCATGTACATATCAAAACTTCTCTAAAACATTGAAATTGAGCTTGCATGCACCATTTTTGCTGGCAGCGCATTCCATTTTCGCAACGCTCTGAGTGAAGAAGTTTCCCCTCATGTTCCCTGTAAATTTTTCACCTTTCATCCTTAACCCTCGAGTTGTAGTCCAACCTAACCACAGTGGAAAAAGCATGCTTGCATTTCCTCAATCAATACACCTCATAATTTTGTATACTTCTATCAATCTTCTACGTTCCAAGGAATAAAGTACCAGCCTATTCAATCTTACATTATAACTCAGGTCCTCCAATCCCGCAACATCCTTGTAAATTTTCACAGTTTCATTCCATCTTCTGTACTCAGTACTTTGATTTATGAAGGCCAATGTGCCAAAACCTTTTCTGCGACCCTCTCTACTTGTGCCGCCACTTTCAACAGATTATAGACCTGTATGCTCGGAACCCTTTGTTTTACCAGACCCCTCAGTGCCCTGCCCTTCACTGTGTAAGAAGTACCCTGGTTGGTCGTAGCAAAGTGCAATGCTTTGCACTTTTCTGTATTAAATTCCGTCTACCATTTTCAAATGATTGTTCCAGCTGATCAGATTAAAGTATGAGGACACGCAGTCCTCTTTTATTGTTATTTAATAATGCATGCATTAAGAATTGATACAATGTTTCTCCAGAAACACATGAAACACATGACAAACTGACTGAAAAACTGACAAAAACCACATAATTATAACATATAGTTACAACAGTGCAAAGCAATACTGTAATTTGATAAAGAACAGACCATGGGCACGGTAAAAAGTCTCAAAGTCTCTCAAAAGTCCCATCATCTCACGCAGACGGTGAACCTCCAGCGCCGCAAATGTGCCCATGCAGCATCCTGGAAGCATCCGATCACAGTCCGTCAGAAAACTCTGAGCCTCCGACACCGAGCACCGAGCACCATCTCTGCCGAGCACTTCGAAGCTGGCCCCGGCAACAGGCAGTAGGCAAAGCCAAGAGTTTGGGGCCTTTCCCCTCCGGAGATTCTCGATCGCACAGTAGCAGCGGCAGCGAAGCGGACATTTCAGAAGTTTCTCCAGGTGTTCCTCCGTGCTTCTCACGGCTGTCTCCATCAAATCAGGATTGTGCACGGCCCTCTAGTTAACACATACGATATCATTCGGAATGGCCATGAGCGCTGTGTCGCGCCGCAATCTTCTCCTCCCACTACAAGCTCTGATAGTCTACCTCGCTGAACACTACACCCAGTTTCTTGGTGTCATCTGCAAACCTGCCATCCCGTTAACTACATCATTATCCAGATGTTGTTGTTTGTTGCTGACAAACAACAGACCCAGCATCAGCCCCTGTGGTATTTCACTAGTCACAGGCCTCTAGTCAGAGGGGCAACCATCAGCAACCACTATCTGGCTTCTAACACAAAGCCAATGTCCAATCCTGGTGACTACCTCATCGTGAATAGCGAGCAACTCAAGCTTCTTGACCAAACTCCCATGGGGGACCTTTTAAAATGCCCTGCTAAAATCCATGCAGACAACATACAGTGCCTTGCCTTTATCAACTTTCCTTGGTAACTTACTCGAAAAAAATCTATAAGATTGGTTAGCCACGACATACCTCGTAGGAAGCCACGTTGACTATCCCTGATCAGTCCATGTCTATCTACATACTCATATGTTTAGTCCATTAGAATACTTTCCACAAACTTTCCCACCACTGATGTCATGCTCACCGGCTTATACTTTCCTGGCTTATTTTTAGAACCTTTGCTAAACAGCAGAACAACATCCAATTATCCCTAAGGATGATTTTAATACCTTTGCTATGGCCCCTGAAATATCTGCATTTCCCTTCCACAGGGTCTGAGAGAACACCTTGTCAGGTTCTGGTGATCTGTCCACCTTAATTTGACTCAAGATGTAAGCACCTCCTCCTCTGAACTCTCTAAGGTACAAGATCTTCAGTAGACTCTGTCCATCTCCTGAATAAATACAGATGCAAAAACATGCATTTACGATATCCTCCATTTCCATTTCCTTTGGCTCCATGCACAGATTACCACTCTGATCTAGCAGAGGACCAATTTTGTCCCCTGCAATCCTTTTGCTCTTAATATATCTGTAGAATCCCATGGGATTCTCAGTCAGCTTGTCTGCTGGGGCATCCTCATACTGTCTTTTAGCACTCTTGATTTATTTCTTAAGTGTTCACTTGAATTACTTATACTCAATTGTTCCGACCTGCCTATGCACCTTTATTTTCTAAACCATCAATATCTCTCAAAAACCAAGGTTCCCTAAACCTGTCATCTTTAGCTTTTAATCTTATAATCACATACAAAAATTTTACTCCCAAAATTTCAATTTTGAGGGCCTCTCATTCATGATGGACATCTTTGCCAGAAAACAGCCTGTCTCATTGCACATTTGCCAGATCCTTTCGGATACCAACAAAAGTTTCTTTTCTCCAACTTAGAATCTCAACCCAATGATCAGATCTATCTTTTTCCATATTTACTTTGAAACTAATGGCATTGTGAAGGTGTGAAGTGTTCCCCTATACAAACTTCTGTCACCTGCCCTGTCTCATTCCCTAACAGCAGATCAAGTATCACACAACATTCCAGAACACATTTGACAAACTCTATCCCACCTAGTCCTTTTATAATATGTGAGTCCCAGTCACTACATGGAATGTTGAAATCACCTACTACAACAACCTTATGTTTCTTGCAACAATCTCTCTTCAAATTTGTTCCTCTGAATCCCACGGACTGTTGGGTGGTCTATA
Organism: Mobula birostris; assembly: GCF_030028105.1. NCBI lineage: Eukaryota > Metazoa > Chordata > Chondrichthyes > Myliobatiformes > Myliobatidae > Mobula > Mobula birostris. Next base: position 100,010,231 of record NC_092375.1, read on the forward strand.
ATATGCTCCATTTGCAGGTTTATACCTTCCTTATTCTTCATAAAGCCTCATTAGATGAGTTCTGCAGTCTGTCCTGACTGCACTGCCGTTACATATTCCTTGATTCGTAACGCCACCCCTTCTTACTTTAATCCATCCCGCTCTGTCGCGTCTGAAACAACGGAACCCCGGAATAATGAGCTGCCAGTCCTACATCTCCTGCAACAAAATCTCACTAATGGCTACAATATCATAATCCAGGTGTTAATCCATGCCCTGATCTCATCTCCCTTTCCTATGATCATCTTTCATTGATATATACACAGCTCAAGATAGTAGTCACACAATGATTTCTTATTTTGTCAGAGGTCTTAACAACATCTGTCTCCACACCCTCTCCACTATGTATTCTGGCATTCTTCTAAGATCCATGTACCTATCTAATAGATTCTTAAAAAACCCTATTGTATCCACCTCAACCACCATCGCTAGCAGTGCATTCCACACATCCAACATTCTCTGCGTAAAAAACTTACCCCTGACATCTCCTCTTTACCTACTTCCAAGCACCTTAAATCTATGCCCCCTTGTGTTAGCCATTTCAGCCCTGGGAAAAAGCCTCTGACTATCCACACAATCAATGCCTCTCATCATCTTGTACATCTCTATCAGGTCACCTCTCATCCTCCGTCGCTCCAAGGAGAAAAGCCAAGTTCATTCAACCTATTCTCATAAGGTATGCCCTCCAATCCAGGCAACATCCTTGTAAATCTCCTCTGAACTCTGTGGTATCCACATCCTTCCTGTAGCGAGGTGACCAGAAATGAAGACAGTACTCCAAGTGGGGTCTGACCATGGTCTTATAAAGCTGTAACATTACCTCACGGCTCTTGAAGTAAAATTTATTTCAATGGCTCCCTTTACCAGGTGGACCCAAAGCCATTGGCCCTCTCAGTAGTGTTGTGCCATCAAAGTCAGTCCTACGGCTGTTGCGATATATCAGCCAGACGGGATGCACGGTGGAAGCTTGCATCAAGGGGCACAGGTGTATCCATTTGGGTTACCAATTAGCATAGCTGCTGGACGATCTCGCATCAAAGCTGAAGCGTCAGGACGAAGAGCAGCATATGTTAAGTGTGAAAACTGAGAGGCAAGAGGAGAGAGCATGTAAAAAGCCTGCATTCAATGCGCTTACAGAAGAGCAGAAGGCAAGGCTGCAGCAGGAGATGATTGAAGCAGCCGCTGACTTTGACAATGGTGAGTCTATAAGCGGAAGCAGTCATGCTTTGCCATCACAACAGCCAATGCATGTCACCAAAGAAAATGTCTGAATGCAGTTTGGATATAAAAATGACTGCACGACAGCTGTACAAGGAGAAGCCATTGGTCAGACGGAACTGCAGTCTACAAAATCAGTGAATTTGAATGAATCAAGGACAGTGGAAGCAGACAGACCAATTATCTTTGTTCTTGCCTTGAGGACAAAGGAATGGAGGCTGCCATTTCGTGAAGCTGTTCTGTAACCTCCATTTTGTGAACTGAAGTTGCGTGGCTGGATCTGTATTTCAAAGTAGATAGAATGATGCCTCAGGTAATCTGCTGGACTAGAGATCATTGCCAAATAAGACATTATTTTGAGGTGTTATTTGATATCATATAACATGCAGGTTTGTGTATGTTGGGGTCTGTGTCTCCCCTGACTGATTCAAGCTGGTTACTGCTTTGGTAACTGATTTAGAACAAAGAGCCATAAATTACCAATTGTCACTTATGGCAGAAGGACAATAAGTGGATGCTGGCTTGCACCAGAGCCAATAAGAATGTAGTCAGTCAGATGACCCATAGCCAATAACACTGAAATACAACTTTTGAACTGGGAAGGAATGAATATAAAAGCAAACTCTTCAACTGCAAAAGCAGTGATAACTCTCTAAAGACCCGCCATCGTGGTGGTGGAGTAACCCATGGACACGTGGAGATCTGAGTTGGACCACAAGGAACACATGGCCAGCATAGACTCCTTTTAATGGTCTTACCATTTCTATTTTTTGACTGTTCATGAAGGGACAGAAAAACTTAGTAGGTATTCTGTTATGTAAATTTACATGCTCTTCATGTTGAGACAATAAAGGTACTTGCTGGTAGTTACAGATTTTCTCTGTGCCTCTATGATCATTATTACTAAGGGGTAGCTACTTGTAACACAGCCAATGTGCCTTTGCCATAGTCCAGGTATTGACAGATAGGATCTACAGCAGCAAAGACTCACAACGTTCCTTTCTGCAGTTCCACTGCAGCAAAATCTCAGTCAGAAGTTACACTTGGTGCCATTCCCATCTGCACAGACATGAACATGCTGAGTTTCCATCCACCCCAGCACGGGCGTTTGGCTAACCAGCCTCCACAACACTCATACATCATCTGCAGGTGTATTGGTTTTGGCTTTGTATCAGGTCAGTCAAGACCTAGTCACAGTGGGACTAATCGTGTTCGTCAACCAGTCTGCCAGTTATCTGACCTTGAAGTCAAGTTTTTGCAATGGTTTGGAAGTACTAAGTCTCAATTCTAGTGCAGAAGTAGGTCTTAACATCCAGTACCACCTAATTCAAAGAAAGGTCTGTAACAATAACGTGGGAAATCAAAACCCCTACAACAGTCTGCAAAACTGAAGTAGAAAACTCTATTGTGAACCCAGATAAATAATGGCCTGTCCATACAAGACCTGACTCCTTAAGGAAATGCAGAGGGGTCAGAGGAAATAAACACTTACATACTGCAGACGTATTCTTAACATATTTCAAATGTTGTGCTTCAACATCACATCAAATAAAAGACTGTAATGGAGTCACAGACTGCACTGAGTGCAATAGTGACCAGTACATATCAGCACTTTATTCAGGGCCAGTGCCGTAGGCTATTACTGATTCCAGCACACCAGCAACAAAGCACAGCAGGAAACCTCCTGAACATCCAACAGATGCAGCTGCAGACTGCCATTCTTCAGCACCACAGTCCTTGTTTTTTTCTGTGTATTTAAGTTTTCACTTCAGTGGATGGCTTTTGGTAGCAAGTACTCTGAAATGACAAGTCAAAGTTTGAAATTTTTGACTCATACAGGAGGCACTTCGTCCACACAGCATCCACACAAACAGTAGTTTTGGGTGGGAGAGCCATCTCAGCCTCACGAGTTTGGCAGGACTGGAGAATGTTTTCCCTGGACTTACATTGCCAAAGAAACCAGGGGATTTTATAATATTGGATGATCAGAGCAATGCCCCAGTGGAAAAATTAACATTTCTTGACATATTCAGTGTTCCAAGTTGGGTTTCCCCAAGTACTCTGAAGACATGCTTTGCAACATCAGATGCTGTTGGACGAAGAATTAGTGGGTTTGTTATGGAGTCAATAGGGGGAAATCATGCTTACGTTTGCAACCCTTATTGAGTACGACTATATTTCCAACAATAGAGATGATAGCCAAACTCCTGATGTTGCACACACTCGTTCATATTGTTACGTACCCCGTAACTGGGTTGCCAAACCAGCAGAAATGGATCACTCAGTTGGAGTCTGGATTACTAGAACTAAGAAAGTTTTATTAAAGAAACAAGCAACACAGTAAACGAAAGGATAATAAATACAACAGTTCAGCAATGATAAACACACATGTGCACAGAATTAAGATAACAGGATCAATCAAGCTCTATCGTTGTCTAGGGGTAAATGACCAATTTCAAAGTGACACAAAGTCCAGTTCAATTTAGTTCAGTTCGCAGTAATCGTTGCCATGGTGATGGACAATGTGGGGGGAAGGAGAGAGAGAACAAGAACGAATGATCATTCAAAATGGCTTCCACTCACAGACCTGCGATATTGCTTACAAGCAGCTTTCGGGCGAGTCCTTTGTGATGTCACCTGAGGTCACCGACTGTGACCCCTCCTCCAGATGCGGTCGATCCTCTGCAGTGAACCTGGCACCCAAGCAAGGGTGGACACACACCGGGTTCCCGCTGATCGTACCTTTCCACCCTGTGCGTCTAAGGCTTGGTTCCGCAACCAGCCTTCCAAACGACTCCCGCCGACTTGCGGGGGGGCACCGCTTCCAGGGTCTCGTTACCTCGTGGTGTTGTGTGTCCTGCCTTAGCGAACCTGTCCCTTTTTATCCCCCTGCTGGGGTATCGCCTGTCCATCACTTCAAACAGTTCAGGGTTCAAAGGGGGAGCCGCTCTAGACAGCTCTCTCTCCCGTCCCTTCATTACACATCTCCAAATCGCCTGTCCATCACTTCAAACAGTTCAGGGTTCAAAGGGGGAGCCCCTCTAGACAGCTCTCTCTCCCGTTCCTTCATTACACATCTCCAAATTCTGCTCCATTGTCTTCCTTATCTCTCTCTCCCGAAGACAGGTGGCAGACCAACTGCTGATCACACAGGACAGCTAACATCTATGTGTATTCTTGTCACAATATCTTAAGGCCATTGCTGACAAGTTTCATGCACTTGACTCCACTGCAGGAATTCTGCTGTTGATTGACAGTGATGTACCTGAACAGTGCAATGGCCAGCTCAACAACTGGACACAATGGGTGAAGTCTGTCTCAAAATGTGCTCAGCACATTAAAGCCAACTTTCAGGAGAACAGGCGCCGAAGTAATTTCAGACCCTGTGAGACTAGAATCTATATGTAAGAGAAGTTGGTAGCTAAGAACCAAGTACCTGGACATACTTAGCTCTGCTCAACTAGATTTAGACAAGCTGGTCTTCTGTCAATCAGAAGATGGTTATAAGCTGGCACCTTCCGTCAAAGTTAAGGTCTTCCTTTGAATCATAAACAAAGTGTTCAGCAAAGATAAGTCATGCAGTTGTGTCTTCCCTTCCTTTCCGCTCTTCATGAATCATATTCCTGAATTGCTTGTTGCTAAGAAAACCAGAAATGAAAGATACTTGGTTCTTGATGTTCTTTACTACATTCGCATAGAGCCTGAACTGCTGTCCACATATATACAATTTTTCTGCCTCTTGGTTGGCTTACCACATGTAATATTCTTTCAGATATCCCTTTTATCTCAACTGTCTAAAAGCTTCTTGGAGACACAGTTCACACCTTCCCACAATTAATGCTGTGAAGCTAACATTTCCAAGTACATAAGCCTTCCAATTTATTAAAAGATCATTTATTGATATGTTAAGTGATGCCTCCATCTGGCCTAAACTTTTTTAAACTAAGCAACTTAGCCAGCGTTATCTGTTTCTGAAACAATCCCAGTTCAATAACCCACTGTCTCATACTGCAACTCTTCAGCAATAAGACAGAGCTTGTTTGCAAAGCTTCAAACAGATTACTGCTTGCAATTCTCATTGAGAATTGAAGGCTGGTTCCTGTTTATTACAAGAAGCTAAACAATGAATATTAGTTGGAATTTTAACACTTGCAGCATTTTGATCTTTACAAGAGGCATCTGTTGTGGTTAAAATACTAAACCTGGCAAAACCAAGAGGCCACCTGGCCGGGAAGTGAATATTCATCACAACAGACACCCTCACTAATTGGACCATTGACAAAGAACAGACCATTGGCACGGTAAAAAAAAGTCTCAAATTTCCAAGTCGATCGACTCCTGAGTCCCCAATAGCAGGCGGCAAAGGGAGAAACTCCCTGCCATAAACCTCCAGGCACCGACAACTGCTGATGCATTGGAAGCACCCGACCACAGCCGACAGTGAGTCCATCTGTCGGAATACTTCAAGCCTCCGAATTTTTGCTCATTTCTTTCTCAATTCCTTCTAAATTTTGTTTACATTGTTTATATTTACATAATTTATTATTATATTGTCATTTTTTCTTTACTGTGCCTATTGTCTTGTTTATTAATTATTGTACTGTCTTGCACTGTTTTGTGCACTTTATGTAGCCCCGTGTAGGCCTGAAGTCTTATGTAGTTTTGTGTTGTTTCAGGTAGTCTAGTGTAGTTTTGTGTTGTTTCAGGTAGTCTACTGTAGTTTTGTATTGTTTCAGGTAGTCTACTGTAGTTTTGTGTTGTTTCAGGTAGCATCATGGTCCTGGAGGAGCGCTGTCTCATTTTTACTGTGTACTGTACCAGCAGTAATGGTTGAAATGACAATAAAAGCAACTTGACTTGACTTGACTTGACTTGAAACCTATCGAATGCTGAAAGGCCTCAGTCGAGTGTATGTGGAGAGGCTGTTTCTTACGGTGTGTGAGTCTAAGACCAGAGGACCCTGCCTCAGAATAGAATGGAGATGTGGAAGAATATCTTCAACCAGTGAGTGGCGAATCTGTGAAACTCTGGCACAGGTGTCTGTGTAGGCCAGCCAAGTCTTGGGAATAATGAAGGCAGAACTTGATAGCTTCTTGATTAATAAGGGCATAAAGAGATAAGGGGAGAAGGCAGGAGATTGGAGCTGAGAGGGAGAATGGATCAGCCATGATGAAATGGTGGAGCAGACTCATGGGCGAAATGGCCAGTTCATCTTTAATATTTTATGTTCTTGTGATCTAAGGCAAAAAAGCTGAAGGTAGATTTTTAATAGTTTATTTATTGTTTCCTTCTTTGTATCTTTACATTTGCACAGTTAGAACAGTAGGGATGCCTGGCAGGCGAGTTGAATGCTCCCCCTGCAGGATGTGGGAAGGTAGGGCGACCTCGACTGACCCTGACAACTTCACCTGAAAGAACTGCATCCAGCTGCAGCTTCTAATTCTCCACAGTAAGGAATTGGAGCAGGAACTGGGTGATCTTCGGATCATTCAGGATGCTGAGGGGGCCATAAGAACATAAGATACAGGAGCAGAATTAGTCTGTTTGGCCCATGAGTGTGCTCTATCATTTCATCATGGCTGACACATTTTCCTCTCAGCCCCAATATCCTGTCTTCTCCCCACATGCTTTTAGGCCCTGACATAAATATTCTTATCTAATCAAGCCGCTTATCAAATCAAATTCAAATTCAAGTTTAATTATTCAACCATACACGAATACATCCGAATGAAACAGTGTTCCTCTGTGGGCCAGATGCAAAACTCTACACTGCACATTCACAATAGCGAGTACACATGCAGTTATGCAAAAACAACATATATATAGCCCAGGTCCCTGCACAAATTTGCTTCACAAATTCATGGCACGTTTCCTGACAGTCATTCCACTGGATGGCAGCAGCGATGGCAGGGTAGCCCCCGGACATCACATGAGATCGCCTCTGGCGTCTCCTTCCTGGACTGCAGCTGTAGGCAAGCCCATGCTTGAGGCCTAACTGCAATCGAGATGACACAGTTCTCCCACCATCTGTTGACCCACTAAACACAGGAAACAGACCTGCAGCGTCTTACGTTATCAGTATCCAGTATGTTTGCGATCGCAAGAGAAACGTCCAAGATAATCACCAACGGTTACACTGCACACTGCCTTTGTACATCGACTTCAATGCCTTTTATGCCTTTCTGTAACAGACAGAAACATGGTCTGCACCCAGTTGAGCATCTCCGACACCCAGACCCGCTCAAGTTCAGCTACTCCAATCAGTGAGCAGCTCGCTGATGAGGTTGACCTGCAGCCTATTTCACCATGCTCCTAGAACTACCCCGGAACTACATCCTTAACAATTGACTCCAACATCTTCCTCACCACTGAAGTTAGACTAACTGCCCTATAATTTTCTTCCTTCTGCCTCTCTTCAATCTTGAAGAGTGCAGTGCCATTTGCAATTTTCCATTCCTCGTGAAAGATGCCAGAATCAATTGATTCTTGAAAGATCATGACTAAAGCCCCCACAATCCCTTCATCCACCTGTTTCATAACCCTGGAGTGTACACAATCTGGTCCAGGTGCACTACCCACCTTCAGATCTTTCAGCTTCCCCAGAACCTTCTCCCTAGTAATGGAAACTTCACACACTTTTGAACTCTGACTCTCTGGAACTTCCAGCATACTGCTCGTGTCTTCCACAGTGAAGACTGATGCAACATGATTATTCAATTCTTCTACCATTACTACCTCTCCAGCATCATTTTCCAGTGATACAATATCCACTTTCACCTCTCTTTTACACGTTATGTATCAGAAGAAACTTTTGGTATCTTCTTTAATATGATTAGTTTGCTTAATTTCATTTCCATCTTTTCCTTCTGTTGGCCAGAAAGGACTACAGTCTGCAAATCAGTGAATTCAAATGAATAAAGAACAGTGGAAGCAGACAGATCAATTGCCTTTACTCTTGCCATGAATGGGGAGATGGAGGCTACCATTTTATGAAGAAGACTGTGTTCCCCATTTTGTGTGTTAGTCACTTGGCTTGATCAGTGTTTTCAGGTAGCCTCAGATAACCTGCTGACCGAGAGATAACTTCCAAATAAGATGTTCTTTGGTTGGAGATAACATGCAGGTTTTTGACTGTTGGGAGTCAGTATCTGTTCTACTTGAATCAATCTTGTTGCTGATTGTCTAGTACTAGGTAATGAACTGGGTCAGGTCACAGATCTCTCAGTGGGTGAGCATCTGGGGGACAGTGACCACCGCTCCCTGGCCTTTATAATTATCATGGAAAAGGATAGAGTCAGAGAGGACAGGAAAATTTTTAATTGGGGAAGGGCAAATTATGAGGCTATAAGGCTAGAACTTACAGGTGTGAATTGGGATGAAGTTTTTGCAGGGAAATGTACTATGGACATGTGGTCGATGTTTAGAGATCTCTTGCAGGATGTTAGGGATAAATTTGTCCCGGTGAGGAAGATAAAGAATGGTAGGGTGAAGGAACCATGAGTGACAAGTGAGGTGAAAAATCTAGTCAGGTGGAAGAAGGCAGCATACATGAGGTTTAGGAAGCAGGGATCAGATGGGTCTATTGAGGAATATAGGGAAGCTAGAAAGGAGCTTAAGAAGGGACTGAGAAAAGCAAGAAGGGGGCATGAGAAGGCTTTGGCGAGTAGGGTGAAGGAAAACCCTAAGGCATTCTTCAATTATGTGAAGAACAAAAGGATGACAGGAGTGAAGGTAGGACTGATTAGAGATAAAGGTGGGAAGATGTGCCTGGAGGTGTGGAAGTGAGCGAGGTCCTCAATGAATACTTCTCTTCGATATTCACCAATGAAAGGGAACTTGATGATGGTGAGGACAATATGAGTGAGGTTGATGTTCTGGAGCATGTTGATATTAAGGGAGAGGAGGTGTTGAAGTTGTTAAAATACATTAGGACGGTTAAGTCCCCGGGGCCTAACGAAATATTCCCCAGGCTGCTCCACGAGCTGAGGGAAGAGATTGCTGAGCCTCTGGCTAGGATCTTTATGTCCTTGTTGTCCATGGGAATGGTACCGGAGGATCGGAGGGAGGCGAATGTTGTCCCCTTGTTCAAAAAAGGTAGTAAGGATAGTCTGGGTAATTATAGACCAGTGAGCCTTACACCTGTGGTAGGAAACCGGTTGGAAAAGATTCTTAGAGATAGGATCTATGGGCATTTAGAGAATCACGGTCTGATCAGGGACAGTCAGCATGGCTTTGTGAAGGGCAGATCGTGTCTAACATGCCTAATAGAGTTCTTTGAGGAGGTGACCAGGCATATAGATGAGGGTAGTGCTGTGGATGTGATCTATTTGGATTTTAGTAAGGCATTTGACAAGGTTCCACACGGTAGGCTTATTCAGAAAGTCAGAAGGCATGGGGTCCAGGGAAGTTTGGCCAGGTGGATTCAGAGTTGGCTTGCCTGCAGAAGGCAGGGGGTGGTGGTGGAGGGAGTACATTGAGATTGGAGGATTGTGACTAGTGGTGTCCCACAAGGATCTGTTCTGGGACCTCTACTTTTCGTGATTTTTATTAATGACCTGGATGTGGGGGTAGAAGGGTGGGTTGGCAAGTTTGCAGACAACACAAAGGTTGGTGGTGCTGTAGATAGTGTAGAGGATTGTCAAAGATTGTAGAGAGACATTGATAGGATGCAGAAGTGGGCTGAGAAGTAGCAGATGGAGTTCAACCGGGAGAAGTGTGAGGTGGTACACTTTGGAAGGACAAACTCCAAGGCAGAGTACAAAGTAAATGGCAGGATACTTGGTAGTGTGGAGGAGCAGAGAGATCTGGGGGTACATGTCCACAGATCCCTGAAAGTTGCCTCACAGGTGGATAGGGTAGATAAGAAAGCTTATGGGGTGTTAGCTTTCGTAAGTCGAGGGATAGAGTTTAAGAGTCACGATGTAATGATGCAGCTCTATAAAACTCTGGTTCGGCCACACTTGGAGTACTGTGTCTAGTTCTAGTTGCCTCACTATAGGAAAGATATGGAAGCATTGGAAAGGGTACAGAGGAGATTTACCAGGATGCTGCCTGGTTTAGAGAATATGCATTATGATCAGAGATTAAGGGTGCCAGGGCTTTACTCTTTGGAGAGAAGGAGGATGAGAGGAGGCATTATAGAGGTGTACAAAATAATAAGAGGAATAGATAGAGTGGATAGCCAGCGCCTCTTCTCCAGGGCACCACTGCTCAATACAAGAGAACATGGCTTTAAGGTAAGGGGTGGGAAGTTCAAGGGGGATATTAGAGAAAGGTTTTTTACTCAGAGAGTGGTTGGTGTGTGGAATGCACTGCCTGAGTCAGTGGTGGAGGCAGATATACTAGTGAAGTTTAAGAGACTACGAGACAGATATATGGAGGAATTTAAGGTGGGGGCTTATATGGGAGGCAGGGTTTGAGGGTCGACACAACATTGTGGGTTGAAGGGCCTGTACTGTGCTGTATTATTCTATGTTCTATGTTCTATTGTCACTTGCAATCTTGTCACTTGCTGGGAAGAGGGCAATAAATGGATGCTGGCCTGGAGCAGAGCCAACAAAAAGGTGCTTAAGGTCAGATACTTGACCTACAGTAGACACCAGAATGCATTATTTGAATTGGTAAGAAATGGATATAAAACCAGAAGCTTTAAGTGTGCTGGCAGCAATAACTTCTAGTAACCAGAGACAAACCATCGCAGATGTGAGGTGCCCCCTGGACATGTGGAGATTCAAAACAAAACTATGAGAAACATGGCCAGCAGCAGAAACTCCTTTTTAATTGGTAATATTTTTTCTGTTCTTTGACTGTTCATGTAAGGTCAGGGAAAACTTAGCTGGTATGCACACGAGGTATTTAGTGTATGAATTCACATACTTGTTAATTTAGACAATAAAGGTACTTAGTGATAAACACAGATCTATCTGTGTCTCCCTAATCATTATTGTAACACCTTTGTATCACTTTTTACTTCTCTTCTGTTGGTTTTAGAAGCTTCCCAACCTGTAACTTCTCACTATTTTGTTCTATTATATGCCGTTTCTTTGGCTTTGACTTCTCTTTCCTGCTGCAGGTGTGCCTTTAAAATACATCTTCCTCTTGGGATATATATATCCTACACATTCTGAATTGTTCCCAGAAAGTCCAGTTGCTCTGCCATCATTTCTGCCAATGTTCTTTTCCAATCAATTTTGACGTGTTCTTCACTCATACCTCTATAATTCCTTTTATTCCACTGTAATACTGAATACTGAGACATTGAATTTTGCATTGCACATCACCCAATCCAGTATAGCTCTTCCATCATGCCCTAGTGGACTCAAACATAAGTTTCCCTGAAATGTATTCTGGAAATTCCCTCTCTTGGAATCCAGTACCAACCTGATTTTCCCAATCTACCTGCATATTGAAATTCACCACGACTATCTAACATTGTCTTTTTGGCATATATTTTCAATCTCCTATTGTAATTTGTAGACTACATCTTTACTATTGCTTGAGGGACTACATATAACTCCAATCAGAGTCTTTTTTTACCCTTTCTGTTCCAATTTGAAACCTTCCAACCTAATGTCACCCTTTCCAAATGATTAGATTTCATTTTTTATCAACAGAGCCATGCCAACCCCTCTCCCTACCTGCCTGTCCTTTTGATATAATATGTATTCTTGGACATTAAGCTCCCAGCTATAATCTTCTTTCAGCTACTTCATTGATTCCCACAATGCCATAAATGCCAGATATGTAACTGTGCCACGAGTTCATCTGCCTTATTCTGTATACTGCGCGCATTCAAATAAAACAATTTAATTCCTGTATTCACCCTTTTCAATTTTGTCTGCCTTTTACATTGCATCTCATCCTGTTGCCCTACATCGGTCTCTCCTTGCCAGCAGTCTTACTCAACATTGCCTCTATCCATTAACCAACTACATCATCCTCAGCACTATCACTCCGGTTCCCATTTCCCTGCCAAATTAGTTTGACACCTCCTCCCCCACTGAACAGCTCTAGCAAACCTGCCGACAAGGGTGTTGGTCCCCCTTGGGTTTAGGTGTATCCCATCCCTTTTGTACAGGAGAGATCCCAGTGATCCATAAATATGAACCCCTGCCCTGCACCAGTTTATCAGCCACGCATGCAACTGCTAAGTCATCTATTCCTACTCGCAGCGGCACGTGGCACAGGCAGTAATTCAGAAATTAGTACCCAGAAGGTCCTGTTTTTCAGCTTTCTATCTCGCTCCCAAAAATTCTCTTGATGACCTCCTCACTTTTCCTACCTATGTCACTGGAGCCAATATGTACCAAAAATTCTGGCTGCTCACTTTATTATGCCATGGATCATCTCTGACCCTGGCACCTGGGAGGCAGCGTACCACCATGTCTCTCTGTCTGAGTATATATTTGCACCAATGACAGAGCTAGGAAAAGGGAGGAAGTCCTAAACAGAGAATTCAGGGAACTAAGTAGAAAGCAGAAAATAAGGACCCCGCAGGGTACATAGAACATAGAATATTGAACAATACAGCACAGAAACAAGACATTCGACCCAGTGTTATGTCAAACCAGCTAAAAAGCAAATGAAAAATGCCCAAACACTAACCCCTCCCAAATACACTGTCCATACCGTCCATCTTCCTTACATCCATGTGCCTATCAAAACGTCGCTAATGTATTTTCCTCCACCACTGTACCTGACAACACATTCTAGACAGCCAGCACTCCCTGAGCAAACAGTTTACCCCTCACATCCCCCTTGAACCTAGCTCCTCTCACCTTCAATGCATGCCCTCTGGTATTAGACATTTCAACCCTGGAAAACAGATACTCTCTGACCACTATCTATGCTTCTCATAATCTTGTAAACCTCTATCAGATTACAAACAAATCCGAGCTCTCAGCAGGCCAGGCAGCATCTATGGAAAAAATACAGTTGACATTTCAGGCAGAAACTCCAACTGTATTTTTTTCCATAGATGCTGCCTGACCTGCTGAGTTCCTCCAGCACTTTGTCTGTGTAGCTTAAATCTCTATCAGATCTCCCCTCAGCCTCCTGTGCTCCAGAGAAAAACAACCCAAGTTTATCCAACCTCTCGTAACAGAACATGTCCTCTAAACCAGGCAGCATCCTGTTAAACCTCTTCTGCACCCTCTCCAAAGCCTCAGCAACCTTCCTGTAGTGGGGCAACTAAAACTGTAAGCAATACTCCAGATGTGGCCTAACCAGAGTTTTATAAAACTGCAGCATAACATCTTGACGTTTTAACAATGATTGACTGATAAAATCAAGCATTCCATCAACTGTCGTATCGACCTGGGCGGCCACTTCCAAGGAGCTATGATCCTGGACCCCAAGATCTCTCTGCTCAGCAACACTGCTCGGGATCTTGCCCTTAACAGTATACTGTCTCTTTGCATTTGTCCTACCAAGGTGTAATACCTCACATTTATCTGGGTTAAACTCATCGGCCATTTCTCAGTTCATATCTGCAACTGATCTATATTATGTTGTATTATATTCTTGCCAGTCTTCTACACAATCCACAATTCCATCAATCTTGATATCCACAAATTTACTAAACTACCCATCTGCATTTTCATCCGGGTCACTTATATACATTATTAACAACAGAGGTCCCAGCACAGATCCGTGCAGAACTCCACTAATGACAGAACTCCAGTTGGAATAAATCCCTTCAACCACGACCCTCTGTCTACAATGCACAAGCCAGTTCTGAATCCAAACAGCAAATTCACCATGGACCCTGTGTTTCTTAGTCTTCAGGGTTAGCCTCCGATGAGGGACTTTGACAAACTGACAAACGACTGACTAAAATCCATGTAGATAATATCCACCTTGTCAAAAAACTCAACCAAGTTGGTAAGGCACAACCTGCTATGCACAGGGATATACTGGCTCTCCCTAATCAGACCATCGGTTTCCAAATGGATATATCTTATCCATAAGAATTTTCTCCAGCAATTTCCCTATAAATAACGTGAGACTCACTGGTCTATGGTTCCCAAGTTTTCCCTCGTTCCCTTCTTAAATAGAGATACAGCAATAGCCACTTACCAGTCCTCCAGGACCTCGCCTGTGTCTAGAGAGGACATGAAGATACTGGTCAAGAGTTCAGTAATCTCACCTCATGCCTCCTTCAATAACCTGATGTAAATCCCATCAGGCCCTGGTGACATATCCACCAACATTTCCTCCTTCTTGCTTCTGAACACCCTATTGTATTAATGCACTCAGCAATGATTTCTTGGTCCTCCATATCCTTTTCCTTGGTAAATACTGAAGCAAAGTACTCATTAAGTACCTCATTCACATTCACAGTATCCAAGCAACTGTTCCCCCCTTTATCGTTGAGTGGTCCCACCCTCTCCCTAGTTACCTTTTGCTTTTGATGTTACAATGGGGTGCTGGGAATAGACCCAATGCAAGTACAAAGAACAGGACTGGGCTAGAGTAGGAACATGACAGGATACAGACAAGGAGCGGGACAAGAACGCAGACTAGGGCTTGGACCCCGAACCAGAGACTGGACAAGGACCCAGAACCTGGGTCTTGCCTCGGGCTCGGGCTCCAGAACCAGGCATGGACATGACATGACTGCAGGACTGGAGGCTGGGGTCTTGAGGCTTGAGCCTTGGAGACAGGCTTCGGGTCTTGAGGCTCGGAGACAGGCTGGGGTCTTGAGGCTGGGAGACAGGCTGGGGTCTTGGTCTTGAGGCTTGAGCTTGGAGACAGGCTGGGGTCTTGGTCTTGAGTCTAGGGTACTTCGAGGCTTGGATATGGACTCCGAAACAGAAACTGGGCAAGGACCCAGAACCTGGGACTTGACTCGGGCTCGGACTCCAGAACTAGGTGAGGACAAGAAGAGGCTACAGGACTGGACATGGCTTGGGTGTGGAACTCCTGGGTAGGGCGAGACACAAGGACAGGTAAAGGCAAATGAACAGGACTTGGATAGGACTGGACTAGGCACAGACTAGACGAGGGCCTTCAGGAGCACAGAGCCTTGGACTAGAAGAGACAGGAGCATCGTACACAGAGCCGGGACCCCTCCTTGGAAACAGGACGTAGGGCCGGGACTCACACACATTACACAGAGCCAGGACCCCTCCTTGGGAACAGGACGTAGGGCCGGGACTCATACACAGAACACTGAACATGAAGAGATGGATCCCAACACAAGGTAGCAGAAAATGGCTGGACCCACCTAGCGAAGGCGTGGACACAGAGAGACAATTCCACACAACGAAAGACAGCTCCTTATCTTGACCTAACAAGGCTCCGGTCTTGCTCTGGCGGTAGGACTTCAGCGATGCAGGCGGGGTATCCGGGCTAGGTGAGCAGGGAGAGAGTCAGGTGACGTATCCAGGCCGAGAGTCAGGTGAGGGGGGAAAAGACAGGGAGGGGAGCAGGACAGTCCAGCCAGGAATTCTGGTTTGCAGAGGTATTTATGTCTCAGCCCCGAAATGAGGAACATGAGCCCACAACAGAAAATGGGGAAAACCAGAAACCCCAGAACAAGAAACCATGGACAGGACCATAAACCAGAACATGGACTTCACGGACCGGACTATGACATTTGATGCATGTATAGAATGCCTTGGGATTCACCTTAATCCTATTTGCCAAGGAGCTTTCATGGCCCCGTCTTGGCTTTCCTAATTTCCTTCTTCAGAGCCTGCTGGCCATGAAACTAGCAGGCATGAACTTCAGAATGCCTCTGCCATTGATCTCGCCGGCTCCAACACCTCAGGGCATATTCAAAACCCGGACTCCAGCAACGACCATGGACACATTCAAAGTGATTGAGCAACCACCAACTGTGACTCCAGCCTTGAACTCCAGGCCGGGTCTTTATGTGCTGCTGTTGTGACTCCCGTCTCCCCTTCCCCCACCACCACTCCACAGCCCCGTCTTCCTCAGATCCCACCGTCAGCTCCTGGGCCCTCAGAGGCTCCATCTTCCTCTCACCCCAACCATCCCCTCTCCACTGACACCCCCAGCCTCCCCCCTCCCCCCTCTGATCCCAGTTCTCATCTGTGCCGGGTCTTTATCATCCCCTCCGACCTTCAACTCTCTGAGGCAGAACGCTCTGTTCTCAGTAAGGGCCTCACCTTTGTCCCCCTTCGCCCACACCTCAGTGAGTTCCGTGTTCGCCATGATGCAGAACTTTGCTTCTGCCGTCTCCGTCTCTGAGCCTACTTCTTCGGCAAGGACTCTTCCACCCCCACCGATGACCCCTTCTCCCTTCTTCAACCCTCCTCTTCTTTATGGACACCCCGATCTGGTCTTCTGCCTGCTCTGGATCTCTTTATTGCTAACTGCCGATGGGACATCAACCGTCTCGACTTCACCGCACCTTGTCCCCATTCCAACCTCACTCCTTCGGAACGCTCTGCTCTCCAATCCCTCCGCACTAATCCTAACCTTATTATTAAACCCGCCGATAAGGGGGGGTGCTGTTGTAGTCTGGCGTACTGACCTCTACCTTGCCGAGGCACAGCGACAACTCGCGGATACCTCCTCTTAGTAACCCCTCGATCGTGACCCCACTAAGGAGCACCAGGCCATTATCTGCCACACCATCACCGACTTCATCCGCTCAGGGGATCTCCCATCCACTGCTACCAACCTTATAGTTCCCACACCTTGCACACCCGTTTCTACCTCCTACCCAAGATGAGGGAGATGTCTTCCTTTTTTAAAGAAAGGGGCTTCCCTTCCTCCACTATCAACTCTGCTCTTAAACGCATCTCCCCCATTTCACGTACATCTGCTCTCACTCCATCCTCCCGCCACCCCACTAGGAATAGGGTTCCCCTGGTCCTCACCTACCACCCTACCAGCCTCCGGGTCCAACATATTATTCTCCGTAACTTCCGTCACCTCCAACGGGATCCCACCACTAAGAACATCTTTCCCTGCCCCCCCCCCCACATTCCGCAGGGATCACTCCCTATGCAACTCCCTTGTCCATTCGTCTCCCCCATCCCTCCCCACTGATCTCCCTCCTGGCACTTATCCGTGTAAGCGGAACAAGTGCTACACATGCCCTTACACTTCCTCCCTTACCACCATTCAGGGCCCCAAACAGTCCTTCCAGGTGAGGCAACACTTCACCTGTGAGTCGGCTGGAGTGATATACTGCGTCCGGTGCTCCTGATGTAGCCTTTTATATATTGGCAAGACCCGATGCAGACTGGGAGTCCGCTTTGCTGAACACCTACGCTCTGTCCGCCAGAGAAAGCAGGATCTCCCAGTGGCCACACATTTTAATTCCACATCCCATTCCCATTCTGACATGTCTATCCACGACCTCCTCAACTGTAAAGATGAAGCCACACTCAGGTTGGAGGAACAGCAACGTCTGGGTAGCCGCCAACCTGATGGCATGAACATTGACTTCTCTAACTTCCGCTAATACCCCACCTCCCCCTCGTACCCCATCTGTTACTTATTTTTATACACACATTCTTTCTCTCACTCTCCTTTTTCTCCCTCTGTCCCTTTGAATATACCCCTTGCCCATCCTCTGGGTCCCCCCTGCCCTTGTCTTTCTTCCCGGACCTCCTGTCCCATGATCCTCTCGTATCCCTTTTGCCTATCACCTGTCCAGCTCTTGGCTCCATCCCTCCCCCTCCTGTCTTCTCCTATCATTTTGGATCTCCCCCTCCCCCTCCAACTTTCAAATCCCTTACTCACTCTTCCTTCAGTTAGTCCTGACGAAGGGTCTCGGCCTGAAACGTCGACTGCACCTCTTCCTAGAGATGCTGCCTGGCCTGCTGTGTTCACCAGCAACTTTTATTGTGTGTTCCTTCTTTAGTTACTTTCTGGCTAGACAGAGTAGATGTGGAAAGTATGTTTCCCATGGTGAGGGAGTCTAGGACAAGAGGACACAGCCTCAGGATAGAGGGGCATCTATTTAAAACAGAGATGCAGAGAAATTTTTTTAGCCAGAGGGCAGTGAATTTGTGGAATTTGTTACCACAGGCAGTTGTGGAGGCCAGGTTGTTGAGTGTACTTAAGGCAGAATTTGATAGGTTCCTGACTGGCCAGAACATCAAAGGCAATAGGGGGAAGGCTGGTGAGTGGGGGCGAAGGGGGGGGGATAAAGAATCAGCCATGATTGAATGGTGGATCAGATTCGAATAGCCTAATTCTGTTCCTATTTCTTATGGTCTTATGTTCTGGTTAGGCCATGGGTTTCCAAATGCTCATATAGCCTATCCCTGAGAATTTTCTCCAGCAATCTCCCTTCAACTGACATGAGACTCACTGGTCTATAGTTCCCATGATTCCTCTTTGTCCCTTTATAACTAGAGGTACAATATTAGCCACTCATCACCTCTCCAGGATCTCACTTGTGGCTAGATAGGACACAAAGATCCTGGTCAAGGGCCCAGCAATGTTATCTCTTGGCTCCTTTTATAACCTGAGGTAAATCCTATCCACCTTAATACTCCATTAGAGTCCAACACTTCCTTTTCCTTGACTTCTAAATGCCCTAACACATTTATACACTCAGCACTGATCTCCTGGTCCTCCATGTCATTTTCTTTGGTAAATACTGAAGCTAAGTATTCATTTAATGCCTCACTCACATTCTCTGCATTCAAGCAAATATTACCCCCTCTTTTGTTGAGTGGTCCCACCCTCTCCCTAGTTATCCTTTCACTCTTGAAGTCTATATAGAATACCTTGGGATTCTCCTTAATCATACTTGCCAAGGACTTCTCACACCCTCCTGGCTTTCCTAATTCCCTATTTTTGGTTCTTCTTTGGATTCTTTATACTCCTCATGCTTTGTTTGATACTGACTTCTGAAGCTTTACATACTTCTCCTTTTTCTTTTTGACTAAATTCATCACCTCTCTGGATATCCATGGTTTCCATCCCCATCCTTCCTCTAACAGGAGCGTACCTTTCCTGTACTCTGCAATTGGTCTTTAAACACCCTCCACATGTCTGATGTGGACTTGCTGGAGGAAAAATGTTTCCAATTAACACATCTTAGATCCTGCCCAATGCCCTCGTAATCTGCCCTACTCCAATTTAAAACTCTCCCACAAGGACCATACCCATCCTTATCTATAGCTATCCTGAAAGTTAAGGAGTTGTGGTCACTTTTCCCTATCTGCTTATCCACTGAAAGGTCAGTCACCTGGCCAGATTCATTACCCAATTCCAGGTCTAGTAAGGCTCCTCCTCTCTTTGGACCGTCCACGTATTGAAATAAGAAACCTTCCTGGATACACTTACCAAATTCAGCTCCATCTAAACCTCTTGCACCAAGAGTAGTAAATCTTTGATTTGCTGTCTCTGTCACGCGTGAGGTTGGGAATAGCGTGATTTGGCCGTTGAATGTGTGGCTGAGGATAGAGTGCATGGTTTTAGATTTCTGGATCATTGGGGTTTCTTCTGGGGAAGGTATGACCTCGACCAAACGAATGGGTTAACTTGAATCTAAGGAGGGCTAATATTCTTCTAGCAGCTTTGCTAGAATAGTTGGGGAGGATTTAAACAAAGCTAGCAGGGGCATGGGAACCAGAATGAAAGAGCTCGATTGGATTCATTACTCAGTCCAGTATTTCAGGATCTTTCAAATCCTTGAATCAATTTTGAAAATCCTTCTTAAGTGACTGCAGGTGCAAGCAGTTCTCTTGTAAATCACCATCTATGAAAGTGAGTGCCATACTTTCTATGCAGGGAAACTTTGAGAACATTCTTCTCCCAATGTTTTGCTTATATATTTGCAATTTTCTGATAAAAGGGGACATTGCACTCTTTGCCTGGATTAAATTGAAATTCTCACCCTGCAATTTCATATTTAGAATGTTCATTTTGTCATACAAATCAGCTAGGTATGCCAATTTGTATGACATCTACGTGGCTTTCTTGGCTACATCTCCACGTAGTCACTCAATCTTGTTTCCCTAGCGTTTGTCGACCTTGAGAAAAAATTCAACCACAGAGTCAAAAAGATCAAAGAACCATTTTAAGCAGCAGCCTTTTGACAGCCAGCGCACTTCAGTGTGAAGACGAGCTCTCCAGTCTGTACTGACTGAGTAGTACTACGTGATTATTTTCCTCGATTAGTAGTGTCACCCATCTGCATTTAATCACTCTCTCTCTCTCTGTGATCTCAAAACACAAAACCCAGAACACTGAGCTACTAGTCCTGCCCCTCCTGCAAGCAAGTAGCACTAATGGCTACAATGATATAATTCCACATGCGGACCTAAGCTCATCTGCCTTTCCTACAATACTTCTACATTGAAAAATACACAGTGCAGAGTGTTAGTCCCACCATGAACCATAGAACACTACAGCACAGAAAACAGGCCATTCGGCCCTTCTAGTCTGTGCCAAAACATTATTCCACTGGTCCCATTGACCTGTATCCAGTCCATAACTCTCCAGATCTCTCCCATCCATGTACCTATCCAAGTTATTCTTAAAACTTAAGAGTGAGCCCGCATTTACCAATTCAGATGGCAGCTCGTTCCACACTCCCACCACTCTCTGAGTGAAGCAGTTCCCCCCGATGTTCCCCCTAAACCTTCCCCCTTTCACCCTAAAGCCATGTCCTCTTGTATTTATCTCTCCTAATCTAAGTGGAAAGAGCTATTCACATTTACTCTGTCTATATCCCTCATAATTTTGTAAACCTCTATCAAATCTCCCCTCATTATTCTATGCTCCAAGGAATAAAGTCCTAACCTGTTCAATTTTCCCAGTAACTCAACTCCCGAAGACCCGGCAACATGCTCTTCCTTTTGATTCTGACATTTTATGTAGGCTTAAAAGTATCTTTCTCCACAGCTGCTCTGGTTGGCATCCCCCTACAACTCTAGTTTAAACCATGTAGAATAAAATTAAGAAGTGGCAAGGGCAAAAAGATCCTGTGTAGTTACTTACAGGCCTACAACATGTTGACATTGACATGTTGTATAATGCAACAAATTTGATAAGAAAACTTAAGGAAAAGGGACCTTTAGGAGGCAGTGATCATAATATGACTGAATTCACCCTGCAGTTTGAGACGGAGAAGGTAAAGTCAGACATATCAGTATTACAGTGGAGTAAAGGGAATAACAGAGGCACGAGTGAGGAAATGACCAGAGTTGATTGGAAGGGGGCACAGTTAGGGATGACAGCAGAACAGCAATGGCTTCTGTTCCTGTTGGCAATGTGGCAAGCGCGCATTAGATACATCACAAAGATGAAGCTTTCTAATGGTAGAATGAGGCAAAGGGCAGAGCATATAATATTGCAAAAATTAAGGGACATTAGTGGATTGGGAAGATTTTAAAAACAAACAGAAGGCAACTAAAAGCCATCAGAACATTAAAAAATGAGATACGAAGGTAAGCTAGGCAAAAATATAATGGAGAGTAGATATTGGACTCCGTAAAATGGCTTTAGAGATGTAGTAATAAGAAACAAAGAAATGCTGGATAAACTGAGAAAGTATTTTGCATCAATCCTCACTATGAATGACACTTGACATATGCCAGAAATTCAGGAGTGTTGTGGGGCAGAAGTAAGTGTACTTCTACTAAAAAAGAATCTGGAAAACTGAAATGTCTGAACAGGTGGACCACCCCAGGGTTCCAGAAGCATAGCTGAGGAGATTATGAAGGCATTAATATAGATATTTCAAGAATTCTGATTCTGGTAATAAAATAGGCCAAAGTCAGCATTGTTTCCTTAAGGGGAAATCTTTTCTGACAAATCTGTTGGAATTCATTGAGGAAATAACAGGCAAGATAAAGGAGAGTCAGTGGCTGTTGTTAACTTGGATTTAAACTGTACATATACCATGAGCAATGCCTCATTGTCTTGCACAGTTCACTCATCCAGTTGTATCCCAAATGTAGTGTATAAGGATTTCAGTAAGGCATGTGACAAGGTACCCCATGCAAGGCTTATTGAGAAAGTAAGGAGGCATGGGATGCAAGGGGACATTGCTTTCTTGATTCAGAACTGGCTTGCCCACAGAAGGCAAAGAGTGGTTGTAGATGGGTCATATTCTGCATGGTAGTTGGTCACCAGTGGTGTGCCTCAGGGATCTGATCTGGGATCCTTACGCGGGCTAACAACACATTGACCTTTTGTAATTGTCGTCGTAATTGCACAATTTTTTTCTAAGCTGATACCTGGGAACTTCGAGTCACTTTCTTGAATTCTATAAGTTGCACTTTGGGCGGGGTGCCATTAGGGGATTCTGGTAGCGAAAGTTTCGAAAACAGTGTTTGTGTCTGCTGGGTCCATGTTTGGCGACCCTTCTGTCACAGGTGCAGAGCACATGGGACCCAAATTCAGGACACAAGCATGTTTTGTAGCATTAACAAAAACAGAGTTTATTAATAGTTACTAGGAAAGCAGGGAAGCAACAATTGTACTGAGAGACACAAAGGAGTGAATGAAGCGGAGGCGGGAATATGCGTGGCTGGAGTTGGGCTCGGACCCTGGACTTGGGGCTGGGGGTTCGGGACTCAAGACGTCTGAGCCTGGACTCGGAACTCAGAACATCGGAAGAGACAGAATTCCCCAAATCTGAGTAGCGGTAAATGGCCGGGCCTACCCAGCGGAGACAAGGACACGAAGATACAGTTACCAACTCAAGGTAGCGGCAAAAGGCCAGACCCACCCAGCGGAGGCGAGGACACGAAAAGACAAAACCACACAACGACAGACAGTTCCTTACCTTGGCATGAAGTGGCTCCAACTAGCAGCAAGTTCTCGACTCGACCCCGGAACTACAGAGGCTGTTGACTCACACCGGCAGGTTAACTTGAAGGACCCGCTCCAGCGAGGTAGCATAGCAGGCTCGCTCATGCGCAATAACTTGACAAGCTTGCTCTGACGAGGAGAGGCGACTTACTGGCACTTGCTTCAGAGAGGAGACTTGACTTGCTCCGGCGATGTAACTTGGCTCGCTCGGGCAAGGTGACTTGCTCGCACTTGTTTCAGGGACGTGAGGTGACAGTCTTTCGTCGAGAAGCTGGAAGCTGGATGCTATATACTACTGGTTCAGCTAAGAATCAAGTGCCTTTAATTACAGACCTCAAGAAACACGGGGAAACAATGAATTAAGGGAAAACGGAGTCAACGGTCCCAATCGTGACACAAAGGAAATTTAAAGGGAACCAGGAATTAACTGATCAGGACACATATGGCCTTTTCAGTTGCCTTTTTGTTGGATTTTAAAAGTTTCCCAATCATCCATTTTCCTGCTCACTTTTGTTACTTCTCATGCTCTTTCCTTGCCTTTTATGCAGTCCTGAACTTCCCTTGTTAGACATGGTTGCCTACCCCTGCCACTTGAGAACAAATTCTTCTGTGGGACATATCTATCTTGCTCCTTATGAAATATTCCCGGAAACTTCAGCCATCTCTACTCTGCCGTCATCCCCGCCGGTATCCCTCACTTTCCTTACTCTCACTCTCTCCTCTCTCTATTCCCTACCCGCTCTCCCCCTCTCACCCCACGCTCCACTCTCCTCTATTTCTACCATAATCTCCCCCTCTGTTTACCCACTCCCCTCTCTAATTCTGCATAACTCACCTGAAACAGACTTGCTCCAGTGCCCAACCCCTGCACCCAAGAGGCTTTCTCTGTGGTCGCTTCCGTAGGACATGGATTTACTCAACTTCAGGTGACTCAATCACCATCAAACCGTGAGTGGAGTGGGGGGGGGGGAGGGAAGAGTCAGGCAAGTTGGAAGGGGGAAAAACGGGGTTGAGGAAGGGGGAGAGGGAGGAGCAAGAATGCGAGATCGGGGGAGGTGGGGAGAGAGAATGGGTAGAGGGATAGAGAAGGGCGAGGGGAGAGGCAGGGGCTTGGGGTGGCAGGAGAGAGCAGAAAATGGAGAAACAGGGCTGTGAAACCTGACAGAAGAGGAAGTACACGCACACCCTGCTCGATTACTGCAAGGGCAGAAGGAAGATGGGGGTGGGGCATAACGTCGAACTATAAAGACAGAGATGCAAGACCGGAGGAGGAGAGACGATGCAGGAGATAGGAGTGGAGAGACGCAGGACAGAGGGAACAGATGACTAGTCAGGGAACAGCAGGGAGTATGGCGAAAGCGATCGAGGCCAATGCCGAGATACAAGCAATCGCTGACGTGGTCAGTTTCCATCCTTCCTCTCCTCCTCAGTCTGTCCGTTCCAGCTGCTTTTCCCGTCTCTCAGCACTCCACATTATCCTGTGACGCCATTTCAAGGCGGTTCTGCTCAACCACGGTGATCCTTCCTCACCTCCCCCTCCAGATACGCTCCGTCCTCTCTCCTGATGTCGTCCCTCCTTTCACCGTCCGACTCTTGTCCTCATTGCTCTGTCCCCACCTCCCACAGTCCATCCCTACCTCTTCGTCCCCATTCCCAGGCCCTCCCCCCTCGACTGTACCTCCCTCCTCTCCCTCCCTTTCGTCCAGAGTGCTCCATCCCTCCACCCGTCAACACTCTACCAAGAGTAAAGGAGTGAGAGGCGGAAGAAAGACAAGGGGAGAGTGAGGGTGCAGAGAGGGAGTAGAGGCGAGAAGCAGATTGGTAGGCTGAGTGGTGGGAAATGTGAGGTGCGAGAGAGGGAGTAGAGGGTGGAAGGAGTGGGAGGCGACAGACTGCCAGGTGGGAAGTATGGGGTGGGCAGAGAGGTAGTTGAGGGGAAAGGAGTGGGAAGGAATGGGAGGTAGGGTGGAGGGGTAGACTAAGAAAAGAGGTAGTGAAGTGTGTTAGACAGTTAAGGAAGTGAGGAAGGAGGAGAGCACGTGGGAGAGTGGGTGAAAGAGGACAAATAGACGGGGTAAACGGGGGGATAGGAGAGAAAAGAAGATGGAGGGGTGAGAGATAGAGTAGGGAAGCGGTGGAGTGCAGGGGGAGAGAGGGGCGGAGACAGGAGAAGAGCAGTGAGTTTTAGAAGAGCTGTGTAGAGGGCAAGGGATGGTGAAGAAATGGAGGGAGTGGGGGGAGATAACAGAGACAGATGGTGCAGAGGCAAGGGGAGAGAGAGAGGAGGAAGGAGGGGAGAGAGAGGAAGAGTTGGGGCAGGGGGGGAGGAAGTTAGGAAGACCATGAAATAGGAGCAGAGAAATTGGTGAAAATAAGAGTGGAAATTTGGGAAGTCAGGAGGTGATGGGTAGAGAGCTGGAGTGAGAGGGATCAGAGAGAGGGAAGAGAGATCAAGGAGACTGGGGGAGAGAGAGAGGAAGAGAAATGGGTGAATATAATGGGGAAGGTTCGATAGAGAAGGAAAGATGAGAGAGGTAGAGTGAGAAGTTGGAAAGAAGTTCAGAGTGGAGGTAGAGTGGGGTGAGAGAGGAGAGCAGGATATGAAGACAGGTCAAGAAAGGGTGAAAGAGGGAGGGAGGGGGAGGGTGGTGGGAGTGGAATAGTCAAGGAGAGAGTTGAGGAGGGAGTGAGAGAGAGGGGGAGAGATGGGGATACATCTCCATCCCAGATGGAGAGGTTAGGGAGATCGTAGACGACGAGAGGTTTGGGGGAAAGAGAGGCGAGAAGAGGTGGGAAGTGAGGGACACTTGCTTCTTTCCTGCAACGCTCCAGCCTTTCTCGCCGCCCCTTTCTCAGGATCTCTCTGAGAAGGTTGTTGCAGAGCTTATTCTGTCTCCAGGTGAAGACTGCTGTGCAGGAGAAGCTGGGAAGAGAGCTACAGGTCTACCAGGCGAAGTTGTACTGTTCACAGGTGGAAGCCAGGACAATTTATTTCATCAAGGTAACGGCAGCTCCAACCCCTTACAACATAGCACACGGAGACTATGGACGGCGCAAAGGGAGGGAAGGGTTCATAGAGATGTGGATGGGGCGGTAGGGGAGGCAGGGGATAACGGAGATGGAGAAGGGCTCGAGGGAAGTCAGGAGTTGCGACGAGAGGACGCGCGAGGGGAGGGAGTGCATGACAGAGACTGAAGGGACGCAGAGGAGGTTGGAGATCACGGAGACGGGCAGGGGTGTGGGGACGGGATGTGATATGTGGTGTGTAACGTTCCGTGAATAAATCCATCCTCTCTTGCCCTCAACACAGATTCTGACTGGATCCAGAGATGAATGCATTCATGTCAAGGTCATAGTCTCCCTCCCACAATTCGGAGGAGACACCTCCTTGCATGGGATAGAAGACCACAAGAAACTCTGCGGCCCGATCACCTACTTCTGGAGCCCGAGTGTTGGTGTGTCTGGGTGGCGCTTGGGGCGGAGGGTGGTGGTGGGGTGTTGTGGAAATGAGAGAGGAAATCTCCCTGCTCCCCTCTTCCCTCTCTAAAGCTGCTCTCAACTCGTCTGTCGCACCTGAGACCTTTCCTTTCCCTGCCCTGCGAATGCCATATGCTACCTGAAAATGCCCGCCTCCAACAGTAACCTTGACAGCACATTACAGAGACTCCCATACCTCTGTGCAAAAGTTAAGAAAAATGCCTTTTCAGCTCTGTTGAACTTTCTCCGCTCTTATCTTAAATGTATATCCTCATGTATTAGATAATGCCACGCTACAGGAGACACGGGAGCAAAGGTTATCAGCTCTGAACTCTGTCTATGCCTCTCATAGTTTTAAAAACCTCTGTCGGGTCTCTGCCGCTCCAGAGAAAACAACTAAGATCTTCCGATCTCTTAAGATACATGGGATCCGCAGTGAGTGGCCATTTGGGTTCCCAGTTGGCCTTCCCGTGGCACACAGCACATTGAGATTGAAAGCACTGATTCTGCTTTAACCTCCGTAACTAGCGGTGTTCTGCAGGGATCCACGCTGGGACCTGGTTGTTTCTGTGACACAGACTGTATTGAAGTCACCCGGATGATATTCTAGATGAATGGATTAGGAAATCCGTAGTAACACAGTGACTGGTGGATTTTTGGACAGAATAGAAGATCGCCGAAGTATTCAACGTGAAATGCATTAGTTACAGATATAGGGGGAGGAATAGTAGATGGAGTTTTATTCCAGCAATTTTGAAGTGTTGCACTTTGGGAGGGTAAATGTGAAGGAACAGGAGCATTGATGTATAGAAAGTTCCCGGGCTTACTGAATTCGACCACACAAGTTGACAGGACGGTAATAAAATGGCCCGTGGCATGCTTGCATTTCAGGATGAATGTTATCGCACAGATCTCCTTTGAAAATGTTCCCTCTAACTCTTAATGCACGCCCTCTGGTATTGGAGATCTCCACCCCAGGGAATAAAAGATACCCACTGTCTACTCTGTTTTTCGGCGACGTGGCCCGATACTATGATGAACTGCACACCGAAGGTTTGGGCCTGCTCCGACATGCTCCGAGGAATTGGATCCATGGGCTCAATTTGGTTTAGAATGCTGCTGTTGTTGCTGGGTTCTATTGTTTGGTGATTTGCTTTGTTTTCTCTTTCTCTGAGGGCACTGGTGGTTGGTCTTTTTTAATTGGGTTATTTCAGGATCCTTACTTCGCGACTGCCTATTAAGCAGACAAATTTCAAGGCTGTATAATTTATACGATCTTTGATAATAAATGCTCACTTTGATTGTAACGTCCTGCTGAAGGGTCTCGGCCCGAAACATCGACTGTTTGCTCTTTTTACCTAGATTGCGCCTGGCCTGCTGAGTCCCTCCAGCATTTTATGTGCTCTTATTGATGGTAAAATTGAGGTTAATGTAAAATAAACAGGTATATATGCCTCTCGTAATCTTATAAACCTCCATCAGGTCTTGCTGCTGGAGAGAAACTTTGTCCAATCTCTCCTTGTATGTTGCTCATGCACTCTAATCGCGACTGCATCCGAGTGAACCCCTTCCACGCCCTCTCCAAGCCTTCCACTCCCATCCTGTAAGGGAGAAAGCAGAATTGCACAAAATTCTCCAAGTGAGGCCCAACTGCAGTTTTATACGGCTGTCACGTGGCTTCATTCACCCCACTCTTTACTGCTTCTGTTTCTCTCCAGCTATTCGCGTGCAGAGGCTAAACCCAAAACAAAGCCAAGTGGGAGAGTGGTAGGATCTGCTGAGAGTGCGGGTCAGAAAGACATGGTAGAAGTGCTGGGCAGGGGACTCGAAGGGTGAAAAGGGCCCATAAGATGACAGTCAAACAAACCTCAGTAAACATCAACTGCGATAACAACACCCGGCCACCAGCTGTACTGCATTGGAGGACGCGATGTTGAAGTGAAAGAAGCCAAAGTGAAAATCAGGCTTTGGTTGCACATCCCAGACACCGCGGGGCATTATTGTGAAGAAATCTATGAAAATGCCATGCTGCAGTTACATATTGTGTAGTTGCACTTCTTGACCACTAGGGGTGATTTGGGTATATCCAGTGTTATAGTGACAGAGAAGTGGAAGGAGGGAGAGCGAGAGAGAGAGAGTGTTGGAAGGATATAGAGTGGGAGGTGCGTGTGAGAGGCAGAGAGGGGTGGAATGGCATAGATGAGTGGAAGAGAGGGAGGTCGAAGAGACAGGGTAGAGAGGGGTGTGTGGAGATGGGGAGAGAGAGGAGAGAGGTGTGCATAGTGAGACGATGAGAGAGATTGCAGAAGGAATGAAGCTTCTGAGGGGTAAATGAGAGGAGAGTGAGATAGTGGGATAGCAGTGATCAGAGGTGGAGTTGAGCTGCATGACAAACAGGTGCATTGAGCTGCAGCTCCTTAGAGACCGTGTTAGGGAACTGGAGCTGCAGCTCGATGACCTTCAGCTTGTTAGGGAAAGTGAAGTGGTGATAGATGGGAGAGAGATAGTCACTCAATGGCTACGGGAGACAGATAAATGAGTGACTGTCAGAGGCGGGATGGGAAAACGTTGGATAGTGGAGACCACTGCTGTGGCCGACTCCCTCAATAATAAGTGCTCCATTTTGAGTACGTTTGGGGGGTGGGAGGGAATGACCTACCTGGGGGAAGCAACAGTGGCCGTGGCTCAGAAGGGCAGGAAACAAGAGGATGGCAGCAGTAATAGGGGACTCCATAGTTAGAGGGACAGATCAGCGATTCTGTGAACGCAAAAAAGAAACATGGAGGGTAGTTTGCCTCGCTAGTGCCAGGGTTCGAGATGTTTCTGAATGCATTCACAATATCCTGAAAACGGAGGGTGAGCAGCCAGATGTCATGGTACATATTGGTACCAACGACATAGGTTGAAAAAGGGAGGAGGTCCTGGAAACAGAATACAGTGAGTTGAAAAGCAGGACCCCAAGGGTAGTAATCTCAGGATTGTTGCCTGTGCCACATGACAGTGAGGATAGGAATAGAATAAGGTGGCAGCTAAATGCGTGGCTGAAGGATTGGAGTAGGACGCAGGGCCAGGACCCTTTCTAGGACGCAGGGACGGGACACTTTTTAGGACGCAGGGACGGGACCCTTTCTATTTTGCAGGGCTGGGACCCTTTCTAGGACACATGGCCAGGATGACTGCTGAGGATACCTGCCAAGGTGACTGCCGAGGTAAACTGTCAAGGATTCAGATGGAGAGGGGAAGGGAACAGTCCAGCCGGGAATCCTTGGTTTGCAGAGGTATTTATGTGCCAGCCGAAAAGAAGAATCAGGTGCCTCAATTAAGGCACCCAGTGGAACAAGGGAAAACAGGAAAATCCGGAATAAGGATCAATGAACCGGACCATGAACTGGAATGCGGATTTCACGGACTGGACCATGACAGTAGGGGACAGTGATTCAGATTTCTGGATAATTGGGACCTCTTCTGGGGCAGGTGTGACCTGTACAAAAAGGGATGGGTTGCACTTGAATCCGAGGGGGACTAATTTTCCTGCGGGAAGGTTTACTAGAGCTATTGGGAGTGGTTTAAACTAATCTGGCAGGGGGATGAGAACCAGTACGACGGAGCTGACGATGAACCAGCAGGTTTACAAGTAGATGATGGGTGTAACATGAATGTAAGTAAGGACAAGCCAGTGATTGGGTACAACTGCAGACAGAGCAAAGAGTGAAGTTGTATCACAGAAGCAAAATTCATAAGGACAAAGAATGCAGGATTGAAGGTGCTGTATTTAAATGCATGCAGCATTCAGAATAAGGTGGACAAACTCCTGGCACAATTAGAGATTGATCAGTATGACATTGTGCATCACTGAGTCGTGGCTGAAAGAAAGCCATAGTTAGGCGTTTAACATCAAAAGATATACTTTGTATTGAAAGTGCAGGCGGGAAGGCTTAGGCGGTGGGGTGGCTCTATTAGTAAGAGATGAAATTTCATCTTTAGAAATAGATAACAGGGTCAGAGAATGTTGAATCTTTGTGGATGGAGTTAAGAAATTGCAAGGGCTAAAAAACATTTTGGAATCATATATAGACAGTAAGTAGGAATAAAAGGGCCTTTTCTGATTGGCTAGTGGTGTTCCTCAGCGGTCAATATTGGGACCGCTACTTTTCACATTGCTTGTCAATGATTTAGATAGTGGAATTGATGGCTTTGTAGCAAAGTTTGCAGATGATACAAAGATAGGTGGAGTGGTAGGTAGTGCTGAGGAAGGAATGGAATTGCAGCAGGACTTAAACAAATTGGAAGAATGGGCAAAACATGCGGTAGATAGAATTCAGTATTGGGAAATGTACGATAATGCATTTTGATAAAATGTACAATAGTGTAGTCTATTATCAAAATGGGAGTAAGTCTTTATTGCCAAAGAATGGTGAATCTGTGGAATACTGTGCCACAGACTGCGGTGGAGGCCAAGTCCATGGGTATATTTAAAGCGGAAATTGATAGATTCTTGATTGGTCGGAGATTCAAGGAATCTGGTGAGAGGGCAGGTGTATGTGGTTGAAGGTGATCCGAGATCAGCCATGGTGAAAGGGCAGAGTTGACTCGATGGGTTTAATGGCCTAATTTGCTCCAATGTCTTATAGCCTACGATACCCCTACATATCATGTACATATCAAAACTTCTCTAAAACATTGAAATTGAGCTTGCATGCAGCATTTGCGCTGGCAGCTCATTCCATTTTTGAAACGCTCTGAGTGAAGAAGTTTCCCCTGATGTTCCCTGTAAATTTTTCACCTTTCATCCTTAACCCTCGAGTTGTAGTCCAACCTAACCACAGTGGAAAAAGCATGCTTGCATTTACTTGATCAATACACTTCATAGTTTTGTATACTTTTATCAAAACTTCCATCAATCTTCTACGTTCCAAGGAATAAAGTACCAACCTGTTCAATCTTACATTGTAACTCAGGTCCTTCAATTCCGCAACATCCTTGTAAATTTTCACAGTTTCATTCCATCTTCTCTACTGAGTACTTTGATTTGTCAAGGCCAATGTGCCAAAACCTTTTCTGCGACCCTCTCTACTTGTGCCGCCACTTTCAACATATTATGGACCTGTATGTAACAAGGTGGATGAATTAAAAGTGCAGATTGTTATTAATGAATATGATATCGTTGGGATCACAGAGACATGGCTCCAGGGTGACCAAGGATGGGAGCTCAACATTCAGCGGTATTCAATATTCAGGAGGGATAGACATGAAAAAAAGGAGGTGTGGTGGCGTTGCTGGTTAGAGAGGAGATTAATGCAATAGAAAGGAAGGACATAAGCCGGGAAGATGTGGAATCGATATGGGTAGAGCTGGATAACACTAAGGGGCAGAAAACGCTGGTGGGAGTTGTGTACAGGCCACCTAACAATAGTAGTGAGGTTGGGGATGGTATTAAACAGGAAATTAGAGATGTGTGCAACATAGGAACAGCAGTTATAATGGGTGACTTCAATCTACATGTAGATTGGATGAACCAAATTGGTAAGGGTGCTGAGGAAGAGGATTTCTTGGAATGTATGCGGGATGGTTTTTTGAACCAACATGTCGAGGAACCAACTAGAGAGCAGGTTATTCTAGACTGGGTATTGAGCAATGAGGAAGGGTTAGTTAGCAATCTTGTCGTGAGAGGCCCCTTGGGTAAGAGTGACCATAATATGGTGAAATTCTTCAATAAGATGGAGAGTGACATAGTTAACTCAGAAACAAAGGTTCTGAACTTAAAGAGGGGTAACTTTGAAGGTATGAGACGTGAATTAGCTAAGATAGACTGGCAAATGACACTTAAAGGGTTGACGGTTGATATGCAATGGCAAGCATTTAAAGATCGCATGGATGAACTACAACAATTGTTCATCCCAGTTTGGCAAAAGAATAAATCAAGGAAGGTAGTGCACCCGTGGCTGACAAGAGAAATTAGGGATAGTATCAATTCCAAAGAAGAAGCATACAAATTAGCCAGAAAAAGTGGCTCACCTGAGGACTGGGAGAAATTCAGAGTTCAACAGAGGAGGACAAAGGGCTTAATTAGGAAGGGGAAAAAAGATTATGAGAGAAAACTGGCAGGGAACATAAAAACTGTCTGTAAAAGCCTTTATAGATATGTGAAAAGAAAAAGATTGGTTAAGACAAATGTAGGGTCCACTACAGACAGAAACAGGTGAATTGATTATGGGAAGCAAGGACATGGCAGACCAATTGAATAATTACTTTGGTTCTGTCTTCACTAAGGAGGACATAAATAATCTTCTGGAAATAGTAGGGGACAGAGGGTCCAGTGAGATGGAGGAACTGAGGGAAATACATGTTAGTAGGGAAGTGGTGTTAGGTAAATTGAAGGGATAAAAGGCAGATAAATCCCCAGGGCCAGATGGTCTGCATCTGTAAGGAAGTAGCCCAAGAAATAGTGGATGCATTAGTGATAATTTTTCAAAACTCTTTAGATTCTGGACTCGTTCCTGAGGATTGGAGGGTGGCTAATGTAACCCTACTTTTTAAAAAAGGAGGGAGAGAGAACCCAGGGAAGTATAGACCGGTTAGCCTAACATCGGTGATGGGGAGACTGCTAGAGTCAGTTATCAAAGATGTGATAACAGCACATTTGGAAAGCAGTGAAATCATCGGACAAAGTCAGCATGGATTTGTGAAAGGAAAATTATGTCTGACAAAGCTCATAGAACTTTTTGAGGATGTAACTAGTAGAGTGGATAGGGGAGAACCAGTGGATGTGGTATATTTGGATTTTCAAAAGGCTTTTGACAAGGTCCCACACAGGAGATTAGGTATTGATGTGGATAGAGAATTGGTTGGCAGACAGGAAGCAAAGAGTGGGAATAAACGGGACCTTTTCAGAATGGCAGGCGGTGACTAGTGGGGTACCGCAAGGCTCAGTGCTGGGACCCCAGTTGTTTACAATATATATGAATGACTTGGATGAGGGAATTAAATGCAGCATCTCCAAGTTTGCGGATGACACGAAGCTGGGTGGCAGTGTTAGCTGTGAGGAGGATGCTAAGAGGATGCAGGGTGACTTGGATAGGTTAGGTGAGTGGGCAAATTCATGGCAGATGCAATTTAATGTGGATAAGTGTGAAGTTATCCACTTTGGTGGCAAAAACAGGAAAACAGATTATTATCTGAATGGTGGCCGATTAGGAAAAGGGGAGGTGCAACGAGACCTGGGTGTCATTATACACCAGTCATTGAAAGTGGGCATGCAGGTACAGCAGGCGGTGAAAAAGGCGAATGGTATGCTGGCATTTATAGCAAGAGGATTCGAGTACAGGAGCAGGGAGGTACTACTGCAGTTGTACAAGGCCTTGGTGAGACCACACCTGGAGTATTGTGTGCAGTTTTGGTCCCCTAATCTGAGGAAAGACATCCTTGCCATAGAGGGAGTACAAAGAAGGTTCACCAGATTGATTCCTGGGATGGCAGGACTTTCATATGATGAAAGGCTGGATGAACTAGGCTTATACTCGTTGGAATTTAGAAGATTGAGGGGGGATCTGATTGAGACGTATAAAATCCTAAAGGGATTGGACAGGCTAGATGCAGGAAGATTGTTCCCGATGTTGGGGAAGACCAGAACGAGGGGTCACAGTTTGAGGATAAAGGGGAAGCCTTTTAGGACCGAGATTAGGAAAAACTTCTTCACACAGAGAGTGGTGAATCTGTGGAATTCTCTGCCACAGGAAACAGTTGAGGTCAGTTCATTGGCTATATTTACGAGGGAGTTAGATATGGCCCTTGTGGCTAAAGGGATCGGGGGTATGGAGGGAAGGTTGGTGCAGGGTTCTGAGTTGGATGATCAGCCATGATCATACTGAATGGCGGTGCAGGCTCGAAGGGCTGAATGGCCTACGCCTGCACCTATTTTCTATGTTTCTATGTTTCTAAACCCTTTGTCTTACCGGACCCCTCAGTGCCCTGCCCTTCACTGTGTAAGAACTACCCTGGTTCGTCATAGCAAAGTGCAACGCTTTGCACTTTTCTGTATTAAATTCCGTCTGCCATTTTTAAATGATTGTTTCAACTGATCCAGATCCCACTGCAAGCTCTGATAGTCTACCTCACTGAACACGACACCCCGTTTCTTGGTGTCATCTACAAACATGCTGTCCCATTAACTACATCATTATCCATATGTTGCTGACAAACAACAGACTCAGAACCAGCCCCTATGGTACTTCACTAGTCACAGGCCTCCAGTCAGAGGGGCAACCATCAACAACCACTATCTGGCTTCTAACACAAAACCAATGTCCAATCCTGGTTACTACCTCATCGTGAATACCGAGCAACTCAAGCTTCTTGACCGAACTCCCATGGGGGACCTTTTGGAATGCCCTGCTAAAATCCATGCAGACAACATGCCTTGCCTTTATCAACTTTCCTTGGTAACTTACTCGAAAAAAATCTATAAGATTGGTTAGCCACGACATACCTCGTAGGAAGCCATGTTGACTATCCCTGATCAGTCCATGTCTATCCACATATTCATATGTTCAGTCCATTAGAATACTTTCCACGAACTTTCCCACCACTGATGTCAAGCTTATAATTTCCTGGTTTATTTTTAGAACATTTGCTAAACAGCAGAACAACATCCAATCGTCCCTAAGAATGATTTTAATTCCTTTGCTATGGCCCCTGAAATATCTGCATTTGCCTTCCACAGGGTCCGAGAGAACACCTTGTCAGGTTCTGGTGATCTATCCACCTTAATTTGACTCAAGATGTAAGCACCTCCTCCTCTGAACTCTCTAAGGTACAAGATCTTCAGTAGACTCGGTCCGTCTCCTTAATAAATACAGATGCAAAAACATGCATTTACGATATCCTCTATTTCTATTTCCTTTGGCTCCATGCACAGATTACCACTCTGATCTAGCAGAGGACCAATTTTGTCCCTTGCAATCCTTTTGCTCTTAATATATCTGTAGAATCCCATGGGATTCTCAGTCAGCTTGTCTGCTGGGGCATCCTTATACCGTCTTTTAGCGCTCTCGATTTATTTCTTAAGTGTTCAATTGAATTACTTATGCTCAATTGTTCCGACCTGCCTAAGCACCTTTATTTTCTGAACCAGGGCCTCAATATCTCTCAAAAACCAAGGTTCCCTAAACCTGTTATCTTTAGCTTTTAATCTTATGCATGGGGTCTTTCTTTTTGTTAAATTTAAAATGGCTTCTTTTGTTATGTTATACTGAGGAATGCTAGAAAGTCTCTAACTAGACAGTTGCTTGGGCTATTAGAGATAGCAGTGTTCTATTAGCCAATGGGTGGTTATGTATCGTTTTGTTTTCAGATGATAATGCTGTATCATATGACTGTGGACTGGGGTTTTCGGCGGGGAGTCGGAGGAGAGACGGGGAGGACGGCGGACGTGCGGAGAGGCTCTGGTCAATCACTCTGGGTGGTCCGGAGCCGTGAGTCGACAGGATTCGGATGGTCGTCAGAATTCGATTGAGCTCCAACGTAGCGCGCGAAGAACTTGGACTTTGATAAGTGTTGGCGCCTTTTTTTCATTACTTTCCTCTCTGTATCAAATTCATATTAATGTCATAGAATTCGTAATATCTATAAAGTGTACTTGTTAAAAGTTACTGGGTGTGCTGGCTGATGATTGATGTTTGGGATTGATTCGGGCGGCGACCGACGCTGTGGGGAGTGTTGAGGCAGGTGCTGGGCGGGATTTCCCCTAGACATATATGAGCCAATATAACGGAACGTTACACTTACAACCACATACAAAAAATTTACTCCCAAAATTTCAATTTTGAGGGCCTCCCATTCATCATGGACATCTTTGCCAGAAAACAGACTGTCCCATTGCATCCCAAAGATGAATTAGGAGAGGAAGTTGGTGACTAATATCAAAGAAGACACTAAAAGCTTTTTTAAGTATATAAAGGGTAAAAGAGAGTTGAGGGTAGATATAGGGCCAATAGAAAATGACACTGGAGATACTGTAATGAGAGACACAGAGATGGCAGAGGAACTGAATACCTATTTTGCATCAGTCTTTACAGTGGAAGACATCTACAGTATACTGGACATTCAAGAGGGTCAGGGAAGTGAAGTATGTGCAGTGAAAATTACAACTGAGAAGGTGCTCAGGGAGCTTAATGGTCTGAGAGTGGATAAATCTCCTGTACCTGATGGAATGAACCCTTCGGTTCTGAAGGAAGTAGGTGGAGGGATTGCGGAGGCATTAACAGTGATCTTTCAAGAATTGATAGATTCTGGCATTGTACCGGATGACTGGAAAATTGCAAATATTATTCCAAATATTTAAGAAGGGTGGGAGGCAACAGAAAGGAAACTATAGATCTGTTAGCCTAATGTCAGTGGTTGGGAAGTTGTAGGAATCAATTGTTAGGGATGAGATTACAGAGTACCTGGAGGCACATGACAATATAGGCCAAAGCCAGTATGGCTTCCTGAAAGGAAAATCCTGCCTGACTAACCTACCGCAATTTTTTTTTTTGGAAATTACAAGCAGGGTAGACAAAGGAGGTGCAGTAGATGTGGTGTACTTGGATTTTCAGACAAGGTGCCACACATGAGGCTGCTTAGCAAGGTAAGAGCCCATGGAATTACAGGGAAGTTCCTAGAATGGGTGGAGCATTGGCTGGTCATCAGAAAACAGAGTTGGAATAAAAGGACCCTAGTCTGGCTGGTTGCCAGTTACCAGTGGAGTTCCACAGGAGCCAGTGTTGGGACCGCTGCTTTTTACGATGTATATCAATCATTTAGACTATGGGATTAATGGATTTGTGACTAAATTTGCCTGTGATACAAAGATAGGTGGAGCAGCGGGTAATGTTGAGGAAACAGAGAGCCTGCAGAAAGACTTAGACAGTTTAGGGGAATGGGCAAAGAAGTGGCAAATCAAGTACAATGTTGGAAAGTGTGCGGTCATGCACTTTGGTGGAATAAATAAACAGGCAGACTATTACTTAGGTGGGGAGAGAATTCAAAATGCAGAGATGCAAAGGGCCTTGGGAGTCCTTGTGCAAGATACCCTAAAGGTTAACTTTCAGGTTGAGTCAATGGTGAAGAAGACGAATGCAATATTGGCATTAATTTCTAGAGGTGTAGAATACAAGACCAGGGATGTGATGTTGAGGCTCTATAAGGCACTCGTGAAACCACACTTGGAGTATTGCATGCAGTTTTGGGCTCCTTATTTTAGAAAGGATATACTGACATTGTAGAGGGTTCAGAGAAGATTCACGAGAATGATCCTGGGAATGAAAGGGTTACTGTATGAGGAACGTCTGGCAGCTCTTGGGCTGTATTCCCTGGAGTTCTGGAGAATGAGGGGGGATCTCATGGAAACATTTGAAATGTTAAAAGACCTGAACAGATTAGATATAGCAAAGTTATTTCCCACAGTAAGGGATTCTAGGACAAGAGGGCACAACTTCAAGATTGAAGGATGTCCATTTAGAACAGAGATGCGGAGAAATTACTTTAGTCAGAGGGTGGTAAATCTGTGAACTTTGTTGCCACGAGTGGCAGTGGAGGCCAAGTCATTGGGTGCATTTAAGGCAGAGATAGATAGGTTCTTGATTAGCCAGGGCATCAAAGGGTATGGGGAGAAGGCAGGGGAATGAGGATGACCATTGGATCAGCCCATGAATGAATGGTAAAGCAGACTTGATGGGCCGAATGGCCTACTTCTGTTCCTATATCTTATGGTCTTATAGATGCCATAGCCATCCCTGAATATCTGTTCAGAAAACTGGTGAAGAGAACAGGCATTATGAT
This sequence comes from Mobula birostris, assembly GCF_030028105.1. Taxonomy (NCBI): domain Eukaryota; kingdom Metazoa; phylum Chordata; class Chondrichthyes; order Myliobatiformes; family Myliobatidae; genus Mobula; species Mobula birostris. The sequence goes on from NC_092375.1 coordinate 100,048,538, forward strand.
AAACCCAACAAAGAAAGTGCTCATGGGGCCAGGGAAACATAAGCTCAGTGTGAAAGGAATGTTTATTACTTCCATCTGTAAAAATAAGAAACAGTCAGAAGAGGATACCTATGTTGTTCAGAATCTCTTTTCACCACTACAGGCAAAATATGCCATCTAGAGACTGAATCTCATTGCAAGTTTGGATTTGCTAAACAATGTTCAGTGGCAAGAGAAGTACCTGAAATTGTTCACAGGCCTGGGGGTACTGAAAGAAGAGTAGCTTATCCAACTGAGGCCATGAGTAACACCCTGCTCTCTGACCACAGCGAGGCATATATCAGATGAACAAAGTCAAAGCTGTACATGAGAGAATACAGGCACTTCACATCATAACTAGAGTTATGCACTGCAATTTGCCTATCACCACAACAGGTCAACGGCAGATGCAATCTCAATGGCTCTTCACATGGGTTTAGACCACCTGGATGACACAGCACCTATGTCAGGATGCTGTTCATCGACTACAGCTCAGCATTTAATACCATCATTCCCACAATCCTGATTGAGAAGTAACAGAACCTGGGCCTCTGTACCTCACTCTGGAATTGAATCCTTGAATTCCTAACTGGAAGACCACAATTTGTGTGGATTGATGATAACATCTCCTCCTCACTAACGATCAATACTGGTGCACCTCAGGGGTGTGTGCTTAGCCCACTGCTCTACTCTCTGTATAGCCATGACTGTGTGGCTAGGCATAGCTCAAATACTATCAATAAATTTGATGATGATACAACCATCGTTGGTAGAATCTCATGTGATGAAGAGAGGGCATGCAGGTGTGAGATATGCCAACTAGTGGAGTGGTGCCGTAGCAACAACATGGCACTCAATGTCAGTTAAGACCAAAGAGCTGATTGTGGACTTCAGGAAGGGTAAGATGAAGGAACACATACCAATCCTCACAGAGGAATCAGAAGTGGAGAGAGTGAGCAGTTTCAAGTTCCTGGGTGTCAAGATCTTGGAGGACCTAACCTGGCCCCAGCATATCAATGCAGCTATAAAGAAGGCAAGCTAGCAACTATACTTCATTAGGAATTTGAAGAGATTTTGTATTTCAACCAAAACACTCAAAAACTTCTATAGATGTACCATGGAGAGCATTCTCACAGACTGCATCACTGTCTGGTATGGGGGAGGGGGGGGGCTACTGCACAGAAGCTGCAGAGGGTTGAAAATTTAGTCGGCTCCATCTTGGGTACTAGCCTACAAATTACCCAGGACATCTTCAAGGCAGTGTCTCTGAAAGGCAGCGTCTGTTATTAAGGACCAGCATCCAGGGAATGCCCTTTTCTCACTGTTACCATCAGGTAGGAGGTACAGAAGCTTGAAGGCACACACTCAGCAATTCAGGAAGAGCTTCTTCCCCTCTGCAATGTGATTCCTAAATGGACATTGAACCCGTGAACACTACCTCACTCTTTTTATATTATTTCTGTTCTTTAATCTATTCAACATAGGTATACAGCAATTGATTTACTTATTTATTTTAAATTCTTTTCCTCTTATTTTACATTATGTATTGCATTGAACTGCTGCTGCTAAGTTAATAAATTTCACGACATATGCCGGTGATAATAAACCTGATTTTGATTCTGAATCTGAATAGATGCACTGACTGGTGTGTGGGCATTGTTCCTGTTCCCAAGCCAGAGGGCACAGTGAGAAACTATGTTGATCTAACAAAATTACATAATGCAGTGAGGCAGGAGAAGTTTATTCTGCACTCCTTTGAACACATATTGGGTATGCCTGGTGGACTGGTGGAGCAAAGTTCTTCACCAAACTAAATGAAAACTCAGGGTTCAGGTAGATCCATTTTGCTCCTGAGTCACAGAAGCTCACAATCTTTATCACACCATATGGATGCTATACCTTTAAGAGACTCCCTTCTGGCATCTCATCAGCCCATGAACTCTTTCAGATGAAGATGAACCAAATTTTGGAAGAACTGGAAGGAGTGGTATGCTACATGGATGTAATACTCATCTTCGGAGGCTCAAGTGAGGAACATGACAAAGCTGCCTTGGAGAAACTGAACACGAGGAAATTTGCAGATGCTAGAATTTCAAGCAACACACATAAAAGTTGCTGGTGAACGCAGCAGGCCAGGCAGCATCTCTAGGAAGAGGTACAGTTGACGTTTCGGGCCGCGACCCTTTGTCAGGACTAACTGAAAGAAGAGCTAGTGAGAGATTTGAAAGTGGGAGATCCCAAATGATAGGAGAAGACAAGAGGAGGAGGGATGGAGCCAAGAACTGGACAGTTGATTGGCAAAAGGGATATGAGAGGATCATGGGACGGGAGGCCTAGAGATAAAGAAAGGGGGAGGGGGAAGCCCAGAGGATGGGACGGGGTATAATGAGAGGGACAGAGGGAGAAAAAGGAGAGAGAGAGAAAAAGAATGTGTGTATATAAATAAATAAATAACGGATGGGGTATGAGGGGGAGGTGTCCCTCTCACTATACCCCTTGCCCATCCTCTGGGCTTCCCTCTCCCCCTTTCTTTCTCCCTAGGCCTCCCGTCCCATGATCCTCTCATATCCCCTTTTGCTAATCAACCATCCAGCTCTTGGCTCCATCCCTCCCCCTCCTGTCTTCTCCTATCATTTTGGATCTCCCCCTCCCCTCCCACTTTCAAATCTCTTACTAGATCTTCTTTCAGTTAGTCCTGATGAAGGGTCTCGGCCGGAAACGTCGACTGTACCTCTTCCTAGAGATGCTGCCTGGCCTGCTGCGTTCACCAGCAACTTTTATGTGTGTTGGAGAAACTGAAACAGGCTGGAACTGAGCAAAAAAGAAATGCAAATTTGCAAAGTTGTAAGTGAATTTCTTAGGCCACCAGCTGTGCTCAGAGGGAGTGCAACCAGATTCAAACAATCTGGCAGAAGTTTGGAACAAGGAACAACCTACAAATGAGCCAGAGATCCACTGTTTCCTTGCCATAGTAAACCAGTTGGGAAATTTCATTCCAGATTTCATAGAGAAAACAAAGCCACTACAAGACCTCCTCTCTCAGAGAAACATTTGGACTTGGAACATATAACAGGAGAAGTACTTCTCATCACCTAAAGCAGAGCATATCTCTCTGCCAGCATTGGCATTCTCTGATCCAAAGTGAGACCCCATTGTCTTGAAAGAGACACTATTCTCGATGGCTTGCTGCTAAAGGGCTCCAGACTCATTACTCCTGCCTCAATGCATGCCAAACTCATCAGTGAAATACACCAAGGACATTAAGGTATCCAAAAATGTTGTTAAAGAACAAGAATATCCATGTGATGGCCTGGTTCAAGCATATAGCTGGGAGATAGTGCAAAGCAATGTGAAGCATGCAGAAAACTACAAAAAAATCATGCTGAACCTCTCTGTCCCACAGAATTCCCAGACTTCCCATGGCAAGTTGCAGGTGCACACATTTTCAAGTTGAAAAGGAACAAATACCTTCTCACTATGGATTACTACTCATGGAATGTTGAGGAGTCCAAGCTGTCCTCTACATCCTCAGTAGCAATTATACAGCACCTGAATGCTGTATTCGCTCACAATGGAATACCAGGGACACTGGTGTCAGACAATGGTCCATAATTCACCTGATCAGAATTCAAACCCTTTCCTAGGGACTACAAACACCATACAAACAGTCCACAGTACTGACAGGCAAATGGAGAAGCAGAAAGTGAAAGGCAAACTGTAAAGAGTCTCCTACTGAAGGCAAAAGACCCCTACAAAGCACTGCTAATTTATCGCTCCACACCTCTTGCGAATGGCTGTAGTCCATTAGTGCTGTCAATGGGCCAGAGACTGAAAACAAGCCTGCCTGTTCTTCTTTCCCTTCTCCATCCTCACTAACTGGACGTAGGTAAAGTGAGAAATTTTGAGACGAAACAGCATGAGAAACCAAAGAGCATGCATGGTCTCAGACACAGAGCAAGGTGTAGCCAAGCTGTTCAGGTTTCAGACCAATCAAGCAAAGGAGCAATAGTCCGGCAGCATGCACCACACTCGTTTGTGAACAGCACATCACAAGATGAAATCAGGTGGAACAGGCGTGTGGTTGTGTGCCTTCAAAGTCCATGAAAGTAGAGAAAGAAATGGAGTGGACTAATCCTTATGATGGGAACCATTTACCTGAGGTGGATGCACCTGTTCAACAATCTCCATCCACTCCAACACCTCCAGGAATCTATACCAGGTCGAGTTGTTTATCTGCCCCACCACGGAGATATATTCTATAGCCTAATAGCTTACTGCAAGTGACTAAAGATGCAGAATAATCTATTCACTTTGCTGGAGTATTCAAGTAGTCTACCCAGACCTCCATTAGATTTAATGTTTTTAGAATAAATTCACAAAGAAGAGACGGCTTTAAAAAAGAGAATTGGTGAAAAAAGGAGGAAAACAAAGAGAGTGAGAGGCCGATAAAGCAAAGAGAAAGACAGTTATAATATTGGCAACACACACTAAATATTGGAGGAACTCAGCAGGCCATGCAGCATCTATGGAAAAGAGCACAGTCAATGTTTCGGGCTGAAACTCTTCTGCGGTCTTGCTTAAGGGTCTTGGACCAAAAAGATGACTGTACTCTTTTCCATAGAAGCTGCCTGGTCTGCTGAGTTCCTCCAGCATTTTGTGTGCTTTGCTTGGATTTTCAGCATCTGCAGATATTCTCTTCTTTATAATGTTGGCAATTCTTTTTTTATAGTTATGTAAGGAGCATAAATTATGTACTATGGGTAAAGTGAACTGTATCGCTCAATTTCAGTGACTATAATTTCAATGCAGTTCATAGACAAATACTTATATAGGTTTTTTTTCCTGAGAAGGGAGATGTAGTGGTAGTTAATAGCCACTCAGTCACTCCTATGTCACTCAGTTAGTCACTCCCACATGATAAGCATCATTATCAATAAAGTTCAGTTGAATAGCTTGCATGCTAGTGTCTGGATGTCTCTGCACTCAATAATAAACACAACTACCTCTCCAGAATCATTTTCCAGTAGCCTGCTATCTTTTCTCGCCTCTCCTTTACACTTTATAAATCTGAAGGTATTATATATCTTCTTTAATATTATAGAACATAGAACATAGAATAGTACAGCACAGTACAGGCCCTTCAGCCCACAATGTTGTGCCGACCCTCAAACCCTGCCTCCCATATAACCCCCCGCAACTTAAATTCCTCCATATACCTGTCTAGTAGTTTCTTAAATCTCACTAGTGTATCTGCCTCCACCACTGATTCAGGCAGTGCATTCCACGCACCAACCACTCTCTGAGTAAAAAACCTTCCTCTAATATCCCCCATGAACTTCCCACCTCTTACCTTAAAGCCATGTCCTCTTGTATTGAGCAGTGGTACCCTGGGGAAGAGGCACTGGCTATCCACTCTATCTATTCCTATTAATATCTATTAATGTCTCCTCTCATCCTCCTTCTCTCCAGAGAGTAAAGCCCTAGCTCCCTTAATCTCTGATCATAATCCATACTCTCTAAACCAGGCAGCATCCTGGTAAATCTCCTCTGTATCCTTTCCAATGCTTCCACATCCTTCATATAGTGAGGCGACCAGAACTGGATACAGTACTCCAAGTGTGGCCTAACCAGACTTTTATAGAGCTGTATCACTACCTCGCAACTCTTAAACTCTATCCCTCAACTTATGAAAGCTAATACCCCATAAGCTTTCTTAACTACCCTATCTACCTGTGAGGCAACTTTCAGGGATCTGTGGACATGTACCCCGAGATCCCTCTGCTCCTCCACACTACCAAGTATCCTGCCATTTACTTTGTACTCTGCCTTAGAGTTTGTCCTTCCAAAGTGTACCACCTCACACTTCTCCAGGTTGAACTCCATCTGCCACATCTCAGCCCACTTCTGCATCCTATCAATGTCTCTCTGCAATCTTCGACAATCCTCTACACTATCCACAACACCACCAACCTTTGTATTGTCTGCAAACTTTCCAACTCACCCTTCAACCCCAACATCCAGGTCATTAATAAAAATCACAAAAAATAGAGGTCCCAGAACCGATTCTTGTGGGACACCACTAGTCACAACCCTCCAATCGGAATGTACTCCCTCCACCACGACCCTCTGCCTTCTGCAGGCAAGCCAGTTCTGAATCCACCTGGCCAAACTTCCCTGGATCCCATGCCTTCTGACTTTCTGAATAAGCCTACCATGTGGAACCATCATTGACTGGATTAACTTCATATTCCACCTTTTCCTTCTTTATTACCTTTTTTTTTAGTTTTTAAAAGGTTCCAAATCCTCTAACCCCACTATTTTTGCTGTATTATATACCCTCTTCTTGCCCTGTATGTTGGATTTGATTTCTTGTCAGCCATGGTTGCATCATCCCGCCTTTTGAATACTTCTTCTTTGGGACGTTATCTATCCTGCATTTTCCAAATTGCTCCCAGAAATTCCAATCATTGTTGCTCTGTCATCAGCCCTGCGAGTGTTCCCTTCCAATCAATCTTGTCCAGCTTCTCTCTCATGTCTCTGTAATTCTCTTTACACCACTAAATATCAATACGTCTGACTTTAGCTTCTCTTTCTCAAATTGCAGGGTGAATTCAATCATATTATGGTCATTGTCTCCTCAGAGGTCATTTACTTTAAGCTCTCAAATTAATTACAGTTCATTGCACAACACCCAATCCAGAATAGCTGATCCCCTATTGGGCTTAGCCTTGAGCTACTCTAAAAAGCCATGTTGTAGGCATTCTACAAATTCTCCCTCTTGGGATCTAGCACCAACTTGATTTTCCCTATTTACCTGTATTTAAAATCCTACATGACTATCGTAACGTTGCTCTATGACATGCATTTTCTATCTCTTTTTGTAATTTGTATCTGACATTTTTTTTTTAGGTTTTTTTAACCCTTGAAGTTCCTTAGTTCCACCCACAATGATTCTACACCTTCCGATCCTATGGCACCTCTTTCTAATGATCAGATTTCCTTTTTTACCGATAGAGCTACCCCAATCTCTCAGTCTACCTTCCTGTTCTTTTGATACAAAGTGTATCCTTGGACATTAAGCTCCCAGTTATAATCTTCTTTCAGTGATGCCTGCAACATGACAATCTCTAACTATACTACAAATTCATCTACCATATTCTGTATACTGCATTCATTCAGATATGACATCCTCAGTCACTTATTCATTACCCTTTTCGATATTGTCCCCCTTTTACATTGCAACTCATCCTGTTCACTGCAATTTGGCCCTGACATCAGCCTCTTCTTGCTAGTAGTCTCCCTACAAACTGCCTCTGTTTGTAGCCCTGTCATTCTGGTTCCCATCCCCCTAACAAATTAGTTTAAACCCACCCAAACAGCTCGAGAAAACCTGCCTGCAAGGATATTGGTCCCCCTCGGGTTCAGCTGCAACCCATTGTTTTACACAGGTTGTACCTTCCCCAAAAGAGATCCCAATGATCCATAAATCTGAACCTCTCCCCCCTGTACCAGCTCCTCAGCCATGCATTCATCTGCCAAATCATCCTATTCTTACCCACAGGGCATGTGGCATCTGCAGTAATCCAGAGATTACTACCCCAGCTCCCCGAAATCTTGTCTCAACTTTCCTACCTATGCCATTGGTGCCAATATGTACCAAGACATCTGGCTGCTTACCTTCTTATTCTTACCCTCATGGTGTATGGCACAGGCAGCAATCCAGAGATTACTACCCTGGAGGTCCAGCTTTTCAGCTTTCTGCCTAGCTCCCCAAGATCTTCTTTCAGGGCCTCCTCAACTTTCCTAACTACGTAATTGGTACCAATATGCACGAAGACTTTTGGCTACTCATCCTCCCCTTTTAGAATGCCATGGACCCATTCCGAGACATTCCTGACCCTGACACCTGGGTTGCAACATACCATACGGGCATCTCTATCACATTCACAGAATTCTGTCTCTGTTCCTCCAACTATGGAATCTCCTACCAGTACTGCAGTCCTCTTCTCCTCTCTTCATTTCCTGTGCCAGAGACTTGGTCACTGTAGTTTCCCCGGTAGGTCGTCCCCCTCAACAGTATCCAAAGTGGAAACAACAGGAATTCTGCAGATGCTGGAAATTCAAGCAACACACATCAAAGTTGCTGGTGAACACAGCAGGCCAGGCAGCATCTCTAGGAAGCGGTACAGTCGACGTTTCAGGCCGAGACCCTTCGTCAGGACTAACTGAAGGAAGAGTTAGTAAGAGATTTGAAAGTGGGAGGGGGAGGGGGAGATCCAAAATGATAGGAGAAGACAGGAGGGGGAGGGATGGAGCCAAGAGCTGGACAGGCGATTGGCAAAGGGGATACGAGAGGATCATGGGACAGGAGGTCCGGGAAGAAAGACGGGGGGGGGGGAACCCAGAGGATGGGGGCAAAGGGGATACGAGAGGATCATGGGACAGGAGGTCCGGGAAGAAAGACAAGGGGGGGGGTTCCCCCCCTCCTTGTCTTTCCTCCCGTATCTCCTGTCCCATGATCCTCTCGTATCCTCTATGCCAATCGCCTGTCCAGCTCTTGGCTCCATCCCTCCCCCTCCTGTCTTCTCCTATCATTTTGGATCTCCCCCTCCCCCTCCCACTTTCAAATCTCTTACTAACTCTTCCTTCAGTTAGTCCTGATGAAGGGTCTCGGCCTGAAACGTCGACTGTACCTCTTCCTAGAGATGCTGCCTGGTCTGCTGCGTTCACCAGCAACTTTGATGTGTGTTGCTTGAGTATCCAAAGTGGTATGTATTACTGAGGGGAATAACCACAGGGGTACTCTGCATTTGCTGCTGAAAATTGGACTCAGACTGATCCCAAGTGATCTTTATATGAAGACTGAAATGCCTTCGGGAAGGGGATTGAGGATTGTGGTTGGGGGGAAAGAGAAGTAGAGAGGGAGCGTGAGTAGGGGACATAGTTAAACGGAGAATATTTGAAGGAATAACTTTGTACCATGCTGAGTCCAGTCACCACATTACAGCAAGTGTGTGATTACAATGGAAGGGGAGATTGATGAGGCTGTTAAGACCACCTCTTTTGACCATGAATAAATAAGGACAATGCGATGTTTTCTTTGGATAAAGAGTCATAGAGGCATAGAAAAGTAAAGCCCAGCAACAGGCCCTTCAGCCCATCTAGGCATAAATGCAGACAAGTGCAAAGTGCTGCACTTTGGGAGGACTAACCAGGGTAGGTCTTACACAGTGAACTAAGGAGTATAGCAGAACAAAGATATCTAGGAATAGAGGTCCATAATTCATTGAAAGCAGAGTCACAGGTCGTAAAGAAAGCTTTTGGTACATTGGCCTTCATAAATCAAAGTACTGAGTGAAGGAGATGGGATGTTACGCTGAAGGTGTATAGGACGTTGGTGAGACCTAATCTGGAGTTCTGTGTGCAGTTTTGGTCACCTACCTACAGGAAAGATGTAAATAAGGTTGAAAGAGTACAAAGAAAATTGACAAGGATGTTGCCAGTTCTGGAGGGCCTGAGTTATAAGGAAAGGTTAAATAATTTGGGATTGTATTCTTTGGAATGTAGAAGATTGAGAGGAGATTTGATAGAGATATACAAAATCATGAGGGGTATTGATAGGGTAAATGCAAGCAGGCTCTTTCCACTGAGGTTGGGTGGGATGACAACTGTAGTCATGGGTTAAGGATGAAAGGTGAAAAATTTAAGGGGAACATCAGGAGGAACTTCTTCACTCAGAGGGTCATGAGAGTGTGGAATAAGCTGCCAGCACAAGTGGTGCACATGAGCTCGATTTCAACTTTTAAGAAAAGTTTGCATAGTTACATGGACTTTTAAGAAAAGTTTGGATAGTACGAGTATGAGACTGCAGGAAGTGATCCTGATAGTGGTAGCCACCTTTCTTCTCCTTTCCTCTCTCTGCATCCACTTCAATCCCTTTTATTTTCTCAGGTTCCTTCTCTCTTTCACACTATTCTCTTTCTTCTTCACATCCTTTTCTCCATCTCTTCCCTCCTTTCGCTTCTTCTAGCTTGTGCACCTTGATTTTGGAAAGGTCTATTTAGCTCATTGGAGTATTCTCATATTAATTCTTCTATTACTCCCTTACGATCTGATCTTTCCTCTTGGTTTCCTCATCTTCAACATCATCTGATGAATCCCCTGCTTTTGTATTTCCATTCACTCCTTTCTTTTTGGCCTTCTATTCATCCAGCTGGGCTTTGGTCTTTGCATCTACTTTTACAAGCAGCCTTTTGTCTCCCACTTGAAGTTCATGCAGTAACCTTAATGCACACAGAGTAGATTCTGGTTCTTTATACTTGCTTGCAACTTTCCTGAAGCTCATTGAGATTTCTTCCAGCTTAAACGCAAATCACATTTCACAAGTAAATGCCTGATTCACATATCAGAAGCTTTCTCAGATATATTGCCTAAAAAAAAATTTGTTGTAGTCAGACTAGTGCTTTTATCGCTTTCATGATTCATCTGAGCAGCATGGTCCTTCCTTAGTCCAATCTTTTCCAACCAGAGGCAAAAAAGTTGGTACCAACACCTGTTTGTCCTCTGTTGGACAACGGTTCATGGTGTTCGGCTTGGAGTTCTGAATTTCAGGGAATGTGGCATGCTAATGGTGGATGGATCTCCGATCAAGTTGTAGTTGTCTCAACCAATCATGCCCCCATAATGCTGGTCCTTTTCTTTTTAACCACATACAAGTTCAATGTGCTTTGTTGGTTGTTGTATTTCAGTTATGGATGTCATTCCCACAGGAGTTATCTTTTCTTCAGTATAAGTTCTTAGTTGAATATCTGCAGGCTTAGGTTTGGCATCTTTGAAGTGACTCTCAAATTCATTTTACGGATTGACTGAAACAGCTGAACCAGTGTCCAATGCCATTTTAATTAATCCGCTGCTCACTTCTCGTGTAAGCCATATCTCCTGTCTATTCAGACAATACAGACAAAATGTTGGAGGAACTCAACAGGCCAGGCAGCATCTATGGAAAAGAGTAAATAGTCCATGTGTGTGTGTTGCTTGGATTTCCAGCATCTGCCTATTTTCTTTTGTTTCTTGCTTGTCTATTGCTAATTTTCACACTTTAATCTCAAGGCTGCACAATCCTGTGTCACTCTCATCATCAACAGATTTTTTCATCAACAGCATTTAAATTAGTAACTTAAACTTATCTTTTTTGTTTCTCTGTTCAGTCCATTTATTTTTATCTGCCCCAACATGCTCTTTGTATCATTCTACATTGTTGCATTTTCTGCAAGTTTTGCTTTTAAATCTGTTTGGTGCATGTGAGCTTCTGCCACAATGGTAACACAATTTTTTCGGTCAGGCAGGTTTCTGTTTAGACACTGTAATTTTCATTCCTGACTGCAACTCAATTGCATCTGTCTGCGGTTTCCACTGCATTTTATAATGCAAGTTGTGCTTCAGTTAAGAGCCGTTTTTGAATGTTGTCTTTTAAGGTTCCAACAACTAAACAATCACTTACTATATCATTGGGTGGCACACTAACGTAGTGGTTAGTACAACTGGTGCTCTGGGTTCAATTTCTGCCGCTGCCTGTATTGAGTTTGTACGTTCACCCTGTGACTATGTGGGTGCTCCTGTTTCTTCCTACTGTCCAAAGACATACTGGTTGGTAGGTTAATTGGTCATTGTAAATTGTCCCATGATTAATATCAGATTAATTTGGGGGATTGTTGGGAAGCTGGCTCAAAGTACTGTAAGGGACTATTTTGCGCTGTATCTCAATAAATAAAATTGCTGAACTGACTGAACTCAGATAATCTCTTCAATTTGAATTTCAGCGAATTCAGACACATTCGCTGAAATGGATTCCTCTTCTTTTTGAGTCCGTTTATGATACCTAAAGCCTTCTGGAATCAATGGTCACTTTTGTTCTAAGTGCTCCTGCATCACTTTAACAATAGCAGCAAAACTAATTTCTGATGGTTTGTTTGGAGTAGTCAAACTTCAAAGAAAACTGAATGCTTTGACCCTGATGCACTTTAACAAAACTGTCACTTCTTGTTGGTTATTTCATTTGCTTCAAAGTACTATTGCAATAGCTCAGTATACATGAGCCAATTACCCGTTCTGTAATCAAACCTGTCAATCTTTTCAGTGTGACCAGCCATCGCTGTTATTTTTTTCAATAAGTATCACCCAGTACTCAGTTTAATGAACCCTGAATTCTTCTGTTTATTGGCTTAAAAAAACTCAATCATGTCTTCCCTTCTGAAGAATAGGTGTTGGCTGCTTTTGTTTTAACCTGGACTGTCTCTCCACATGCTGGGACACCTTTTATACACTCTGATGCTTCTGCTGCATTTTATTTTATTTCAAATATCTCTCTCTGTTTAACCAATCAATAGCTGTCTTGGGTTCATTTTAAAAATATCTCATCACCAACACTATGTTTTGTAACTTCAAAATATTAAATTAATTCAAAGAAACTCACAAGAGTCTGAAAATGAAAGTTGAGGTTCTAAACTGTAAAAAGCCCATTTGAAGAAATGAAAAAGGATCTAAAAAGCGTGGATTGGGACAGGTTGTTCTCTGGCAAGGATGTGATTGGTAAGTGGGAGGCCTTCAAAGGAGAAATTTTGAGAGTGCTGAGTTTGTATGTTCCTGTCAGGATTAAAAGCAAAGTGAATAAGATACAGAACCTTGGTTCTCAAGGGATATTGGAACTCTGATAAAGAAGAAGAGAGAGATGTATGACATGTACTGGAAAGGAAACAGGAAGCAAATAAGATGTTTGAGGAGTACAAAAAGTGCAAAAAAATACTTAAGGAAGAAATCAGGAGGGCTAAAAGAAGACACCAGGTTGCTTTGGCAGTCAAGGTGAAGGATAATCCAAAGAGCTTCTACAGGTATATTAAGAGCAAAAGGATAGTAAGGGATAAAATTGGTCCTCTTGAAGATCAGAGTTGTTGTCTATATATGGAACCAAAAGAAATGGGGGAGATCTTAAATGGGTTTTTTGCGTCTGTATTTACTAGGGAAACTGGCATGGAGTCAATGGAAATAAGGCAAACAAGTAGTGAGGTCATGGAACCTATACAGATTGAAGAGGAGGAGGTGCTTGCTACCTTGAGGCAAATCAGAATAGATAGATCCCCAGGGCCTGACAGGGTATTCTCTCGGACCTTGAAGGAGACTAGTGTTGAAATTGCAGGGGCCCTGGCAGATATATTTAAAATGTCGGTATCTACCGGTGAGGTGCTGGAGGATTGGAGGATAGCTCATGTTGTCCTGTTGTTTAAAAATGGCTCTAAAAGGTAATCCAGGAAATTATAGGCTGGTAAATTTGATGTTAGTAATTATTAAATTATTGGAATGAGTACTAAGAGATAGGATCTACAAGTATTTGGATAGATAAGGACTTATTAGGGAGATTTAACATGGCTTTATGCGTGGTAGGCCATGTTTAACAAATCTATTAAGAGTTCTTTGAGGAGGTTACCAGGAAAGTGGATGAAGGGAAGGCAGTGGATGTTGTCTACATGGACATCAGTAAGGCCTTTGACAAGATCCCGCATGGGAGGTTAGTTAGGAAGATTCAGTAGCTAGGTATACATGGAAAGGTAGTAAATTGGATTAGCAAATTTGCTGATGATACAAAGATTGGAGGTGTAGTGGACGGTGAGGAAGGTTCTTAAAGCTTGCAGAGGGATTTGGATCAGCTGGAAAAATGGAAGATGGAGTTTAATACAGACAAGTGTGGGGTATTGCGCTTTGGAAGGACAAACCAAGGTAGAACATACAAGGTAAATGGTAGGGCACTGAGAAGTGCAGTAGAACAGAGGGATCAGGAAATACAGATACAAAATTCCCTAAAAGTGGTGTCACAGGTAGGTAGGGTCGTAAAGAGAGCTTTTGGTACATTGGCCTTTATAAATCAAAGTATTGAGTATAAGAGTTGGAATGTTGTGATGAGGTTGTATAAGGCATTGGTGAGGCTGAACTTGGAGTACTGTGTGCAGTTTTGGTCACCAACTTACAGGAAGGATATAAATAAGGTTGAAAGAGTGCAGAGAAGGTTTACAAGGATGTTGCCAGGACTTGAGAAACTGAGTTACAGAGAAAGATTGAATAGGTTAGGACTTTATTCCCTGGAGCGTAGAAGAACGAGGGGAAATTTGATAGAGGTATATAAAATTATGATGAGTGAATACAAGCAGGCTTTTTCCACTGAGGCTAGGGGAGAAAAAAACCAGGGGACATGGGTTAAGGGTGAAGGGGGAACAGTTTAAAGGGAACATTGGGGGGGCTTCTTCACACAGAGAGTGGTGGGAGTGTGGAATGAGCTGCCAGATGAAGTGGCAAATGTGGGCTCACTTTTAACATTTAAGAAAAACTTGGACAGGTACATGGATGAGAAGTGTATGGACGGATATGGTCCAGGTGCAGGTCAGTGGGACTAGGCAGAAAAATGGTTCGGCATAGCCAAGAAGGGCCAAAAGGCCTGTTTCTGTGCTGTAATTGCAGAGAGATTTGGGTTAGAAGAGTGGTCTGAAAGATGGCAGATGGAGTTTAATGCTGAAAAATGTGAGGTGCGACATTTTGGTAGGACTAATCAAAATAGGACATATATGGTAAATGGTAGGGCATTGAAGAATGCTGTAGAACAGCGGGATCTAGGAATATTGGTGCATAGTTCATGTGGATAGGGTGGTAAAGAAAGCTTTTGGTATGCTGGCCTTTATTAATCAGAGCATTGAGTATAGGAGTTGGGATGTAATGTTGAAATTGTATAAGGCATTGGTAAGGCCAAATTTGGAGTATTGTGTAAAGTTCTGGTCACCAATTTATAGGAAAGATGTCAATAAAATTGAGAGAGTGCAGAGGAGGTTTACTAAAATGTTGCCTGGGTTTCATCACCAAAGTTACAGAGAAAGGTTGAATAAGTTAGGTCTTTATTCTTTGGAGTGTAGAAGGTTAAGAGGGGACTTGATAGAGGTGTTTAAAATTATGAGGGGCATTGATAGAGTTGACGTGGATAGGCTTTTTCCATTGAGAGTGGGGGAGATTCAAACAAGAGGACATGAGTTGAGAGTTAAAGGGCAAAAGTTTAGGGGTAACATGAGGGGGAACTTCTTTACTCAGAGAGTGGTGGCTGTGTGGAACGAGCTTCCAGCAGAAGTGGTTGAGGCAGGTTCGATGTTGTTGTTTAAAGTTAAATTGGATAGATATATGGACAGGAAGGGAATGGAGGGTTATGGACCGAGTGCAGGTTGGTGGGACTAGGTGAGAATAGGAGTTCGCCACGGACTAGAAGGGCCGAGATGGCCTGTTTCCGTGCTGTAATTGTTATATGGTTATATGGTAATGTTCTATGGTTCTATGGTATAGTTTGAATTTACTCTAAGAGGTGCACACATCGTCATCGTCGTGGCTAATCCCTCGAGGTTGAGGATGATGGCCTTCATTCTGTTGATCTATTTATGGGCTCTCAAGTGGCTTATGAGTCCCATCTTGGCTTTGAAAGTTCCTCCGCATTTAAGACAGGTAGTTCCAGGTGGCAGATCGGGCTTTGGTTGTTGTTGCCTCTCTTTCCATTTTCTTCTAACTCTGCACATCTGTTGGCTTTGAAAGTTGCTGTTCCTTCTCGGATGATGGCTTGCCAGAGTTTCCTGTCCTTGGCATTAGTTTCCCAATTGTTGATGTCGATGTTACATTTCTTCATGTTGGCTTTTAAGACGTCTTTGAATCTCTTCTGTTGTCCGCCTCTTTTACGTTTCCCTTCTTTAAGCTGGGAGTAGAAGATTTGTTTCGGCAGACGTTCCTCTTTCATTTGAACAACATGACCGCTCCACCTTAGTTGGTTCTTGATGATGTAGGCTTCAATGCTTGTTGTTTTTGCTTCATCTAGCACACTGACGTTGGTTCTTCTATCTTCCCAGTTGATATTTAAGATGTTTTGAAGACAGTGTCTTCAAGTGCCTTTTCAAGTGCCTTCAGATATCGTCGGTATGTTGTTCAGGTTCCTGATGCATACAGGAGCGTTGGGACTTTCACTGCTTTGTACACTAATATTTTGCTGTCTGTTCGGATGTCACGATCATGAAAGACTCTTGTTCGGAGTTGTCCAAAAGCTGTTCCAGCACATTTAAGACCATGTTGGATCTCGTCATTAGGGTCGACATTGGAGGAGAGATGACTTCCAAGATATGGAAAGTGGTCCATGTTTTTCAGGGTTGTTTTGCCAAGTTGAAATGATGGTTCTAACCGATTTGTCTCAATTGGTGACGGTTGATAGATGATCTGAGTCTTCTTGGAATTGATGGTAAGTCCAAATTTTGTGTATGCACGGTTGAAGGCAGTCAGAATCTGTTGTAGGTGGTTTTCTGAAAGAGCTGCAACACTGTTGACATCTGCGTACTGGAACTCGATGAGGGAACTTGTGGATGTCTTCGTTTTGGATTTGAGACAGGCAAGATTGAAAAGTCTGCCATCTGTTCTGTAGACAATTTCGATTCCTGGGGGTAGGTCGTCCTTGATAATGTGGATGATTGTCGCAATGAAGATGGTGAACAAAGTTGGGGCAATCACGCATCCCTGCTTTACTCCTGATCTAACTTGAAAAGACTCACAGTTACTGTTGCTGACCATGACTGTGGCAAGCATGCCATCATGGAGGAGTCCCAGGATTCGAATGTACTTTTCAGGGCATCCATAGGTGGATAGGATAGCCCATAGGAGTTCCCTTGATACTGAGTCAAAGGCTTTGGTGAGGTCAATGAATGCCATGTACAAAGGTTGAAGTTGTTCATGACATTTTTCTTGTAGTCATATGCAATTTATAGGTATGAGCTGTAATAAATTAATTTAAACCAACAAGAATGCTTAATCAAAGGATATACATATACAAAATTACTCAAACATTACTTAAATATTAAATACATAACATGAACATTTTTAAAATAACTTAAAGTGTCTCAGTGCAGTGACTTAAGTAATAGATAAAGGGAGTGGCAGAGCTAACTAGAATCAAAGATTAATTGCCTGGGAGAAGAAACCTTTAACATGGAATGAAGTTTTTGTTTTAATTATTAGAAAGACTATAGGGGAAGAATAAGAACCTCTTACTCCCAGAGTCTGATGGAGTTCTGGAACTCACAGCCTGAAAGAAGAGTGAAGGGAGAAACTCTCATTTACTTGCCCTTGAAGTTCTTCAGTGACAAATTTCACATCAGTGACAATAAATCTGATTCTGATTCTGTAGTCCAAGAACGGAAGGTGACTCGAGTGATGCTATGTGTTTGTGAGACAACAGACTTCAATAGTTCAATTTAATATCACAGAATGGATCCAGTATACAACCCAAAATCTTTATTCTTCACAGACATCCATGAAACAGAGAGAAAAAAAACCAAAGCATGAATGTCAAAAGCGTTAGAACCCCAAAACCTCCTCCCCCTCCCATGCACAAGCAGCAGCAAAAGCATCAATCCTCACCACCCTCCATGCAAGCAATAGCAAAGCCCCCAGAGACCATGATCTAGAGTCCATCAAAATCTACTGTCTAACCCAACACTTTGATATCTCTGACAGGCTCTCTTTCACAAGCGAGGGAGAGATGTATTGCTCCTGCCACAGCAAGAGGCGATCACTGTTTTGATGTTCCAATTTGCCGTGTTGCCTGTCTGAGTCCCCTGATTCGAAGTCCAACAGAATTTCACACCATTGAGAGGGGAAGAGATTGCTTCAGTGCCAGGGCTTCCGACAATTGCACACCCCCCCCATCGACTCAATATTTCAATCTCCCGCAACAATTCAGTTGGTGACATTGACGAGGAGTTGGGTCATCCACAGGGCTGCACCCAAAGGAGCACATCTTCCAGGCCACACCTGGAAATCACGAAACACCAGGCAGCCTTGCGATAACCCACCACCCATGAAGAACGCAGTTTGA
Source organism: Mobula birostris (assembly GCF_030028105.1). NCBI lineage: Eukaryota > Metazoa > Chordata > Chondrichthyes > Myliobatiformes > Myliobatidae > Mobula > Mobula birostris. The sequence goes on from NC_092375.1 coordinate 100,066,488, forward strand.
GCACAGCTGTAGATCATGAAAAGAAAAAGGGACATGAGAAGAGGAGATTGAAACTGTTTCGCAGACAAACCGAAAATCGCCCAAGTCTGCAAAAACATCTGGCACCATCTTTAGCTGATAAAGCCTACATTTACTGTGCACCAAGACACTCTACAACCAGTGAAGAGGACTCCCTGTTGTAAAGTAGGAATCATCTTCAGTTAAGTGGCACTGTTATTTGTGACAGATACACATCAAAATCAAAATCAGGTTAAGCCATGAAATTTGTTGATTTGGAGAATCAGTACAGTGCAAAGATGTAAGATTACGCAAATTACAAAATAAGTACATAGTATTAAACAAAAAGAATAATGTAATAGTGTCACAAACACAAGATTCTACAGCAACACACACAAGATGCTGAAGGAACTCAGCAGGTCAGGCAGCATCTATGGAGAGGAATAAAGAGCCACTGTTTTGCAGTGTGACCCTTCATCAGGACGGGAAAGGAATGGGGCAGAAGCAGGGGGGGAGGGTCAGGAGTACATGTTGGCAGGTGATAAGTGAGACCAGATGAGGGTGAAGCTGGGTGGGTGGGACAATGTGAATGAAGTGAGAAGCTGGGAAATGATAGGTGGAAAAGGTAAAATGCTAATGAAGAAGGAATCTGATTGGAGACCATGGGAGAAAGGGAAGTAGGAAGAGCACCTGGGGGAGGTGATGGGCAGGTGAGAAGAGGAGGGATAAGTGGGGAGACAGAATGGGAATGGGAAAAGAGAGAAGGGGGAAGATGCAAGAAACAAGAAGTTACCAAGTCAGAGAAATTAACATTCATACTATCAGGTTGGAGGCGACCCAGTTGGAATCTGAGGTATTGCTCTTCCAATAATAATGTAATAGTTGTTCAAGGATTCATGGACGTTTCAGAAATCTGATGACAGATCAAACAAGACTCTACAGCTAACACATCTTTGAAGAAGTATAATGGGTTTTTCAAATCTAAGTGGAACTAGGAGGACTTCAGCTTAATACCTCATCTAAGCAACTGACCAGCCAATAGGGCAGCACACCCTCAGTATTGCAATGGGCATTGAGCTCAGTGACCAGTATTTAAGTAATTTTCAAAAGGCAATGCCTCAAAAAGATGGACTCCCATCATCCAGGACATGCTCTCTTCTTATTACTACCATCAGGGAGGAGGTACAGGAGCCTAAAGACACAAGCCCAACATTTTAGAAACAGCATTTTCCTCTCTACCATCAGATTACTGAATGGACAATGAACACTACCTCACTATTTTTACTCTCTTTCTGGACTAGTTTCATTTTTAATACATTGTATATTTCTTATTGTAATCTATGGTATTTTATGTATTGCACCGTACTGCTGCTGCAAAACAACTAATTTCATGACACAGTGATAATAAACCTGATGGACTCTGATTCTGAAGTGGGATTTCAGACTGTAAGTGATGTTGACTAAATTAGATATGACTGCACCCACTACTGAGCTCTCAATTGTGCAGCAAAGCAACAGCAAAGACACAGCAACACACATAAAAATTGCTGGTGAATGCAGCAGGCCAGGCAGCATCTCTAGATAGAGGTACAGTTGACGTTTCAGGCTGAGACCCTTCGTCAGAACTAACTGAAAGAAGAGATAGTAAGAGATTTGAAAGTGGGAGGGGGAGAGGGAGATCCAAAATGATAGGAGAAGACAGGAGGGGGAGGGATGGAGCCAAGAGCTGGACAGGTGATTGGCAAAAGGATTATGAGAGTATCATGGAACGGGAGGCCGAGGGAGAAAGAAAGGGGGAGGGGGGAAGCCCAGAGGATGGGCAAGGAGTATAGTGAGAGGGATAGAGGGAGAAAAAGGAGAGAGAGAAAAAATATATATGAACTAATAATAAATAAATAAATACATAAATAACGGATGGGGTACAAAGGGGAGGTGGGGCATTAACGGAAGTTAGAGAAGTCAATGTTCATGCCATCAGGTTGGAGGCTACCCAGACGGAATATAATACAAAGACACAGACTTGCTGTACCCCAAAGACTACTTGTTCACCTGGTATTCGACATACCACAGGCTCTTTCTCTCCCTAATAAGGGAGAAAGAAATGTCTCTATTTCACAGCGAGAAGGGAAACCTAACAAACAACTTGCTGGTTTACGATGTTAAAAGTCCTTTGGATCGCTTTTTCTAAGGTCTGTGCCCAAAGATCTCAGGTCTCTGGGCACACAGCCACAGATCTTCCTATTTCATGACACACCAATCTCTCGCCAGGACACCAACCTTCAATCTCGGACCTCCAAACGCGAGCAAAGCTCTTAGGTCGCGTCCCTGGCAGGTCGAATAACAGCCAGTTGTGAAACCCGAGAGCAGGTTCCATTCCCGCAAAGAACCAAAGTCAGCGTGTAACTCCAGGTCAGGGTCTTCATAAGAACCTTGAGAGGGAAAAATAGAGATACTAAAGATGGAAATAGAGCTGTTTCCGAAGATGCAAGCAAAGGAGTCACCGTTTAGCGCCATTACGACTAAGCTCCACTCTCCAGTCCAAAAGACTGGACTAATGGATAGTGCATCAAGTTTTAGGACCTCATAGAAGTATATATAATTATAAGAAACAGACATAGGGTGGGTAGCCACTTTTGCTAGGGAAGAGATGTCAAATACTAGAGGGCACAACTTTAAAGTGAGGGAGGAAAAGCTTAAAGGGGATATGTGGGGTAAGTTATTTTACACAGAGTGGTGGGTATCTGGAATATGCTGCTAGGGGTGGTAGCAGAGGCAAATATGTTGAGAGCATTTAAGAAGATAGGCACATGAATATGCAGGGAATGGAGGGATATGGATCATGCGCAGACAGAAGAGATTAGTTTGGCATCATGGTTGGCATGGACATCATGGCTGAAGGGCCTGTTCTGTTCTGTGCTGTTCTGCATTTTATACGCATAGACCTGAGGGATGTATAACAGTTGTACAGATATCTGGTGAGGCCACATCTGGAGTACTATGCAGAATTGTTGGTCTTATTTATGAAGGATATATTAGCATTAGAGGCAGTCTGAAGAGATCCACTAGGATAATTCATGTAAAGTAAGCATTGTCCTATCAGAAGCAGCTACAGAATTACATTTGTATTCCTTGGAGTTACGAAGAATGGAAGTGGTGATTTTGTGAAATACACAAGATACTGAAAAGGAATTAAAGGGTAGGTATTAAAATGCTTCCACTAATAGTAGTGTTTAGAACAAGGCATCATAGTTACAAGATGAATTGTCAAAGTCAAAAGTAAATTATTTTCAAAGTACATATCTCACCATATACTATCATATTCATTCAGGATATTCTCTACTGCGCATTTACAGTAGTTTTAAACCTACATAAACTTTTAAGAAAGTAGGGGTGCTGCCCAACCTTCCTTGTGATGTCAATGGGTGTGTGGTGTAACTCAGAATGGCTTTGCAAAGCCTGACACCAACACCAACATATTCTGCAGTGCCTACTTTGTTTTCCCACTTTGACAGCCGTGTCAAGGGTATTTCTGGCAACTGCAAAAGCAGCTGAGGCACCTCAGGCCTGTGTCAGGTTGTGGTGCTCTCACCCTCGTAGCTAGATTGAGAGCGCTAGAAGTCTGACTTTCCCATTTCCATCCTACCCTGCTTGTGAAATTTCTTCCAACATAATGCTATTCAAACCCTTGGTGACATCTGGTGCAGTTTTAATGATAGAATTTTAAAATGTTATTTCCTTATCCAAATTCAGGTAAAGGCATGTTGTTTGATGAAAGCCATTTGGTCTGACTTATCCATTACACCGATGCTGCTCTGAATTAATTCAGCTGCTCAAGGAAATGGGACTGGCTTAAAAATTTAAACAAGTAACAAAACAAGACTAAAATGCAGCAAGATCAGGGAAACAAAGGAGAGCAGTTGACCAAATGGAAAGACCTTGAGACCAAAACAGTGGAATTTTGCGCATTCTGCCAACTGATTCTTAGCTGCACGTGTCTCGACTGTGACTGCAAACCATTTGATAAAAGACTGTAATTATGCACAAAGACTAAATTTTTGGGTAGTTCAAACTGGCATCTCATCAAAACATTTCAGGATGAATCTATACCATTCTCCAGCAATTGCAAACTTGTTTAATTTTCACTCACTAGAAGAGATGGAAGGCTGTCATTCAGATGGCCAACAATTATTGGCTGGCTCTAACTCCCTTATGTAGTGTGCCTAGTGTGACAAGAGTACACATAGATTAAGATGTTAACTGTCCTGTGCTGGCACCAGTGGGATCAGCAGTTGGTCTGCCACCTGTCTTCAGGAGAAAGAGAGATAAGGAAAACAATGGAGCAGCATTTGGAGATGTTAATTAAGGGACAGAAGGAGAGCTGTCAAGATCGGCCCCCCTTTGAACCCTGAACTGTTTGAAGTGATGGACAGGCGATACCCCAGCAGGGGGATAAAAAGGGACAGGTTCGCTAAGACAAGACACACACAACACCACGAGGTAACGAGACCCTGGAAGCGGTGCACCTCCCACAAGTTGGTGGGAGTGTTGGAGGGCTGGTCGCGGGACCAAGCCATAGACGCACAGTGTGGAGAGGTACGATCGGCGGGAACCTGGTGTGTGTCCGCCCTTGCCTGGGTGCCAGGTTCACCGCAGAGAAACGATCGTATCTGGAAACGGAGGGGTCACGGTCGGTGACCTCAGAAGACATCACAAAGGGCTCGCCCGAAAGCTGACTGCGAAGAATATCGAAGGTCTGTGTGGAAGCCGTTTGAATATTCATTCGTTTTTGCTCTCTCTCTCCTTCCCCCCACTGTCCATCTCCCACGGCAGTGATTACTGTGAACTGAACTGAACTCAATTGAACTGAACTTTGCGTCACTTTGAAACTGGTCATTTACCCCTATACGACGATAGAGCTTGATTGATCCTGTTATCCTAATTCTGTGTACATGTGTGTTTATCATTGCTGAACTGTTGCATTTATTATCCTTTTGATTAGAGTATTGTGTTGCTTGTTTCTTTAATAAAACTTTCTTAGTTCTAGTAATCCAGACTCCAACTGAGTGATCCATTTCTGCTGGTTTGGCAACCCAGTTACGGGGTACGTAACACTAGGCTGCTTCAGAGAGCAGTTGTATGTCAACCCCCTTGTTGTGGGCCTGGGGATAAGGAAGGGTTGGCAGATTTGCCTCCTTGAAGGGTGTGACCCAGATATTTTTTAGACAACAATGCACTTGTTTATGACTATTTATAATATACACAATTTTAGTTCCAGATTTACGGTGGCAATTAAAGTAACGGAATACTGAAGTGGGATTTGAACGTGACCGTAGGTCAAAGTTCAGCCCATTAGGATATTAGTCCAGTACCCTGGCCAACAGTGCAACCATGCCATAAAGGACAAAATCTTGGGCAATTTGTGGATATATGCAAAGTTATGAAGAGCTGAAGTTCATTTGCAGAGGTCAAGAAAGGACATCAGTCATCTGATATCGACCGGCTTACACCTGATGTCAGATGTACGTGCTGTTTGGTGCATGATGTTTGGTGCTGACCTTTCAACCTGCTCTATGATCAATTTACCCCTGCCCTCCATCTTCCTCATTATTATTTATTTAGAGATCCAGTGTGCTGTAGACCCTTCCCCACTGCCCCGACAACTCCCAATTCAACCTTGGCTGAATTACTGGACAGATTACAATGGCCAATTAACTTACAAACTAGTATGTCTTTGGACTGTGCGAGGAAACTGGACCATCCAGAAAAAAAACCCATGCATTCCATGGTGAGATGCACAGATGATGTTGGAATTGAATTCCAATGCCAAGCTGTGATAGCATCTAAATAGTGCCCATCAAAATCATGTTCCTATCTAGGTTTCTTAAATGCCCCTAGTATATCTATCTCTACCACCACCTATGGCAGAGTGTTATATGCACCAATGCGCTCTCGAAAACTTACCTCTGACTTCTGACCCTATACTTCTCTGCAATCACATAAAATTTATGCCCGCTGGTATTAGCCTTGCCTTACTTTTGCCTGATGCCGCCCCCCCTAGGCCTGAGTCGACGTAGTAGTAGGTATTAGCAATTTCCACCCTGAGAAAAACTCTCTGGCTATCAACTTGATCTATGCCTTTGATCATCTTGTACTCCTCTATCAAGTCAACTCTCATCTTCCTTCGCTCATGATGATTGCTAACTTGTTTCAGGTGTTAGACAGTAGATACCAACGTTGTTAGTGATCCCTGAACCATGCCAATAAATGAAATTATGCTTCATTTTAAAAGATTTCCACCATCCACCTGGTTTGCACCATGTTGGGCAAATTAGTAAATTGTTTTATTATTGTCACCCCTCACTGAGGTGCAGTGAAAAACTTTTTTTTTATGTCATTCAGTCCACAGTGTTAGCAGGTGAAATTTATAAAGACAGAATTTATGTGTGTGATCTAGTTAGGTTTTCAGTCAGCATTGTTCCCCTGGCTGTTGATAAAGGAAGCCAATGTGATTGTAATGTCTTTGTATGTCTAAAGGAGATCGATCGATTCTCTTGGATTCCATAACACTTTATTGGATGAATGTTACTTGTGGCCTGTACCTTGTGGCAGCTTCATTTGCCAAGGAATTGCAAACAGAATTCAAACTTGGAATCAGAATTAGGTTTATCATCACTGATGTATGACATGAAATCTGTTGTTTTGCAGCAGCAGTACAGTGCAAGGCATAAAATACTGTATATTATCAGAAATATCTAGTGCAAAAATAGAGGTAGTGTTCAGAAATATGATGGCGGAGGGAGAAGCTCTTCTTGAAACATTGAACGTGTGTCTTCAGGCTCCTCTCTGGTGGTAGTAATGAGAAGCATGTATTAGGTATGTCCTATGTGATGGTGGTGTGGGGGTGTCATTAATGATGGATGTTACCTTTTTGAGACAGTCTTTTGACAATGTCCTCATTGATGGGAAGGCTAGTGTCCAAGATAGATCTGGCCGAGCTTACAACCTTCTGCAGCTTTTTCCTGACCTTGCACAGTGGGCCTTTCTATACCAGGCAGTGATACAGCCAGTTAGAATGCTCTCCACAGTACATCAGATTCAGATTGATTAATCACATGTGCATCAAAACATACAGTGAAATATGTCATTTGTGTTAACAACCAACACAACCTAAGGAAGTTCCAGCACCAACATAGCATGGCCATAATGTTCAGCAAAACATTACAAGCAACAGCAGCAAAACTAGCCCCTTTCCATCATAGATTATATACATGCACTTATTAATTATTTATTTACTCCTATGATGCACCTGCATTTTGATTCTGACATTGTTAAAATAAAGTTTAAAACCAACTCCCGTTGCCTATGATGTGGGTCATTGATCTGAAAAGTTGACGCTGGTTCTTCACTGATTCTGCCTGACTTCCTAAACAATTTGTTTTCAGAATATTACGGAACAGTTTAGGCCCTTCAGTCCATGATGTTCTGCCAACCTTCTAACCTACCTCAAAATCTATCTAACTCTTCCATCCCACATAGCCCTCCACTTTCCGTATGTCCTTAAATGGCACACCTATCTCCGAGGATCTCACGTGGTCTGTACACCCAGCTGTGTGGTGAAAAAAGCACAACAGCGCCTTTTTCCACCACAGACGTTGGAGAAATTTGGTAACCCCGTAACCCCCAAATCCCAAGGACTTCCTGTAGGGGCACAACTGAGAGCATACTGATTGGCTGCATCACTGCCTGGGATGGGACCTGTACTTCCCTCAATCGCAGGACTCTGCAGATAGTGGTGCGGACAGCCAAGCTCATCTGTAGATGTGAACTTCCGACTATTCAGGGCATTTACAAAGACAGGTGTGTAAAAAAAGCCCGAACGATCATTGGGGACGTGAGTCACCCCCACCACAAACTGCTCCAGCGGTTATCATCCGGAAATGGTACCGTAGCATAAAAGCCAGGACCAACAGGATCCGGGACAGATTCTTCCACCAGGCCATCAGACTGATTAATTCACGCTGATACAATTGTATTTCTGTGCCATACTGACTATCCTGTTGTACATATTATTTATTAGTATAAATTGCACATTTAGAAGGAGATGTAACGTAAAGATTTTTACTCAGGAACAGTATGTGAAGGATGTAAGTATTACATTCAATTCATTCATTATGTGTCCGCCTCCATCAGCACCCACCACTCTCTGTATGAGGAAAACTACCTCTGACATTTCTCCACTCTCTCCTTAAATCATCTGAAAGTTACGTCCTCTCCTATTACCCATTGCAGCCTGGAAAAAGGCGCTGGCTGTCCACTTGATCTATGCATCTATCACGACCTCTCATCTTCTTTCGCTTCAAAGTTCATAAGACATTCTCAAATCTAGTCAGTATCCTCTCTAAAGTTTTCTCACCCTCCCTCGATGAGGCGAGCAGAACCGGAAATTCTGCCAAACCTTTGACTTTTCATACCGTGGCTCACTTTCCGTTTTCGTTACGTCATGCCGTAACCTCCTCGTGAATGGGGCGGACGAAATCTACGGACATGCGCAGATGCCCATGTTCGGTAAGACGCATGCGCTAGGTTCCGGTATCCCGTCTGCCTCCACAGGAGCGCAAGCGCTTTCGTGTCCTCGCGGTCTGCCGGCCGGATTTTGGAGTCGTAGAACCGGTGCTCCGAGGATAATGAGTGAAGGTTAGGCTGGTACTGTCAGATCCTATCAGGCAGCGCTTCTGTTTCTATTTGTTACACCAGGGGTCCCCAACCTTTTTTGCACTGCGGACAGGTTTATTATTGACAATATTCTTGCGGACCGGCCGACCCGGGGTGTGGGGGGGGGGTGGGGGTAGGGTTGCCAACGAACAGGAGTAGCAGTCAAATACGTTGTGTTTACCCAGGTAAGACTACAATGACCATGAAGCTTTGCGCGGGCACCGGTGCGCATGCGTGTACGTATCGATCCCCCCCCCCCCCCGCCCGCTCTTGGCGATTCTGCTCGGGGGTTGGGGGAGTGTTAATCACGACCGGAATATAGGTGATAAGTGGCTAATACACTCAATTTCGTTTCTAAAAGGGTTTATCTAACGAATTTAATATTAAACACACAGCGCATATTTTCCTCGCATGAATATAGCGATAAGTCAATTATCAGGGGAAGACGGGAGCTTGACGTAAGTGTTGAACGAACTTCTAGTAGCAGTGGTAGAGGCGGGTTCGATATTATCATTTAAAGAGCAATTGGATAAGTATATGGGCAGGAAAGGAATGGAGGGTTATGGGCTGAGTGTAGATCGGTGGGACTAGGTGAGAGTTGCGTTCGGCACATGGCCTGTTTCTGTGCTGTAATTATTATATGGTTATATAAGTCAATAGCATCTTAACATTTTAAGTAACGTTTGGATATTAAACACACAGCACATATTTTCCCCGTATGAACATATAAAATCATTGCAACACACCAATATCGCTGAATCAGTGGGAGCCCTGGGCTTGTTTTTCTGCAACAAGATGGTCCCATCGAGGGATGATGGGAGACAGCGATACTCGAAGGGGGTTCCTTATGTCCAGTCTATTCCGCAATTTAGTTTTCGTTACATTCATTGCAGAGGTATGTTGGAAATGGAAGCAACGTTTTCAGTGCCTTTGTGGCTATCGCAGGATATTTAGCCTTGACTTTGATCCAGAATGCCGGCAGAGATGTTATATCAAACATACTTTTCAGCCCGCCGTCATTAGCAAGCTCGAGGAGTTCTGTCTGTATCTTGTTTTACGGCGGTTGGCATCCAGCTCAATGGTACATTACCGCCACCCTCTGCTCCAGAATGTGCACTAGACATACATTCTAAATCCCTTCACCTAATCGCGCGCGTACGCGCGCGCGCACACACACACACACACACACACACACACACACACACACACACACACACACATATAAACAAACCTACACTTCACCCTCCCATCTTTGACCATCCTAGTATCCTATTCCTGCTTATTCGTCGTATTCTATAAAAAAAAAACCCTGTACCCCTTAAAAACGCTAAAAATACCCGGACTTGTGCTCTCTCACCCATGCCTGGCAACCCTTTTAATGTGAATTCCTGCATTCCTAACTCCCTTAATTTATTTCTCATCATCTCTCTCTGTATCCCATACTTTCTGCAACTCAGAACTACATGTTCTACTGACATTCCTCACACAATCCTGTCTGGTGTTTCCCTATCATTTTCAATGTTTTGTTTAATGCACAATGCCCCAGCCTTAACCTAGTCCACACAATTTCCTCTCTTCTGTTTCCATTACCTACCCTAGTAACTGCAACACTCTTTTGTATTTGATATAAATGCCTCCCTTTCCCCTCCCTGTCCCATCTTTCTTGCCACATTCGGTTGACTTTTTCCCAGATTACACACTTAACCTCTGCACCTCTGCTTTACTGATACTAATGTGTATTTCCACATTTTCTTTCTTTTCTTTGCCAACTCATCCACCCTCTCATTCCCCTTCACCCCTACATGTGCTGGAACCCATAGAAATATTACCTGACCTCCCTGATTTACAATTCTTGTAACTAACTGAAGGACTTCATAAAGTACATCTTGCTGACTGTTTGTGTGAAAAGACCTTAAACTTGCTAGAACTGAGGATGAATCTAAACATATCAATGCTTTCTGCACCCATTGCACCCTTGTCTGGTTTTCTGCACCCATTGCAACGCAACCAACACTGCCAGCATCTCCACTGTAAACACCCCTAATTTATTAGATGTTCTTCTGCTGATTCCAACTTCTTTTGCTGGTATTACCACCCCAAACCCTGTCACTCCTGTTTCAGGTTCCTTCGCACCATCTGTATCAATGTGAGTATAATCACTATACTTTTCCATCACATGACTTAAATGCATTTACCAAATCTGTTTTATATCTTTCTTTCCCTTTTACCTCTAACAAATGCCAGTCTGTGTCAGGCCATACAAGCTTCCATGGAGCTACAACAGGATAAACTACTGAAGGACTTATCCTCAGGTCAAATACTCCACATCCTTTTGCGATATCATTCCCTACCTGACTAAAGGTATCCCTCTGAAACCTCCCATTTTCCCAGCACTCCTGCAACACTCCTTTAGTAGGGTGAGAATCATTGTTCTCCTGCAAGTTAGCCCAGTAGTTTGCCATCAGTTGCATCCTTCTTAGTTCCAAAGGCATTATTCCCATTTCTACCTGTAGTGCTGACGCTGGTGACGTTTTAGAAGCCCCACTGCACACTCTCAAGGCCTGAGCCTGAATCACATCCAGTTTCCTTATAAGAGACCTAGCTGCTGATCCATATACCATATTTCCATAATCCAATACAGATCTTACTAAAGCCACATACATTCTCTTAAAAGCTGAACAACTTGCTCCCCATTCCCTACCAGTCAAACATCTCATCACATTTATTACTTTTTTACATTTCTCCTCAACTTTCCTGATATGGTCTGCCCATGTTAATCGTGAATCAAATATAACTCCCAGAAATTTAAATGATGCAACCCTTTCTAATTCAACCCCATACATCCTTAACTTCTTCCCTACCTCAACCCCTTTCCTGGTTAAAAAAAAAATACAGTTGGGTGAGTTTTATCTACTGAAAATCTACATCCCCAATCATAACCCCACTCCACCACTTCATCAATTGCTTCTTGTAGTTTCCTGATTATATAGTCCATGTTCCTGCCTCTTTTCCACAAGGCCCCATCATCCGCAAACAGTGACCTACCTATATCCACTGGTACCTTTGTGAAGACATCATTGATCATAATGATGAAAAGTAACGGGCTAATCACACTACCTTGAGGTGTGCCATTTTCCACTATGTACTGTTTTGATAATTCTGATCCAATCCAAACTTGAATTTTTCTACCAAACAAAAAATCTTTAATCCAATTAAAAACTCTCCCACCAACCCCCATCTTGTGCAGTTTAATTAATAATCCTTCCTTCCGCATGATATCATAGACTTTTTCAATGTCAAAGAACACTGCCACTACTGACTCTTTATTTGCCTGGGCCTTCCTTATTTCAGTCTCTAACATAATCACTGAGTCCGTGGAATTCCTTCCCTTTCTAAAACCACTCTGATAACTTGCCAGCATTCCCCTTTTCTCAAGCTGATATGATAACCTTTCTATTATCATCCTTTCCATTATCTTACATATACTTGATGTTAATGCAATTGGTCTGTAGCTAGTGGGTTTTGACAGATCCTTGCCAGGCTTCCTTGTTGGAATTACTACTGCTTCTTTCCATGCACTTAGTATTCTTCCCTCCTTCCACACTCTGTTATAAAAATGCAGCAACTTCAAGAGTGCTCCTTCTCCTAGATTTTTTAGCATCACAGAGCATATCAGATCTTTCCCTGGGGAGGTTGGTCTCGATCTCTTTATTGCTCTCACCATTTCTGCTAATGTAAATGGATCATCAGTTATATCATCTGTTCCTTCCCTCCTGCTTAACACACCTGGGTGTTGGCTCATTATTCTTTCCCTTCTTCTTCTCCCTTCTTCAGACAAATTTTCTGAACTGTGTATCGGTACAAATGACTTGGCCATGACCTCAGCCTTATCCCTACTGGAGACTGCAGTTTCCTCCTCAGATATCATTACTGGATATTCCCATTCCCTTCTATCTCCTCCCATCCTCTTAATCATTCCCCATATCTCTCCCACAGGTGTTGTTCTTCCTACCTTGTCGCAAAAACTCCTCCAACTTTCCCTTTTAGCTTGACGTATAGTTCTTCTCACCACTGCCTGTGCTTTCTTATATTGAACCAAATGCTGCATATTATGGGTTCTTTTAACTAGCCTGAATGCTCTATTTCTGTTTTTTACAGCTTGACAACATTCCTCTGTCCACCATGGTACCAGTTTTCTATTCATCCTATTTTTACTCCTAGGTATAGATCCTTCTGCTGCCATGATAATTGCTGAAGTCACCTGACTGTTTAATTCATCTACATTTCCAGAAATATCAATCTTTGTCAACCCTTCTTCACTCAATTTCTGGAACTTACCCCAATCAGCTTTTTCAAACACCTACTTTGGGGGTCTTACTTCAACTCTTTCACCCACTGAACACAAAACTGTGTAGTGATCACTGCCTACTGTTGAAGCAGTCCAAACTCCCCAGTTACTAATGCCAGCCAAGGTATTAGACACTAACGTAATATCTAACACTGACTCAGTTCCTATTGTTATATCTATCCTTGTGCCGCTACCATCATTCATACACACCAAATCCCATCAAATCTTCAATTACCTTTCCATTTGGATCTGTAATCTGATCCCCCTATATTGTGCTATGAGCATTGAAATCTGCACACCACACTACTTTATGTCTGTTTTGTCCTTGTATCTTTAATAGGCTGTCCAAATCCAACCTTTTACATGGATTGTAGTAGTTAATTATAACCACTCCCTCCCCTCTCTCCCACACTTCCACCACTATGTATTCCTGATCATCTCCTTTTTCCAGTACCCTATATGGTATACCTTGCTTGATTAATATAGCACAACCCCCTTCTCCCCCTAGATTTCTATCTTTCCTTATCATTGTATACCCATATACCACAAAGTCTAAAGTTGGTTTCAACCAAGTTTCCTGAATACACACTACATCTGGTTTTACAACCATTTCTTTAATAAAGTGCTTGAATTCCTGGCTATTGGCCAGTAAGCTCCTTGCATTCCATTGTAAAAGAATCACCATAATTAGTATTAACCAACGCATGACACTTCCTGGCTTGACTGATTACTGAGGTTCTCCCTCACTTCCTCCCATGTCAGTCCTACTAACCCTAAATGGTTTACTGCTGCTTTTACCACCAGCTGAATTTTGTCACTTTTTGACTTTACCTCAGCCATACTATTAATCACTCCTGCAATGAATGTTACTAGAGCCTTTTTGTCTACATAAATCCTGTCATTTGTTCTTTGTTGCATCTCTCGTATCCCTATTGCTCCCTGTTCATTAGGAGCATTATTCTGTTCTCTTGACATTCTTACAGCTTCTGCATAAGTGATCTTTCTTTTCACTCTTATTTCTTGAATTTTAGTCTCCCGTCTGACAACCTCACCCACCATATGCAACATTATGAGCTCCTCCACAATTGCAGCAATTTGGTTGAACTCCTGTTCCGCACTTTCCATATTCATGATCACCCCCACATCTAGCACATCTCCCCTGCCTTTTACAGTTTTTAGCCACGTGTCCAAACCTTTGACAATTATAGCACCTCAGTGGTTTTGGCACATACACCCTTACTGGGTAACTCATGAAACCCAGGAACACCTTCCTTGGCACTCTTTCTTCTTCAAATTCAATCAATACAGATTCACTTTCCTTTTTCACTCCCTCCTTTGTTGTTTTCAGTCTTTGAACATTCATTACTTTCCCTCCTTTGATATTCCTCTTTATCTCCTCCATATTTATACTCATTGGTATCCCCGTGATCACTCCTTTACAACCACTATTTTGTGCTCCCACCCTCCCAGTGTATTCCACCTTGCATTTTCCTATCCCTTTTAGCTTGAGTGCTTTCTCAAGTTGTTCCTCATTCGCACATCTTACCAATAAGTTGCCATCATTAAGGACTTTTGCAAATACTATTTCCCCTATCTTATTTGTCAGAGTTGTTGTTAGCACAAACGGGTTAATTTTCTTCATATGTCCCTGAGCCTTCTCATTAAACCTAATTATGACAACACCTCCTCTCTGAGCTTGTTCATCTTCCTCACTTTCAGAGCTTTCTCCACTATCATTTCTTATTCTTTTATTCCCTTTGTCTTGGTTTTTATTCATCCGACCCCTCACTACCTCCTCATTCCCTTTATTTCTCCCTTCACAATAATCCACCTCTCCCCTGCTGCCTACCTCTGGTCCCAAGTCTCTATCCCTCTCCTTCTCCACTTTCTTTCCCTCAACCCCACCTCTTATCTTGTCCACCATTACCGGACCCACACGACCCCCTCCCAGCAATTCCCGTTCCTTCCCCACTCTCTTTCCCTCAACAGGTTCCAAACCACATTCACGCATCAAGCAAAACACAGCCAGCTTCCAGTCAACCCAACTCCCAGCCCCAGCTCGAGGAGTTGATCTCCTTCCCGCGCTGACATGGATGACGCGTGGGTCATGACCTCACATGCGTAATGGCTCAACAGTGCGTGACAGGGAATGAGGAAAGGTGCAGCTGACTCCTATCGCCAAATCATATCGTTTCGTCGCGGCCCGGTAGCACATGCTTTGGGGTGGTTGGGGACCGCTGTGTTACACTGTCGCATAGAAGTGCTCTCCAGGGCTAAGGAAGAAGAGAGTCTGACTTGCTGAGTTCCTCCTGTATTTTGTATGTGTTGCTCAGGAAGTAATTCTGGCTTGCCAACAGATGTGGGACAGGCCTCAGGCTAGGGGAGGAGAAGGGACACATTCCATCAATCCCAGTGTCAGTGCATTAAATCTATTCCATCAACCCTAATCCTAATACATCAATCTGAATTAGTCAATCCCAATATCAATGTGCCAGTCCCATTCCATCAACCTCGATCCTAGTCCATCAGATCTAATCATTAAATCCCAATTGCAGTGGATTAGTCTATCATTCCCAGTTCATCAATTACGATCTACCTCTGCCCCAGTCCATCATGGCTGGCAACGCTGATGGAGAGTTGGGCTGAGGGAGATAAAGAGAGTGTGCCCACTTATTGTAAGAGACAAGGGGCATTTACCCTTGTACTCTTCCCTCAATGAAGAACACATTTCGATGTTGGAGACATCAGGCACTGTGGATGCTGTGATATGGAGCAACGCACAACCTGCTGGAGGATCAAAGTGTGTTGAGCAGCACCTGCGAGGAAAACAATTATCGGTGTTTCAGATCAAGGCTGGCAGAGGGTTTTGACCTGAATCATCAATGTTTCTTTTCGTTGGAGGAGTTTTGTACCAGAGGGCACAGTGTCCCTTTAGAACAGAGATAAGGAGGAATTTCTTTAGCCAGAGGGTGGGTGGGTGAGTTTCTGGAATTTGTTGCCACATACAGCTGTGGTGGCCACGTCATTGGGTTTATTTAAGGTGAATGTTCATAGGTGAGGACGTCAGAGGTTATGGGGAGAAGGTAGGAGATCGAGGTTGAGGGGGATAATAAGTCAGCAATGATGGAATGCAGAGCAGACTTGATGGGCAGAATGGCTTGATTCTGCCCCAAGTTTTATGCAGCTGGACCTGATGAGTTCCTGCAGTAGATTGATTATTGTCCCATTAACAACTCGCATACTTATCAGATCCCAGCATTTTCTGTTTTTGCTTATGGCTAGCCATCCCACCTGGCTCTGTGTTTCTGCTTCCAACTATCACACCTCTGTCTCTGTCTACCAGCCCCAGATGCTTGTGCTCATTTTCCTTCATCCCTTTTCAGTTCACCTATGATTTACTGGCCACCCCCCCCTTTCTTCATATTAACTATCTTCCCTTTTCCCCCTCAGTCCTGATGCAAGATCTTGACCCAAAATATTGACAGTTTCTCTCCTCCCTCCGATGCTGCTTGACCAGCTGAGTTCCTCCAGCAAATTGTTTGTTGCTGCAGATTATGTGCAGTTTCTTGTGTTTCCAAGTTGTCTTAGTGAGAATTCAACTCTTGTTTCAGACCCTTCAGGGACAAACTTCTGTCCCTCTGACTATACCCCTTGCCCATCCTCTGGGTTTTTCCCCCCCTCCCCCTTTTCCTTCTCCCTGGGCTTCCCGTCCCATGATCCTCTCATATCCCTTTTGCCAATCACCTGTCCAGCTCTTGTCTCCATCCCTCCCCCTCCTGTATTCTCCTATCATTTTGGATCTCCCCCTCCCCCTCCCACTTTCAAATCTCTTACTAGCTCTTCCTTCAGTTAGCCCTGACGAAGGGTCTGGGCCCGAAACGTCGACTATACCTCTTCCTAGAGATGCTGCCTGGCCTGCTGCGTTCACCAACAACTTTGATGAGTATTTAGTAGAAGCACCTTTGGCAGCAATTACACCTTTGAATCTGTGTGGATAGGTCATGAGCGAGGGGCTGGCCAAAGCTGATTGGAAAGATACCCTAGCAGGGATGACAGTGGAACAACAATGGCAGGTATTTCTGGGAATAATACAGAAGGTGCAGGATCAGTTCATTCCAAAGAGGAAGAAAGATTCTAAGGGGAGTAAGGGGTGACCGTGGCTTACGAGGGAAGTCAAGGACAGTATAAAAATAAAAGAGAAGTACAACATAGCAAAGATGAGCAGGAAGCCAGAGGATTGGGAAACTTTTAAAGAGCAGTATAGGATAACTAAAAAGGCAATATGGGGAGAAAAGATGAGATATGAAGGCAAGCTAGCCAAGAATATAAAGGAGGAGAGTAAAAGCTTCTTTAGGTATGTGAAGGGGAAAAAATTAGTTAAGACCAAAGTTGGGCCCTTGAAGACAGAAACAGGTGAATTTATTATGAGGAACAAGGAAATGGCAGACGATTTGAACAGGTACTTTGGATCTGTCTTCACTAGGGAAGACACAAACAATCTCCCAGATGTGGAGGAACTGAAGGAGATTCACATTAGGCAGAAAATGGTGTTGGATAGAGTGATGAAGGCTGATAAATCCCCAGGGTCTGATGGTCCCCCTGGGTACTTAAGGAGGTGGCTCTAGAAATCGTGGACGCATTGGTAATTATCTTCCAATATTGATAGGATGCAGAAGTGCACTGAGAAGTGGCAGATGGAGTTCAACCCGGAGAAGTGTGAGGTGGTTCATTTTGGAAGGACAAACTCCAAGGCAGAGTACAAAGTAAATGGCAGGATACTTGGTAGTGTGGAGGAGCAGAGGGATTTGGGGGTACATGTCCAGAGATCCCTGAAAGTTGCCTCACAGGTGGATAGGGTAGTTAAGAAAGCTTATGGGGTGTTAGCTTTCATAAGTCGAGGGATAGAGTTTAAGAGTCGCGATGTAACGATGCAGCTCTATAAAACTCTTGTTAGGCCACACTTGGAGTACTGTGTCCAGTTCTGGTCACCTCACTATAGGAAGGATGTGGAAGCATTGGAAAGGGTACAGAGGAGATTTACCAGGATGCTGCCTGGTTTAGAGAGTATGCATTATGATCAGAGATTAAGGGAGTTAAGGCTTTACTCTTTGGAGAGGAGGAGGATGAGAGGAGACATGATAGAGGTGTACAAGATAATAAGAGGAATAGATAAGAGTGGATAGCCAGCGCCTCTTCCCCAGGGCACCACTGCTCAGTACAAGAGGACATGGCTTTAAGGTAAGGGGTGGGAAGTTCAAAGGGGATATTAAAGGAAGGTTTTTTACTCAGTGGTTGGTGCGTGGAATGCACTGCCTGAGTCAGTGGTGGAGGTAGATACACTAGTGAAGTTTAAGAGACTACTAGACAGGTATATGGAGGAATTTAAGGTGAGGGTTTATATGGGAGGCAGGGTTTGAGGGTTGGCACAACATTGTGGGCCGAAGGGCCTGTAATGTACTGTTCTATGTTATATGTTCTGTAATGTTCTATAGATTCGGCATCAGTTCCTGAAGACTGGAGGGTAGCTAATGTTATCCCACTTTTTAAGAAAGGAGGGAGAGAGAAAACAGGGAATTATAGACCAGTTAGCCTGACATCAGTGGTGGGGAAGATGCTGGAGTCAATTATAAAAAATGAAATAGCGGCACATTTGGATAGCAGTAACAGGATCAGTCCGAGTCAGCATGGATTTACCAAGGGGAAACCATGCTTGACTGATCTTCTGGAATTTTTTGAGGATGTAACTATGAAAATGGCAAGAGAGAGCCAGTGGATGTAGTGTACCTGGACTTTCAGAAAGCCTTTGATAAGGTCCCACTTAGGAGATTAGTGGGCAAAATTAGAGCACATGGTATTGGGGGTAGGGTACTGACATGGATCATAAATTGGTTGGCAGACAGGAAACAAAGAGTAGTGATTAATGGGTCCCTTTCAGAATGGCAGGTGGTGACTGGGGGGGTACCGCAAGGCTTGGTGCTGGGACCGCAGCTATTTACAATATACATTAATGATTTAGATGAAGGGATTGAAAGTAACATGAACAAATTTGCAGATGACACAAAGCTGGGTGGCATTGTGAAATGTGCGGAGGATGTTGAGATAATGCAGGATGACTTGGACAGGTTGGGTGAGTGGGCGGATGCAGTTTAATGTGGATAAATGTGATGTTATCCACTTTGGTGGCAAGAACAGGAAGGCAGATTACTATTTGAATGGTGTCAAGTCAGGAAAAGGGAAAGTACCACAAGATCTTGGTATCCTTGTTCATCAGTCGCTGAAAGTAAGCATGCAGGTACAGCAGGCAGTGAAGAAAGCTAATGGCATGTTGGCCTTCATAACAAGGGGAGTTGACTATAAGAGCAAAGAGGCCCTTCTGCTGTTGTACAGGGCCCTGGTGAGACCACACCTGGAGTATTGTGTACAGTTTTAGTCTCCAAATTTGAGGAAGGACATTCTTGCTATTGAAGGAGTGCACTGTAGGTTCACGAGGTTAATTCCCGGGATGGTGGGACTGTCATATGTTGAAAGATTGGAGTGACTGGGGTTGTATACACTGGAATTTAGAAGGATGAGAGGGGATCTGGTTGAAACATATAAGATTATTAAGGAATTGGACATGCTAGTGGCAGGAAACATGTTCCCGATGTTGGGGGAGTCCAGAGCCAGAGGCCACAATTTAAGAATAAGGAGTAGGCCATTTAGAGCGGAGTTGAGGATCTGTGGAATGCTCTGCCTCAGAAGGCAGTGGAGGCCAATTCTCTGGATGCTTTCAAGAAAGAGATAGAGCTCTTAATGATAGCGGAGTCAAGGGATATAGGGAGAAGGCAGGAATGGGGTACTGATTGTGGATGATCAGCCATGATCACAGTGAATGGCGGTGCTGGCTCAAAGGGCTGAATGGCCTACTCCTGCACCTATTGTCTATTGTCTCTGTCAGCTTTGCACATCTGGACACTGCAATTTCCCCCATTCTTCGTTATAAAACTGCTCAAGTTCTGTCAGATTACATGGGCATCGTGAATGAATAGCCCTTTTCAAGCCCAGCCACCAAAATTTTCAATTGGATTGAGGTCTGAACTCTAATTTGGCCACTCCAGTACATTAACTGTGTTGTTTTTAAGCCATTCCTTTGTAGCTTTAGCTTTATGCTCGGGATCATTGTTTTGCTGGGAAACAAATCTCCTCCCAAGTCACAGTTCTCTTCCAGACTGCATCAGGTTTTCTTCCAGGATTCCCCTGTATTTTGCTGCATTTGTTTTACCCTCTACCTTCACAAACTTTCTCAGGTCTTCTGCAGTGAAGCATCCCCACAGCATAATGTAGCCACCACCCTGCTTCATGGTGTGTTTTTGATTTACACCAAACATGGCATTTAGTCTGATGGCCAAAAAGCTTAAATTTGGCTTCATCAGAATATAGAACTGACTCCTGCTGACTTCAGAGTCTCCCACATGCCTTCTGGCAAACTCCAATCAAAATTACATGAGTTTTCTTCAACAGTGGCTTTCCCTTTGCCACTCTCCCATAAAGCTGTGACTGGTGAAGCACCCGGGCAACAGTTGTTGTACGCACAGACTCTCCCATCTCAGCCACTGAAGGTTGTAACTCCTTCAGAGTTGTCATAAGCCTCCTGGTGGTACCTGTCACTCGTCCCCTTCTTGCACGGTCACTCAGCTTTTGAGGACGGCCTGCATAAGCAAATTTACAGCTGTGCCATATTCTTTCCATTTTTTGATGATTGACTTAATTTTATTCCAAGGGATATTCAGTGACTTGGAAATTTTCTTGTATCCATCTCTTGATTTGTCCTTTTCAATAACCTTTTCATGGAGTTGCTTAGAGTGTTCTTTTTTCTTCATGGTGTAGTTTTTGCCAGGAAACTGACTCAACAGCAGTTGGACCTTCCAGATACAGGTGTATTTTTATTACAATCAATTGAAACACTGCACACAATGATCTCCATTTCACTAATAATGTGATTTCTAAAACCATTTGGCTGTACCAATGATGATTTGGTGTGGTATATTAAAGGGGGTGAATACTTAATGCAATCAATTGTTTTCACTTTGACATGAAAGAGTATTTTTTTGTTGATCAGTGTCAAAAAAGCCAAATTAAATCCACCATGATTCAGTATTGTAAAACAATAAAACATTAAAACTTCCAAGGGGGTTGAATACTTTTTATAAGCACTGTATGTGGTGAAATTTGATGCTTTGCTGCAGCTGTACAATGCAAATCATAAATAACTTATTAAAACTTACAATAAAAAATGTACATAAATAAGTAGTGCAAATAGCAAAAAGAGATGTAGTTTTCATGGGTTCATTGTCCATTCAGAAGTCTGATGGTGGAAGAGTATTTCTAGCATTTTTAGAAAATTTTAGTATGATTGGGCTCAGTGGAGTAGCTGTGGGGAGGACTGAAGTGAGGTGGTGCAGGGTGGTAATAATCTCAGAGTAAGGGATTGGCCATTTAGGTCTGAAGTAAGTTTTTGTCAATCAAAGGATGGTGAATCTTTTAGAGGGCAATTAAAGTTAAAAATCAGATTTATTATCGCTAATTTATGACATAAATCTGTTGTTTTGTGGCAGGGTACAATGCAAAGATATAGAATTACAATGATTGTAAAAGAAGAACATTGTAAAAAAAAACAGGAATAATGAGGAAGTGTTGAAGAGCTCATGGGTGAAGCTGAAGGCCCACTTCAGTGCTCTGTGATTCTATGGAAATAGAAAAGGCTTGAGGGATGAGTCAAACAACAGGAATTCTGCAGATGCTGGAAATTCAAGCAACACACATAAAAGTTGCTGGTGAACGCAGCAGGCCAGGCAGCATCTCTAGGAAGAGGTGCAGTCGACGTTTCAGGCCGAGACCCTTCGTCAGGACTCGACGAAGGGTCTCGGCCTGAAACGTCGACTGCACCTCTTCCTAGAGATGCTGCCTGGCCTGCTGCATTCACCAGCAACTTTTATGTGTGTTGCTTGAGGGATGAGGTGTCTACTTCTGCTCCTATTTTCTTATGCTCTCGTTGTTTCTTTCTTTGAGCCAGGAGCTAGTGATGGTTTACCCTGAATAAACTATTATCAAAATATGCTTATGTCACAATATGCGGCCTTAAGATTCATTTTCTTACATTCTCAGTAAAATAGGAAAATACAATAGAATCAATGAAGAATTACAAAGAACCAATCTGAAAAAAGACAAACTGTACAAATAAGTAAGTAAATAAATATTAATGAGAACATGAGTTGTAGAATCCTTGAAAGTGAGCCCAACCATAGGTAGTGGAATTCATTGAGGTTAGTGAAATTATCCACACTAGTTCAGGAGCTTGATGGTTGAAGGGTAATAACTATTCCAGAACCTGGTAGTTTGGAACTGAAGGCTCCTGTTCCTCCTTCAGGATGGCAGCAGCGAGAGGAGTGCATGGCCTGGATGATGGGGTTTTTGATGATGGATGCTGCTTTATTGTGGCATTGCTGCTTTTAGATGTGTTCAATGGTGGGGAGGGCTTTGCCTGTGATGAACTGAGCTGTATCCACTACTTATAGGCTTTTCCATATCTGGGCATTGGTGTTTCCATACCAGGCTGTGATGTAACCAGTCAGGATACTCTCCACAGTGCATCTTTAGAAGTGTGTTGAAGTTTTAGATGGCATAACAAAACTGCTCAAACTTCTAAGACAGTAAAGGCATTGTTCCTTTTTGTGATGGTATTTACATGCTGGTCTCACAACATTATCTGATGATGATAATGCCAAGGAATTTACAATTACTGGCACTCTCCACCTCCGATTCCCTATGAGCTTATGAACCTCCGGTTTCTTCCTCCTGTAGATTTTGCGATGGTATTTACATGCTGGTCTCACAACATTATCTGATGATGATAATGCCAAGGAATTTACAATTACTGGCACTCTCCACCTCCGATTCCCTATGAGCTTATGAACCTCCGGTTTCTTCCTCCTGTAGATTTTGCTCTTTGGCTTCGCTGACGTTGAGTGAGAGATTATTGCACTGGAACAATTCAGCCACATTTTCAATCTCCTATACGCCAATTTGCCCCCATCTTTGATTCATCAGCAAACTTAAATATGGCATTGGAGCTGTACTTAGCCACATAGTCACAAGGGTAAAGTGAGTAGAGCAGTGCCTTGTGGTGCATCCGTGCTGATGGCGATTGTGATTGTAGAAGAGATGTTGCCAATCTGTAAACTGCTAGTGTGAAAATTGGAACCCAGATGCACAAAGAGGTACTGGGGTCGAGGTCTTGGAATTTAGTGGTTAGTTTTGAGGGGATGATGGTGTTGAATGCTGAGCTGTAGTCAATAAAGAGCATCCTGATGTGTGTATTTTCATTGTATAGATGTTCTAGAGCTAAACGTAGAGCCAATGAAATGGCATCTGCTGTTGACCTGTTGTCACAGTAGACAAATTGGAGTAGATCTAACTCATTTCTCAGGCAGGAGTTGATAGGTTTCATCACCAACCTCTCAAAGCACTTCATCACTGTGGATCCAAGTGCTACTGGACGATAGTCATTGAGGCAGTTTACCACATTCTTCCTGGGTATCAGTATGATTGAAGCCTTCTTGAAGCAGCTGGATACCCTAGAGTGCTGAGGTGAGAGGTTGAGGAGAGGAGAAGATGGCAGCGCGACGAGCGCGTGCAGCTCTCCGGTGAAAATGATATCATTTCTGTTAAATACGGGCCGTGGACAATTCTGATTTGATGGACACAGACGTGAAAGCACAGAGGAACATCTGGAGGAATTTCTGAAATGCTGGTTGGCTGCCACTGTTACTGGGCGATCGAGAATCTTCCGGAGAGAAGGCCCCAAAATCCCCGGCTTTGCCTGCTGCTGGCGACCGAGGCTGAGGTCAAAACGTTCGGATAGAGATAGAGATGGTGCTCGGTACTCGGTGTCGGAGGGCTGATCGGAGGCTCGAAGTTTTCGGACGACTCAGAGTCGGACTGTGGTCGGACATGGCAGGGAGAGTTTTCTTCCTTCTCCCGTCTGCGTGAGTTGTGGGACATTCGAGAGACTTTGAACTTTTTTACTGTGCCATGGCCTATTCTTCATCAAGTTATGGTATTGTTTTACTGTTGTAACTATATGTTATAATTATGTGGTTTTTGTTAGCTTTTCAGTCTTGGTTTGTCCTGTATTTTTGTGATATCACACCGGAGGAATATTGTATCATTTCTTAATGCATGCATTACTAAATGACAATAAAAGAGGACTGCGTGTCCTCATAATCTAATCTAATCTAAAAATGTCGGTAGATACTCCAGCCAATTGATTGATGCAGATTTTCAGTGCTCAGCCTGGTACGTTATCTGGGCCAGATTGTTCATGGGTTCATTCTTCTGAAAGATGCTGTCACACCAGCCCCAGAGACTGAAATCACAGTGTATTTGGGGACAGTGGGAGTTCTTAAAGTGCCTGTCTATATCTGTCAGTCAATATGAGCATGAAACGCATTAGACTTATCTGGGAACAAAACCTTGTTGTCACATACGTTCAGTGGCCACTTCATTAGGTATCTCCTGCAGCTGAGTGTATGTTTGTGGTCTTCTGCTGCTTCAGCTCATCCACTTTAAGGTTCAACATGTTGTGCATTTGGAGATGCTATTCTGCACACCACTGTTGTAACACATGGTTATTTGAGTTACTGTCGCCTTCCTGTCAGTCTGGTCATTCTCTTCAAACCTCTCTAATTAACAACTTGTTTTCACCCACAGAACTGCCATTCATCAGATTATTTTGTTTTTCACAGTATTCTATGTAAACACTAGAGAGTATTGTGCATGAAAATCCTGGGAGATCAGCAGTTTCTGAGATACCCAAACCATTCCATCTGGTACCATGGTCAAAGTCATATCACATTTCTTCTGATGTTAGGTCTGGAAAAAAAAGTGAATCTCTTGACTGACTGCATTCTATTTTGCATTGAGTTGTTGTCTTCCGATTGGTTGATTAGATGTTTGCATGAACGAACAAAGTGGTACCTGATAAAGTGGCCATGGAGTGAATGCCACTTGGTTTGCTTTGGAAGAGATGATAGTATTCAAGCTAGAGTTGCAGGGTAACGGGAACCAGAATGCCAGAACAGATGGTGGAAAGGTTGTGGAGACAGATGTTGGACCTCAGACAGAGACAGGAATCAGAAGGTTGAGTATTCTGCAACTAATGTCCTCAGCTGCATGTATTTCAATGCCAGAAGTATCGTAGGAAAGGCAGATGAGGTCAGGGCATGGATCAACACCTGTAATTATGATACTGTAGCCCTTAGTGAGACTTGGGTCCTGAGGGGCAGGACTGTCCGCTCAATGTTCCAAGGTTCTGTTGCTTTAGACGGGTCAGAGTGGGTGGATTAAAGGGGTGGGTGCCATTACTAGCCAGGGAAAATGCCACGGAATTGCTCATTCAGAACGGACTGCAGAACTCGTTTAGAGAGGCTTTATGTGTGTAACTGAGGAATAAGAAAAGTATGACCACGTTAATGGGGCTATATTATAGACCACTCAACAGTCCATGGGATTTAGAGGAGCAAACTTGTAGAGGGATGGCAGACTGCTGCAGGAGATATAAGATTGTTATAGAAGGTAATTTTAACTTTTCACATGTTGACTGGGACTCCCATACCATAAAAGGACCAGACGGGTCAAAGTTTGTCATATTTGTTCAGGAAAGCTTCCTTAATCAGTACGTAGAAGTCCCATCGAGAAAGTGTGCAATTCTTCATCTGCTGTTAGGGAATGAGACAGAGCAAGTGATAGAAGATTGTGGAATGAGCTGCTAGCACAAGTGGTGCATGCAAGCTCATTTTTAGCATTTAAGAGAAGTTTGGAGAGATACATGGATGGTCGGCTATGGTCCCAATGCAGGTTGATGGGAGTAGGCAGTGTAAATGGTTTGGCATAGACTAGTTGGGCTAAGTGGCCTGTTTCTTTGCTGTACTAATCCTTAACACAGCTGTTGTTATCAATGTTAGAGAATGCAGTTGTGATCGCCATATAACTTATTTTCATTTTCTTCGATCTTCAATATAAATGCACCAAGCATTATCTTACAAAATTCTCATAAAAGGATATTAAGATAGATGATGGAAAGCTTGATTAACTAACTAGGTTCAAAGAAACTTCAAAGGAAGAGATGGAGAGATTGGGCTCCCCATCAGCGGTCTATCAGGAATTCAAAGTCACTTGAGCCAGGGAGGTTATGATATACCGAGACTCCTCTGATGTTAAAGTCATTTCGGCAGGAATCCGCATAAAGACCGGAAGGAAGTGGCAGGCGCAGGAAGGTGTCGACAGAGGGGAGGCACGGCTGCGGCACAACATTTTGGGGGAAACTGTGGCGGTGGGGCGGGCAGGACTGGGCAGTTTTCCCAAACCACGCTACGACAAAACCCGTGGAAAGGAGAAGCGGCAACTGGTTCAGAACGAGATAAGAGCAGAAGTGGAGGAAGAATGATACAGCAAGATGGTCGGCATGTACAAACAAGGCGCCTGGACTAGATGGGAGCATGCGGAACCTTGCAAGTTCACCTGGACAGAGCTCTGGAGAGCCGAAACATTGCACATAAGTTTCTCATCCAATCAGTCTATGACGTTGTCCCAAACCCAGCCAACCTGCACAGGTGGGGCATGGCAAACACTCCAGCATGCCAACTGTGCCATAAGAGGGGCACCTTGGAGCATATACTAAGTTGCTGCTCGAAGGTGTTGGGGGAAGGGCGATACTGCTTGCGCCATGACCAAGTCCTAAGGTCTGTGGTGGATGCAATCAGCACAGCGATTCAAGATGGCAAAAATCAGCACGCTCCCAAACAGTCCATCACCTTCATTAGAGTAGAAGAGAAGGCTCAACATTGACCTAGCTCCTCAGGAGGGCTTCTTGCCACTGCATGAGACTGGCAGGCCCAAGTCGACCTAAGGAGGCAGCTCAGGTTCCCAGAGAACATCGCAGCCACTTCGCTCCACCCGGACATGGTGTTAATATTGGAGTCTACAAAGCAGGTGGTCCTGCTGGAACTTACTGTCCCCGGGAAGACTGGATTGAAGAGGCCAACGAGCGCAAGAGAGCTAGATACACAAATCTTGTTGCAGAATGCTGGAGCAATGGCTGGAGAGCTCGCTGTGAGCCAGTTGAAGTTGGGTGCCAAGGCCTTGCTGGCCATTCATTACAGCGGACTCTAAAACTCCTTAGAGTTAAAGGACTTCAGTGCAGAAGAGCCACCAAGAACATTCTGGAGGCTGCTGAAAAGGCCTCACGGTGACTGTGGATCCGAACGGGGGATCCGTGGATTAATGCGCCACTTGGACACAAGTCGGGGGCTAATCACCCAAGGCTGGATCGCCCGGTCGAGGTTGTCTGATGATTAAAGACCTGAAACACCCTATGACCCCGGGTTCATCACTGAAGACGTGTCCAAGTAGCACCAGAAGGAGTATTCTACAACTATGAAGGAAATTTCAGATATTGGAGCAAAGACAGCTAAAGGTATTGCCATCAGTGTGATAAAAATTCAATTTGGAGGATTGTCAATATGCTAGAAAGAAATGTGGAAACATTTTACAAGGGAGCAAATATTTCAAGAAGCTGTTTTTAAAAATTTGTTATGGATTGGAGAGCATGCCTTATTTCCTGCCATAATTTACATATTACTATTTAATTATTTATGGTGCAACTGTAACAAAAAAACAATTTCCCCCGGGACCAATAAAGTATGACTATGAAAACAGGTTGAGTGAACTCGGCCTTTTCTCCGTGGAGAGACAGAGGATGAGAGGTGACCTGATAGAGGTGTATAAGATGATGAGAAGCATTGATTGTGTGGATAGTCAGAGGCTTTTTCCCAGGGCTGAAATGACTGCCACAAGAGGGCACAGGTTTAAGGTGCCTGGGAGTAGGTACAGAGGAGATGTCAGGGGTAGGTTTTTTACTCAGAGAGTGGTGAGTGCGTGGAATGGGCTGCCGGTGACGGTGGTGGAGGCAGATACGATAGGGTCTTTTAAGAGACTTTTGGATAGGTACATGGAGCTTAGAAAAATAGAGGGCTATGGGTAACCCCAGTAATTTCTAAGGTAGGGACATGTACGGCACAACTTTGTGGGCTGAAGGGTGTGTATTGTGCTGTAGGTTTTCTATGTTTCTATGTGTTTTTAAATGTGGAATACCAAAACTTTTTTTTCATTCTTTCTTCTAGACAGTAAGCCGTTTAACGCTGAGGAGGTTAGGACGATCATTGAATCGCTGCAAAAACCTGTAGTGTTTCTTAACATGGTTTCTGACTGGCCAGCGATGAGATGGACTATAGAAAATCTATCACAGCTGCTTAATGGAAAAGAATTAACTTTCAGAATTGGCAAAAGGAAGATGAGTAAAGGTAAGAGTATATCTGATTGGCATTGTTTCCAGAGCTGGCAATGCCTTGTTTTCTAAAACTGCTGGAGAAACTCAACAGGTCAGGCAGAATCTATGGAAATGAATAAAGAATTGACATTTCTGGCTAAGACCTAATCATTCTCATCAAACTAATCGGAATATACTTTTGGTAAAGAGCCAAAGGTCTTTTCATGGTTGTCTAGATGTATGGTTTTGTTGCTTGGGTCATGAAGCCTGTGAAGCACAGTCTGGGAAAAGCAGCATGGTAGCATAGCAGTTAGTGTAACGCTATTACAGCAGCAGCCGCCCAAGTTCCATTCTGCCACAATCTGTAAGCAGTTTGTACCTTCTCCCCATGACCACATGGGTTTCCTCCGGGTGCTCCGATTTCCTCCCACATTCCAAAGCTGTATGGATTAGTGGTTAATTGGTCACGTGGTGTAGGAGAAATTTAGGTAGGTACATGGATAGGAGGGATATGGAGTGCTATGGTCCAGGTGCACATTGATGTGCTAAGCAGAATACTAGTTCGATATTGACCATATAACAATTACAGCACGGAAACAGGCCATCTCGGCCCTTCTAGTCCGTGCCGAACTCTTACTCTCACCTAGTCCCACTGACCTGCACTCAGCCCATAACCCTCCATTCCTTTCCTGTCCATATAGCTATCCAATTTAACTTTAAATGACAACATCGAACCTGCCTCAACCACTTTTGCTGGAAGCTCGTTCCACACAGCTACCACTCTCTGAGTAAAGAAGTTCCTCCTCATGTTACCCCTAAACTTTTGCCCTTTAACTCTCAACTCATGTCCTCTTGTTTGAATCTCCTCCAATCTCAATGGAAAAAGCCTATCCACGTCTATCTATCCTCCTCATAATTTTAAATACCTCTATCAAGTCCCCCCTCAACCTTCTACACTCCAAAGGATAAAGACCCAACTTGTTCAACCTTTCTCTGTAACTTAGGAGATGAAACCCAGGTAACATTCTAGTAAATCTTCTCTGTACTCTTTCAATCTTGTTGAAATCTTTCCTATAATTCGGTGACCAGAACTGTACACAGTACTCCAAATTTGGCCTCACCAATGCCTTGTACAATTTCAACATTACATCCCAACTCCTATACTCAATGCTCTGATTAATAAAGGCCAGCATACAAAAAGCTTTCTTCACCACCCTATCCACATAAGATTCCACCTTCAGGGAACTATGCACCATTATTCCTAGATCCCTCTGTTCTGCTGCATTCTTCAATGCCCTACCATTTACCATGTACGTCCTATTTTGACAGTCCTACCAAAATGTAGCACCTCACATTTATCAGCATTAAACTCCATCTGCCATCTTTCAGCCCACTCTTCTAACTGGCCTAAATCTCTCTGCAAGCTTTGAAAACCTACTTCATTATCCACAACTCCACCTATCTTAGTATCATCTGCATACTTACTAATTCAATTTACCACCCCATCATCCAGATCATTAATATATATGACAAGCTACATTGGACCCAGTACAGATCCCTGAGGCACACCACTAGTCACTGGCCTCCAATCTGACAAACAGTTATCCACCACTACTCTCTGGTGTCTCCCATCCAGCCACTGCTGAATCCATTTTACTACTTCAATATTAATGCCTAACGATTGAACCTTCCTAACTAATCTTCCGTGTGGAACCTTGTCAAAGGCCTTACTGAAGTCCAGATAGACAACATCCACCGCTTTACCCTTGTCAACTTTCCTAGTAACCTCTTCAAAAAATTCAGTAAGATTTGTCAAACATGACTTTCCATGCACAAATCCATGTTGACTGTTCCTAATCAGACCCTAGATGGGCAGAAGGGAGAGTTTCTGTGCTAGTGTTCCTTGTTTCTATGACTCTATCACTAATTGGGCGACACGGGTGCGTTGGGCCAGAAGGGCCTGTTTCCGCAGTATATCTCTAAATTAATAAATAAAAGGCTGAGACCTTGCTGTATTGTATCTGTTGCTGACACAGTTCATGAGCCTAAGTAATGGAGGGGGCTTTTGTATTTCCACACCAGTCCATGGTTTTGGGTGATACTCAGCCATATTGCCATTGTGGTGCAGGTGATGACGATGTCTCTGTGATGTGTCTTGGATAATATAATTACTAGTACCAGTAATTCCTAATCTATCCTTGCCAGTTATACTTTCCAGAAATTTGTAGCTTTTTTGACCTTGGCATTGAAGTAGCCCAGGAGGCTCTTGGACACTGTAAGACATGGGTTAGATTTTTCAGCATCAGGAGTAGAACTCATCTGTATTTTCCAAGGTTGGAGTGTGTGTGTGTTCATGATAGCAATATTGGAGTATTATGAGATACTCACTTACCCCAGAGGGCTGTCTCTGAAATGATAGAAAGATCATTGTTGACGGTGAAACAGACCTGAAGAAGGTACTTTTCCCTTCTTGGATAAAGTACTCCATTATCATGTATTTTGAGCTAGCTATCTCCTGCCTCTCCAGTCCCTTTGTCTGTATTCCCAAAGAAAATTTGGCTCTCTTTGCTGCTGGATCTGTCCAAGTTGGCCCTGACCTTTATTTTAATGAGTGGAAATTGTTTTCCATTGTGGGATAGCAGTTTTTATATCGACAGTTCCAAGTGAGATTAAGATGGGCAGAGAAATGACAGAAGGAATTTAATCCTGAAGAACAAAAGCTGGTGTATTTGTAGAGAGTTAATATGGCTGGGACATACACAATGAATGATGGGACTATGCTACACATATACAAATATTCTTGTTGTCTGAGATACGTAAAATTGTTTGGGAAAGTTTAAACTAATCTGGCAGTGGAATGGGAACTGGAGTGATAGTGCTGAGGATGAGGTAGTTGGTTTACAAACAGTGGGGAGTGTGTTGTGAGACTGCTAGAAAGGAGGCTGATGATAGGGAAAATTGC
This sequence comes from Mobula birostris, assembly GCF_030028105.1. Lineage (NCBI taxonomy): Eukaryota > Metazoa > Chordata > Chondrichthyes > Myliobatiformes > Myliobatidae > Mobula > Mobula birostris. The sequence goes on from NC_092375.1 coordinate 100,097,871, forward strand.
AGTCAACAGAGAGTGAGTTGACATGTAAAAGGTGGATGAAATCCAAAAGGATGAATACAAGACTGAAGATGTTCTATTTGTATGTGTGCAGTATATGGAATAAGGTAGATGAACTTGTAGCACAGATACAGATAGGCATGTATGACATTGTGGGCATCACTAAATCATGGCTGAAAGAAGACTGTGGCTAAGAGCTCAACGTAGGTAGAGGGATGGCATGGCTCTGTTGGTAAAAAAATGAAACCAAATCATTAGAAAAAGGTGATAGAGGGTCGAAAGGTGTTGAATCAATGTGGCTAGAGCTAAGGAAGTTCAGAAGTGTGTGACATTGCTATCACTAGGGAGAAGTTCTTTAAGAAGGGAGGAAGGCAGAAGAAAGGAAATTATAGGCCAGTTGCAGTGGTTGGGAATCTATTATTAAGGATGATGTTTCAGGGTACTTGGAGACTAATGATAAAATAGGTCAAAGTCAGCATGGTTTCTATGAAGGGAAATCTTGCTTGAAAAATCTGTTAGAGTTCTTTGAAGAAGTAACAAACAGGGTGGAGAAAGGAGAGGCGGTAGATGTCATGTACTTGTATTTTCAAAAGGCATTTGATAAGGCGCCGCATATACTCAAGATAAAATCCTATGCCATTACAGGAAGAATACTGACCTGGATAGAGGAATGGCTGACAGGCAGGAGGCAGTGAGTGGGAATAAAGGGGGCCTTTTCTGGTTAGCTGCCAGTGACTAGTGGCGTTCCTCAGGGCTCAGTATTTTTTCACATTGTTCACATTTCTGCTTTTTATATTGCTTCTCAATGATTTGGATAATGGAATTGATGGCTTTGTGGCAAAGTTTGTGGATGATATGAAGATAGGTGGAGGAGTAGGTAGTGCTGAGGAAGCAAATTGGAAGAATGGGCAAAAATGTGGCAGATAGAATACAGTATTTGGAAATGTATGATAATGCACTTTGGTAAAAGGTGCAGTAGTCCAGACTATTATCTAAATGGGGAGGTGGTCCAAGCATCAGAGTTGTAGAGGGGCTTAGAAGTCCTTCTGCAAGACTCCCAGAAGGTTAATTTATAGGTTGAATCTGAGGTAGAAAAAAAAGCAAATGCAGTGTTGCATTTATTTCAAGGGGAATAGAATATAAAAGCAAGCAGATAATGCTGAGGCTTTATAATTATCTCGTCAGGCTGCACTTGGAGTATTGTCAACAGTTTTGGGCCCTATATCTCAGAAAGGATGTGTTATTGGAGAGAGTCCAGAGGAGGTTCACGAGGATAATTCCAGGAATGAAGGAGTTAACATTGATAAAGTTTAAGGGAATGGGGGATTCTCAGATTCCTGTAAACAATGGATTAAGTACTGACTATGTCTGTGTATTTTGTTGGTGACTGCAGTGGGATTGAATAATGTCTCACAGCTGCTTTCTTTGGAGCAAGATAAGGATTAGAGTTCGCCCAGATCCACAAAAGGTACCTCCTGGCTTTTCACACTTTTTAGTTTTGACAAAAGGCAGTACCTGATGGAAATTTGACAGGACGTTCCTTTCTTAATTAAAGCATAAATTCTGTATCCAAACGGGTCCTCTGATCCCGTCAAGGTACCAGTCTCAATGGGTGAGGGGCAAAAATGCTCAGTCGGACACAAGGAGTAGCCAGAGGTAAACTACCTTGGGGCACCCGCTACTCAATTGTGTTTGATTCAAGCCCCCTGTCACTTACTCAGCCCAAAGAGACATTCCCTATGTTGGGATCTGAGTCATGGCACCAAATGTAAACGTAAATTTGCTGGATCAAATAACGACAGCACAAAAAGATCGTTACTTATCTTTTCACCCATTTATTTCTTCGAGCTCAGCCGGCGAGTGAACATCAATATAAGGAACGCTTCTTTGGGCTGAGTAAGTGACAGGGGGCTTGAATCAAACACAATTGAGTAGCGGATGCCCCGAGGTAGTTTACCTGTGGCTACTCCTTGTGTCCAACGGAGCATTTTTGCCCCTCGCCCATTGAGACTGGTACCTTGACGGGATCAGAGGACCCGTTTGGATACAGAATTTAAGGTAAGCAGTTGTCTCTTTTACATTGCTGCGGGTGACAGGGTATGGCCGGTTGAAATTTGATGATTTGGAAAAGGGGTTGCGCATGTCTCAAGATATGGCTGGTTGAAATTTGTAAATAATATGAGACTGGCAGCCCGGTAAAATTCTCACCTTGGCAGCAGAAATATGACCGGTCGAAATTTAATGAGACAAGTTCAGGATAAAGGAGAAAAGGCCTCCAGAGTATGTGAGAGTTGTTTTTTTTGGTGAGTATTAATGGAAAATAGGCTAGCAGTTTTTGTGAGAATTAAAGGCTGCGGGTGACACTGGGTATTCTATATTGTCCCTAAGTTGTTCCATCGTTGGCGTCGATGAGGACCTCGACACCATAATGATGGTGTCGAGACTAGCGCATGATTTGGATTTAAGTGAGGAAGAGTTGCGCAGCGTCAGCCTCACTCTCTCTTCCCAATTCCCATCTGGATCCAGTGGCAAGACAGAGTCTAGACGGCTGGAGATGGGACTAGGCGCAGTGGATGACCAGGTCATCTTCTGTGTCTTGTTCTGCTCTACACGTTCCACGACGCTTGCAGAGACCGCCTTCTTGACCGTTGGACCTTCCATTGGTCTCGTCCGCTCAATCCGCCGGAGTCTGTCTTCACATGCTGGGATAGACAACTCCCTTTCTCACCGAGGGTTTGGGACCCGTTGTCTACCCTCACCTGGTTTAGCCGGCTTGTCGAAGCTGTTGCCCGGGGTGTGGCCGCTGTCGCATGCAAACAGCTACGGGGAGCCACAGGTGAGAGCTGAGTGCCAGGTGGGGACCAAAGGGGGAGCATTGTCCCTAAGGAAAGAGTCGGGCTGGGGGCCCTAGTTAGGAGAGGCGGCCACTGCTACCTGACGGATTTGACCATATCAGCTGCCTCCTGATAATATGGCCGGTTGAAATTAATTAAGGAGGAGGCAGGCTGGCTAAATTTCTCACAAGTGGCTTGTGCCTAGGCCCTTGCGTTGTGTATTTTGTGTCTATAAGCTGTTTACCTCGTTGGCTTGTCTGTGTTTTGCGTATTTGTGATTTTGGCTACTTGCTTTACTTTGTACAGCACTTTGGTCAATGTGGATTGTTTTTAAATGTGCTATATACTTGACTTGACTTGATAACTAAGAACAACTGATAAGGGCAATAATGGGACAGGCCCTTGATACAGCTATGTGTGAATGAATACCGGATAAGAAAAGGACCTCTGGATGTTAAGTGCAGCGGTAACAAAGAAACTAGGGAAACAGTGTGGCCACCAGGGGAAACGAGCAGTAAATTTAATTTGGGAAAAGAATTGCAGTAAAAAGTGGAAATTATTGATTAAAGAATGGAAAGATAGAGCCTATACTAAATGGAATGGTACCTTACTGGCCAGCTGGAGGAATAATGCATATGATAAAAGGATAGAGGTACGTACAGCAGAAGGGACTCCCAAGAGTTGGAAGATACTGCAGGCGGAGTGCTAATGGGTAGAAGGGAGAAGAAAGAAAGATCGAGAAACAAAGAACACAGGCAAAAGCAGATATGGCAGACAGGAAGGGTTAAAATCGGCAGTGCCGCGCATGAAGATCTAGGGCCAATAGGGGATCCCGAACCCATATCTGGCATACCGACCCTGTTTAAGGACAGTGACCGCGATGAGGATTGGACACCCACCTTATCCCCCACCTTACCAGAGGCTGAATGCACCCAGTGCCTCCAAACCCAAATCCTCCCAGTATTCAGATACGGTGGCCACTTGGGTAAAACAGCAGCGGCAGGGAAGGGAAGGCTCCCTATACCCTGAGATCCAGAAAGGGAATACCAGGGATTATCCCGAGACAGAGAGGGAAGAATCAAAAAAAAACGCAGAGTTAAGGACTCCACAGAGACAATTGCCTACCCAAATGCTGCCCAGTCCACGAGCAGCCGAGGAGGGACAGCCCTCAGTAACTCTCGTATGTACCCTGGAAGGCTCAAGAGAAGGTAATAATAATTAATCAGGCCCCCGACAGAAAAGAAAAACCAGCACAGTTTGCTTAGTATGTCCGCAGTACTATACAAATGTATAATGCGACCCCACAAGATTTATTTGGTTTTTGCTGCATGATTCTCTCATCTGATGACTGGCAGAAATGGAAGATACCAAACCTATCAGGAGTTACCGGTGGGAATCCATAATGAGAATGAACAGACAGACGGATTATTCAAGCCTTGGAGAAGGCTCTCCAACAACCTGTAAATATCACTAAAGTACTTGAATGCAAACCTAAGCCTGGGAAATCGGGACCAGACTATTGGGAGCGATTTATGGCCTGCTACAGCACTAATAATGGGAATCTGCTCCCCCAGTTTAATGCCCTACTGCTCAAGTGCTTACCAACTAAGTTAGGCAACAGTATTAAAACTAATAATATGGATTGGCCTGACAATGACCGAAATCGAATGCGACGAGCTTTGACATATTACTGGGATCCAGCTTTCGAATCCTGATCAACCCCGAAGGGAACTAACATTAAAGGGGAATATGTTCAGCAGGAAGAAGGATGCTTCCTACCGTGAGTACCATCCCTCAGGAAGAGCCCAATGTAATATTGCAAGATGCTGCAATTCTAACTCCGTTTATGATGGTATAGGAAAAGGGATACTGGCTATCAGATGCTACAATCACTGTGGGTTTGAAGGCATGGAACGTACGTATTCACGTACCCAGCCACTGCTGGTGGAATTCCAGAGGACCCAGCGTGAGGTTTCATTTACAGTCACCACCAGTCTCGGGTGTAATCTAGCAGAGTGAGACTTGCTCTGTCTGTTGGAAGTCAAGATTCTATGCACGGACAAGGGTATCCCCCTGGGAAGAGCGAACAACCGACCCCCCCCCCCCCAGTGGTGGGCACTTAATTTGGACTCCACTACATTTGAACCCCCTCTGCCAGAGGCAGACCCTCATGTGACTCTGTGCTATGATCCTACTGATCATATGATCAACTGAGGAAAGCCAGTATTATACACCCCTCGAGGGACAGAAGTTCCCAGTCATGGTGATTGGAGAGATTAAAAGAAGAGAGGGCAGTGCATTACTGGCTGAAGTTCCGGATTTCCATTGGCGACAGACAGGATTGGTGGTTCCGCATACCACCTTTAGACTTTGCCCTGAGTTCAAGCCAAATAGCCTGGTTTCCTTGCCTGCACCCTGATGAAACAAACCTCCAGCATCGCGGGAGACTGGCAAGACTTGGCCGCAGGCCAACTCTGATACTGGAAGGAGTCAAAGGTGAAGACAGGACATCTGGTAAGACTCTCTTTTAATGTTGACCGAACCCAAGACGTTGTACCACATCTCTGGGCAATTCCAGGCCATGAAGTCCATCACGCCAACCGCTCTCTCCCCCCCCCCCCCCCCGGTCTGGATCACCGTGAAAGAAGGACGGGCTCTCCCATCCCTTCCGCAATAACCCCTCAAGCCCGAGGCCAGGCAACGTTTTATGAGGATGGAAGCTCTTTTGTAGATCCAGCAGGAAAACGATGTTCTGGCTATGCGATAAGTACAACAGTGAAGTAATTGAGCAAGTCTCCTTTGCAGCAGCTGTCTCTGCCCAGAATGCTGAGCTACTTGCTCTGACTCATGCCTGTACCCTAGCAACAGACTAAAGTACAGTCTAACAGCGTACTCAGTTCTGACTTTGAAGAATCCACCGCAGAACCAATTCTTTGTAGAAGACCTTTTAAAAAAAAAACGCAAAGTCGTAAATGAAGGTGACTTTGAAGAGGGAGTCCGCAACTGTTTGGAACAAAATAAAAAGAGCCTGAATGAGGGCTTCAGTGGAGGAGCCAAAAGTACAAGCCTAAGCTAGAATCCTCTTTGATTAACATTTCGAATTTTTAAATGAAGAAGCCAGTGGAAAAGAAATCTCAAACAGATTAAAGTGAGGACTTTTACATAGACTCCCTTTATGCCCTGACTACAGAACTTTGGAAATTCCTGACTTCCTCTGCCCCCCTCCCCCCCATAAGTAATGCTACCTTTGTAAACAACTTACTCACCGCTCTACAGCTACCTCGTGTTTTGGCTATTATTAGATGTGCAGCCCATACTAGGGAATCTGATGAGGTATTTAAGGGTAATGCTCGGGCTGGTGCCGCAGAGAAAAAAAAAACAGCTTTGGACCCCACACTCTTAGTCCCCTTGGGAAAACAACAAGTTCTTATTAGACAAAACCTAAGGATGGGTATGCCAGATAGGAGGGAAAATACATAAATTCCAGGGACATGCCCCTGAAGGAGAGCATAAACTATGGTCCCAAATGGGTTGCCACCTTGAACCTCAGACCAATTTATGGGTGACCGCTGTGGGACAGGTTTGTGTTCCCTCTGTGTTCTTATCTATCTTGATAGATTATGTAAATAATTGTACACACTTGGGCAAGGAGGGAATGATGAATGTCTTGGTGGCGGTGGCGCCCTAATTTCCAGCAAGCAGTTGAAAAGCGAGCCACAGCATTTAAAAAAAAACGAATGTTGGAAAGGGAATGCCTTGTGTTTCCGGAACTACCCCCTTGCCTGGTGGACCTTTTTCTTGTTTACAACTTGATTTTATAGAACTACCTGGAGTACATTGTTGTAAATATTGCTTGGTAATAGTAGATGTATTTAGCAGATAGATAGAGGCTATACCCACTACTGATAATACTGTTGTAAAAATATTATTAAGAGAAGTGATTCCCCGTTATGGACTACCTGAATCAATAAGCTTAGACAATGTACCTCATTTTATTGCTAAGATAAATGAGAAAATCTGTGAAGAACTGGCAATAAAACAGCAATTTCACTGTGCTCACCATCCAAGAGCAGCTGGGAAAGTGGAATGAGCAAATGGAACCTTAAGGACTAAGCAAGAAACTTGGCTAACCTGGCGTAAGGTTTTACCTCTGACATTGTTCCATATGAGAATTACACACTCGACTAGAATTGGATTATCCCCAGCAGAAATCATCCGTGGAAAGCCTATGGGGGTCGGAACTGGCCTGACCTCCCCTTCCTGAAAGATGGACATGCATACCTTAGGGGAGGAGATGGGAAATATTTATGCAAGTTAACTAAAACTCCCCAAAGCTTGCATTCACAGGTATGACAGGCCAGTCGAGAAGACGACACCCAGCCTAAGGGTGACTACCCCACCATCGAGCCTGGAGATTTTGTCCTGATTAAGAACTGGGATCATAAGAAGTTGGAACCGAGGTGGAAAGGACCGTACCAAGTGCTACTGACAATACCTACTGCAGTGAAGGTGGTAGGGCAGCTCTGGTGGATACATCGAATGGACTGTAAACACGTTACTGGCAGAATTGATAAGGACTGAAAACTGTATTGGTTAATGATTATTTTAATGGCCCTAAGGGGACCTGCCCCTGTTTTGGGAGGCCCGCAGGTTAACACTTTTCTGTCCCTCTGCCATACCTACGCTAAGCAAGTAGAACGGGGAGCATGTTGGGTATGTTTTGTATCATGTTGTAGAAGCGATAATCTGTTCTGAAAAGTTATCTTTCTTTCTTTTTCTTTTTTTTTAATTTTATTTTTATTTGGATAAGGAATTCACAAATATCATGTACTTTTTCACACATATAACCTTTTCCATTTTTTATATGTATAAAACTACAATTATTTATACATTCTTAAGTACACATTGAGATGATATAAAAGGAAAATAAACATTTAAGTAGATAATTACTGTGGTAAATCTAACCTATTAGGCTAAGCAATGGAATTAGTTGTTAAGAAAAATGGTAATAATAGTTTCCATATAACCCTTCTGGACCATTTCCACTGGTCCAAAATGTTGTATATAAGCCTATGTATCAACCATTGTGGGTGTTTATATCCTAATTTGTTCATGCTTGCTCCTGCCCACAGACATATTTACTTAATTTTTTCATTTTTTTTATCCCTTTCCCAAATCTTTCCCTTTACTTGTGTTAATTCTCTATTTTCCAAAAGAAAACAAAAAAAAAACAAACATTTAGACTAGGGGTGCTTACGTTAGCAATATTACTGTGTTGATAAGAAGAGCAGTATAAATCATTAGGAGAGTCATCTAAAGTCTGCTCGCATTGGGGTTATATATTCAATCCATTTATTCCAGATTTGATAAAATTTTTCTTTTTGAGTTCTCAGGGAGTAAGTCAACTTTTCCATTTTAAATATTTCCAAGATAATTTCGTACCAATCTTCTAATGTAGGTGGTATTGGATTTAGCCATTTTCTAGTGATTGATTTCTTACTTGCCGCTAAGAGGGCCTGCAGCAACTTTATATCTTCCTTCTGTTCAAGAAACAATACATGCCCCAAATAGAGCGTCTCAAAGTTCAGAGGTATCTGGGACCTAAGTACCTTAACTAATGTTCTATGAATACCTTCCCAAAATAGACTTAATTTAGGGCAATCCCAAAAAATATGAAAATGATTTGCCTCCTTGGAGCCGCACCTTCTCCAACACATCACATTTGTATCTTTACATTTTTCCTGATATGGGGTCTTGAAGTATCTTATGATGTTTTTCTAACAATGTTCTCTCCAAGTCAAAGAATTAGTCGAGGATCATTGAAAGCTGCAGATTTTCTCCCAAGCCTCCTCTGAAAGTACCAACCCCGCTTCTTTCTCCCACTTCTCTTTAATATACAGTGTATTTACATTTTTAGCATGGGAGAGTGCATTATATAATCGAGAAACTGATTTACTAGGTATTGAACTGCAAGCCGAATTCAGAATCTTGAAAAATTCTAATTCTACTGTTGATAGGTCTGTATATCTACAACTCTGGTTAACATAGTTTCGTACTTGAAGGTACCTAAAAAAGTCATTATGTTCTAGGCCATGTTTGTCCTGCAGGATTTGGAAACTTTGTAATACTCTTATATCTATAAATGAGAGGTAGGTTGTAAGACCTTTCTTTATCCATAGCTCCAAACTTTTATCTCCTCTGTTGGGAAGGAATTCGGTATCATATGCACACCATCTAAAGAGTTTTAACATGAATTAACCACCTTCTGCCGTACTTTTAATGTAAGATTTATCCAAGCGTTTTTAAATTTTTCCAACTGGGCCATCAATCCTTTGTCAGCTATTGAGGCCTGAAGAGGAAAACTGTCAACTAATCCAAATTCTATTTCCTTCCATCTAGCCTTATATTCCCTATTACACCAATATAACAGAGGGGTTATCTGTGAGGCATAAAAATAATTTCTCAGTCAAGGAAGAACCATACCTCCTCCTTCCTTCCCTAACTGTAAGGTGTTATATCGAATTCTAGGTTTCCTTCCTTGCCAAATGAAGCGGGAAATCCATTTGTCCCATTCCCTGAATTGATTATCATCCACCTCCACCGGTAAAGTACGGAAAAGATACAATAACCGAGGAAGAATATTCATTTTTATAGTATTTATCCTTGAATTTAAACTTAAAAAGGGGATAAGATTCCATCTATGCATATCTGCTTTTATCTCTGAGATTAATGGCCCATAATTTACCTGTGACAGTGTTGAAAGATCCTTCGGCAGGGTTATTCCTAAATATTTTAATGATTTAGCTTCCCACTTAAGATCATATGTATCCTGCAATTTTTTGGATGGTGTATAATTTAGGGACATAACCTGCGTTTTCTTTACATTTATTTTATAACCTGATATTTTCCCAAAGTCATCCAACAGTGTAAACAATCCTATAAATGATTTTTCTGGTTCACTCAGATAGACCAAAACATCATCTGCGAATAACGCCACTTTCTGTTCAATCCCTGCCACCTTGATACCTTTTACGATTTCACTCTGTCTTATTAGTTGGGCAAGTGGTTCAATATATAGCACAAAAAGGAGAGGAGAAATTGGGCATCCCTGTCTAGTGCCTCTCTCTAAGATGAAGGAGTCAGAGCGGTCCCCATTTATCTTAATTCGGGCTGTAGGGCTGTCATATAGAGTCTGAATTACTTTAATAAACTTTTCTTGAAAGCCGAATCTTCCTAACACTCTGTATAGGAATGCCCAACTAACCGAATCAAAAGCTTTCTCAGCGTCCAATCCTACTACCATTGTCTCTGTCTCGTTCTTATTAACCTGTTCTAATATGTGCAGAGTTCTCCTTATGTTGTCCTGTGTTTGTCTTTGTTGAATAAATCCAGTCTGGTCTAAGTGGATTAGGCCAGGTAAAAGCTTTTCCAATCTGCGCGTAAATAGTTTGTAATCTAAATTAAGAACACTAATTGGCCGATAATTGCCACATTCTAAACATAGAATCATAGAAAAACATAGAAAATAGGTGCAGGAGTAGGCCATTCGGCCCTTCGAGTCTGCACCGCCATTTATTATGATCATGTCTGATCATCCAACTCAGAACCCCGCCCCAGCCTTCCCTCCATACCCCCTGACCCCCGTAGCCACAAGGGCCATATCTAACTCCCTCTTAAATATAGTCAATGAACTGGCCTCAACTGTTTCCTGTGGCAGAGAATTCCACAGATTCACCACTCTCTGTGTGAAGAAGTTTTTCCTAATCTCGGTCCTAAAAGGCTTCCCCTCTATCCTCAAACTGTGGCCCCTCGTTCTGGACTTCCCCAACATCGGGAACAATCTTCCTGCATCTAGCCTGTCCAATCCCTTTAGGATCTTATACGTTTCAATCAGATCCCCCTTCAATCTTCTAAATTCCAACGAGTACAAGCCCAGTTCATCCAGTCTTTCTTCATATGAAAGTCCTGCCATCCCAGGAATCAATCTGGTGAACCTTCTTTGTACTCCCTCTATGGCAAGGATGTCTTTCCTCAGATTAGGGGACCAAAACTGCACACAATACTCCAAGTGTGGTCTCACCAAGGCCTTGTACAATTGCAGTAGTACCTCCCTGCTCCTGTACTCGAATCCTCTTGCTATAAATGCCAGCATACCATTTGCCTTTTTCACCGCCTGCTGTACCTGCATGCCCACTTTCAATGACTGGTGTATAATGACACCCAGGTCTCGTTGCACCTCCCCTTTTCCTAATCGGCCACCATTCAGATAATAATCTGTTTTCCTATTTTTGCCACCAAAGTGGATAACTTCACATTTATCCACATTAAATTGCATCTGCCATGAATTTGCCCACTCACCCAACCTATCCAAGTCACCCTGCATCCTCTTAGCATCCTCCTCACAGCTAACACTGCCACCCAGCTTCGTGTCATCCACAAACTTGGAGATGCTGCATTTAATTCCCTCATCCAAGTCATTAATATATATTGTAAACAACTGGGGTCCCAGCACTGAGCCTTGCGGTACCCCACTAGTCACCGCCTGCCATTCTGAAAAGGTCCCGTTTATTCCCACTCTTTGCTTCCTGTCTGCTAACCAATTCTCCACCCACACCAATACCTTACCCCCAATACCGTGTGCTTTAAGTTTGCACACTAATCTCCTGTGTGGGACCTTGTCAAAAGCCTTTTGAAAATCCAAATATACCACATCCACTGGTTCTCCCCTATCCACTCTACTAGTTACATCCTCAAAAAATTCTATGAGATTTGTCAGACATGATTTTCCTTTCACAAATCCATGCTGACTTTGTCCGATCATTTCACTGCTTTCCAAATGTGCTGTTATCACATCCTTGATAACTGACTCCAGCAGTTTCCCCACCACCGACGTTAGGCTAACCGGTCTATAATTCCCTGGTTTCTCTCTCCCTCCTTTTTTAAAAAGTGGAGTTACATTAGCCACCCTCCAATCCTCAGGAACTAGTCCAGAATCTAACGAGTTTTGAAAAATTATCACTAATGCATCCACTATTTCTTGGGCTACTTCCTTAAGCACTCTAGGAGGCAGACCATCTGGCCCTGGGGATTTATCTGCCTTCAATCCCTTCAATTTACCTAACACCACTTCCCTACTAACATGTATTTCGCTCAGTTCCTCCATCTCACTGGACCCTCTGTCCCCTACTATTTCTGGAAGATTATTTATGTCCTCCTTAGTGAAGACAGAACCAAAGTAATTATTCAATTGGTCTGCCATGTCCTTGCTCCCCATAATCAATTCACCTGTTTCTGTCTGCAGGGGACCTACATTTGTCTTTACCAGTCTTTTCCTTTTTACATATCTATAAAAGCTTTTACAGTCCGTTTTTATGTTCCCTGCCAGTTTTCTCTCATAATCTTTTTTTCCCCTTCCTAATTAAGCCCTTTGTCCTCCTCTGCTGAACTCTGAATTTCTCCCAGTCCTCAGGTGAGCCACTTTCTCTGGCTAATTTGTATGCTTCTTCTTTGGAATTGATACTATCCCTAATTTCTCTTGTCAGCCACGGGTGCACTACCTTCCTTGATTTATTCTTTTGCCAAACTGGGATGAACAATTGTTGTAGTTCATCCATGCAACCTTTAAATGCTTGCCATTGCATATCCACCGTCAATCCTTTAAGTGTCATTTGCCAGTCTATCTTAGTTTATCTTTACCCTCTTTAGGAATAACTGAAATAATCGCTTCTCTCCAGGAAGGTGGAGTTTCTCCTCTCTGCAAGATCCAATTAAAGGTGTTAAGTAGTAATGGGCTAACTGTGTCTTCAGGGACTTGTACCACTCTGAGGTAAACCCATCAGAACCCAAGGACTTTCCAGCCTTTAACCTAGAGATGGCCACGTTCAGTTCTTTGACAGTTACTGGTTCTAATAAACTTTCATTTTGTAAATCTGTAAGTTTAGGTAGAGCTAAAAAATTCAATACACTGTCTATATAGGGCTTATTGGGGGCCCGGGGTTGGGAGTACAGCTCTCGATAATATGTTTCAAAACTCTCTTGAATTTTCCCTATTGTACTTTCCACAAACTTTGTCTTTGGATTTTTTATTTTATGAATTGTATTGTCTGCTTGTTGTTTTCGTAATTTATATGCTAATAATCTAGCTGATTTACCTCCTACTTCATAATTCTTTTGTCTCAGGTAAAGAAAATTTCTTTGAGTTTCCAACGTATAAATATCGTCAATTTCACTTTGCAATTTCCTAATTTCCTGTTTTCGATTTGAATTACTTTTGTTGCTATCTACAACTTGAAGTTGTTTTAATTTTCCTTGAAGGTCTGCTAATTTTTGTGCATTGATTTTTTTCATGTGAGTGGTAATGGAAATAATTTTCCCTCTCAGTACAGCTTTCAATGTATCCCATAAGATCACTGGTGATGTTTCTCCCGTGTCATTAAGGTCTAGATATTCTTTGATTTCTCCCCTTAATCTCTCCATTACTTTCGGGTTATTGAGTATATGTGAGTTTAGCCTCCATAGTGTTTTCCTCATTTTCCTTTCCAGGATTAGAGACATAGAGACTAGGCTATGATCCGACAGATCAATTGTTGCAATATTACAGTTTTTTATCCTGAGTCTATCTATATAAAGATAAAGAAATAGTCTATCCTTGAATAGGCTGAATGAGGGAAAGAGTAATACGTATAATCTTTACTAGTAGGGTGTAATTCCCTCCAGACATCTATAATTCCCAGCTCCTCCATCAATGAATTTACTTTCCGAGTCAGAGGTTTATTCTGAGTAACTATTCTTGAAGAATCTAATATAGGATTTAATCTAATATTAAAATCCCCTCCACAAATTACTACCCCTTGAGAACTGACCATTAGGTCAAAAATGTGTCTATAAAATGACCATTCACAACTTGGAGGAGCATAAACATTCAGCAATGTTATTTCTGTACCTTCTATTCTTCCTGTGATTTTTACGAACCGTCCTTCTTTGTCTCTAGTCTCTGAAATATGTTCATAATTAAGAGTACTTGATATTAAAGTAGCTACCCCTCTTTTGTGACTCAATTTATATGATGAATAAAATACATGCTTAAAGCCCATTCTTTTTAATTTTCCATGTTCAGATTGGCTCATATGTGTTTCCTGGAGGAAAGCTATTTGTGCCCTCTCTTTTTTCAATTTAGACATAATCTCATTTCTTTTAATTGGATTCAAAACCCCACTAACATTATAGGAAATTATTTTTACCAATTCAGTTTGCATTTTTCTCTAGTAGAAAAAAAACTCTCCTTTTCTAACCAAACAGTAAGCAATCCCTTCTCAACAGTAAACCAAGACATATAACCACACCCTAGACATTTTTGAACGTGTAACATTTGAAAATTTTTCCCGACTTCCCACAGTGAGGCCTGAGCACTGACCCGCCTCAGTTCAGAGGGATAACCTCTATCTTTACCCTGTGTTAGAGGGCCCTCAGCAGTTTGAATAATCATAGAGAATTTTCTCCTATTTATGTCTCGACCATAGTGCTATCATTCAAGTTATTCCGTCTAGTTTATTTTCAGTTACCAGTTTTCATTTTACCTTTAAGTCAGATTTACTCTTTTCAGTCATTTCTCTTAATTAATCTGTGTTCTCTGTACATTCGCGTCTGAATATTTGCAGCTTTTCCTTGTAGTTTGACACTCTGGTTCGAGTGGAGCATCTTCGCCGCACTAACTACCACGACTTCTGCCGAATCCTCTCCAGTAGCGACTCCGGTTGGGTGATAACTTTAATAGGTAGTCCCTGGTCCGCCAGGTCCAATGTTGCCTCCTCCACCATAGTGTAAGTTTTTGTCCCTTCGTCGTAAAAGACTCTCAGCCGAGCTGGATACAGGGTCTGGAATCTGATGTTGTTTTCCTTCAGGACTCTCCGTGTTTCCGTATATTCCTTCCGTCTGGCAAGAATCCCCGGTGCGTAGTCGTGGTCTAAACTGATTTTACAGTTGTTCCACATGAAACCTTTCTTTTGCCATGCCCTTTTAAGCACCTCTTCCTTCGTTCTGTAACTGAGAAATCTGACCAGAATCGATCTGGGTTGGGCGCCTGCTGGAGGCTGTGGTGCCAACGCGCGGTGAGCTCTTTCTATCTGTAGGTCTTTTGCGGCCGGTATATCAAGGTTCTCTCTAAGTAGCTTCTCCACGAAGGGAATCATCAATCCGGGTTTACCTTCAGTTCCTCCGGGAACTCCGTAAATCCTCACATTTTCCCTTCTCGAGCAGCCTTCTTGATCTGTTAGTTTCCACTGGAGCTGGTCTTGCAGCTTCAGCATTTCTGCTATCACCTCCTCTGCGTTTTGTATCTTCTCTTCAATTCCAACAATCCTCGCTTCGGCTTCATCTATCCGCGAGTTAGTTTTTACTATTTCTCCTTTAATATCTTCCAGCTGTTTGCTGTTATCTTGTCGGAACTCGCGAATCTCTCCGAGAATCAAGGACAGAGTCACCGATTCCCCCTCATTATCTCTGTCCTGGCTTGCCGTGGGGGAGCTAGGCCCGTCGCCTTGCTGCGTCTCTTTGTTTATCAGCCTTCAGAGCGGACTTTTTAATCTTGTTCTTAGACATCATCCTTGCCCCTTTTATTAATATAGTTATGCAATATTAAGTATTTGTCTAACTTCGATTATGGGGCAGTTTACCTTCTTTTTTGTCGAGAGACCTTTTCCTTACGCCGCCATTCCCTTGATGACCCGGAAGTCCATCCCTTTCTTTCTTTTTCAATCTCTTTATTAATTTCATAGAATGAAAACATAGCATAGCAATAATACAAGTAGTAGGAGATACATTGTTACAGTTAAAATAAATAATTGTAAGACCAAATAGTATAAACTGACAAAACTCCCAGTCGTGTAGAATAGGAATGAATAATACAAAGCAAAAAAAAACTGGAAAAAAAACATGAAAAAGAAAAAAAAACCCTATCCCAAAAAAAAACTAAACTAAACAGAATTAGTCGACTAAACTAAAGACTTGGGCAGTACTAACAACTTAAAAATGGGAAAGAATGGGACCTTAGTGTCAACAACTCCACTCCCTTCAACCAGCAGTACAGAGAGATAAAACAAGTTTGGAAATGGTTAACTTACATCAAATGAAAATGCTGAATAAATGGCCTCCAAGTTTTTTCAAATTTAATGCAAGGGTCATAAACCGCACTTCTAATTTTTTCCAAATTCAAACACACCATAGTTTGTGAAAACCAATGGAATACAGTAGGAGGGTTAATCTCTTTCCAATTCAGCAAAATAGATCTTCTAGCCATTAGAGTAAGAAATGCAATCATCCTACGTGCTGAAGAGGTTAAATAACTTGAATCTATCATTGGTAATCCAAAGATAGCAGTAATTGGATGAGGTAATAAATCTATATTCAAAACCGTTGAAATAATGACAAAAATATCTTTCCAATATTTTTCCAACAAAGGGCATGACCAAAACATGTGAGTTAAAGAAGCTATCTCGCAATGACATCTATCACATATTGGGTTAATGTAAGAGTAATAACGAGATAGTTTATCTTTGGACATATGGGCCCTGTGCACTACTTTAAACTGTATCAACTCATGTTTGGCATATATAGAGGATAAATTAACCAATTGAAGAATTTTTTCCCATTTTTCAATCGGTATAATAATCTTAAGTTCTCTTTCCCAATCAGCTTTAATTTTATTGGAAACATCAGGGCATAAATTCATAATTATATATAATTGCGACAACACTTTTCTGAGAAAGATTTAAATCTAAAGTTGTTTCCAAAGTGTCCATTGGGTATGGGTGTGGAAAATTAGGAGAAACAGTAATTAAGAAGTTTCTAATCTGTAAATATCTAAAAAAGTGAGATCTGGGTAAGTTATATTTATTAGAAAGTTGATCAAAAGACATGAAACAATTATCCAAAAATAAATCACGAAATCGTATTATACCTTTGATTTTCCAATCAAAGTAAGCTTGATCCATAGTGGAAGGTTGAAAAAGGAAATTAGATAAGATAGGACTTGCTAAAATAAATTGATTAAACCCAAAAAATCTTCGAAATTGAAACCATATATGTAAAGTATGCTTAACTATTGGATTATTGATTTGTTTCTACAATTTAGAGAAAGTAAAAGGAAGCGAAGTTCCTAAAATAGAACCCAAGGAGAACCCTTGTAAAGAATTACATTCAAGATTTACCCAATGTGGATTTAAAGGTACATCCAAATCTCGTAACCAAAATTTTAAATATCGAATATTAATTGCCCAATAATAGAATCTAAAATTCGGGAGGGCAAGCCCCCACCCCCCTCCTTTTTAGGTTTCTGTAAATACTTTTTACTTAATCTGGGATTTTTGTTCTGCCATATATATGAGGAAATTTTTGAATCTACGTTATCAAAAAAAGATTTTGGGATAAAAATTGGAACCGATTGAAATACATATGGAAATTTGGGCAAAATAATCATCTTAATAGCATTAATTGGACCAATCAAAGACAAAGAGATTGGTGACCATTTAATAAACAAAAGCTTAATCTGATCAATTAAAGGTAAAAAATTAGCTTTAAATAAATCTTTATACTTTTTCGTAATTGTTATCCCTAAATATATAAATGAATCAGTAACCAATTTAAATGGTAAACGTCCATAAATAGGTACCTGCTTATTTAAGGGAAATAATTCACTCTTATTAACATTCAATTTGTAACCAGAAAAATTACTAAATTGAGCCAACAAATCTAGAATAGCAGGAATTGACTTCTCCGGGTTAGAGATGTATAGCAACAAATCATCCGCATATAGTGATAATTTATGTATTTCATTTCCACGGGTAATACCAAAAATATTGGGCAAGTCGCGGATAGCAATTGCTAAAGGTTCAAGGGCGATATTGAATAATAAAGGACTAAGAGGACATCCTTGCCTAGTACCACGAAAGAGCCGAAAAAAAGGAGATCTATGATTATTAGTACAAACCGAGGCTACCGGGGAGTAATATAACAATTTAATCCAAGATATAAATGTCCGACTAAAATTAAATTTCTCAAGGACATTAAATAAATAAAGCCATTCAACTCTGTCAAAGGCTTTCTCGGCATCTAATGAGATAATACATTCTGGGGTAGTAAGTGAGGGGGTATAAACAATATTCATTAACCTCCAAATATTAAAAGATGAATAACGATCTTTAATAAACCTGATTTGATCCATAGATATAATTTGAGGTAATACCTTCTCTAACCTAGCTGCTAGAATTTTTGAAAAAATTTTTGAATCTACATTCAAAAGAGATATCGGTCTGTATGATGCACGATCAGTAGGATCTTTATTCTTTTTAAGAATTAGAGAGATAGAGGCTTCATAAAACGATTGTGGTAATTTACCTAAACTGATTGCTTCTTTGAGAATTCTAGACAACTGGTCCGGGTGCTTTTCCAGAATTCAACGATGAGATTGCAGTTATTATTTCTTCCTCTGTAATAGGAGTTTCTAATGATAAACCATCTTCCGGTGATACTTTCGGAAAATTCAGCTTACCTAAAAAATCATGCATGAAATTAGAATCATGAGGAAAATCAGAATGGTATAGAGAGGTATAAAATTCTTGAAAGGTTATGTTTATCCCAACATGATCAACTGTCAAAGTATCATCGTGTTTACGAATCTAGTAGTTTGATGTTTAACTGAGTCGGATTTCAATTGATTAGCCAATAGTTTACCCGATTTATCACTATGAATATAAAAATCACTTCTAGTTCTCATTAATTGATTTTCAATCGAGGATGTTAATAATAGGCTATGTTCCAATTGAAGCTCAACTCTGTGTTTGTATAGCTCCTTACTGGGAGAAATAGCATATTTTTTATCGATTTCTTTAATTTTATCAACCAACAAGAGTATTTCATTCTTAACATGCCTTTTCAAACCAGCCAAATAGGAAATAATCTGACCACGAATATAAGCTTTAGAAGCGTCCCAAACAGCTCCATTGGAAACTTCTTCCGTAGTATTAGTTGAAAAGAAGAAATCAATCTGTTCCTTTATAAAGTTGACAAAGTCCGAATCTTGAAGCAAAGTAGGGTTAAGTTGCCATTGTCTATTAGTAGAAGAAGTATCCGTTAACTTGATAGAAAGTTTCATTGGAGCATCATCCAAAATGGCAATAATATTGTAATTACAGTCAACTGCAGCTGGGATTAATCGAGCGTCAATAAAAAAATAGTCAATTCGGGAATAAGAACGATGAACATGTGACAAAAAGGAGAATTCTTTATCGTTTGGATGTAGAAATCTCCAAATTTATGAAATCCCAGAATCCAACATAAAAGAGTTAATAAGAGTAGCCGACTTATTCGGTAAGGCCGGACTAGCTATGGATCTGTCCAACATGGGATTCAAACATAAGTTAAAGTCACCACCCATTATCAACATATACTCATCTAAGTTATGAAGGGAAGTGAATAGGTGTTTAAAAAACTCAGGATAATCCACATTCGGAGCGTAAACATTAACCATAGCAACCTTTTTATTAAAAAGTACCCCAGTGATTAGCAAAAATCTACCATTAGGATCTGAGATAGTGTCTTGATGGATAACTGTAATTGATGAATCTATGAAGATTGAAACACCTTTAATTTTGGCTTGGACATTTGCGTGGTATTGTTGTTCTGTCCAAAACTTAAAGAAGTGTTGATTATCCTCTTTCCTTACATGAGTTTCTTGTGCAAAAATAATATGAGCATTCAATCTTTGGAATACTTTGAAAATCTTTTTCCGTTTTATTGGATGGTTTAAACCATTTGTATTCCAAGAGACAAAATTAATAATGTGAGCCATAATTTAAGATCAGCCCTTTGGTAAGTAAAGGGTTAACCATAATGTGAACTCATGAAATCGGAAGAGGAATACATGATCAGAGAGGAACCAGAAATTTCGACACTGCGGACATCTTTGTAGTTCTAAATCAGCCCAATAGAAAAAATTAAAAAAGAAAAAAACCACCCCACCCACCAACCCCAAGAACCCCGAACTAAGCCAAGGGAGACTGAAGAAAGCACTAAGTAATACTAGCTCTAACCCCATTTCTGCAGGAGGCAACTCCAAAGATATATGTTATATAGTTGACCCCCCCCCGAAAGCTGATATATATTAAAAATAAACACTATATTAAAATAGGCTGCATAATATAATAACTAAAATATATAAATAGAAATCAAGTTAGTATCAATACGTATAATTAGTTAATTATAAATGAGTAAGTAAAATATCGCTTCCAAAAAAAGGGATTATGGGAAGAAGAAACATAGAAACATGGCGTCCAGAAAAGAACAAAGGAGGGATTATGTAAAAAGAAAAACAAAACGCCATTTTAATTATACAAAAACCAAAAATAAGAAACATATAAATAAAAATGATCGTCAGATCAAATTGTTAGTAATGATAATGAAAAACAAAAAGTTAAAAAAGAAATTGACTAAAAAAAAGATGTTATTCACAAGAAGTAACTATTCTATATAGGTTATAGAATAATAGCTATAATAATAAGCACAAAACAAAAATCTTGAGCTTATAAAAACCCTTTATCGTACGGTGGTAGAAGGTTCATTTTAAAGAAAAACACCAGAGAAAAAAGCTAGTGCTGAGAGCACCGGACATTAATTAAAGGAGGGTGTCTGTATCAGATGGGTAATTATCATCCAAAAAGCTTCGAGTGGCGGTTATGGAATGGAAGACACGACGAGATCCATCAGAAAGAGAAATTCTGAGACGTGCAGGATACAATAGTGCTGGTTTGAGATTTTTTTGATAGCATTCCAACATTGGAGGTTTAAAAGTCAGTCGTTCCTTCATCACTTCGAGACTAAAATCTTGAACTATCCTGAAGGAATGCTGGCGATACTTAATCATCCCTTGTCGACGAGCAGCCTGGAGAAGCTGTTCTTTAACATTAACATAGTGGAAACGAAGAATAACTGTCTCGGTTTGGGTACAGCCGAGTTGGGCAAAGGATCTCCAGTCTCAACGTCCTCGGGTAAGCCAATTAAACGTAAGTTTTGTCTTCTCGATCGATTCTCAAGATCGATAACTTTGGATTTAAGGTGTTGCAATTGTCTAGTAGTGGAGGCTAAATTTTTATCTAAGTTCTCAACTTTTAACTCTGTCTTCTAAGTTTTAGTATCCAGTTCAGAAATTTTACCTCCATATTTTTGGACTTCAGAATCGAGGGATTTCAAAGTTTCCGTGATTGATTTTAAATCTTCATTAAGGCTTTGACGATGTTGTTCCAATTGAGCTGATAGATTTTCAGATAATTTTTGCCGTTGTTCCTCGAACTTTTCCTCCAGACACTTCATCATAACCTCGTAAGTTAATTCCGTTTGTTTGGAGTCAGCCTTCTGTTTTCCTCCGTTCCCGTCAGAGTCTTTCCCATCTTTGGCTTTAGATCTCGTATTCATTTCTTTAAACTCCAAAGTTGCGATTTACGAAAAAATCAATAAAATCAGTAAATCAGTGAGATAGAATAAATCTTCTGGTGTGAATAAGATTAATTAGATCAAGGAGATCATAGGTTGAAAAAGATAACAGGAATGGAGCGAAGCCAGATACGACCTCACTCCATGACCGCTCCCTGCAGAATCTCTGAAAAGTTATCATGTAATGATAAAAAGGAGGGAATGATAAAGCTTAAGGGAATGGGGGATTCTCAGATTCCTGTAAACGATGGGTTAAGTACCAACTATGTCTGTGTATTTTGTGGGTGACTGCAGTGGGTTTGAATAATATCTCACAGCTGCTTTCTTTGGAGCAAGATAAGGGTTATAAGGTCACCTAGATCCACAAAAGATATCTCCTGGCTTTTCATGCCTTTTAGTACAGGACATTCCTTTCTTAGTTAAAACATAAATTTGACGGATGTTCTTACCTTTGTAATTAAGATGTGGCTCCAACAAGCCAGGTACGACATTCCTTTCTTTAATTAAGGTGGTTGGAGTGTCAATCAGACTGATTGTTCTTTTGTATCAGTGGCCTTATGACTTCTAACAATCCTGACATCAGGCAGTGAACTTGTTGAACCGCCGGAGAGATGAGAACGCTTCTCTCTCTGATGTTGGGACCAAGTTCACTCGCCTGCTGAGCTTGAAGAAATAAACGGGTGAAAAGATAAGTAACGCAAACAACAGGAATTCTGCAGATGCTGGAAATTCAAGCAACACACATCAAAGTTGCTGGTGAACGCAGCAGGCCAAGCAGCATCTCTAGGAAGAGGTACAGTGGACGTTTCGGGTCGGAACCCTTTGTCAGGACTGTGGGGGGAAGGGACAGAGGCCCTATAAAGAAGGTGGGGGAGGGTGGGAAGGAGAAGGCTGGTAGGTTCCAGGTGAAAAACCAGTAAGGGGAAAGATAAAGGGGTGGGAGAAGGGAGGCAGGGAGATGATAGGCAGGAAGGGTGAAGAAAGAATAGGGGAAAACACAATGGGTAGTAGAAGGAGGCGGAACCATGAGGGAGGTGGTAGGCAGCTGGGAGAGGGGGTAGAGTGACAACCCTCGGTTATGGACCAAGCCTTTTTGATATGGAAAACGAAAGGTATAATATGTTTTCGTGAACAACAGGAATTCTGCAGATGCTGGAAATTCAAGCAACATCAGAGTTGCTGGTGAACGCAGCAGGCCAGGCAGCATCTCTAGGAAGAGGTACAGTCGACGTTTCAGGCCGAGACCCTTAGTCAGGACTAACTGAAGGAAGAGTTAGTAAGAGATTTGAAAGTGGGAGGGGGAGGGGAAGATCCAAAATGATAGGAGAAGACAGGAGGGGGAGGGATGGAGCCAAGAGCTGGACAGGTGATTGGCAAAGGGGATATGAGAGGATCATGGGACAGGAGGCCCAGGGAGAAAGACAAGGTGGGGGGGGGGAACCAGAGGATGGGCAAGGGGTATAGTCAGAGGGACAGAGGGAGAAAAAGGAGAGTGAGAGAAAGAATGTGTGTATAAAAATAAATAACGGATGGGGTACAAGGGGGAGGTGGGGCATTAGCGGAAGGTAGAGAAGTCAATGTTCATGCCATCGGGTTGGAGGCTACCCAGACGGAATAGAAGGTGTTGTTCCTCCAACCTGAGTGTGGCTTCATCTTTACAGTAGAGGAGGCCGTGGATAGATATGTCAGAATGGGTAAGTAACGATAATAAGTAACGATCTTTTTGTGCTGTTGTTATTTGATCCAGCAAATTTACATTTAGAACGTAAGAGAAGTGTTTGGCAGCTTTGGGCCTGTACTCACTGGAATTTAGAAGAATGCGTGGGGATTTCATTGAAACCTATCAAATGTTGAAAGGATGATATAAGGTGGATGTGGAGAGGATGTTTCCTATGGTGGGGGTATCCAGAACCAGAGGGCACAGCCTCAAAATTGAGGGGTGACCTTTTAGAACAGAGGTAAGGAAGAATTTTTTTCACCAGAGGATAGTGAATCTGTGGAATGCTTTGCCGTAGACTGTGGTGAAGGCCAATTCTGTGGGTATATTTAAAGCAGAATTTAATAGTTTCCTGATTGGTCAGGGCATCAAAGGATATAGCAAGAAGGCAGGTGTATGGGGTTGAGTGTGAACCGGGATCAGCCATGATGGAATGGCGGAGCAACCTTGAGAGGCTGAATGTTCTAATTCTGCTCCTATATCTTATGGTCTAAAGTTCTTGGGAAATTGAGAGTCCTGAAGGTAGATAAGTCACCTGGAACAGATAGTATACAACCTAGGATTCGGGAGAAGGTGGCTGAAGAGATTGTGGAGACATTAGTAATGATCTTTAAAGAATCAATTGATTCTGGCATGGTTCTGGAGGAATGGAAAATTGAAAATGTCAGTCCAAGAAGGGAGAAAGGCAGAAGAAAGGAAATTATAGGCTAGTTAGTCTGACCTCAGTGGTTGGGAAGATGTTGTAGTTGATAGTAAAGGGGTTTTGGGGTACTTGGAGATATGTTATAAAATGGGCTGCAGTCAGCATGGTTTCCTGGAGGGAAAATCTTGCTTGACAAATTTGTTGGAATCTTTTGAAGACATAACAAGCAGGATAGACAAAGGAGAATCAATAGATGTTGTGTTCCTGGATTTTCACAAGGCCTTTGACAAGGTGCCATACATTAGGCTGCTTATCAAGTTCAGAGCCCATGGTGTTACAGGAGAGATACCAGCATTGATAAAGTGTGGCTTATTGCCAGGAGGCAAAGAGTGGGAATAAAGGTAACTTTTTCTGTTGCCTGTGACTAGTGGTGTTCCAGGGGTATCTGTGTTGGGACTGCTTTTTACATTATATGTCAATAGCTTGCATTACAGAATTGATGGCTTTATGGCAAAATATGCAGACAATAGAAAGATGAGTGGAGGGACAAGTAGTTTTGAGGAAATACAGAGGCTACAGAAGGACCTGGACAGATTAAGAGATTGGGCAAAGAAGTGACAGATGGAATATAGTTTATCATCATGCACTTTGGTAGAAGTGGAGAGAAAATGGAGAATTTTTTCTAAATGGAGAGGAAATTTAAAAATCTGAGGTACAAAGGAACTTGGGAGTCCTCTTGCAGGTTTCCCTAAAGGCTAATTTGCAGGTTGAGTCATTTGAAGAGGATTAGAATATAAAAGCATGGATGTAATGTTGAGACTTTATAAAGCACTGGTGAGGCCTCACTTGGAGTATTATGAGCTCTTTTGGGCCCCTTATCTAAGAAAGGATGTGCTAAAATTGGAGAGGGTTCAAAGGATGTTAACGAAAATGATGCCTGCCATATGAAGAGCATTTAATGTGTCTAGTCATGTACTCACTGGAATTCAGAAAAATGAAGGGTGACCTCATTGAAACCTATTGAATGTTGAAAGGCCTCTATAGAATGGATGTGGAGAGGATGTTTCCTATGGTGGTGGGGGGGTGTCTAAGATCAGAGGACACAGTCTCAATAGAGAGGCATCCTTTTAGAAGGGAGATGAGGAGGAATTTCGTTAACCAGAATGTAGTGAATATGTGTAATTCATAGTCACAGCATTGGGTATATTTAGGGCAGAGGTTGATAGATTCTTGATTGGTCAGGACATGAAGGAATATAGGGAGAGGGCAGAAGACTGGGGATGAGAGGGAAAATGGATCAACCATGATGAAATGGCAGAGTAGACTTGATGGGCTAATGGTCTAATTCTACTCTTATTTCATTATGGAAAATGGTGAAGAAGATGCTGTTTGGTATTTCAGAGCAAGATGGTTATGGTGCAAATATACATATCATTAGTTAGGGTAAAACTAAAATATCGTGTATTGTTCTGGTTGCCATACAAATGGAACACTGAGGGAGATTCTTCATGGATGCAGCCTTTCATGTGTGAAGCTGCCAGACAGACAAAGGAATGGAGAAGGGGAAATCTGATTCAGAAAAACAGCATCCTAAGTGGCATGGAAATGGTAGATACGATATTTCCCCTTAGCAAGATTCTGTGTATCCAGAGGATAGAAGTGAGGGTGAAGAGATTTAGAGAGGATTTGATGACTATTTCACCGAGAAACTGGTTGAAATCTGGAATGAGCTGTCTGATGGAATGTCAGAGGTATGTACTCTTACAACATTTAAGAAGTTTTTAGATATGTACACAGTACAAGAGGATACAAGTCAAATGCTAGAAAATGGGACTTGTACAGGTAGTGAGCATGGACAAAGAACCTATTTCCATTTTGTGCTACTCAAAGACTTTGAATATTTACTCATTATCCAGTAATTTTGAGATACTTGGGTTTTTTTTGGCATAATTTTGTTATTTCTGCCAGTTTGTTGGTTTTCCTTTTTCTTTTCTGGGAAGTGAGTGATGAGCAACTAATGAACACAAGAGATTCTGCAGATGCTGGTAATCCAGAACATACAAAAAATGCTGTGGGAACTCAGAAGGTCAGGCAGCATTGATAGAAATGATAGTTGGTGTTTTGTGCTGAGACTCTTCATCATGTGTCTCAACCTGAGGTGCCATTAGCAATACTAAAACACAGAACATAACAATACTGTACTGTACTTTAGCCCACGATGTTTTGCTGACCATTTTACCTACTCTATGATCAATCTAACATTTCCCTCCTACAGAGAAAGCCCTGTATTTTTCTGTCCATGTGCCTATCTTAAGGTATCTTAAATGCCTCCAATGTGTTTGCCTCCACCACCACCCCCGCAGGGTGTTCCATGCACCCATTACTCTGTATAAACACCTTATACTTTCTTCCAATCACCTTAAAATTATGTCCCCTTGTTTTAGCCATTTCTGCCCTGGGAAAAAGTGTCTGGCATTTCTCTCAATATTTGCCTCTTATATTGTTAAGACTTTGTTTGATATTGCCGCTGTGAAATATTTTAGGCATGTCATAATGCTCAATTATGAAGTTCATGCTCACAGGATAAACAGAAACATAGAACATAGAAAACCTACAGTACAATACAGGCCCTTCGGCCCACAATGCTGTGCTGAACAAGTACTTACTTTTGAAATTACCCAGGGTTACCCATAGCCCTCTATTTTTCTAAGCTCCATGTACCTATCCAGGAGTCTCTTAAAAGACCCTATCCTATTTGCCTCCACCAGCAATGCCATTCCATGCACTCACCACTCTGTGTAAAAAAACTTACCCCTGACATCTCTGTACCTACTTCCAATCAACTTAAAACTGTGTCATCTTGTGTTATCCATTTCAGCCCTAGGAAAAAGCCTCTGACTATCCACACGATAATCATCTTGTACACCTCTAACAGGTCTCATCCTCTCTCGCTCCAAGGAGAAAAGGCCAAGTACACTGAACCTATTCTCAGAAGGTATGCCTTCCAATCCAGGCAACATCCTTGTAAATATCCTATCCAGGCAGCATCCTTGAGTGGAAAATTAGATCAGTCATGATGAAATGGCGGAACAGACTTGATGGGCCAAATGTTCCTATATTTTATGGTCTAAATTTTTTCCCCTTCGCCCTTCCGTCTTCTATTCCCCACTCTGACTTCTTACCTCTTCTTTTCGCCTGCCTATCACTTACCTCTGGTGCCTCTTCTTCTCTTTCCCCCATGATCCATTCTCCTTTCCTATCAGATTCTTTCTACTCCAGCCCTTTATCTTTCCCACTCACCTGGCTTCACCTATCACCGTTCAGCTAGTCCTTCCCCTCCCCACACCTTTTCACACTGGCATCTTCCCTCTTCCTTTCCAGCCTTGAAGAAGGGTCACAGAGCAAAAGATTGACTGTTTATTCATTTCCACAGATGCAGTCTGACCTGCTGATCTCCAGCATTTTGTGTGTGTTGCCCCTGTTCAGAAATCTGATGGGCATAATTAGGAAGCGTTGTTTCAGAATAAGGGGAAACTCATTTAAGACTATAATGAGGAGGAGTTTTTTCTCTCATTGAGCCATAAACGTTTGTAATTTTCTACCTCAGTTGAGGCAGAGTCATATTTAGGGCATGGAACAAGACCAAGACTAGATTAGCCTTGACTGTCCTAAATGCTGGAGCAGCCTCAAGAGATTGTACGGTCTACTCTGGCTCCTATTCATTGCTCTCTTAATTACTGTCTCCTTTGTCTCAAACTATCAAAAGTGTCTGGCTGCCTGATTACACTGTTCCTGTCTCAGTTTTCAAGACTAAGAAAGATATGTGCTTACCGTTTTCCAGTTAGGGATATTCGTAGCATTTTATCATTCCTGGTCTTCATTCTATTCTACAGGAGACTGAGACTAATTTTCTAAGCACTTGCATAAATTGTTATCGAATTCTGGTTTACCTCTTTCAATATGAAATGTCAAATGAGGTTGCAACATTTAAGAGAAATTTGGATAGATACATAGGTAGGATGGGTGTGGAGGGCAACAATCCAGGTGTAGGCCAATGGGATGAGGCAGAATAATAGCTCAGCTCGGACTAGATGTTCCAAAGGTCCTGTTTCTGTGGTGTGGCATCTATGACAATGAGAGAACCTTCAATGTATTTTTATTAGAAACAGAGATGGGCTTCAAGAGTTCCCCTGTTCAATTGGATCAAGACTGCATTCAACTTTTTAATACTTTTGTTTGA
This sequence comes from Mobula birostris, assembly GCF_030028105.1. NCBI lineage: Eukaryota > Metazoa > Chordata > Chondrichthyes > Myliobatiformes > Myliobatidae > Mobula > Mobula birostris. The sequence continues at coordinate 100,125,782 of NC_092375.1, forward strand.
TTTCTTTTCCATTTAATAACCTAAAATATACAACAAAGCCAGCATGGTAGGGTGATGGTTAGCTCAATACCAATATAGCAAAAGCCAGCCAGAATCAATTCCACCGCTGTCTGTAAGGAGTTTCCACAATTTCCCCATGACCATGTGGATTTTCTCTGGGTGCTCTGGTTTTCTCCCCCATTCCAAAGAAGTACATTGGTAGGGTAAATGGTCACATGGGTGTAATTGGGCAGCACGGGCTCCCTGGGCTGGTAAGGTCTGTTACTAGAAACATAGAAACATAGAAAATAGGTGCAGGAGTAGGCCATTCAGCCCTTCGAGCCTGCACTGCCAATTATTATGATCATGGCTGATCATCCAACTCAGAACCCCGCCCCAGCCTTCCCTCCATACCCCCTGATCCCCATAGCCACAAGGGCCATATCTAACTCCCTCTTAAATATAGCCAATGTACTGGCCTCAACTGCTTCCTGTGGCAGAGAATTCCACAGATTCACCACTCTCTGAGTGAAGAAGTTTTTCCTAATCTCAGTCCTAAAAGGCTTCCCGTTTATCCTCAAACTGTGACCCCTTGTTCTGGACTTCCCCAACATCGGGAACAATCTTCCTGCATCTAGCCTGTCCAATCCCTTTAGGATTTTATACGTTTCAATCAGATCCCCCCTCAATCTTCTAAATTCCAACGAGTACAAGCCCAGTTCATCCAGTCTTTCTTCATATGAAAGTCCTGCCATCCCAGGAATCAATCTGGTGAACCTTCTTTGTACTCCCTCTATGGCAAGGATGTCTTTCCTCAGATTAGGGGACCAAAACTGCACACGATACTCCAGGTGTGGTCTCACCAAGGCCTTGTACAACTGCAGTAGTACCTCCCTGCTCCTGTACTCGAATCCTCTTGCTATAAATGCCAGCATACCATTTGCCTTTTTCACCGCCTGCTATACCTGCATGCCCACTTTCAATGACTGATGTATAATGACACCCAGGTCTCGTTGCACCTCCCCTTTTCCTAATCGGCCACCATTCAGATAATAATCTGTTTTCCTATTTTTGCCACCAAAGTGGATAACTTCACATTTATCCACATTAAATTGCATCTGCCATGAATTTGCCCACGCACCCAACCTATCCAAGTCACCCTGCATCCTCTTAGCATCCTCCTCACAGCTAACACTGCCACCCAGCTTCGTGTCATCCGCAAACTTGGAGATTCTGTATTTAATTCCCTCATCCAAGTCATTAATATATATTGTAAACAACTGGGGTCCCAGCACTGAGCCTTGCGGTACCCCACTAGTCACCGCCTGCCATTCTGAAAAGGTCCCGTTTATTCCCACTCTTTGCTTCCTGTCTGCTAACCAATTCTCCATCCACATCAATACCTTACCCCCAATACCATGTGCTTTAAGTTTACACACTAATCTCCTGTGTGGGACCTTGTCAAAAACCTTTTGAAAATCCAAATATACCACATCCACTGGTTCTCCCCTATCCACTCTACTAGTTACATCCTCAAAAAATTCAATGAGATTCGTCAGACATGATTTTCCTTTCACAAATCCATGTTGACTTTGTCCGATGATTTCACCGCTTTCCAAATGTGCTGTTATCACATCTTTGATAACTGACTCCAGCAGTTTCTCCAGCACCGACGTTAGGCTAACCGGTCTATAATTCCCCGGTTTCTCTCTCCCTCCTTTTTTAAAAAGTGGGGTTACATTAGCCACCCTCCAATCCTCAGGAACTAGTCCAGAATCTAACGAGTTTTGAAAAATTATCACTAATGCATCCACTATTTCTTGGGCTACTTCCTTAAGCACTCTAGGATGCAGACCATCTGGCCCTGGGGATTTATCTGCCTTCAATCCCTTCACTTTACCTAACACCACTTCCCTACTAACATGTATTTCGCTCAGTTCCTCCATCTCACTGGACCCTCTGTCCCCTACTATTTCTGGAAGATTATTTATGTCCTCCTTAGTGAAGACAGAACCAAAGTAATTATTCAATTGGTCTGCCATGTCCTTGCTCCCCATAATCAATTCACCTGTTTCTGTCTGTAGGGGACCTACATTTGTCTTTACCAGTCTTTTCCTTTTTACATATCTATAAAAGCTTTTACAGTCAGTTTTTATGTTCCCTGCCAGTTTTCTCTCATAATCTTTTTTCCCCTTCCTAATTAAGCCTTTTGTTCTCCTCTGCGGAACTCTGAATTTCTTCCAGTCCTCAGGTGAGCCACTTTCTCTGGTTAATTTGTATGCTTCTTCTTTGGAATTGATACTATCCCTAATTTCTCTTGTCAGCCACGGGTGCACTACCTTCCTTGATTTATTCTTTTGCCAAACTGGGATGAACAATTGTTGTAGTTCATCCATGCAACTTTTACTGTGCTGTAGGTCTAAAAAATAAAATAAAGAAAGTGCTGGAAATGCTCATCTGTAGAATGAGAAACAATATCTCAGGTCTGGGGCCATTTATCAGAAAGGAGAGAGACACAAGCTAGTTAGGTTACAGAGGAGCTGGTGGAGAGCAAAGGGTGGAACGGAGAGAATTTCTGCGGTAGGGTGAAATAAAGTGACCTAACAATCAGTTAAGCTCCTTGTCTATGTAGCAGATGCTGGTAATCTTGAACAACGCAGTTAGGCTTACCGAGTTCATCCAGCATTTTATATTTGTCTGTGTAACATGCTGTTAATAGCCAGCATTTGGAATCATTCGGCTGAGTTACTTATATGATTTGTATTATTTGTGTACAGAACAGTCTAATTCAAGCTCCCTTCTCACTGGATTTCCCCGTCACAGATTCAAAATTCAAAGTTCAAGGTCAATTTATTATCAATAAAATCAGTAAATTAAATACTGAGAGCATGAGTTGTAGAGGCCTTGGAAGTGAGTCCATAAGTTAAGAATAGGCGAAGAAATTTTTTTAGTCAGGGAGTGGTGAATCTATGGAATTTGTTGCCACGGGCAGCAGTGGAGGCCAAGTCATTGGGTGTATTTAAGGCAGAGATTGATAGGTGTCTGAGTAGCCAGGGCATCAAAGGTTACAGTGAGAAGGCGGGGGAGTGGGACTAAATAGGAGAATGGATCAGCTCATGATAAAATGGCGGAGCAGACTCGATGGGCCGAATGTCCTACTTCTGCTCCTTTGTCTTATGGTCTCATGGTTAAGTTCGCTGATCATTTCAGTGTTGAGATGAGTGAAGTTATCCATGCTGTCAGGAGCCTGCTGGTTGAAGGGTAACAGCTGTTCCTGAACCTAGTGATGTGGGACCTTAGCTTCCTGTACCTACTTCCTAATAGCGACACCTTGAAGAGAGCATGGCATGGATAGTGGTGGTCCATGATAATAGATACTGCTTTCTTGTGGCAGCGCTTCTGGTTGATGTGCTCAATGGTGGCTATCAAAACCTATCAATTATTGAAAGGCCTAAGTAGAGTGGACGTGGAGAGGATGTTTCCTGTAATGGGGGAGTCTAGAACCAGAAGGCACAGCCTCAGAATAGAGGGATGCCCGTTTAGAGCGGGAAGCTGGTGGAATTCATTTTCTACAGACAGCTGTGGAGGCTAAGTCACTGAGTACATTTAAAGCACATGTTGATTCATTTCTGTGCCACGTCGTACATGGGTGATTATGGTCTTTCCATGACTGTTTGGCAAATTTTTCTACAGAAGTGGTTTGCCATTGCCTTCTTCTGGGCAGTGTCTTTACAGGACAGGAGTAGTGGCATAACCAGGTCCCAATTCTTGAACTCAGTACTTTGATCTATGAAAGCCAATGTGCCAAAAGCTTTCTTAAGGACCCTACCTACTTGTGATTGTGATGCTACTTTCAATGAACTATGGACCTGTATTCCCAGATCCCATTGTTCTATTACAGTGTCGTTTTGCTCACTGTGTATGAGACAACCTCACACTTGTCTGCGTTAAATTCCATCTGCCATTTTTCAGTCCATTTTTCCAGCTGGTCAAGATTGCTTTCCATGCTTTGATAGTCTTCTTCACTGTCCACAACACCCCCAGTCTTGGTGTCAGCTGCAAATTTGCTGATCCAGTTACCCACATTATCATCCAGATCATTGATATAGATGACAAACAACAAGCACTGATCCCTGTGGCACTCAACTTGTCACAGGCCTCCAGTCAGAGAGACAACCATTTACTACCACACTCTGGCTCGCCTGTGAAGCCAATGTCTAATCCAGTACCTCATCCTGAAGGCCAAGCAACTGAACTTCAAATGGTCTAATTCTGCTCCTATGTCTTATGGTATTCTCTTATCAGGATGACAACCCTCAGACGATAGAGCTGTGGTGAAATTAAGTATAGAACAACGCAGCACAGCCCTTTGGCCCATGATGCCTGTGCCAAACATGATGCCAAGTTAAACTAATTCCCTCTGCTTGCACCTGATCTGTATTCCTCCATTGCCTGCATATTCATGTGTCCCTCTAAAAGCTTCTTGAACAACAGTAGCACATTACCTTCCCCTGGCATTACATTCCAGGCATCTACCATCGTCTGAAAAAAAAGTCCTTTAAACTTACTCCCCCTCACCTTAAAGCTATGCCCTCTAGTATTTGGTATTTCTACCCTCGAATAAAGATTCCTGCTATCTACTCTGATATACCTCTCATAACTTTATAAGCCTGGTCTTGCATGCATCAAATTATCACATAGTTCATTGAGCTAGAATAAGTTAAAATAATGATAGTACAGAATAAAAGAGAAATACCAATTGAAAAAGTGCAGTCGATGTATATGATAAAGTGCAAAATCAAAAGAGGTAGACATTGAGGCCAGATGGAATGCAGTGACAGGAGGTGCATGGTCATACACTTTGGTATAAGGAATAGAAGTATAGACTACTTTGTAAACGGGAAGCAAATTCAGAAATCAGCAGTGCAAAGGGACTTGGGTGTGCTTGTGCAAGATTCCCTAAAGATTAACTTGCAGATTGAGTCAGTGGTAAGGAAGGCAAATGCAATGTTAACATTCATTTTGAGAGGATTAGAATATAAAATCAAGGATGTAATGTTGAGGCTTTATAAGGCACTGGTGAGGAGTTATGAGCAATTTTGGGCCCCTTATCTCAGAAAGGATGAGCTGGCGTTGGAGAGGGTTTAGAGGAGGTTCACGAGAATAATTCTAGGAATGAAAGGGTTATGGTATGAGGAGTGTTTGATGGCTCTAGGCCTGTACTCGCTGGAATGTATAAGAATGAGGGAGATCTCATTGAAACCAATGAATGTTGAAAGGTATAGAAAGAATGGATGTAGAGAGGATGTTTCCTATAGTGGGGGAGCCTAGGACCAGAGGACACAGTCTCAGAATAGAGGGACCTCATTTAGAATAGAGATGAGGAGGAACTTCTTTTATCCAGATGGTGGCAAATATGTGGACTTCATTGCCACAGGTGGCTGTAAATCATTGGTCATTGGCTGTAGGTCTTTGGGTGTATTTAAGGTGGAGGTTGATCATTCTCGATTAGTCTAGGCACGAAAGGTTACGAGGTGAAGGCAAGAGAATGGGATTGAGAGGAAAATTGGATCAGCCTGATTCTGCCCTAATCTCTTGCTGTGTTATGGAACAGGACCTTCAGCCCATGATGTTTAACCAACTCTATGATCCATCTAACCCTTCCCTCTTATATAGCCCTTCATTTTTCTTTTATCTACAGTATCTGGCTATCTAGTAGTTTGCTAATGTATCTGCCTCCACCACCACTCCTGGCAGGGCTTTAAATGCACCCATCGCCTCTCCGTAAAAAAACCTACCTCTGATATCCCTCCTATACTTTCCTTCAATCATGTTAAAATTATAACCCCTGGTATTAGCCATTTCTGCACTGGGAAAAAAGTCTCTGGCTACCCAGATGATCTATGCGTTTGATCATCCTGTACATCTCTATCAAGTCACCTTTTATACTCTTTCACTCCAAAGTGAAAAACCCTAGGTTAGTCAATCTATCCTAAATAAACACGCTTAATAATCTAAGCAGCATCCTGGTAAACCTCCTTTGCACCCTCTCTAAGGCATCTTTTCTATTATGAGGCAACCAGAACTGAACACAATATTTGAAGTGTGGTCTAGCCAAGATTTCGGAAATCATTGCATTGGTCACTCCTCTGATGCAGCTGTAATAGAAACTTGGGAGCTGGGTCAGATCTTCTGTGACTGCTTGGAATAACGTAGGAATGAGGGGCTTGAAAGTCAACAGGAAGTTGAACTTTATGGGGTCAGCAGTCCAGATGTGGGAGCTGGGCTGAAAAGTCTTCACACAGAACTTTACACATGTCAGTAACGACAGCCTTGGAAAACCTGAGAAAATGTATGGTATATGAAAGGCATTTGGGGAGGAGGGAGGGAGGGAGAGAGAGAGAGAGAGAAGAATCGACCATTAAAGAACCGCGCTAGTTTCCATTTGTGTAAATACAATAAGTGTACTGCAAATAGGACTGCCTGCGTCTGCCTTGTCCTTTTCCAGTAGCAAACAACATACAACAAGGAGGGAGGGCTTGTTTATATGGTGCTTACCCCTCACCCTTGGACTGGAACCAACAAGGCACGTAACATAAACTGGAGACTCGTCCAGGATACTTCCTGTTAGAGTCAGTTTCTTTTGCAAAGGGTGAGTTGGAAGTTTTTTCCCCTCTTTTATGAGTGATCACCATGTTATGAAGTGTTCTCTGGTCAAGTTGGTGTGTTCCAGCTGGGGTGTGTGTACTCCTTCCACTGGAACACTAGTTTGTTATTTTGCTTTGTTATTTTATGTTTTTTGTTGTGGAATGTATTCCTGGGTGGAGATTTAATCCCAGGTGGGGGTTTGCAGTTGGTTATTTTGTCTCAGAGTTGAGCGTTTAAAACTGTCCCGAGCCTTCGAAGAATTGCTGACGTTAAGTTAGCATTTGTTGGTTAGGTAGAGCTCTCTTAAACTATGCTGGCTGATTTAGTTGGAGTCACTCATTGTATTTAAACTCACTGCTGTTTGGGTGGCAGTCTCTTAGGGTAGATGTGGACCAGTTTAGTGTGCAGGCCTTTTAGAGTAAGGCAATCAGACAAATGTGGTAAGGATAAACTTGCTGGCCCTAGCAGAGCACTTTGGTATTCCTATGGCGAAACAAACCCTGAAAAAGGTCATTAAGCATGTTGTGTTTGAAGGTCTGATGGAGCGTGGCGTTTTTGTGCTTGGTGTGCAGGCAACTGATGGGGAAGAGGTACCCACAGCTGAAATCTGAGGGGCAAGAGGTAGAGTAGGTGGAGGCTGAGGCCGGGGCCGAAGTCATACTGCTACCTTATGTGTTAATCCTTACAGAAGGTGAAGTATGTGCGATCCTGGTTTGAGTATGAGTCTGGCGTGGCTGCAGCTCACCTCAGAGGGGAAAAAAAAGCATGCGCTACAAGCTGAGATAAACTGGCTGCTGGAGGTTCACAGATTGGAGGGGAGAGAGGCTGAGAAGGAGATTAAACTGTGGCAGCTAGAGTTTATGGCTGCAGTTCCAGTTGTGCAGCTGACTCCTGCTTCCTCACCCGCTGTGAGCTCTGACTCAGTGACCCCACAGACCAGGTTTAGCACGTCAAAGAGTGCCACCTTTTTGCAAGAGTGAGGTGGATTCGTACTTCTGCACTTTTGAGCATATAGCAGCATCTTTGAAATGGCCAAAGGATGCCTGGTCCCTCTTAATGCAGGGTTAGTTTGTGGGGAAAGCACAGGAGGTATGCTCTGCTCTGTTAGCCTCAATTATGAGACTATTAAAGCTGCTGTCTTGCGTGCATATGAGCTGGTGCCCACGGTGTATAGACGACGCTTTAGAATTTATAGAAAGATCACAACTCAGACTTAACATTAAGTTTGCAAGGGCGAAGGACCATCTTTTTAATAAATGGTGCATGTCAAATAAGGTGTGAGATTTTGCTTCTCTTTGGGAGTTGATACGCTTGGAGAATTTTAAGAGCTGTTTACCTGAGCATATTGTTTTGTACCCGAATGAATAGAAAGTACATTCCTTATCTCAAGCCACTGTGTTAGCCTTCTGCACAAGAATGTGTTTGCGTCTCATCGTGCAGTAGCTCAGAGCAGTGAGCAAGGATTCAATGTCGCTAAGGCTCAAGATGAAAAACAGCCTCACCTCGTTCTAAGGAAGGGCATTATGTTGTTTTATTGTCACTGGTCAGGTGATTTAATCGCGGATTGCTTGAGCCTGAGGTGTAAACAGCAGCTGCAGCAGTCAGACCAATCTCCAGGTGTGGGTCTGATTAAAACTGTCCATAGTTCCTAGGGCTTTGGTTTATGTAGTATCCAAGCTGGATCCTAGCTATATGCCTTTCTTATTTCATAGGCCAGTTTCTAACTCTGTTAAGCCAGATGAACAGGTCTCGGTGACCATGCTGCCTGATACTGGCGCAGCACAGTCTTTCATCTGCTCTGATGCACTAGGTTTTTTTCGAGGTCGCTCTTCACGGTCACGTTGGTCGCAGGGAATTGAGACAGGGTATCACAAAGAGCCAGGCTTCAGAAGGTAGAACATAGAACATAGAAAACCTACAGCACAATACAGGCCCTTCGGCCCACAAAGCTGTGCCGAACATGTCCTTGCCTTAGAAATTACCTAGGGTTACCCATAGGCCTCTATTTTTCTGAGCCTCATGTACCTATCCAGGAGTCTCTTAAAAGACCCTATTGTATCCGCCTCCACCACCGTCGCTGGTAGCCCATTCCACACACTCACCACTCTCTGCGCACAGAACTTACCCCTGACATCTCCTCTGTACTACTTCCAAGCACCTTAAAACTTAAAGGTATCATGTGGCTTTTGACAATTTGAGGTCTGAATACATGAAAGCTCTCGAAGAAGCAAAGAAGGAAAAGGATGCCCTAAGTTGGTAGTGGTAAAGTTGAAAGTTGAACAGGAAAGGGAAAAAAAACAATCCTTGCACAAGGTGCACTACAATACCTCAAAGTTTACATAGATCCCAGCCCTCTCCCCGTAGTAGTATGCATAGACCACAGTCCCATTATCTATCTCTCTTGTATGCAGACCCAGAACCTTATGATCTTTGGTCTTTCATTGCCCAAAATTTATTGATATTTGTTATAAGAAAGGGAGTGAAAATGCATTGGCAGACACACTGCCTCGGTCCATGAGTTTGTGTTATTTTTGTTATAAAGTCGAGGCGTGTTTGTTCTGTGGGGTAGGGGTGTCACTGCGCTTCTGTGTTTCTATTATCTCTTCTTTCTCTGTCCAGCTTTCCTTGTTTCAGATGTGCTGAACCGCTGTCAATCTCAATTTAGAGCGCTGCTGGACCCGCCCATTGTTAGCACCACTCCAATTGGGATTTGGAGAGTGCTATTTAAAAAAAAAGTGGGCACCAGGAGGAGAGAGCGAGAGACGCTGGAGAGAATTGACCGTCAAAGAATCGCGCTAGTTTCCGTATTAACAAACTTATCTTCGTGTTCTGACCTGTATTTCGTATTGTGGATCTTTTGGATTACTCACTTAGATTTGGTTGTTCTAGATCACTTCTGTAAATACTGCAAATAAACTGCAAATAGGACTGTCTGTGTGTGCCTTGTCCTTTTCCAGTCACAAGCAACACACTACACTAAAGGTGGACTTGTTTATATGTTACTTCCCCAACATCCCTAGACTAGAGCCAACAAGAGGAAGTAATTCTGGCTCTTTGCTAATAAGCAGGTCTCTTGCCTCAAGGTGGCAAGAGGTAGAATTCAATTCCCACTGTTGGCTGTAAGGAGTTTGTACGTTCTCCTCATGTCTATTTGGGTTTCTTCCAGGTGCCTTGGTTTCCTCCCGTGTCCCAAAAGATGTACGGGTTATGGTGAGAAATTTGTGGGCATGCTACATTGGTACTGGAAGCAGGCTGCCCCAGCACCTATTCAGACAGTGTTAGTCCATGATGCACCTCACTGTATGTTTCGCTGTTTCGATGTACACGTGATAAATAAAGGTAATCTCTAATCTCTTTAAATTATTTCAGATGCAAAATCCTGAAGAAAGCACTCTACTACTTTAAGCACATTCTGAGGACTTCGACAACATTTGAACTGCTCACAATTTCTGAGTTTATCATATTCGATCTCCTAATGTCAACAGACTCCACCCTCAGATAGAGAGAAGCAGTGCGCAGCGTGTGTGCAGCCCTCCGGTGAAAAATGATATCGTATCCGTTAAATAGGGGCTGTGGACAATTCTGATTTGATGGAGATGGATGTGAAAGCACAGAGGAACATCTGGAAAAATTTCTGAAAGGCTCGTTCTGAAACTGTCGTTACTGCGCGGTTGGGAATCTTTGGGAGGGAAGGCCTCAAAATCCCCGGCTTTGCCTGCTGTTGGCGACCGAGATGGAGGTCAAATCGTTCAGATAGAAATGGCGCTCAGTACTCGGTGTCGGAGAGGTGATCAGAGCAAGAAGTTTTCGGATGACTTAGAGTCAGACCGTGGTCGGGTAGGGCAGGGAGAGTTTTTCTTCCTTCTCCCGTCTGCGTGAGATGTGAGACATTTGAGGGACTTTGAACTTCTACTGTGCTCATGGACTTCTTCATCAAGTTATGGTATTGTTGCACTGTTGTAACTATATGTTATAATTATGTGGTTTTGTTAGTTTTTTTCAGTCTTGGTCTGTCCTGTGTTTTGTGATATCACACCAGAGGAAATATTGTATCATTTCTTAATGCATGCATTACTAAATGACAATAAAAGAGTCATAATCTATCACTTGGGCAGCAATAAATTTGTACAGTCGGTGTCTAGTTTTACAGAGACTGCAAATTACAGCTTTGAGTTCCAATTAATTTTGAAAAGGGTGGCAAAGAACCTTAAGTGAATCTTGAAATTTGGTGCATAGAGGTAGTTGTTTTGCAGTGGGCATTGTTTCACATGGACAGTATAGTCAATTACAAGTAAACTTTTGTGCAGTTAGCACTTAAAAACAAAAAGATGCTTTGCAATCTGATTTCTAGATTAATACTTAGCCTGAAATGAGCTGAGAAGAATTGTACATTTTACAAGAATCCAGACTGCCAAGTGTCACTGTGAGTCAGCTACAAACTGGCTTTGGAACTCCTTCATCTTATCTGCTTCAAGCAGATAGATTTCTGCTCACCAGACCAGGGAGGGAGAAAATAGCTATTTCAGAAGCACAAGAGCCACTAAAAACAAAATATAACTGAGACAGTGGTATATTGGGACTGCATTCTAATGATTTGCTATAATGTGTACTTCCTCAGTGCGCAGTCAAAATTGCACATAAATGTAATGCAGAATCATTCATGCTTCAGATTGGATGGGGAGTGGGAACTGTATATAAGCCATTTTGGATTGATTTTTCCTACAGATGAACTGTCTATAACTTTGGCAAGAAAGGAAAAATTAATTGTGGTGGAATTTGGCTGCTTGTGTGTAGGGGGGTGGGTGGGGAGAATCGTTTGAAATTTAAATGCAGATTGTTGCATTTTATTTTGAGGATATCGTGCCCCCAGTTTCCTCAAGAATGTTACTCGGAAAAAGTTCCAAGTCTATTGTCATTTATATACTTGCGTATAGCCTAACGAATCATCATTCCTCTGGGGCCAAGGAGCTTATAGTCACACAGGGCACATATAATTACAATCTTGCACATACAGTCACAAAACACTATTAACATTAGTCTCTGAGTGTCATGGCCTGAAGATTGCTACGTTGTCATAATATGCAAGGTACATGTTTATGTAACACAGTATAATGTTCCTGGCACTATTATAAAACATATAGTAGTATAAGATGTGAAACAGCAGCAATAAAAGATGAAAGTGACCAGTGCAGGATGAGAGTGCGTCTGTGAGGTGAGGATTGGGGTGGGGGGAGGGCATCAGTGTGTAAAAACCAGTAAATGCTGAAAAAGTGATGAGGAATTTTGTCCCTTTTACACACTCCTGTGTACAGTAAGCAATAACACAAAATAATCTGCAGATGCTGCGATCAAAGCAACACTTACAGTACGCTGGATGAGCTCAGCAGGTCGGGCAGCATCAGGGGAAACGATGAGTCGACGTTTCGGGCTGGAACCCTTCGTCAGGACTAAAGAATGAAGGAGGGGGAAGGATTTGAAGAATCTGTAGACATTGGTATGAGTTGCAGTGCAATAAAGTTGCAGTGAAATCAAAGCAAAAAGTATCAAATACTGGTCTTAAGGTGTTGTACTTAAATACACGCAGCATAAGAAATAAGGTGGATGATCTTGTTGTACAGCTACAGATTGGCAGATATGATATTGTGGCCATCACCGAGACCTGGCTAAAGGATGCATGTCTCTGGGAGCTGAACGTCCAAGGATACACGGTGTATCGGAAGGATAGGAAAGTAGGCAGAGGTGGAGGCGTGGCTTTATTGGTAAGAAATGATATTAAATCATTAGAAAGAGGTGATATAGGATCGGAAGGTGCAGAATCTTTATGGGTTGAGCTAAGGAATAGCAGGGGTAAAAGGACCCTGATGGCAGTTATTTATAGGCCTCCAAACAGCTGCAGGGATGTGGACTACAAATTATAACTGGAAATAGAAAAGGTTTGTCAGAAGGGCAGTGTTATAATAATTGTGGGGGATTTTAACATGCGAGTAGATTGGAAAAATCAGGTCGGCACTGGATCTCAAGAGAGAGAACTTGTAGAAAGTCTGTGAGATGGCTTTTTAGAACAGCTTGTTGTTGAGCCCACTAGGGGATCGGCTGTACTGGATTGGGTATTGTGTAATGAACCGGAGGTGATTGGAGAGATTGAGGTGAAGGAACCCTTAGGAGGCAGTGATCATAACATGATTGAGTTCACTGTGAAATTAGAAAAAGAGAAGCCGAAATCTGATGTGTCGGTGTTTCAGTGGAGTAAAGGAAACTACAGTGGCATGAGAGAGGAAATGGCCAAAGTTGACTGGAAAGAGACACTGGCGGGAAAGACGGCAGAGCAGCAGTGGCTGGAGTTTATGCGAGAAATGAGGAATGTGCAAGACAGGTATATTCCAAAAAAGAAGAAATTTTCGAGTGGAAAAAGGATGCAACCGTGGTTGACAAGAGAAGTCAAAGCCAAAGTTAAAGCTAGGGAGAGGGCATACAAGGAAGCAAAAGTTAGTGGGAAGACAGAGGATTGGGAAGTCTTTAAAACCTTACAAAAGGAAACCAAGGAGGTCATTAAGAGAGAAAAGATTAACTATGAAAGGAAACTAGCAAATAATATCAAAGAGGATACTAAAAGCTTTTTCAAGTATATAAAGAGTAAAAGACAAGTGAGAGTAGATATAGGACCGATAGAAAATGATACTGGAGAAATTGTAATGGGAGATGAGGAGATGGCAGAGGAACTGAACAAGTATTTTGCATCAGTCTTCACTGAGGAAGACAGCAGGATACCGGACACTCAAGGGTGGCAGGGAAGAGAAGTGTGCGCAGTCACAATTACGACAGAGAAAGTACTCAGGAAGCTGAATAGGCTAAAGGTCGATAAATCTCCTGGACCAGATGGAATGCACCCTCGTGTTCTGAAGGAAGTAGCTGTGGAGATTGCGGAGGCATTAGCGATGATCTTTCAAAAGTCGATAGATTCTGGCATGGTTCCGGAAGACTGGAAGATTGCAAGTGTCACTCCGCTATTTAAGAAGGGGGCAAGGAAGCAAAAAGGAAATAATAGACCTGTTAGCTTGACATCGGTGGTTGGGAAGTTGTTGGAGTCGATTGTCAAGGATGAGGTTACAGAGTACTTGGAGGCATATGACAAGATAGGCAGAACGCAGCATGGATTCCTTAAAGGAAAGTCCTGCCTGACAAACCTATTACAATTTTTTGAGGAAATTACCAGTAGGCTAGACAAGGGAGATGCAGTGGATGTTGTATATAGAGCAGGCAGCGTAGTTTGCGGGCGGCGGAATGAACCGGGAGCAGAGTGAAGACAAGGGCTTCGGCTCAACGGGCTTAGGCGGAAACGGGTGAGGCGAGGAAGGTTTGGCATTCATTTTCTGTTGTTATTTGAGGAGAGGGGCAGTATGAGTGTGAGGGCAGTTTGCTGTTCTCGGTGTCGGATGTGGGAGGCCCTGGAGTCTCCAGGCCTCCCGGACATCCACATCTGCGCCAAGTGCATCGAGATTGAGGATGATTAGTGATAATTTTTCAAAACTCGTTAGATTCTGGACTAGTTCCTGAGGGTTGGAGGGTGGCTAATGTAACCCCACTTTTTAAAAAAGGAGGGAGAGAGAAACCGGGGAATTATAGACCGGTTAGCCTAACGTCGGTGGTGGGGAAACTGCTGGAGTCAGTTATCAAAGATGTGATAACAGCACATTTGGAAAGCGGTGAAATCATCGGACAAAGTCAACATGGATTTGTGAAAGGAAAATTATGTCTGACGAATCTCATAGAATTTTTTGAGGATGTAACTAGTAGAGTGGATAGGGGAGAACCAGTGGATGTGGTATATTTGGATTTTCAAAAGGCTTTTGACAAGGTCCCACACAGGAGATTAGTGTGCAAACTTAAAGCGCATGGTATTGGGGGTAAAGTATTGATGTGGATGGAGAATTGGTTAGCAGACAGGAAGCAAAGAGTGGGAATAAACGGGACCTTTTCAGAATGGCAGGCGGTGACTAGTGGGGTACCGCAAGGCTCAGTGCTGGGACCCCAGTTGTTTACAATATATATTAATGACTTGGGTGAGGGAATTAAATACAGCATCTCCAAGTTTGTGGATGACACGAAGCTGGGTGGCAGTGTTAGCTGTGAGGAGGATGCTAAGAGGATGCAGGGTGACTTGGATAGGTTGGGTGCATGGGCAAATTCATGGCAGATGCAATTTAATGTGGATAAATGTGAAGTTATCCACTTTGGTGGCAAAAATAGGAAAACAGATTATTATCTGAATGGTGGCCGATTAGGAAAAGGGGAGGTGCAACGAGACCTGGGTGTCATTATACACCAGTCATTGAAAGTGGGCATGCAGGTACAGCAGGCGGTGAAAAAGGCAAATGGTATGCTGGCATTTATAGCGAGAGGATTCGAGTACAGGAGCAGGGAGGTACTACTGCAGTTGTACAAGGCCTTGGTGAGACCACACCTGGAGTATTGTGTGCAGTTTTGGTCCCCTAATCTGAGGAAAGACATCCTTACCATAGAGGGAGTACAAAGAAGGTTCACCAGATTGATTCCTGGGATGGCAGGACTTTCATATGAAGAAAGACTGGATGAACTGGGCTTGTACTCATTGGAATTTAGAAGATTGAGGGGGGATCTGATTGAAACGTATAAGATCCTAAAGGGATTGGACAGGCTAGATGCAGGAAGATTGTTCCCGATGTTGGGGAAGTCCAGAACGAGGGGCCACAGTTTGAGGATAAAAGGGAAGCCTTTTAGGACCGAGATTAGGAAAAACTTCACACAGAGAGTGGTAAATCTGTGGAATTCTCTGCCACAGGAAACAGTTGAGGCCAGTTCATTGGCTATATTTAAGAGGGAGTTAGATATGGCCCTTGTGGCTACGGGGGTCAGGGGGTATGGAGGGAAGGCTGGGGCGGGGTTCTGAGTTGGATGATCACCCATGATCATAATAAATGGCGGTGCAGGCTCGAAGGGCCGAATGGCCTACTCCTGCACCTATTTTCTATGTTTCTATATTTGGATTTTCAGAAGGTCTTTGACAAGGTGCCACACATGAGGCTGCTTAACAAGATAAGAGCCCATAGAATTACAGGAAAGTTACATACGTGGATAGAGCGTTGGCTGATTGGCAGGAAACAGAGAGTGGGAATAAAGGGATCCTATTCTGGTTGGCTGCCGGTTACCAGTGGTGTTCCACAGGGATCAGTGTTGGGGCTGCTTCTTTTTACATTGTACATCAACGATTTGGATTATGGAATAGATGGCTTTGTGGCTAAGTTTGCTGATGATACGAAGATAGGTGGAGGGGCCGGTAGTGCTGAGGAAACGGAGAGTCTGCAGAGAGACTTGGATAGATTGGAAGAATGGGCAGAGAAGTGGCAAATGAAGTACAATGTTGGAAAGTGTATGGTTATGCACTTTGGCAGGAAAAATAAACGGGCAGAATATTATTTAAATGGGGAAAGAATTCAAAGTTCTGAGATGCAACGGGACTTGGGAGTCCTCGTACAGGATTCCCTTAAAGTTAACCTCCAGGTTGAGTTGGTAGTGAAGAAGGCGAATGCAATGTTGGCATTCATTTCTAGAAGAATAGAGTATAGGAGCAGGGATGTGATGTTGAGGCTCTGTAAGGCGCTGGTGAGACCTCACTTGGAGTACTGTGGGCAGTTTTGGTCTCCTTATTTAAGAAAGGATGTGCTGACGTTGGAGAGGGTGCAGAGAAGATTCACTGGAATGATTCCGGGAATGAGAGGGTTAACATATGAGGAACGTTTGTCCGCTCTTGGACAGTATTCCTTGGAGTTTAGAAGAATGAGGTGAGACCTCATAGAAACATTTCGAATGTTAAAAGGCATGGACAGAGTGGATGTGGCAAGGTTGTTTCCCATGATGGGGGAGTCTGGTACGAGAGGGCATAACTTCAGGATTGAAGGGCGCCCTTTCAGAACAGAAGTGCGAAAAATATTTTTTAATCAGAAGGTGGTGAATCTGTGGAATTTGTTGCCACGGGCAGCAGTGGAGGCCAAGTCATTGGGTGTATTTAAGGCAGAGATTGATAGGTATCTGAGTAGCCAGGGCATCAAAGGTTATGGTGAGAAGGCGGGGCAGTGGGACTAAATAGGATAAAATGGATCAGCTCATGATAAAATAGTGGAGCAGACTCGATGGGCCGAATGGCCTACTTCTGCTCCTTTGTCTTATGGTCTTATGGAGAAGAATGCAATGCTTAGAGATGAAATTGAAAAGGAAGTTAGCCAAATAAAAGGGGGTTAAGAAAATGCAGGAAAACCAAAGGTTTTTCGAGCACAAAGAGAGGATAATTGAGGTCAGAGCTGAATGTATTAGGGACCAAAGTGAGACCTATGTGTGGAGGCAGAGAATTGTAAATAATGAATGAAAGCCATAGGTAAGCCTAGAATGTGGAGAGAATATTTTCTATAGTGGGAGACTCTAGGACCAGAAAAGAAGGACATCTGTTTAGAACAGAGATGTGGAATTTCTTTAGCCTGTGGGTGGTGAATTTGTGGAATTCGGATGGTTGTGGAAGCCAAGTCACTAGGTATAGGTATACTTGAAGTAGTGGTTGATCGTGTGGATAGTCAGAGGCTTTTTCCGAGGGCTGAAATGGCTGCCACAAGAGGGCACAGGTTTAAGGTGCTTGGGAGTAGGGGTAAGTTTTTTACGCAGAGAGTGGGGAGTGCATGGAATGGGCTGTCGGCAACGGTGGCGGAGGCGAATACAATAGGGTCATTTAAGAGACTTTTGGATAGGTACGTGGAACTTAGAAAAGTAGAGGGCCATGGGTAACCCTAGTAATTTCTAAGGTAGGGACATGCTCGGCACAACTTTGTAGGCCGAAGGGCCTGTATTGTGCTGTAGGTTCTTGATTAGTAAGGGGGTCAAAACTTATGGGGAATATGCAGGAGAATGGGGTTGAGAGAGGTAATAATTCAACCCTAATGAAATGGCAGAGCAGATTGGATAGACTGAATGGCCTTATTCTGCTCCTATGTCTTGTGGTCTTATGAATACTTTGCTATTGTCTTCATAATAGAGATGTTGATGTTTTGTTTAAGAAGGATGAGTGTGAAATGTTGGTTGTGATAAAAGTTAGGAAAGAAATATAGCAGTTTTGAAAATGGATGACACCAGGCTTAGATGAAGTGCGTAACAGACTATCAGAATTCTTATCAGAGGAGATTGCAAGTGCTCTGACTATATTTTTCACTCCTTCCTGGCTATAGGAATGGTATCAGACGATTAGAGAGCTTCTGTTTAAAAAGAAAAGGATTATCACAAGCTAGTTAATTAACTTCAGTGGTAGGCAAATTGTTGGAATAATTTCCAAAGGATATCATAAATCTTCATTTAGAAAAGCACAGGTTAATCAGGGACAAAAGTAAACTCTGTTCTATTACTTGGAGATCAGAGAGAGCAATGCCTTTGATATACCCTAAGAAATATTTTTATCAAACCATTTGAAGATCACACATGTAAATTGGTAAGTTGATTTATTCCTGTCACATGTTCTGAGATACAGTGAAAAACTTCATCCAGATCAATTCATTACAATAGTATATTGAACTAGTACAAAAGATTTAAAGATCAGCTTTATTTGTCACAGGTACATTGAAACATACAGTACAATACTATTTTTTTGTGTGAAATCAAATTAGTAAGGATTGTTCTGGTGAGCCCGCCAGTGTTGCCACATTTTCGGTGCTAACATAGCATGCCCACAACTAACCTAATATCCTAACCGTACATCTTGGAATGTTGCAGGAAACTGGAGGACCCAGAAGAAAATTAACAGTACATGGTCAGGGGGAAAACATACAAGCTCCTTACAGGCAGCGGCAGGAATTGAACCCCGATCAGATTGCTGGCTTTGTAAAGGCTTTATGCTAACCACTACATTACCATGCCACCAAGGTATAAGAATACAAGGTAAATCAATAACAGAATGCAGAGTTGGAAATTTGGGTGCAGAGGTGGCAGATGGAGTTGTATCCAGACAAGCGGGCAGATTGAATCTGGGGGCCACACTAATGTGGTGGTTAACGGGATGCTATTAACAGCTCAAGGTGTTGGAGTTTGGAGTTCAATTCCAGCGTTCTCTATAAGGAGTTTCTGTGGAATCTGTGTGTTTTCCCTAGCTGCTTCAGTTTCCTTCCCCAGTCCAAAGATATACTGGGTAGGTTAATTGTTCTTTGTAAATTGTCCCGTGATTAGGTTAGGGTTGAATTGGGGTTGTCAGGGGCTGGAGCAGTGTGGCTCGAATGGCTGGAAAAGCCTAAATAAATAAAATAAAGTGCAAGTTGATGCATTTTGTGAGGTCAAATGAAAAAGGTGAATGTACAGTAAATAATAAGACTGATCTGGCTCTATAGCTCCCTGAAATTGACATTAACTAGAAGGCTTGTTAAAGGACATGTACATGTACATGCAAATGTTAAAGGCATGTCTTCATCAGCTGGGGCACTGAGCATGAAAGTTGTCAAATCATATTGCCATTATATAACACTCTGATTATACTACATGGAGAGTATTGTGTGCAGTTCTGGTCACCGCTTTATTGGAAATAGGTGGAGGCTTTGGAGTGAGTGCATATCTCCAGAATATTCCCTGTATTTCTGTGTAAGGAGAGGTTAGGCAAAAATTTGCTTGTTTTCTGTTGAGCATTGGAGGCTGAGGAATGACTTGATAGATATAAAATTATGAGAGGCATATTGGATAGATAGAATCTTTTCCCATGTAGGAGATGTCAAATAATAGAGGGCATGGATTTAAGGTGATAGGGGAAAAGTTCGAAGAAGATTTGCGAGGGAAGTTGTTTATACAGTGAGTAGTGGCTGCTTGGAACATACTGCCAGGGAAACTGGGAGATAAGGTACAATTTTTAAGAGGTATTTTGTCACACAGACCACCAGGGAATGCAGGGATGCAGGTGGGAATACTGTAGTTTAGAGTGATATGGTAGGCCATAGGGCTGCTTGCTGTGTGATACAGGTCCTCCCTAGGTTATGCCAGGGTTCCCTTCCTGTGAATTGTTTGTAACCCAGATAGCTCACAAGTCAAAAGTGCAGTTGCAGACTGAGTTTCCACATGGCAGAAGAAGACCGAAGCCCTGCAGCACCTGCAAATCCAACCCACCAATCCTTTTAAATGCTCGATTGCACGTACCTACTGTACACAAGTAGGATGTTTCTAAGCTGGGGGAGCACCTGTACTTTTCTATGCTCTGTGGTAATCATAAGAGGTAGATCCAAAGGAAGCTCTGTAGTGTTGTGGTTAGTGCAACATTTTACAGCAGCAAAGCTGTAAGATTGGGGCTTGATTCCTGCTGCTGTCAAAAAGATGAATGGCTAGAGTTAGTGAGGTGTGGGCATGCTACACTGGCACAAGAAGCGTGACTTGCAGGATGCCCTGCACCAATCTTCGCTGATTTGATTTGATGCATAATGATCCATTTCACTATTTTTTGATTTGCATGTGACATATAAAGCCAATCTTTATCTTGTGTGTGTGTGTTTTTGTGATTGGAAGGTTGTTCCCAGATGGCGTTTCACAAGGCTCAGTGCTTGTCCCCTTGCTTCTTGTAATGATGATCTTGCAATGTATACCAATGAATTATACTAAAATGAAGAAGGCATGATAAAGTAGTTAGCAGAAAATGGGAAAAAAGGATGTATTAACACCAGGGCAGGACTTTAGGCAGGGCTAGGCTGGGCTGCAGCCCAGGGGCCAGAGCTGCAGAGGGGCCCAAAATAGGTAGCTATCATCATGGCGGACAGAAAAAAATGAGAGTGGAGCACAGAAAAGAAAAAAGAAACAAGAAAAAGAGGACCGTGAGAAAGAAGCATTAAAAAAGACATTGAAATTGACAGAATTTTTTAAACCTGTTCTCAATGATGTAGCAGTACCATCGCTCTTGTCACAGTCTGAGATCAGTGGACAAGTGGAAACTTGTTCAACAGCTAGTGCTAGCACCAGCGTTAGCACAAGACCACCGTCCTTGCCACGGTCAGCATCTAACGTTGAAGAAGCAGAGAGCATGACTTTGGGATTCCCGACCACAGAGGCCTCCAAACAACCAAGTCGGGCTGCCATTAATGTTGACGTTACTGCTACTGAGGATCCAGCACTGATCCTGCTCGCTGGGGAAAGGAAACGTTAGATGATTCAGTCCAAGCTTACTGGGCTAAGAAAGGGCCGGAGTCCTGCCAGAATAAGGATGTGGATATCAAAGCTTCGGAATGAGTATACAAACAGCGGAGATGTTTTTTCTCCAAATGTCACTTAAACGCAAGCTTGTAAATGGTGAGTGCATATCAAGGCACTGGCTCTTATATTCCCCTTCCACCGGCTGTGTGTTTTGTTTTGTGGAGGAGATTGTCCATTTCAGAGAATTTGTAAGTGGCAAAGATATTTCATCCGCAACAGAGCTTTTATGCTTCCTCAGAGAAAAAAACCTTGCAGGTCATCTTCCCAAATGTAAGCATTGCTTTGAGGCTTTACCTGACTCTCCCTGTCACAAATGCAAGTGGTGAGCCATCTTTCTCCAAGCTCAAGCTAGTGAAGAATAGGCTCAGATCCACAATGGGACAGGACAGGCTGAATCATCTTACTCTGATGTCACTTGAAACTGATCTTGTTCGGAAACTGGATTTTAGTGATCTGATCAAGAACTTTGCTGCGAAGAAATCCAGAAGAACTAGGCTTTAATTATAAAAAAACAAGCATCTGTCTTTGTAAATATCTAGGCTTGTGCGTCAGTGCTGTTCCTGTTTTTGTGGCAATAGGCTAATAGTTGACTGTTTACAAAGCTAGTAAGTAATAAGTGGTCTTTACTCTGCAAGCCACACAGCACAGCAATAGGTTAGTATGTGCTAGATCTCATTTTCTAAAAAGATTGTTGAAGTATTGTCAAGTTTCCTAGTTTGCCATCGTGCCATCTCTCTTGGCCTTTTTGCCTCTCATTTCCATTTTACTTTCTCAGAACACATGGTTGAGAAAAGTATCTAGATAAAAATGCTTTGGCATTATTTGAGAAATAAAACCTATGGTATGTGCAGCAATAGCTAAATAAAGATTTAAGATTGGGTACATCATGCTTCGTCTCCCTCATAACTTTACTAAGCCAACTAACCTCGGTCAATTTTTGAGTGCTTTAGATGCTGTCCTTCAAACTAAGAATCTGTGTTACTTTCTGTTCTTCCTCTTAAGGCCTGTAAGCTTATAGCCTACATATTGTACTAAACCAATGTCTTGGTCCACAGCTTTGATATTTAGAGCAGTACGACCTTTGCTCTTGTTCTTGCCTTTTTTTGCTTGGTACAGCAGCATTTTACGGTGTCTGCAGGGGCCCATCAGGGCCTCCAGCCCAGGGGCCCTGGACCCACTAAATTCGGCCCGGGTTAACACTGAGGAGGAGATTTTTGGTTCATAGGAAGTTGCAAATACTCTGAGTAGCTGGGCAGAAAAGTGCCAAATGGAATTCAGTTCAGAGAACTGACGTTATCCATTTGGGAAAGTGCAACACAGCAAGGGACAAGCAGGAAGTGGTAGAATGTTGAGTAGTACAGAAGATTGATTGGTGAGGCCTTTGAATACCTGTGCACAGGCAGGTGAATAAGCTGGCTGAAATGAATACAGGTGCTTTCTTTATTAACTAAGGCATGGGATATACTGTAACAATGTGGTAGTGCAGCAATTCGCACTATTGCTTTACAGCTCCAGGGGTCCCAAGCTCAATCCTGACCTGTAACATGCCCCATGGAGCCTATCATGACGTCGAGTGGCTTACTTAGTTTTTTTAGCTTTGATGGTTTTTGGGTCAGTGTGGGAAGTGAGGGGTCAGGTTAGGGTAGGGACAGGGATGAGGGGAGTGAGAGGTCAGGGGCAGTAAATGAAGAATTAGGGTATGGAGCCGGAGGCCAGAGATAAGATCCGAACACTCTGAAGTCGGAGGCCAACGATCCCTGAGGTTAGATGTGGGTCTCGAGAATGAGGGTGGTGATTCCCGAGGTTGGCAAATTTTGGAGTTGGAGGTCCAAGGCTAGTAAGACCTCAGTTTGAAGGCCCAAGGTCAGTCAGCAGGTTCTAGGGTTGTAGGCTGTGATGGGTGAGTCCTGAGGTCAAAGCCCAGAGATCAGTGAGTGTAGAACTTGGAAGCCTGATGACTGTGAGTCTGGGGCCATGGTCTAGAGGTCAAAGGGCTGGAGGCAGCCTGTCTTGGGGTTGTAAGTCCGTTTGCTCTTGCTGCTTGTTGTATATTAGCTGTATGCTCTTCTGATGAACATTGTGGACATGCTTTGTTGGCACTATGGTGACACTTGCTGGCTGGTCCCAGCACATCCTTAGATTACATTGCAAATGGTGCATTTCACTGTATGTTTCAATGTACATGTGACTGTGATTAATAATTAACTCCAATCTAATATAGTTGGCACGTTCTCCCTATAACTGCAAAGATTTCCTCCAAATCCTCATTTCCTCCCGCATCTCAGAGTCAAGCCGGTAGATTAAGTAGGCACTGTAAATTACCCTTAGTATAAAGAAATGGCATAGATCAAAGTAAAATTGATAGATGAGTGAAAGAGAATGGGTTGCAGCACTAGAAGGAAAATATGGACTGAAGGAATTGCTCTATTGAGAGCTACCATGGACGCAATGTGCCAAATGACCTCTTGCCTTACACTAAATAAAGTTGTACTAGTTGGGCCACAAACTGAGTGATGCAAATAAGTTCCTTCACCATATTACCAGAAAGATATGGTTGTAACAAATAGGCTACAGAGGAGATTTACAAGGATATTCTGGGCTGAATTGTTTTAGTTGTGGCAAAAATAATTTTGCACTACTTAGAACAAAGAAACTATGGAGAGACATAATTGAAGTGTATGAAGTTGAGGGGCTTAGAGTCAATGAGATTCAATTCCACTTCCTGTATTCTGAGGCTGTGTCCTCTGGTCTTTGGCTCGCCTGCTGTGGAAATATCCTCTCTACATCCACTCTATCTATGCCTTTCAATATTCAATAGGTTTCAGTGAGGTCCCCCCTGCCCCCCCCAAGTGAGTAGCCTTAATTGTTAGTAAGTAGATAAAGCAAACACTTTAAAATATTGCTATGAGGTTATGCTTCATTTAGGCATGACAAGAAATTTTGGTAATCACTGAACTTGCATGTAATTACAAAGTACGATAGCTTCTGTTTATGCATTTGTGCTGCTGCCAGCTATTCGTAAGAACTATTCAGTGTGTTCCTCCCTTTACTTTCCCCAGCACCTTGCAGTATTGTTTGTCCTTGATGTATTTCTCCAATTTCCTCTGGAAAGCTTTTAATGCTATTGCAATTCGCTTCTGTAATAACTTCTCCCGTATTGATATTGCATTTGTAATTTCTAGTCCTCACTTTTAACAACATGGTTCCAATTCCCAACACAAGCAGATGCTGGAAATCCAGAGTAATACATACAAACTGCTGGAGGAACTCAGCAAGTCAGGCAGCATCTCTGGAAAGGAATAAACATTTGAACGTTTCAGGTTTAGAAGGGTCCTGGTCCTGATCAGGGGTCTCGGCCTGAATTGTTTCACTGTTTATTCCCTTCCAGAGATGCTGTCTGACCTGCTGAGTTCCTCCAGCATTTTGAGTGTTACTGTGGTTCTAATTCTGATCCCCATTGAAGATGATTGCCAAACCTCAGCAGCCTAAATGCCCAGGGTCAAGGAGGCAATATGCAGTATCCCGTAGCAATAGTTTTGGCCTTAATAAGAGCCATTTTTAAAAGGAAAACGGGAGCTAAATGTGAACACTTGAACATAAAAAAAAAACTTGTGTGTGCAGAAAGCTGAGTTAGAATAAAACTTTGGCAGGTGCATAGAACAAAGCAGTTTTTATCTGAACAACACACAGAAAAAGAGCGTGAGTGGGCCAGTGAAGGAGTGGAGCTTTGAGGCTTTGACTCGAGAGATTCTGACAGTTTTGGCAGTTAGTCTGTGCAATCAAGTCAATCAAGATTTGAATAGATCAGCAGTAAGCTGTTAATTAGACAATCAAGATTTGAATAGCTCAGACTCAGCAGAAAGCAGCTGATTGGACAGTCGAGGTCAGGTGACCAAACATATTGAAAAGCTCAAACAGATAAATAGAGGGATAGCTCAAGTGAAGCGGCCAGTGAAGGAGTGGAGCTTTGAGGCTTTGACTCGAAGAGGCGGAGGACAAGCTAGCTCGCAGTTAGTTTTTACAATGTCCCCTGAGACGGTGATGTGCCTCTCATGTGAGATGTGGCAGTCTTGGGGGAATGCCCCTCTCCCGCAGAGTCACATCTGCCAGAAGTGCATACGGCTGGGTGATCTGGAAGACCGTGTAAGGAATCTGGAGCAGCACCTGGATGACCTTCGACTCATAAGGGAGAATGAGGCAGTCATAGATGAGAGCTACAGGGAGGTAGTCACACCTAGGCTGTCGGAAGCAGGTCGTTGGGTAACAGTCAGGGGGGAAAGCAAAGATGAGCAGACAGGTAGTGCAGAGCACCCCTGTAGCCATTCCCCTGAATAATAAGTTTACCGTCCTGGATACTGTTGGCGGGGACAACCGACCAGGTGTGAGCCATGGTGGCAGGGCCTCCGGAACTGAGTCTGACCCTGTGGTGCAGAAGGGTGGGACGGAGAAGAGGAGAGCTGTCGTCAGTGGAGACTCTATAGTCAAGGGAGCAGACAGGCGATTTTGTGGACGTGAGAAGGACACCTGCATGGTTTGTTGCCTCCCGGGTGCCAGGGTCCGGGATGTCTCTGACCGGGTGCACGACATCCTGGTACGAGAGGGAAAGCAACCAGAAGTCGTGATACATGTTGGGACTAACGACATAGGCAGGAAGAGGGATGAGGTCCTGAAGTATGAGTTTTGGGAATTAGGCAGAAGGCTGAAGAACAGGACCTCAAGGGTGACGTTCTCAGGATTGCTGCCAGTGCTACGTGACAGAGATGGTAAGAATTGGAGGAGATGGCAGTTGAATGCGTGGCTGAGGAGTTGGTGCAGGGAGCTGGGTTTTAGATTTTTAGATCATTGGGATCTCTTCTGGGGAAGGTGGGACCTGTACAGATTTGATGGGTTCACCTGAACTCGAGGGGGAGCAATATCCTTGCAGGTAGGTTTGCTAGCATGGTTCGGGAGGGTTTAAACTAATTTGCGAGGGGGATGGGATCCAGAGCGATAGAGCAGTGAAAGAAGTGCATGGAGTAAAGCCAGATCTAACATATAGAGAGGCTTTGAGGAAAGAGAAGCAGAATAAACAGTGTAAAGATAGTAAGGTAGAAGGGCTGAAATGTGTGTACCTCAATGCAAGAAGCATCAGGAACAAAGGTGATGAACTGAGAGCTTGGATACATACATGGAATTATGATGTAGTGGCCATTACAGAGACTTGGCTGGCACCAGGGCAGGAATGGATTCTCAATTTTCCTGGATTTCAGTGCTTTAAAAGGGATAGAGAGGGCGGAAAAAGGGGAGGAGGGGTGGCATTACTGATCAGGGATAGTATTACAGCTACAGAAAGGGTGGGTAATGTAGCAGGATCCTCTTTTGAGTCGATATGGGTGGAAGTCAGGAAGGGAGCAGTTCCTCTACTGGGGGTATTCTATAGGCCTCCTGGTAGCAGCAGAGATACAGAGGAGTAGATTGGGAGGCAGATTTTGGAAAGGTGCAAAAATAACAGGGTTGTTATCATGGGTGACTTTAACTTCCCTAATATTGATCGGCACCTGATTAGTTCCAAGGGTTTAGATGGGGCAGAATTTGTTAAGTGTGTCCAGGATGGATTCCTGTCACAGTATGTGGACAGGCTGACCAGGGGGAATGCCATACTAGATCTAGTATTAGGTAATGAACCGGGTCAAGTCACAGATCTCTCAGTGGGTGAACATCTGGGGGACAGTGACCACTGCTCCCTGGCCTTTATAATTATCATGGAAAAGGATAGAATCAAAGAGGACAGGGAAATTTTTAATTGGGGAAAGGCAAGTTATGAGGCTATAAGGCTAGAACTTGCGGGTGTGAATTGGAATGATGTTTTTGCAGGGAAATGTACTATGGACATGTGGTCGATGTTTAGAGATCTCTTGCGGGATGTAAGGGATAAATTTGTCCTGGTGAGGAAGATAAAGAATGGTAGGGTGAAGGAACCATGGGTGACAAGTGAGGTGGAAAATCTAGTCAGGAGGAAGAAGGCAGCATACATGAGGTTTAGGAAGCAAGGATCAGATAGGTCTATTGAGGAATATAGGGAAGCAAGAAAGGAGCTTAAGGGGCTGAGAAGAGCAAGAAGGGTGTATGAGAAGGCCTTGGCGAGTAGGGTAAAGGAAAACCCCAAGGCATTCTTCAACTATGTGAAGAAAAAAAGGATGACAGGAGTGAAGGTAGGACAGATTAGAGATAAAGGTGGGAAGATGTGCCTGGAGGCTGTGGAAGTGAGTGAGGTTCTCTTCGGTATTCACCAATGAGAGGGAACTTGATGCTGGTGAGGACAATATGAGTGAGGTTGCTGTTCTGGAGCATGCTGATATTAAGGGAGAGGAGGTGTTGGAGTTGTTAAAATACATTAGGACAGATAAGTCCCCGGGGCCTGACGGAATATTTCCCAGGCTGCTCCACGAGGCGAGAGAAGAGATTGCTGAGCCTCTGGCTAGGATCTTTATGTCCTCGTTGTCCACAGGAATGGTACCGGAGGATTGGAGGGAGGCGACTGTTGTTCCCTTGTTCAAAAAAGGTAGTAGGGATAGTCCGGGTAACTATAGACCAGTGAGCCTTACGTTTGTGGTGGGAAAGTTGTTGGAAAAGATTCTTAGAGATGGAATCTATTGGCATTTAGAGAATCATGGTCTGATCAGGGACAGTCAGCATGGCTTTGTGAAAGGCAGATCGTGTCTAACAAGCCTGATAGAATTCTTTGAGGGGGTGACCAGGCATATAGATGAGGGTAGTGCGGTGGATGTGATCTATATGGATTTTAGTAAGGCATTTGACAAGGTTCCACATGGTAGGCTTATTCAGAAAGTTAGAAGGCATGGGATCCAGGGAAGTTTGGCCAGGTGGATTCAGAATTGGCTTGCCTGCAGAAGGCAGAGGGTGGTGGTGGAGAGAGTACATTCAGATTGGAGGATTGTGACTAGTGGTGTCCCACAAGGATTTGTTCTGGGACCTCTACTTTTCATGATTTTTATTAAAGACCTGGATGTGGGGGTAGAAGGGTGGGTTGGCAAGTTTGCAGACGACACAAAGGTTGGTGGTGTTGTAGATAGTGTAGAGGATTGTCAAAGATTGCAGAGAGACATTGATAGGATGCAGAAGTGGGCTGAGAAGTGGCAGATGGAGTTCAACCCGGAGAAGTGTGAGGTGGTACACTTTGGAAGGACAAACTCCGAGGCAGAGTACAAAGTAAATGGCAGGATACTTGGTAGTGTGGAGGAGCAGAGGGATCTCGGGGTACATGTCCACAGATCCCTGAAAGTTGCCTCACAGGTGGATAGGGTAATTAAGAAAGCTTATGGGGTGTTAGCTTTCATAAGTCGAGGGATAGAGTTTAAGAGTCGCGATGTAATGATGCAGCTCTATAAAACTCTGGTTCGGCCACACTTGGAGTATTGTGTCCAGTTCTGGTCACATCACTATAGGAAGGATGTGGAAGCATTGGAAAGGGTACAGAGGAGATTTACCAGGATGCTGCCTGGTTTAGAAAGTATGCATTATGATCAGAGATTAAGGGAGCTAGGGCTTTACTCTTTGGAGAGAAGGAGGATGAGAGGAGACATAATAGAGGTATAAAAGATAATATGGGGAATAGATAGAGTGGATAGCCAGCGCCTCTTCCCCAGGGCACCACTTCTCAGTACAAGAGGACATGGCTTTAAGGTAAGGGGTGGGGAGTTCAAGGGGGATATTAGAGGAAGGTTTTTTACTCAGAGAGTGGTTGGTGCGTGGAATGCACTGCCTGAGTCAGTGGTGGAGGCAGATACACTAGTGAAGTTTAAGAGACTACTAGACAGGTATATGGAGGAATCTAAGGTGGGGGCTTATATGGGAGGCAGGGTTTGAGGGTCGGCACAACATTGTGTGCCGAAGGGCCTGTATTGTGCTGTACTATTCTATGTTCTATGTTCTAACTCAGCAGACCAGGCAGCATCTAAAGGAAAGAGTACAATCGATGTTTCAGGCTGAAAGATGAGGAGCCAGAGTAAGAAAGTGCGGGGAAGGGAGGAAGAAACACAAGATGATAGGTGAAACCAGGAAGGCGAGGAGGGGTGAAATAAAGAGCTAGGAAATTGATTGGTTGTAGGGATACAGGGCTGGGGAAGAGGGAATCTGATAGAGAGGGCAGAAGTCCATGGAAGTAAGGGGAGAGGGAGGAGTACCAGAGGGAGGTGATGGCCAGGTAAGGAGATAAATTGAGAGAAGGAAAGGGTATGGGGATGGTGAAGGGAGAGGTGGTGGGGAACATTACCGGAAGTTCGAGAAATCGATGTTCATACCGTCAGGTTGAGGCTACCCAGCTGGAATATAAAGTGTTGCTCCTCTAACCTAATTGTGACCTCGTCGCAACAGCAGAGGAGGCCATGGACTGACATGTCGGAATGGAAGTGGGAGGTGAAATTAAAATGAGTGGCCACTGGGAGATCCCGCTTTTTCTGGCAGATGGAGCATACGTGCTCAGTGAAGCGGTCTCCCAGTGTACGTCGGGTTTCACCGTTATGCAGGAGGTCTCGCTGAGAGCACCGAATACAGTAGGTAACCCCAGAAGGAATGTTTGGGGCCCCGAATAGTGGTGAGGGAGGGGGTGTAGGGGCAGGCGTAGCACTTGTTCCGCTTGCAAGGATGAGTGCCAAGAGGGACATAAGTGGGGGAGGGGTGAGTGAACAAGGGAGTCACGTAAGGAGTGATCCTTATGGAAAGCAGATAATGGGGGGGGGGATGTGCTGTGGGGGGGGGGATGTGCTTGGCGGTGGGATCCCGCTGGAGATGGCAGAAATTACAGAGAATTATGTGCTGGATATGGAGGCTGGTGGGGTGGTAGGTGAGGACAAGAGGAGGAGTGGCAGGAGGATGGGGTGAAAGCAAAATAAAAGAGATGCGGTTGAGGGCAGCATTGATGGTGGAGGAAGAGAAGCCCCTTTCTTTGAGGAAGGAGAACATCCTTTTAGTTCTAGAGTAAAAAGCCTCATCCTTAGCAGATGCAGCGGAGACAGAGGAATTGAGAGAAGTGGGTGGTGTTTTTACAAGTAACAGGGTGGGAAGAGGTAGGATCCAGCTAACTGTGAGTGTCCATGGATTTTTATCTGGTAATTCAATATTTTAGTTTAATTCCATTTGTGTCTTCTTTGTGGATTACATTGGCCCTTCCTGGTCAATTCCTGGGAAGAGTGGGTTGTCCTGTCAAGAATCAAAATCAAATTTATTCTATCTGTGACATATCAGAGAAATTGTTAAAGAACTGGAACTGCAACTCAATAACCTTTGGCTCATAAGGAGATGATTGATAGGAGCCACAAGGAAGTAGTCACCCCTAGATTACAGAAGGCAGGTGAATGAGTGTCTTGTCAGCAGAGGGAAGGGAAATCGGTAGGCAGTGCAGAGTACCCGTGTGGCTGTTCACCTCAGTAATAAGTATCCCATTTTAGATACTGCATGGGGCTTGGGGGTTGCGGAGGAATGTTGGTTTACAGGCAGAGGTAGTGAGACTGTCAGGAAGGAAAGGCAGATGATAGAGCAAAAGTGCAGTCTGTAGAATGGGGTGAAGTGTAAAAGGGGGACAAAGTTGAAAAGGATGACAAATATAGGACTGAAGGTGTTATATTTGAATATGTGCAGTATATGAAATAAGATCTAGCGGAGTTAGAGTTTGTCAGGGTATCACAGGCATGACTGAAAGACAGCTGTAGTTAGGAGTTTACAATCTATCAAAATGACAGAAGAGGAGGAATGTCTGCTGGTAAAAATTGAAATCAAATAATTAGACGATCGGATGATGTTACCTTTGTGGGTAGAATTAAGAAATAATTCTACCCACAAGGGTATGTGTTAGTTACAGGCCTCCGAATACTAGACAGGATGTAGTCTACAAATTATAGCAAGAGATAGAAAAGGCAATGTTACATTATCCATGGGGGATTTCAATATGCAGATAGATTGGGAAAATCAAGTTGGTGTTGGATCCTGAGAGAGAGAACTTATAGAGTAGTTTGTGTTGAGCCCACTAAGTGATCAGTAATTCTGGATTGGGTGTTGTGTAATGAACTGGATATGATTAGGGAGCTTAAGGTGAAGGAACCATTAAGAAACAATGATCATGATATGATAGAATTCACTCTGCAGTTTGAGAGGGTGAAGCTAAAGTGAGGTGTATCAGTGTTACAGTGGAATAAAGGGATTTCCAGAGGCATGAGAGGTGAGCTGACCAAAGTTAATTAGAAATGGATACTAGTAGGTATGACACAGAGCAGCAGTGGCTGGAGTTTCTGGGAGCAGGATAGGTGCATCCCGAAGAAGAGGAAGTGTTCTAAAGATTGGGTGATGCAAACATGGCTGCAATCAAGTCAAAGATAACATAAAAGCAAAAGAGAGGGCATGTAATAGAGCAAGAATTAGTGGGGTTAGAGGACTGAAATTTTTTAAAAGCCAACAGAAGGCAACTAAATAAACCATAGTAGGGGGAAGATAACCATATAACCATATAACAATTACAGCACGGAAACAGGCCATCTCGGCCCTCCTAGTCCGTGCCGAACTCCTGCTCTCACCTAGTCCCACGGACCTGCACTTGGTCCATAATTCTCCATTCCCTTCCTGTCCATATATTTATCCAATTTAATTTTAAACAACAACATCGAACCTGCCTCAACCACTTCTGCTGGAAGCTCGTTCCACACAGCCACCACTCTCTGAGTAAAGAAGTTCCCCCTCATGTTACCCATAAACTTTTGCCCTTTAACTCTCAACTCATGTCCTCTTGTTTGAATCTCCCCCACTCTCAATGGAAAAAGCCTATCCAC
Source organism: Mobula birostris (assembly GCF_030028105.1). Classification (NCBI taxonomy): domain Eukaryota; kingdom Metazoa; phylum Chordata; class Chondrichthyes; order Myliobatiformes; family Myliobatidae; genus Mobula; species Mobula birostris. Next base: position 100,157,452 of record NC_092375.1, read on the forward strand.
GTCAACTCTATCAATCCCCCTCATAATTTTAAACACCTCTATCAAGTCCCCTCTCAACCTTCTATGCTCCAAAGAATAAAGACCTAACTTGTTCAACCTTTCTCTGTAACCTAGGAGGTGAAACCCAGGCAACATTTTAGTAAACCACTTCTGTACTCTCTCAATTTTGTTGACATCTTTCCTATAATTTGGTGACCAGAACTGTACACAATACTCCAAATTTGGCCTTACCAATGCCTTATACAATTTCAACATTACATCCCAACTCCTGTACTCAATGTTCTGATTAATAAAGGCCAGCATACTAAAAGCTTTCTTCACCATCCTATCCACATGAGATTCCACCTTCAGGGATCTATGCACCATTATCCCTAGATTCCTCTGTTCTACAGCATTCTTCAATACCCTACCATTTACCATGTATGTCCTATTTTGATTAGTCCTACCAAAATGTAGTACCTCATATTTTTCAGCATTAAACTCCATCTGCCATCTTTCAGCCCACTCTTCTAACTGGCCTAAATCTCTCTGCAAGCTTTGAAAATGTACTTCATTATCCACAATGCCACCTACACCTGGGTCCTATCATCTGCATACTTACTAATGCAATTTACCACCCCATCATCCAGATCTTTAATATATATGACAAACAACATTGGACCCAGTACAGATCCCTGAGGCACACCGCTACACACCGTCTTCCAATCTGACACCCAGTTATCCATCACTACTCTGTGGCGTCTCCCATCCAGCCACTGCTGAATCCATTTTACTACTTCGATATTAATGCCCAACAATTGAACCTTCCTAACTAACCTTCCGTGTGGAACCTTGTCAAAGGCCTTACTTTGATACGAGGTAAGCTAGCCAATTAAAACAAAAATAAAACCAAAGTTTTTCTTTTCTTGAAGAAAGGAACAGGTGAGAGTGGATATTGGACCACTGAAAAATCATGCGGAAGAGATAGTAGTGGGGGACATGGAAAGGGCAGATGAACTGATTAAGTATTTTGCATCAGTCTTCACTGTGGAAGACACGAGTAGCATGCTGGACATTCAGGAGTATCGGGGGCAGAAGTGACTCCAGTTTCTATTGCCAGGGAGATGTTGCTTGGGAGACTGAAAGACCTGATGGTAGATAAGTCACCTGGACCTAATGGACTACACCCGATGGTTCTAAAAGAGTTAGCTGAAGAGATTATAGAGGCAATAGCATTGAATTTTCAAAAATCATTGCAGTCTGGCATAGACTATTTTCTAAACAGGGAGAAAATTCAAAAATCTGAGGTGTACTAGGGGTTGGGAGTCATTGTGCAGGTCTCCCTAAAAGTTAATTTGCAGGTTGAATCAGTGGTAAGAAAGGCGAATGGAATGTTAGCATTAATTGCAAGAGGACTTGAATATACTGTAAAGGCAAGGATGTAATGCTGAGACTGTAAAAGGTGCTGGTGAGGCCTCACTTGGAGTATTGTGAACAGTTTTAGGCCTCTTATTTAAGAAGAATGTGCTAACATTGGAGAGGGTTGAGAGAATATTCACAAAATTATTCTGGGAATTAAAGGGTTATCGTATAAGCAGCAATTGAAGTCTCTGGTCACACATATGCTGGAATTTAGGAAAATGAGGAGAGGGTCATGTTAAAACATTGAGTAAGAATGAAACATCAAGACAAATGCAGAGGAGTGTGAGTGATTCTCGCTCAGTTCACATCACTGGAGCTGGTTGGAGTCACTTCCCTCGGAGTGGCCACAGGTTCAAGTCGCTGCTGGGTCCCAAAGCTCTCATAGATTTTATCAAAATTTTGAGATTCATGGATTGGACTGTAGTTCAAACTAACTGTATTTTGTTTTGGCCTCTTTCAGTTCTGTGTTTTGTTTCAAGTTCTAGCCCGTTCCTCCTTGTTGCTGATGAGTGGGCTGGATGTTCTTTTAGTTGTTGCTCCTTGTGAGTAAGGGAGGGATTGGGGGGGGCGGGGTTTGAGTTTTGCGAGTTTTTGTTCCTTTTTCTTTTCGTGTGTGGGGGGTGTGGATTTGATGTCTTTCTTTCAACTACTATGGTTTTCTTTATTTTATGGCTATCTGGAGAAGACAAATCTCAGAGTTGTATTCTGCATACATACTTTGATAATAAAATGAAACTTTGAAACCCATCGAATGTTGAGAGGCCTAGATAGAGTGGATATGAAGAGGATGTCTCTCCTTTGGTGGGGGATTCTAGGACCAGAGGGCACATCTTCAGAATAGAGGGATGTCCATTTAGAACAGAGATGCAGAAGAATTTCTTTAGCCAGAGGGTGGTGAATCTGTGGAATCCCTTGCCACAGGTTACTGGTGCATTTAAAGCGGAGATTGATAGGTTCTTGATTAGACAGGCATGAAAGATTATGAGGAGAAGGCAGAAGAATAGGATTGGGAGATAAATGGATCAGCCAGGATGAAATATCAGAGCAGAGTCTTTTGTCTTCTGGTCTTATGGCCCAAATTTGTTGTTTGCAGTGCAGTACAATGCAATACATAAAATTACCATAAATTACAAGAATAAATACTCCAAGAGAAAGGATTAACAAAGTAATGCTGTTGTGTTCGTGGATAAAGTGGATGTGGAGAGGATGTTTCACCTAGTGGGAGAGTCTAGGAGTGGAGGGCACAGCCTCAGAATAGAATGATGTCCCTATAGAACAGAGATGAGGAGGGATTTCTTTAGCCAGAGGGTGATGAATTTGTGGAATTTATTGCCACAAGCTGCTGTGGAAGCCAAGTCACTGGGTATATTTAAAGCAGAGGTTCAAAGGTGATGGGGAGAAGGCATTATTATGTTTTTACTCATTTGTTTATTATTATCAATTTTTTTTGTATTTGCACAATTTGCTTTCTTTTGTATGTTGCTTGGTTGTCAGCCTTTGTGTTTTTTTCATTGATTGTGGTGTATTTCTTTGTGCTACTGTGAATGCCTGCAAGTAAGTAAATCTCAAGGTAGTGTTTGGTGACATATACTGAATGTACTTTGATAATAAATTTACTTTGAACTTTGAATGGGGTTGAGTGGGATAATGAATCAGCCATGATGGAATGGTGGAGCAGACTTGATGGGCCAAATAGCTTAATTCTGCACCTGTGTCTCATGGTCATGGTCAAACTATTTCTGAATTTTTGAGTGTGGGTTTCAAGTGCTAAAGAAGTTCAATCTGTTTTATTTGGTATTTCAAAGAATGAGGTGCATGGCAATTCTAGACAGTAACAGTTGGCACTAGATGGGCTGAAGGGCTTGTTTCTGTGCTGTAGTGCTCTATAACTATGACTCTGGAATAAAGTTTTTGAAATGTAATATCTAGACATATGATGGCAGCATTTTCTTCTTTAAACAGTAGAGGGCAGTTTTATCAAAAAATTAAGAAAATAAAAACTTTCAAACTCATGTTTGTTTGTGAAGTTTTCCCAGATGTTCATCCTCTGTCCTGAAGGAGATCAGTTGGAAGCGAGCTTCAGATTTAGCACAGCTGGCTATTTGCATACACTGGGATTCAGATTTAACACAGCTGGCTATTTGCATACACTGGGATTCAGATTTAGCTCGGCTGGCTATTTGCATACACTGGGATTCAAATTTAGCACAGCTGGCTATTGCATATACTGTTTGGGATTCATTATTTGATATCTCTTTCCAGTCCCCCAAATGAAATTAGAAATCTCTGTGTCAGTATTCTTTTGGATGCATTAAACTGTAATTTCCCATGGACCCTTTCCTCTAATTGGTCATCCAGCATTTCTATTCTTGTTGTTTCTACTTCCTGAAACCAATTAGAAAGTGAGCAGACTGTTTGCTATCTAACTGTTGACAGTCAGACCAACAGATTTTAAAAAACTAATAAACATAATGTTGGGAGAAAAGTACTATTGGGGGATTGTTCTGGAGATTAATCTTCATTTAATTGGAAATCAAGGACTCTTGTGAATGTTTAGATTAGATTAGATTATGAGGACATTTAGAAATGCATGCATTAAGAAATGGTACAATGTTCCTCCAGAGTGATATCACAAAAAAACAGGACAAACCAAAGACTAATACTGACAAGTCCACATAATTATAACATATAGTTACAGCAGTGCAAAGCAATACCATGATTGACTCCCGATAGACCCTGATAGCAGGCGGCAGAAGGAAGAAACTCTCCCTGCCATAAACCTCCAGGTGCCAACAACTGCCAATGCGTTGGAAGTACCTGACCACAGCCAACTCTGAGTCCGTCCAAAAACTTCGAGCCTCCGACCAGCCCTCCGACACCGAGCACCAAGCACCATCTCTGCCGAGCGCTTGGACCCCGCCCCGGCCGCCGAGCAACAAGCAAAGCCGAGGACTCGGGGCCTTCTCCTCCGGAGATTCTGGATCACATAGTAACAGCGGCAGTGAAAAAGGCATTTCCGAAGTTTCTCCAGATGTTCCTCCGTGCTCTCATGTCTGTCTGCATCAAATCAGGATTGTGCACAGCACCCTACTTGACAGATTACAGATATCATTCACCGGAGTGACCGCTGCACACTGCGTCGCGCTGCCATCTTCTCCTCCTCCCTCATGTCTTGAGGTGCTTTTGAAGTCTTTATTTTATAGTGAAATCTGAGGGAAAACTTTTTCACTCAGAGGGTGGTGCAAGTGTGGAACAAGCTACCAGAAGGAGTGGTAGATGTGGCTTCATTTGTACCAGTTAAGAGAAGGTTAGATAGATAAATGAAAGGAGGGGTTTGGAGGGATTTGGTTCAGGTGCAGGTAGATGGGACTAGGCAAAAGATCAGGTTGGCATGGACTAGATAGGTCAAATGGCCTGATTCTGTGCTATAGTGTAGTATGTCTCTATAACCTTACAGGATGTTGACCACACTTGGTGAGTATTACCTGGACTTCTGGATGGTGTGTTGGAGGAAGGATGTATGCAGAGGAAATTCACCAGGAAACTTGTCTGGCTTGGAGGACTTTAGTTATAGAGGGAGGTTGGGTTAGTTGGATTTACTTTCCCTGGAGTGTTGGAAGTTGAAGGCTGTCTTGATAATGTTGAGTGATTATAATTGACCAGGTCCCTGGTGAGAATTCCCTTGTTTTATGGAAGTCTTAGCTTAAGGATGACACATCAATGGAACAGGAAAGTCTGTTGCATTTTGTGGCCTAGTTTCTGCAGGGGAACTTGAACCCATCAACATCTGACTCTGCCAGGAGTGATACACACTACAGCATAGTTGACACCTAATTTAAATGTATGATTCCCTATCTGTGGCATAAAAAAAGGTTGGGAACCCCAGCTCTATTATGTGGCTTCATCCAAATTACTCCAATCTTGTTGTTTTTGACCATAAAACCGTAAGTCATAGGAGCAGAATTAGGCCATTGAGTCAGCTCGGCAATATTATTATCTGCTGATTTATTATCCCTCTCACCTCCATTCTCCTGTCTTCTCCCCATAACCTTTGACACCAGCAAGAACCTATCAACCTTGGCTTTAAATATCCCAATGATGGCATCCATAGCTGTCTATTGTAATGTGTTCCACAGATTTACCACCCTCTGCGATGAAGAACTTTCTCACATCTCGGTTCTAAAGGAATATCCTTGTATTCCGAGGCTATGTGCCTTCTGGTCCTAGACTGGTTCCACTCTAGGAAACATCCTCCACATCCACTCTACATCCACTCTAACTAGGCCTTATAAGGCCTTATAATAATTGGCAGGTTTCAATGAGATTTCCCTCTCCTCCCCCCCCCCCTCGCCCCCATACACCCATACTACAGAGAGTACAGGCCTAGAGCTTCATATGTTAACCTTTTCGTTCCCAGGATAATTGTCACGAACCCCACTGGACACTCTCCAACGCCCACATATCTCTTCTTAGGTAAGGGTCCCAGTACTGCTCAAAATACTCCAAGGGTATTGTGAGCAGTACCTCCAGCCTCCCTGATGGCCACATCTGCACCAGGTGCACCGAGATGCAGCTCCTCAGAGACCATGTTAGTGATCTCGAGCTGCAGCTTGATGACCTACTGCTTATTAGGGAAAGTGAAGAGGTGATAGACAGGAGCTACAGGGAGGTAGTTATCCCTAGGCTACAGGAGTCAGAAAACTGGGTCACTGTCAAGAGAGGGAAGGGAAATGCCCGGATAGTGGAGAGCACACCTGTGGCTGTCCCCCTCAGCAACAAATATCTTGTTCTGGATGCTGTTGAGGGGGATAACCTGACAGGGGACGCCCACGGTGACCGGGTCTCTAGCACTGTTGTGCAGGAGAGAAGGAGGGAGAAGAGAAATGCGGTATTCGTAGGGGATTCCATAGTCAGGAGAACGGACAGGAGATCCTGTGAGCCTGACAGAGATACCCACATGGTGTGTTGCCTCCCAGATGCCAGGGTACGGGATGTCTCGGATCGGGTCCTGAATATTCTAAAGGGGGGGGGTGAGCAGCCAGTTGTCTTGGTACATGTTGGTACCAATGACATAGATAGGACAAAGGAGGAGGTCCTGAAGAGAGATTTCTGGGAGTTAGGAAGGAAGCTGAGAAGCAGGATCTCCAGTGCAGTAATCTCGGGATTGCTACTTGTGCCACGTGCTAGCAAGGGCAAGAATAGTGGGATCAGGCAGATGAATGGGTGGCTGAGAGACTGGTGTAGGGGGCAGAGCTTCAGATTCTTGAATAATTGGGATCTCTTCTAGGGGAAGTATGACCTGTTCAAAAAGGACAGGTTACACCTGAACCCGAAGGGGACCAATATCCTGGCGGGAAAGTTTAATAGAGCTGTTAGGGAGGGTTTAAACTAATTTGGCAGGGGGATGGGAACTGGAATGATAGAGCGGAGGAAGGGGAAAACAGAAATAAATCTAAGATAGTGAGCAGTAAAGATGTCAGGAAAGACATGCAGGTGATGGGGCAAATTTGTAGCCATTGGGATGAGTTGCAGTGCAATAAAGTTGCAGTGAAATCAAAGCGAAAAGTATCAAATACTGGTCTTAAGGTGTTGTACTTAAATGCACGCAGCATAAGGAATAAGGTGGATGCTCTTGTCGTACAGCTACAGATTGGCAGGTATGATATTGTGGCCATCACTGAGACCTGGCTAAAGGATGCATGTCTCTGGGAGCTGAACGTCCAAGGATATACGGTGTATCGGAAGGATAGGAAGGTAGGCAGAGGGGGAGGCGTGGCTTTATTGGTAAGAAATGATATTAAATCATCAGAAAGAGGTGATGTAGGATCGAAAGGTGCAGAATCTTTATGGGTTGAGCTAAGAAATAGCAGGGTTAAAAGGACCCTGATGGCAGTTATTTATAGGCCTCCAAACAGCTGCAGGGATGTGGACTACAAATTACAACAGGAATTAGAAAAGGCTTGTCAGAAGGGCAGTGTTATGATAATTGTGGGGGATTTTAACATGCGAGTGGATTGGGAAAATCAGGTCGGCACTGGACCTCAAGAGAGAGAATTTGTAGAATGTCTGCAAGATGGCTTTTTAGAACAGCTTGTTGTTGAGCCCACTAGGGGATCGGCTGTACTGGATTGGGTATTGTGTAATGAACCGGAGGTGATTAGAGAGATTGAGGTGAAGGAACCCTTTGGAGGCAGTGATCATAACATGATTGAGTTCACTGTGAAATTAGAAAAAGAGAAGCCGAAATCTGTTGTGTCGGTATTTCAGTGGAGTAAAGGAAATTACAGTGGCATGGGAGAGGAACTGGCCAAAGTTGACTGGAAAGGGACACTGGCGGGAAAGGTGGCACAGCAGCAGTGGCTGGAGTTTATGCGAGAAATGAGGAATGTGCAAGACAGGTATATTCCAAAAAAGAAGAAATTTTCGTCTGGAAAAAGGATGCAACCGTGGTTGACAAGAGAAGTCAAAGCCAAAGTTAAAGCAAAGGAGCGGGCATACAAGGAAGCAAAACTTAGTGAGAAGACAGAGGATTGGGAAGTCATTAAAACCTTACAAAAGGAAACCAAGAAGGTCATTAAGAGAGAAAAGATTAACTATGAAAGGAAGCAAGCAAATAATATCAAAGAGGATACTAAAAGCTTTTTCAAGTATATAAAGAGTAAAAGACAGGTGAGAGTAGATATAGGACCGATAGAAAATGATGCTGGAGAAATTGTAATGGGAGATAAGGAGATGGCAGAGGAACTGAACGAGTATTTTGCATCAGTCTTCACTGAGGAAAACATCAGCAGTATACCGGACACTCAAGGGTGGCAGGGAAAAGAAGTGTGCGCAGTCACAATTACGACAGAGAAAGTACTCAGGAAGCTGAGTAGTCTAAAGGTAGATAAATCTCCTGGACCAGATGGAATGCACCCTCGTGTTCTGAAGGAAGTAGCTGTGGAGATTGCGGAGGTGTTAGCAATGATCTTTCAAAAGTTGATAGATTCTGGCATGGTTCCAGAAGACTGTAAGATTGCAAAAGTCACTCCGCTATTTGAGAAGGGGGCAAGGAAGCAAAAAGGAAACTATAGACCTGTTAGCTTGACATCGGTGGTTGGGAAGTTGTTGGAGTCGATTGTCAAGGATGAGGTTACAGAGTACCTGGAGGCATATGACAAGATAGGCAGAACTCAGCATGGATTCCTTAAAGGAAAATCCTACCTGACAAACTTATTACAATTTTTTGAGGAAATTACCAGTAGGCTGGACAAGGGAGATGCAGTGGATGTTGTATATTTTGATTTTCAGAAGGCCTTTGACAAGGTGCCACACATGAGGCTACTTAACAAGATAAGAGCCCATGGAATTACGGGAAAGTTACATACGTGGATAGAGCGTTGGCTGATTGGCAGGAAGCAGAGAGTGGGAATAAAGGGATCCTATTCTGGTTGGTTGCCGGTTCCCAGTGGTGTTCCACAGGGGTCCGTGTTGGGGCCGCTTCTTTTTACATTGTACATCAACGATTTGGATTATGGAATAGATGGCTTTGTGGCTAAGTTTGCTGACGATACGAAGATAGGTGGAGGGGCCGGTAGTGCTGAGGAAACGGAGAGTCTGCAGAGAGACTTGGATAGATTGGAAGAATGGGCAGAGAAGTGGCAAATGAAGTACAATGTTGGAAAGTGTATGGTTATGCACTTTGGCAGAAAAAATAAATGGGCAGACTATTATTTAAATGGGGAAAGAATTCAAAGTTCTGAGATGCAACGGGACTTGGGAGTCCTTGTACAGGATACCCTTAAAGTTAACCTCCAGGTTGAATTAGTAGTGAAGAAGGCGAATGCAATGTTGGCATTCATTTCTAGAAGAATAGAGTATAGGAGCAGGGATGTGATGTTGAGGCACTATAAGGCGCTGGTGAGACCTCACTTGGAGTACTGTGGGCAGTTTTGGTCTCCTTATTTAAGAAAGGATTTGCTGACATTGGAGAGGATACAGAGAAGATTCACTAGAATGATTCCGGGAATGAGAGTGTTAACATATGAGAAACATTTGTCCACTCTTCGACTGTATTCCTTGGAGTTTAGAAGAATGAGGGGAGACTTCATAGAAACATTTCGAATGTTGAAAGGCATGGACAGAGTGGATGTGGCAAAGTTGTTTCCCATGATGGGGGAGTCTAGTATGAGAGGGCATGACTTAAGGATTGAAGGGCGCCCATTCAGAACAGAAATGCGAAGAAATTTTTTTAGTCAGAGGGTGGTAAATCTATGGAATTTGTTCCCACGGGTAGCAGTGGAGGCCAAGTCATTGAGTGTATTAAAGGCAGAGATTGATAGGTATCTGAGTAGCCAAGGCATCAAAGGTTATTGTGAGAAGGCGGGGGAGTGGGACTAAATAGGAGAATGGATCAGCTCGTGATGAAATGACGGAACAGACTCGATGGGCCGAATGGCCGACTTCTGCTCCTTTGTCTTATGGTCTTATGGTAGTCTGTCCAATGCCTAACAAAGGTTCAAAGGCGAAATTTAATGTCAGAGAAATGTATAGAATATACATCCTGAAATGGTTTTTCTTCGCAAACATCCACGAAAACAGATAAGTGCCCCAAAGGATGAACAGCAATTAAACGCGAGAACCCCAAAGTCCCCCCCGCTTCCCCTCCTGCAACATTACAGCCTTGTGTAAGGTAATGTATTGACATTTGTGCACGGGTAATGAACCTCTCAGCACTAAATTCCAATTCCTCTTTGCCAGATTCACTGTGGGGTATTATCAAAATAGAAACTTGAGTTAGGTTGAGTCCATACGGTGGATTGCAGAGTCTAAATCTTGAATGACATTATATAGAATCACAGGTAAGGGTACGAAGTAGAAATACGATAAAAGTTTAACTCAGAGGTTTTACATCGTTTTGCTTCACTATTAATCTGAATCACTGTTTCTGATGGTTTGTAATCTGCACCCTTTGTATCTCATTTTGTCAAACTATATATGATTTATTACTTCAGTGCGCTACCTCAGTCTATTACATTGAAGATTATTTGTGAATTACACTGAAAGCAAGAAATTATGTTTAATCCTATTTGTCCACAAATTTGGTGGTTTGCTGCACCATTTCTGATGAGAGTTGAGCATAAATTCAGTCACTGAGTCATGGCTGATAAAAGGCCTTAGTTGGGAGCTTAACATCAGAGGATATACTTTGTATCGAAAGGACAGGCAGGAAGGCACAGGCAGTGGTGTGGCTCTGTTGGTAAGAAGTGGAATTACACCTTTAGAAATAGATCACAGGGTCAGAGAATGTTGATTCTTTGTGGGTGGAGGTAAACTGCAAGGATGAAAAAAAACATTACGGGAATCATATATAGGCCTCCAAATAGTAGCCAAGATGTGGGGTTGAGATTGAGACAGCTGGAAAAGGCACGTAAAAAGGGTAATGTCGCAATTATAATGGGGATCTTCAATATGCAAGGGGATTGGTGTTGGATCACAAGAGAGGGAATTTGTTGAGTGCCTACAAGATGGCCTTTTAGAGCAGTTTGTGCTTGAGCCTACTTGGGGGAAGGGTGTTGTGTAATAACCCAGATTTTATTAGGGAGCTTAACATAAAGGGACCCTTAGAAGGCAATGAAAGTTGATATTGGACCACTGGAAAATAATGCTGGTGAGGTAGTAATGGGGGACAAAGAAATGGTAGATGAACCTAATGGGTACTTTGCATCAGTCTTCAGTGTGGAAGACACTAGCAGAGTCCCAGTGGTCTGTGAGTGTCAGGGAGCAGGAGTGAATACCATTGCTATTACAAAGGAAAAAGTGCTAGGCAAACTCAAAGGTATTAAGGTGATTAAGTCACATGGACCAGATGGATGATATACCCGAGTCCTAAGAGAGGATGCTAAAGAGATAATGGATGCATTGGTCATGATCTTTTAAGAATCACTTGATTCTGGCATGGAAAATTGTAAATGTCTCTCCACTCTGTAAGAAGGGAGAAAAGTAAAAGAAAGTTTAACCTCAGTGGTTGGAAAAGCGGGGAGACTGTCTGTTGGCCGCTGATGGAGTAACAGCTCTCTACTGCTGCTTCTAATTTACTTACATTTCTCTCCAACCTTTTGAAATACTATTGTTAGATGGGATATTATTTTAATATGACTACTAAAGCAGCTTTGGAAGCTATTACGAGTTCAATTCAAAAGCTTACTGAAGAGTTTCAACAGTTTAGAAAAGAAATCAGCACTGAAATTAAACAAATAGGTACGAAACTAGAAGATATTCAAGCAATTCTAACCGAACATGATAAGAAGATAAAGGAACATGAAGATGTTATTACTTTACTGGACGGGAGAATGGATGATATGCAAAAGCTATATGAAAACCAATTTAAGACCAACGAAATGATGAGACAGAAGATTATTGATTTGGAAAACAGAAGTAGGAGGAACAACTTGCGAATCTTGGGACTTAAAGAACAAACGGAAGGAGATAATCCAAAAAAAATTCTTTGCAAATCTTTTAATGGAACTATTCCCTGATATTATAAAGTCTCTGCCTTTGATCGTGTTCACAGGTCACCTATCTATGGATCGGCTTCAAAATCTAAACCAAGATCAGTCATTATATGTTTCCATGAATTTCAAATTAAGGATCATCTGATTCGAGCTGCCCATGGAAAAAGGATGATTAACTACCAAGATCAAAAGATACGTATTGTTCAGGATTTTTCATCAGAAGTTATGGCAGAGTGTGCTAAGTTCAATTAAGTTATGACGGAGTTATACAGTCAAAATTTTAAACCCTCCCTTCGTTCTCCAGCTCGACTGAGGATTACATTGGAAGACGGATCATTTAAATGGTTTTATATGAAGGAACAGGTGCAAGAATATTTAGACTTAAAAAAAATGAATGGCTATATATATATATATATATATAGGATAGACTAAAAATCTTGCAAAAACAGAAATACTACATATTAAAACTGACTTTAATATTTTTTAGTATGAATAATTGTTATTTCTGTTTGATAAACCCATCTAAGCTTGTTTGTCACTGTATTTTATTTAGTCTTGGCTGGAATAGTAAATAACCTTGAATTCTTGGAGCCGTTCCAACAGGCTTAAGGGAATATGTTTAGGGAAAGTAGACATCGGTTGCTCTATTACTGAGTTTCTCTCTTTGGGAGGGGGAGGAGGAATGGGGAGTCTTTTTTTCTTGAAGCTGATTTGGGAATCTAGTCAATTCTGTTGCTTAGTTAATATATTTCAAGGTTTATTATTTGGGTTTGATATACTTTTTTCTGATAGCTATTTCAATCTTTCTTATAAGGAGCCTTAAAATGGATCAAAGTATTAATTTACTTAGTTTTAATGTAAAAGGACTAAATCACCCTGTGAAAAGAAATAAGATTTTTGCCTATATTAAAAAACTTAAGGTACCCATTGTTTTTCTTCAAGAAACACATATACATAAATGTGACAGTTCACGCGTTTTTATCGATGGAGAGGATCTCATTTTCATTCTTCGTTTCAGGCCAAAGCAAGAGAAGTTTCGATCCTCATAGATAATAAAGTTCCCTTTGTTCAACATAAAGTAATTTCTGATACTAATGGGCGTTTTGTTCTAGTATCTGGGAAACTAAATAACTAAATAATGGTGTTTGTCAATGTATATGCTCTGAATATAGATGACCCAGGTTTCTTTGAGCATTTTCTTTATCATTTTTGCCAGACCTAAGTCTGTACTCATTGGTGATGGGTGGAGACGTCAATTGTTGCTTAGATCCAGTTTCAGATCGTTCATCTTTTAAACCAATGATACCAAATAAATAAATCAGCTCCATTTATTAAACCTTTTTTAATGAAATGTGGCATTGTTGATGCCTGGAGTTTTTTGCATCCAGTAGATAAGGAATATTCTTTTTTTTCTCATGTTCATCATACATGTTCCAGGATTGATTTTTTTTTATTGATAGCCAAATGATTCCATTAGTTCGATCCTGTGAATATAAAGAGATTGCTGTTTCAGATCACGCTCCTGTGTTTCTATCTTTAAATCTTCCTGGTCTTCTTCAAACAAATAGGTTTTGGCGATTTAATCTAACTTTGTTATCTGATAAAGATTATTTAAAGTTTAATGAGAGACAAATTACCTTTTTTTTAAGTGAATACATTAGAGGAGACTTCTAGTCTTATCAGATGGGATACCTTTAAGGCATATATTAGAGGACAAGTTATTTTTTATACTGCAAGTATTAAGAGGAAAGCTAATAAAGAGAGAAGTGATTTAGCTAATCAGCTGAAACAGTTAGACCAAGAGTATGCCTTGGCTCCAGAACCTGCTTTATAAAAAAGACGTGTTGAAATTAAAACTAAATATGAACTTCTTTTAACTTATCCAATTGAAACCCAAGTCCTAAAAGATAAAAGTCAATTTTATATTCATGGAGGTAAAACAGGTAAAGTATTGACTGATCAAATTAAAACCTTTAGAGCTAAACAACAGATTAAAGAAATATGCAAAGCTAATGCTGATAGGACAACTGATTATTTAGAAATAAATAATACTTTCAGAGAATTTTACTCTAAACTTTATACTTCTGGATCTTCTAAGGATGATACTGTGATGAACAATTTTTTAGATCAACTAAATATTTCTACAATTTCTGCCGACAACAGAAAATTGTTGGAACAACCTATTTCTTTTGAGGAAATTGTTGAGGCTGTGCACTCATTACATTTGAGGAAAGCTCCGGGTCCAGATGGATTTTCTGGAGAATTTTACAAGATCTTTTCTTCACTGCTTATACCTCATTTATGTTCAGTTTTTTCGGATTTATTTAAGTTGGGCCGACTTCCTCAATCTTTTTATGAGGCTTCCATTTCGCTCATTCTTAAAAAGAATAAAGATACAACTGAATGCTGTTCTTATGGACTAATTTCTTTACTTAATGTTGATGCTAAGATCTTATCTAAAGTTTTGGCCCATAGGATTGAAAATATTTTACCATCTGTCATTTCTGATAACCAAACCGATATTCTCACTTTAATATTCTCCGGTTATTAAATGTTATTTATTCTCCTTCTAACATGGTATCGGAATGTATGGTATCCCTAGATGCTGAGAAAGCTTTTGACTGAGTTGAATGAATTTATTTATTTAAAACTTCAGAAAAATTTTATTTTGGACCTGTTTTCATTCAATGGATTAAATTACTTTATTTAGCCCCTTCTGGTAGGGTTATCACTAATTTTCATAACTCCAAACCATTTAAGCTTCAACATGGCACTAGACAAGGTTGTCCATTGAGCCCTTTGCTTTTTGATCTGGCCTTAGAACCTTGAGCCATTGCTTTTCGAGAATCTAATGAGATCACTGGTATTTTAAGGAGAGATACCATTCATATAACGATATAAAAATTACAACACGGAAACAGGCCATCTTGGCCCTTCCAGTCCATGTTGAATTCTTACTCTCACCAAGTCCCACTGACCTGCACTCAGCCCATAACCCTCCATTCCTTTCCTGTCCATATATCTATTCATTTTAACTTTAAATGACAACATTGAAATCTGCCTCAACCACTTCTGCTGGAAGCTCGTTCCACACAGCTACCGCTCTCTGAGTAAAGAAGTTCCCCCTCATGTTACCCCTAAACCTTTCCCCTTTAACTCTCAACTCATGTCCTCTTGTTTGAATCTCCTCCATTCTCAATGGAAAAAACCTATCCACGTCAACTCTATCAATCACCCTCATAATTTTAAACACCTCTATCAAGTCCCCTCTCAACCTTCTACGCTCCAAGGAATAAAGACCCAACTTATTCAACCTTTCTCTGTAACTTAGGAGATGAAACCCAGGCAACATTTTAGTAAACCTCCTCTGTACTCTCTCAATTTTGTTGACATCTTTCCTATAATTCGGTGACCAGAACTGTATACAATACTTCAAATTTGGCCTTACCAATACCTTATACAATTTCAACATTACATCCCAACTCCTATACTCAATGCTCTGATTAATAAAGACCAGCATACCAAAAGCTTTCTTCACCACCCTATCCACATGAGATTCCACCTTCAGGGAACTATGCACCATTATTCCTAGATCCCTCTGTTCTACAGCATTCTTCAATGCCCTACCATTTACCATGTATGCCCTATTTTGATTAGTCCTACCAAAATGTAGCACCTCACATTTTTCAGCATTAAACTCCATCTACCATCTTTCAGCCCAGTCTTCTAACTGGCCTAAATCTCTCTGCAAGCTTTGAAAACCTACTTCATTATCCACAGCGCCACCTATCTTAGTATCCTCTGCATACTTTCTAATCCAATTTACCAACCCATCATCCAGATCATTAATATATATATGACAAACAACATTGGACCCAGTACAGATCCCTGAGGCACACCGCTACACACCCTCATATATTCGTAAAGTCTTGTTGTATGCTGATGATTTGCTGCTATTTATTTCCAATGTTGAGACTTCATTACCCCATGTGCTTTCTTTACTCTCCTGTTTTAGCCAGTTTTCAAGTTATAAATTAAACCTACATAAAAGTGAACTTTTCCCTTTGAACAATTTGATACCAATAAAATCTAACTTTCCTTTTAAAATTGTAAGAAACCAATTTACCTATTTAGGTGTAACAATCACTAAAAATTCTTTCTTTTTCTTTCTTTTCAAATCTTTTTATTATTAGTATCCAAAATTAACATGAGTATATCAAAGTAAGCAACACTTACAATGTCTCAAGAAAAAAAACATTATTTCAAAGATTGAAAAATTTTTGGTGATAACAACAAAACCCTACTAAGCAAGAAAAAGTGGGGAAAAATAACCCCATTAGGTGTTCAACCCTGGAGCCATGCGTCATACAAAAGCTTCTAAAGATAAACTTTAAACTGCCAGCAAGAAAAAAAATGTACCAAAAATTTACAATTAGATAGTGGAGGAAATTAACTCAAATGATAATAATGAGCAAATGAACCCCATCTTTCCTCAAAATCAAATATAGATTCAAAGGTTCGACTTCTAATTTTCTCCAAAATAAAACATAGCATCACTTGAGAGAACCATTGTGACAAAGTGGGAGCTGCTGTATCCTTCCACTTCAACAAAATGGCCCTCCTGGCTATCAATGTAACAAATGCAGTAACATGTTGGTCAGACACAGAGATACCACGGATATTTTGAGGAATTATTCCAAAAATCACAGTTAATTTGTTAGGTTGTAAATTAATTTTAAGTCATTTATAAATTGTTGAAAATACTGACTTCCAGAACTATTCCAGTATAGAACAAGACCAAAACGTGTGTCAGTGTAGCTGTCTCAGTTTTACATCTATCACAATAACTATCAACATTAGGAAATATTTTAGACAGTCTCTCCTTCGTCAAATGGTAACGATGTACAATTTTAAATTGAATCAGTGAATGACTAGCACAGGTTGAAGAAGAGTTAACCAGCTTCAGAATCCGCATCCAATCCTCCATCATAAAAGTCAAATTGAGTTCCTTTTCCCAATCTTGTTTAATCTTAAATACAAGAAGCCTATCCCATTGTAATAGTAAATTATAAATTCTTCTAAAAGAACCCTTCATCGAAGGGTTCGTACTCATAATAGTATCTAACAGGTCAGCATCCAATATGTAAGGAAAATTGCTTAAATATTTTTATAAGAAATGTCTAACTTAAAGTTATTGTAAAAAGTGTGAGTATGAAAGAGAATATTTATCAACTAATTGTTCAAAAGACATCAATATATCTTCTTTAAATAAATCCAAAAAAGAATTAATACCTTTATTTTTCCAAAGAAAAAAAATTGGATCACTCAAAGAAGGCTTAAAGTAATTTCGATAAATTAAACTACAAAGTTTAAATTTTTTAAGATTAAAAAAATTATGGAACTGGAGCCAAATTTGTAAAGAATGCTTAATCACAGGGTATAAGTTTAAATGAGCAACTTTAGCTAATTGTATAGTAAAGCAGTTCCCAATATCGAGGTTAAGTAAAACTGTTTCACAGCTTTCAATTGCAGGTCTACCCAAATTGGCCAGTCGTTCTTATCAACCCAATATAACCAAAAGGACATGTATTGCACATTAACAGCCTAGTAATACATTCTTAAATTAGGCAAAGCGAGACCTTCATCCTTTTTCAACTTTTGTAAGTGACATTTACTAATTCTTCATCTTTTATTATTACAAATAAAAGATAAAATAATAGAATCAATCCGATCAAAAAACTTCTTAGTCAAAAAAAACAGGGATATTCTGAAATAAATATAAAAATTTTGGTAAGATCATCATTTTCACTATATGGATGCAACCAACAAGTGAAAATGTAAGTGGACTCCGTCTACTAAATAAATAATTCATAGAGTCTACCAACGGAACAAAATTGGCTTTATAAAGATCCTTATATTTTCTAAGTATCTAAAGGAATCTGTGACTTTGAAAGGAATATTATCAGATATAGAGACAGATTCATTTAAAGGAAACAATTCACTTTTACTGAAATTTATCTTACAGGTGTCCCCCGCTTTTTGAACGTTCGCTTTACGAAACCTCACAGTTACGAAAGACCTACATTAGTACCCTATTTTCACTTTCAGAAGGTGTTTTCATTGTTACGAAAAAAAATTCAGCGCGTGAGAAAATAGCGCGCGATAAAAGCGCCCCGAGCAGCCGCTCTCCCACGGATTCTCACCAGTATTGCTTAAACACGAGCCTGTGAGCAGCCGTTTGCAAGATGAGTTCTAAGGTATCGGAAAAGCCTGAAAGAGCTTGTAAGGGTGTTACACTTACGGTAAAACTAGACATGATTAAGCGTTTTGATCGTAGTGAACGAAGTAAGGACAACGTGAGTTTGGCTTGTGGAAGTTGACGAAGATGATGTTGAAGAGGTTTTGGCATCCCATCACCAAGAACTGACAGATGAAGAGCTGATGCAATTGGAAAGAAAAAGGATAAGAATCGAAACCGAATGAGTAATGATAAAGTACGACTTTAATTTTGAAAGGGTACGTCAGTTTAGGGGATATTTGCAGGATGGTTTGAGTCCTTATGAAAGAACTGTGTGATAGAAAAATACGCGAGGCTCAGCACTTAAGCAAGCCTTCCACATCAGCCACAGCAGACGACGAGCCTCGACCTTCGACATCAAGGCGGGCAGTCATAGGAGAAGATGAGCTGCCTGCTCTAATGGAAACAGGCGACGAGATGACACCCCAGTGTCCCACCACCCCAACCCCCAGGCCACGGACAGATGCCGATTCGCGGAGAATCCAAAGGTAGCCGGGAGGCACACAGCACATCTTTAAGGAAAAAGCCGAAATAAACATGCTAATTAATTAGGTGCTGCCGACCCGTAATTGTCGGCCCAGACCAGAGACGACGCAATTGGAAATCGGCACTGATCTGGGTCGACAATTACGGGCGGCGCCTAATTAATTAGCATGTTTGTTTCGGCTTTTTTCTTAAAGATGTGCTGTGTACCTCCCGGCTACCGCTGGACCCCTGCGTTCTTCGCGGCAATATATCGCTCAGCGGCCTGGAGGGTGGGGGGCCACTGCACCACCCAAACTGCGACGACTCACCATCATCAGTGTGCTCGGCGTTGTCCTGATTCCCGTAAGTGATACTACACTGTACATACATTATTTGTACTTTATATCGGCTGTGTATTTTTACGTGTTATTTGGTATGATTTGGCAGCTTCATAGCTTAAAGGTTACTGGAGAGCGCTTGCGCGTGTTTCTGCCTACAGCGCTTGCGTGAGATTTTCTGCTGACGGCGCTTGCATGAGATTTTCGCTCCGGAGAACAGTTCAGTAATGATTGTGGAAAAGTATTTCTACTTTATATAGGCTGTGTATTTATCATATCATTCCTGCTTTTACTATATGTTACTGTTATTTTAGATTTTATGTGTTATTTGGCATGATTTGGTAGGTTATTTTTGGGTCTGCGAACGCTCACAAAATTTTCCCATATAAATAAATGGTAATTGCTTCTTCACTTTACGACATTTTGGCTTACGAACTGTTTCATAGGAACGCCCTACCTTCGGATGGCGGGGGAAACCTGTATATCCTGAAAAATCTCCAAATTCATTGAATAATTTTAGCAAGGCAGGAATGGATTCCTCGGGATTAGATATATAAACCAATAAATTGTCAGCGTAAAGAGAAATCTTATGAATGGTCTCATTCACAAAAATTCCATAAATATTTTTAGCAATAGCAAGGCATTCTAATATTAAATTAAATAACAATGAACTTAATGGATGAGCTTGCCTTGTTCCCCGTGAAAGCTGAAAAAGAGATCTACAGTTGTTAGTAATAACACTAGCAGTAGGAGCTTAATATATCATTCTAATTCAATTATTAAAATTAACGCCAAAGCCAAATTTCTCTAAAACATTAAATAAATATTTCCATTCGACTCGATCGAACGCTTTTTCAGCATCTGAAGAGACGACGCATTGTGGAGTTTTAAAAGAGGACGAATATATAATGTTAAATAGTGTCCGAATATTTGAAAAAGAATAACAACCCTTTATAAAGCCTGTTTGATCTTTAAAAATAATTTTACGCAAAATATTCTCCAACCGATTGGCCATTATCTTTGACAGAATCTTAGCATCAACATTCGATAATGAAATAGGTCTATATGAGGCACAGTCAGTAGGATCTTTATCTTTTTTAAGAATTAAAGAAATAGAAGCCTCATAGAAAGTAGAGGGTAAATCACCTTTCACGAAAGAATCTTTAAACATTTCCAACATATACAGAGAAAGCAATTTTCCAAATTTTTTATAAAATTCTACAGGATAGCCATCAAGTCCAAGGACCTTGCAAAATTGCATTGAAAAAATAGCTTTATGAATTTCGGTTTCAGTAATTTGGGCATCAAGCGTTTTTTGATCCTCAACAGAAATTTTAGGAAAAGCAATCTTTTGTAAGAAAGCATTCATTTCAGAAGAATCTACTGGACATTGAGATTTATAAAGTAAAGTATAAAAATCTTATTAATTCCTTCATATTCCCAAGCTAGGGTAGCATCTTTCCTACGAATTTTCAAAATTTGCCTTTTGGCTCTAGCCGTTTCTCTGCTTCTCACGTCTGTCTCCATCAAATCAGAATTGTGCACGGCGTCCTACGTACAAATACAATATCATTTCACTGGAGAGCTGCGCGCACTGCATCGTGCTGCCATCTTCTCCTCCTGCCTGTTAATATAAGAAATCTTATATTTTGGTTATATTATATAAATCATGAGGATTGCCCAATGTGGGTTTTTTTAGAAGCTGACAACAGGAATTCTGCAGATGCTGAAAATTCAAGCAACACACATAAAAGTTGCTGGTGAACGCAGCAGGCCAGGCAGCATCTCTAGGAAGAGGTGCAGTCGACGTTTCAGGCCGAGACCCTTCGTCAGAACTTTAGAAGCTAATTCTGTTCATAAATTCTCTATTATTTCTCTTCTTGAATCCTCACTTCCTTTGTCTTTGAGTAAGTTATCTGATAATCTGGTAGTTAAACACACTATGAGGATTTGGATACAATTCTGAAAATATTTTGGCTTATTAAGTGGTTGGAAAAGTGTTGGAGTCTATTATTAAGCAGAAGGTTTCAGGGTACTTGGAGACTAATGATAAAATAAGTCAAAGTCATGGTTTCTGTAAAGGGAAATCTTGCTTTACAACTCTGTTAACAGTTCTTTGAGGAAGTAACAAGCAGGACAGACAAAGGAGAGGCAGTGCATGCCATTTACTTGGATTTTCAAAAGGCATTTGTCACATATGAGTCTGCTTAACAAGATAAAGTCCTATGGTGTTACAGGAAAGATACTGGCATGGATAGAGGAAAGGTTGACAGGCTAGAGGCAGCGAGTGGGAATAAGGAGGCTTTTTTTCGTTGGCTGATGGTGACTAGTGGTATACCTCAGGGGTCAGTATTGGGACCGCTACTTCTCACATTGTTTGTCGATGATTTAGATAATGGAATTGATAGCTTTGTGGCAAAGTTTGCAGATAATACAAAGATAGGTGGAGGGGTAGCTAGTGTTCAGGAAACAATGTGATTGCACCAGGACTTAGACAAATTGGAAGAATGGGTAAAAACATGGCAGATGGTATACAGTGTTGGGAAATGTATGATTATGCGTTTTGGTAAAAGGAACAATAGTGCGGACTATTATCTAAATGGGGAGAAAATTCAAACATCAGAGCTGCAAAGGGATGGAGGAGTCCTCGTGCATGCCTCCCAGAAGATTAATTTATTTTATTGTCATTTAGTAATGCATGCGTTAAGAAATGATACATTTACAGGTTGAGGCCAAGTCCGTGGGTATATTTAATGTGCAAGTTGATAGTTTCCTGATTGTACAGGACATCAAAGGATATGGCGAGAAGGCAGGTGTATGCGGTTGAATGGGATCCATGATCAGCCATGATCATGCTCTTATGTTTTATGGTTTTACGGTCTTATAAATCATATGACCTGGGTAACAACGGCAAATTTCCTTCCCTGAAGAGCAGTCATGAATTGGAAGGGATTTTGGCATTTTAGGAATTTCATGGTTACAGGATGCTGCCTGGTTTAGAAAGTACGCATTATGATCAGAGATTAAGGGAGCTAGGGCTTTACTCTTTGGAGAGAAGGAGGATGAGAGGAGACATGATAGAGGTGTACAAGATAATAAGAGGAATAGATAGAGCGGATAGCCAGTGCCTCTTCCCCAGGGCACCACTGCTCAATACAAGAGGACATGGCTTTGAGGTAAGGGGTGGGAAGTTCAAGGGGGATATTAGAGGAAGGTTTTTTACCCAGAGAGTGGTTGGTGTGTGGAATGCACTGCCTGACTCAGTGGTGGAGGCAGATACACTAGAGAAGTTTAAGAGATTACTAGACAGGTATATGGAGGAATTTAAGGTGGGGGGTTATATGGGAGGCAGGGTCTGAGGGTCAGCACAACATTGTGGGCCGAAGGGTCTGTGCTGTACTGTTCTATGTTCTATTACTATTTATTTAGAAATGTTTTTCTTTTAAATCTTACAATCACATTAACTATTCTCCAAATGTTGTTTCATCTACAGATTTTAAGTTTACTTTCAATTCTGATAATGCAAATGTATTACTTTGTTCACCCAATAATTTGTCCACTGAATACAGACAGCTTTTCAATGATGACCTATTCATTTTTATCCATCCAGTGTTAGAAACATAGAAACATAGAAAGCCTACAGCACAATGCAGGCTCTTCAGCCCACAAAGCTGTGCTGAACATGTCCTTACCTGAGAAATTACCGAGGATTCCTCATAGCACTGTATATTTCTGAGCTCCATATACCTGTACAGGAGGCTCTTAAAAGACCCTATCATATCTGCCTCCACCACTGTTGCCGGCAGCCCATTCCACGCACTCACCACTCTCTGCGTAAAAAAACTTAACCCTGATATCTTCTCTGTACTTACGGCCAAGCACTTT
Source organism: Mobula birostris (assembly GCF_030028105.1). Classification (NCBI taxonomy): domain Eukaryota; kingdom Metazoa; phylum Chordata; class Chondrichthyes; order Myliobatiformes; family Myliobatidae; genus Mobula; species Mobula birostris. The sequence goes on from NC_092375.1 coordinate 100,180,332, forward strand.
AAAACTGTGCCCTCTCGTGCTAGCCATTTCAGCCCTGGGAAAAAGCTCTGACTATCCACACGATCAATACCTCTCATCATCTTGTACATCTCTATCAGGTCACCTCTCATCCTCCGTCTCTCCAAGGAGAAAAGGCCGAGTTCACTCAACCTATTCTCATAAGGCATGCTCCCCAATCCAGGCAACATTGAAACAACATCATTGTTTACTGCAGTTTCTTAAAGGTCTTGATTAGCATTAATGCACAGTGACCCATTTGTCCTGCTTTCTACCTCCACCAGTGGACCTACAATTTCATCTGGGATTAGTTTCACTGATCCATTGACAATCGTTTCTATTAATAGAGTCATAGAGCACTACAGCAACGTGCAGGCCCTTCAGCCCGTCTGGTCTGTGCTGAACTACTATTCTACCTATTGCCATTGACTTGCACCCAGACCATAGCCCTCCATACCCCTCCTATCCACGTACCTATCCAAGTTTCTCTTAAATGTTGAAACTGAACCTGCATTCACCACTTCCACTGGCAACTCGTTCCACACTCTCACCAACCTCTGAGTGAAGAGGTTTCCCCTCACGTTCCCCATAAACATTTCACCTTTCACTCATGACCTCTAGTTCTAGCCTCACCCAGTCTTAGTGGAAAAAGCCCACTTGCATTTACCCTTCCTATATCCCTCATAATATTATCTGCTCTCTTTCACTCTTATTAATATCTTTCTGTAGGTAGATGACAAGAAATCCACACAATACTATGAATTAGGCCTCCAGATGCCTTATACAACTTCAGCTTCGCATCCCAAATCCTGTACTCAGTACCTTAATTTATGAAGGCCAATGTACTGAAAGCTCTCTTTATGATCCTATCTATCTGTGGCACTGTGCTGCCAATTAATGCTAATATACTACTAAAACTGAATTGGTCTCTGCCGTTCCTTTGAGCTCATCAGATGTGTGGTGAAGGGTAACTTGCTACATGGGCAACAGCTGCTCTCCATATCATACTGTCCAGGCTTACGTATCTAGACAGCTAGGACACAACTCTGGTCAACTCTGACTGATGGCAGCGTCAGACTCAGGCTACCAAAAATTTGGAGAAGGAAGTCTGAGAATCGGAGCGAGAGTGCGGAGGAAGCCATTTTTGAATTTTTTGGTTTTTTCTCATCGGCGTTCAGAGAGGCGGGACTGCGCAGGCGTGTGATGTTGGGCAGTGAAGCGTGGAAGATTTAAAAGGACAGAAATCCTGATTCGGGTGTAATTCGGAGAAGGAAGTCTGAGAATCGGAGTGGGAGTGCGGAGGAAGCTGTTTTTGAATTTTTTTTGGTTTTTTTCATCGGCGTTCAGAGAGGCGGGACTGCGCAGGCGTGTGACTTCGGGCAGTGAAGCACGGAAGATTTAAAAGGAACAGAGCCTTATACAGCGGGCAGCGTAGTTTGCAGGCTGCGGAGTGAGCCAGGAGCAGAGTGAAGGCTTAAGGGCTTTGGCACAACGGGCTTAGATGGAAACAGGCAAGTCGAAGAGGATTTGGTATTCATTTTTTGTTGTTATTTGAGGAGAGGGGAAGTATGAGTGTGAGGGTAGCTTGTTGTTCTCGGTGCCGGATGTGGGAGGTCCACACCTGTGCCCGGCGCGCCGAGATGCAGCTCCTAAGAGACCGCGTTAGGGAACTGGAGCTGCAGCTCGGTGACCTTCATCTGGTCAGGGAGAGTGAGGAGTTGATAGAGAGGAGTTACAGGCAGGTGGTCACACCGGGGCCATGGGAGGCAGACAAGTGGGTCATGGCTAGGAGGGGGCAAAGGAAGAGTCAAGTAATAGAGAGTACCCCAGTGGCTGTGCCCCTTTACAATAGGTACTCCTGTTTGAGTACTGTTGGGGGGGACAGCTTACCTATGGGAAGCAACAGTGGCCGTGCCTCCAGCACAGAGTCCGGCCCTGTAGCTCAGAAGGGTAGGGAAAGGAAGAGGAGGGCAGTAGTAATAGGGGACTCAATAGTAAGGGGGTCAGATAGGCGATTCTGTGGACGCAGTCCGGAGACCCGGATGGTAGTTTGCCTCCCTGGTGCCAGGGTCCGGGATATTTCTGATCGCGACCAAGATATCCTGAAGTGGGAGGGTGAGGAGCCAGAGGTTGTGGTACATATAGGTACCAATGACATAGGTAGGAAAAGAGGTGAGGTCCTGAAAGGAGAATATAGGGAGTTAGGAAGGGAGTTGAGAAAAAGGACCTTAAAGGTAATAATCTCGGGATTACTGCCTGTGCTACGCGACAGTGAGAGTAGGAATGCAGTGAGGTGGAGGATAAATGCGTGGCTGGGAGATTGGAGCAGGGGGCAGGGATTCAAGTTTTTGGATCATTGGGACCTCTTTTGGCGCAGGTGTGACCTGTACAAAAAGGACGGGTTACATTTGAATGCTAGGAGGACCAATATCCTGGCGGGGAGATTTGCGAGGGCTACTGAGGTGACTTTAAACTAGAATGGTTGGGGGGGTGGAAATCAAATTAAAGAGACTAGGAGAGAGGAGGTTAGTTCACAAATAGAGAAAGCTAGTAGACAGTGTGTGAGGGAGGATAGGCAAGGGACAGAGATCAGGAGCACTCAGACCAAAGATGTAGGGGACAAGGAAGAAAAAGATAACAAAGTTAAAAAGAGAGTAAGAGGTGGAGAATTTCTTAAAAGTATCCATTTTAATGCTAGCATCATTGTAAGAAAGGTGAATGAGTTTAGAGCATGGATTGATACCTGGAAATATGATGTTGTAGCTATTAGTGAAACGTGGTTGCAGGAGGGGTATGATTGGCAACTAAATATTCCAGGATTTCATTGCTTCAGGTGTGGTAGAATAGGAGCGGCAAGAGGGGGAGGTGTCAGAGAAAATATAACAGCGGTGCTCTGGCAGGATAGATTAGTGGACTCGTCCAGGGAGGCAATTTGGTTGGAATTGAGGAATAGGAAAGGTGTAGTGACACTTATAAGGGTGTATTATAGACCACCTAATGGGCACCGAGAACTAGAGGAGTAAATTTGTAAGGAGATAGCAGATATTTGTAGTAAGCACAAGGTTGTGATTGTGGGAGATTTTAATTTTCCACACATAGACTGGGAAACCCATTCTGTAAAAGGGCTGGATGGTTTGGAGTTTGTCAAATGTGTGTAAGATAGTTTTTTTGCAACAATACAGAGAGGTACCAACTAGAGAAGGGGCAGTGTTGGATCTCCTGTTAGGGAATGAGATAGGGCAGGTGACAGAAGTATGTGTTGGGGAGCAGTTCGGGTCCAGTGATCACAAGACCATTAGTTTCAATATAGTTATGGAGAAGGATAGGACCGGACCCAGGGTTGAGATTTTTGATTGGAGAAAGGCTAACTTTGAGAAGATGCGAAAGGATTTAGATGGAGTGGATTGGGACAATTTCTTTTATGGGAAGGCTGTAATAGAGAAATGGAGGTCATTTAAAGGTGAAATTTTGAGGGTACAGCATCTTTATGTTCCTGTTAGGTTGAAAGGAAAGATTAAAAGATTGAGAGAGCCATGGTTTTCAAAGGATATAGGAAACTTGGTTTGGAAAAAGAAAGGGATTTACAATAAATATAGGCAGCTTGGAGTTAATGAGGTGCTTGAGGAATATAAAGAATGTAAAAAGAATCTTAAGAAAGAAATTAGAAAAGCTAAAAGAAGATGCGAGGCAGCTTCAGCAAGTAAGGTGAAAAGAAACCCAAAGGGTTTCTACAGTTATATAAATAGCGAAAGGATAGAGAGGGATAAAATGGTCCCTTGGAGAATCAGAGTGAATGGCTATGTGCGGAGCCAAAAGAGATGGGGGAGATTTTGAACAATTTCTTATCTTCAGTATTCACTAAGGACAAGGATATTGAATTGTGTAAGGTAAAGGAAACAAGAAGGGTAGTTATGGAAAGTATGACGATTAAGGAAGAGGAAGTACTAGCACTTCTAAGGAATGTAAAAGTGGATAACTCACTGGGTCCGGACAAGATATTCCCTATGACCTTGAGGGAAGTTAGTGTGGAAATAGCAGGGGCTCTGACAGAAATATTTGAAATGTCATTAGAAACGGGGATGGTGCCGGAGGATTGGCGTATTGCTCATGTGGTTCCATTGTTTAAAAGGGGTTCTAAAAGTAAACCTAGCAATTATCGGCCTGTGAGTTTGACGTCAGTGCTGGGTAAATTGATGGAAAGTATTCTTAGAGATGGTATATATAATTATCTGGATAGACAGGGTCTGATTAGGAACAGTCAACATGGACTTGTGCGTGGAAGGTCACGTTTGACAAATCTTATTGAATTTTTTGATGAGGTTACTAGGAAAGTTGACGAGTGTAGAGCGGTGGATGTTGTCTATCTGGACTTCAGTAAGGCCTTTGACAAGGTTCCACATGGAAGGTTAGTTAGGAAGGTTCAATCGTTAGGCATTAATATCGAAGTAGTAAAATGGATTCAGCAGTGGCTGGATCGGAGTCGCCACAGAGTAGTGATGGATAACTGTGTGTCAGATTGGAGGAGGGTGTGTAGCGGTGTACCTCAGGGATCTGTACTGGGTCCAATGTTGTTTGTCATATATATTAATGATCTGGATGATGGGGTGGTAAATTGGATTAGTAAATATGCAGATGATACTAAGGTAGGTGGCGTTGTGGATAATGAAGTAGGTTTTCAAGGCTTACAGAGAGATTTAGGCCAGTTAGAAGAGTGGGCTGAAAGATGGCAGATGGAGTTTAATGCTGAAAAATGTGAGGTGCTACATTTTGGTAGGACTAATCAAAATAGGACATACATGGGAAATGGTAGGGCATTGAAGAATGCAGTAGAACAGAGGGATCTAGGAATTATGGTGGATAGTTCCCTGAAGGTGGAATCTCATGTGGATAGGGTGATGAAGAAAGCTTTTGGTATGCTGGCCTTTATTAATCAAAGCATTGAGTATAGGAGTTGGGATGTAATGTTGAAATTGTATAAGGCATTGGTAAGGCCAAATTTGGAGTATTGTGTACAGTTCTGGTCACCGAATTATAGGAAAGATGTCAATAAAATTGAGAGAGTACAGAGGAGGTTTACTAAAATGTTGCCTGGGTTTCATTTCCTAAGTTACAGTGAAAGGTTGAACAAGTTAGGTCTTTATTCTTTGGAGCGTAGAAGGTTGAGAGGGGACTTGATAGAGGTGTTTAAAATTATGAGAAGTGATTGATAGAGTTGATGTGGATAGGCTTTTTCCATTGAGAGTGAGGGAGATTCAAACAAGAGGACATGAGTTGAGAGGTAAAGGGCAAAAGTTTAGGGTTAATATGAGGGGGAACTTCTTTACTCAGAGAGTGGTGGCTGTGTGGAACGAGCTTCCAGCAGAAGTGGTTGAGGCAGGTTCGATGTTGTCGTTTAAAGTTAAATTGGATAGATATATGGACAGGAAGGGAATGGAGGGTTATGGACAGAGTGCAGGTCGGCGGGACTGGGTGAGAGTAGGAGTTCGGCACAGTAGGGCCGAGATGTTTCCGTGCTGTAACTGTTATATGGTTATAAAATACATTAGGGTTCTTTTTCACATCAGTTTCCAATATACTATCATATTGTCTCTTTGCTCTTCTTCTCATCTACTGTGCATGTATTAAAATCATTCAGATTTTTCCTAGTTTTGATCTGATGTTGAATACCTCTCTGAATTATTTTATTGTTCCCTAATTCTGTTGGCACCCACATGGTATTTTTTAATTTGCCTCAGTGAGATGTACCTAAACAATGCATATAACATTTCCATATTATTATAATGCCTATTAAAAGTATACACCCCCCACCCCTTGGAAGTTTTCATGTTTTATCGTTTTACAACATTGAATCACAGTGGATTTAATTTGGCCTTTTTGACACTGATCAACAGAAAAAGACACTTTAATGTCAAAAGTAAGAACAGATCTGTACAAAGTGATCTAAATTAATTAGAAATATAAATCACAAAATAATTGATTGCATACGTATTACCCCCACTTTTATATGATACACCTAACCACCACTGATGCAGATAATTGTTTTTAAAGTCACATAATTAGTTAAATGGAGATCTGTATACAGTTAAGGTATTTCAAATGATTGTAGTAAAAATACACCTGTATTTGGAAGTTCCAACTGCTGGTGAGTCAGTATCCTGGCAAAAACTACACCATGAAGACAAAAGAACACTCCAAGCAACTCCACAAAAGAGGCAACTGAAAAGCACAAGTCATGTGATGGATACAAGAAAATTTCCAAGTCACTGAATATCCTTTGGAGAACAGTTAAGTCAATCATCAACAAATTTGGAAAGAATATGGCACAACTGTAAATCTGTCTAGAGCAGTCCATCCTCAAAAACTGAGTGACTGTGCAAGAAGCGGATGAGTGGGGGAGACCACCAAGTGACCTACGTTTGGGAAGGCTGTCAGAGGTTGCAGCAGGATATCAATAGGATGCAAAACTGGGCTGAGGAGTGGCAGAGGGATTTCAACCCAGATACGTGTGAAGCCAAATATGATGGCAGAATATAGTATTAATGGCAAGATTCTTGGCAGTGTGGAGGATCAGATGGATCTTGGGGTCCATGTCCATAGGACACTCAAAGCTGCTGCACAGGTTGACTGTGTGGTTAAGAAGGCATACAGTGTTGGCCTTCATCGAGTGGGATTGAGCTTAAGAGCCGAGAAGTAATGTTGCAGCTACATAGGACCGTGGTCAGACCCCACTTGGAGTACTGCGCTCAGTTCTGGTCGCCTCACTACAGGAAGGATGTGGAAATTATAGAAAGGGTGCAGAGGAGATCTACAAGGATCTTGCCTGGATTGGGGAGCATGCCTTACGTCGAGAATAGGTTGAGTGAACTAGGCCTTTTTTCCTTTGAGTGATGGAGGATGAGAGGTGACTTGATAGAGGTGTACAAGATGATGAGAGGCATTGGTCATGTGGACAGTCAGAGGCTTTTTCCCAGGGCTGAAATAGTTACCACAAGGGGACACAGTTTTAAGGTGCTTGGAAATACGTACAGAGATGTCAGGGGTAAGTATTTTATGCAGAGAGTGGTGAGTGCATGGAATGGGCTGCCGGTGACTGTGGTGGAGGCAAATACGATAGGGTCTTTTAAGAGACTCCTGGATAGGTGCCTGGAGCTTAGAAAAATAAAGTTATGGGTAACCCTAGGTAATTTCTAAATTAAGCACATGTTGGCATAGCATTGCGGGCTGAAGGGCCTGTATTGTGCTGTAGGTTTTCTATGTTTCCGTGTTTCTGTGTTTCTAAGACAACTCTGGAGGAGTTCGAAGCTTCAGTGGCTGAGATGGGAGAGACTGTGCATACAACAGCTGTTGCCTGGGTGCTTCACCAGTCGCAGCTTTATGGGAGAGTGGCAAAAAAAAAGCCACTGTTGAAAACAACTCGAAATCTCGGCTAGAGTTTGCCAGAAGGGATGTAGGAGACTCTGAAGTCAGCTGGAAGAAAGTTCTATGGCCTGATGAAACAAAAATTGAGCTTTTTGTCTGTCAGACTAATGTTAACACAGCACATCATCAAAAACACACCATCACTACCACGAAGCCTGGTGGTGGCTGCATCATGCCGTGGGGATGCTTTACTGTAGCAGGCCCTGGAAGGCTTGTGAAGGTAGAGGGTAAAATGAATGCAGGAAAATATAGGGAAATCTTGGAGGGAAACCTGATGCAGTCTGCAAGAGAACTGCGAGTTGGGAGAACATTTGTTTTCCAGCAAGACAATGATCCCAAGCATAAATCCAAAGTTACACAGGAATGGCTAAAAAACAACAAAGTTAATGACCTGAAGTGGCCAAGTCGGACTACAGACCTCAATCCAAATGAGAATTTGTGGCTGGACATGAAAATGGCTGTTCATCCCCATGCAATCTGACAGAACTTGAGCAGTTTCGTAAAGAAGAATGGGGGAAATTGCAGTGTCCAGATGTGCAAAGCTGATAGAGACCTATCCACACAGAATCAAAGGTGTAATTGCTGCCAAAGGTGTTTCTACTAAATACTGACTTGAAGGGAATGAATACTTAATCAATTTTTGTGGTTTATATTTGTAATTAATTTAGATCACTTTGTAGAGATCTGCTTTCACTTTGACATGAAAGAGTCTTTTTCTGTTGATCAGTGTCAAAAAAAGCCAAATCAAATCCACTGTGATTCAATGTTGTAAAACAATAAAAAATGTTAACTTCCAAGGGGGGGGGGGGAGAATACTTTTTATAGGCACTCTATATTTCTACTTGTTATTAATTATTAATTTATTCTCCCACATAAATTTTTATTTTTGAAATTAGCCCCTCTCTATTAATTTATTTATTTTTGCTTGCTCCTTGTTCTTCGCCATTGCCAACTTAAGTATTATGGTCAGCATTGTGAGATTAGCCCCCACTGTGATATTTTTCACTTGACACCTGCTATTCCACACAACAAGATCCCACTATCCCCCCTCCTTGTTGGAGAGGAAAGTTCTTTTTAGCAGACTTTGGAAATTTCATAACGTAATCCCAGGATGGTTTAAATCTCCTATTAATATCATAGACTCCTTAGCTCTCAGAATATCCATATGAATCTGCCCCAATGATTTGTGTACATTGTATATTTGATATTTAAATAATATTTGAGAAATCTTGTGTGTATGTTGGCTAATTAAGCATTTTTGTTCATTTAAATAATTCATTATATGTGTAATGCCCTGGTAAAGGTTTCACTGCTGACGTTATAGGGTATTTCATGTAATAGTCTTTCTGTAGAAGCAGTGTTTGGGTTCTGGTTAGAGATAACGGGTGCTTCAGAATGTGAGCCATCCAATCAGGGGAGCGGGGTTTTCTTTTGTGTGCCTGACACTGGTGTGAGCATTGGTCTTTGCTTGGTGGGAGACGAAGTGAGAATATGCTAGAGAGAGCCGGTCGTAGGATTTGACTTGGTGGGGATTGTGTTTCATTGGAGCAAAGAGGAGTGGGAGTCTACTAAGGATCAGTGAATAAGTATAATTTTTGGAAGAGTTGAGCTCCGACCTGTGCACATTTGACTGTTTAGTTATAATGGGGCCTTTTTGGATTTTTCTTTACTAATTCTTTAGTTAAGTTAGTATTCATAAATATACTTCCTTTAATTTTATGCAGTGTGCGGCCTATTATTTCCTGGCAATGAATTGTAACAGGGCAGCAAATTACACAACATTCACACAAGTTGCGACTTGAATGGGAGGCATCCCAACCTCATGGATTTGGCAGGACTGGAGTGTGTATTCCCTAGATGTATGCAGCCCGAGAACAGTGGCTCTTTGGGCACAGACTTGGAGACTGCAAGCGACGGCTAACGAGCTGTTTCCAGAGACGCCTGAGAAGTGGGGGCTCTTCGAGGACTGAGTTCGTTGGATGCTGTGTGATTGCCCTGAGCATAGATCAAGAAGGGTTGTGTGTTTAAGCCTGTGTTAAACTATTGTCCTGTAAAGTGATTTAGATACATGGTTATGGATACCACAGGGGTTGAGCGGTGGTGCGAATCTACAGGTTTACTGGTAGCAAATACATGTGTATTGAGTGGAGTGGATATTCGTAGCCCTGATGAATTGTTGATTTGGACTTTTAAGTACCTTTACAGCATTAGGAACAGTTACGATCACGGAGCAGATGTTTGACAAAATAATTCAGACTAACGCTGACATAATGGCAGTGGATCTGCTTGGTACTTTTGAGGTCCCGGGAAAGGAGAGGCCCATGGGCTGTCCATACTATCCGAGAAGAGGGGAATGTCAGCGGGGGTGTCGAATCGGAAGCTGAGTTTCCCATAGCTGGGGGCGGAGACTTTAAAGACAAGTTGTTCTTGTTTCTGTAGAGCGAGGGGAAGGAGTGGTGAGATCTGGAACATCTAATGAGTCCTCCATTGAGAGGTTAGCATTTTGAGTTGGTATCATCCCTTACCCCCCGGCGAATAAATGGTCAAGTCCACTGGTGGAGAGCCCAGTTATCATAGGTTCATCATGTTCTTGGGGACAAAGCCCACCCCCAAAGGGGAGGAGGACTATGAGACTTGGGTGGAGCACTCCTCTCAGATGCTAGATGAGTGGTAGTGCTCTGATAATGTGAAAAGACAGCGGCTAATAAAGAGTCTGAGCAGTCCGACTGCTGAAGTAGTGAGATCCATAAAGAACCAGAACCCTGTGGCTACTTCTGCGGGTACGTGCAAGCGCTAGTAAAGATCCTGCTGAAATTGTTTTATTCTATTTCTTCAAAAAATAGCACTATTATATTTTCAGTTCCCAGATGCTTTTCTATTACTTCTTTGGATAAAAATTCCATTGCCTTCCCTTTACTGATGTTTGGATAACTGCTTCACAGATCATTTGACTTGCACTATCATCTTAAATATGGGAATTGTATTAGCTTTCCAGTCCTCTAGCATTATTTTCTTTACCAAATAACCTTTAGATTTATGGAATAATTTATCAGTTATCAGTCACTTTCTACTTTAAATGTTTTTATATCTTTTGATCTACTCTGCTAATGTTATATTCACCACATTAATACGCTTGATAAGTGTTATGTTTTGTAACTTCAAAACATGAAACTAATTCAAAGGAAGACACAGGAGTCCAAGATGTGAGTCAATCTTAGGATTTACTTCAAGTGTGATGCGCACGTATCGCATGGTAGTGTGATGATGTATTTAAGTTTAAAGTAAATTTATTATCAAAGTACATATGTCACCATATACAACCCTGAGATTAATTTTCTTGTGGGCATACTTAACAAATCTATAAGATAGTAACTATAATAAATCAATGAACGGCGACCAAATTAGGGCTTTTAACCAGAGTGCAGAAGGCAACAAATTGCGCAAATGCAAAAAGAAGAAATAATAAATAAATAAATAAATAAATAAATGATAGATTTCAAGAACATGATATGAAGAGTCTTAAAAGTGAGTCCATAGGTTGTGGGAACATTTCAATGATGGGGTGAGTGAAGTTATCTCCTTTGTTCAAGAACCTGATGGTTGAGGGGTAGTAATTGTTCCCAAACCAGGTGGTCGAGACTCAAGGCTCATACCTTCTTCCTGATGGCAGCAGTGAGAATCAAACACGTCCTGAGTGGTGGGGCCCCTGATGATGGATGTTGCTTTCCTGTGACAGCGTTTCATGTACATGTGCTCAATGGTTGGGAGGGTTTTACCCACAATGGACTGGGCTGTGGAATGAGTCGCCAGCATAAGTAGTCGATGCGAGCTCAATTTCAACATTTAAGAGAAACTCGGATAGGTACAGTACATGGAGAGCTATGTTCCTGATGCAGGATAGGAGTAGGCAGTTTAAATGATTTCAGTATGGACTAGATGGGCTGAAGATTTTGTTACAGTATTTCGCTATTGACTCTAATTAATTCACCAATCTGAAAGTCTTTGGGATATGGGAAGAAACTGGAGCATTTAGAGGAAACCCATGCAGTCACAATGACAGCATGCAAGCTCCACTCATTCAGCACCTGGTCTTGATCAAACCTTGGTTGCCAGAGCTTTAAGGCAGTTTAATCTACTATTTCAGACTTTTCAGATCTAGAGTTATTTAACACATGTACATCGAAGCATACAGTGAAATGTGTCATTTGCATGAACAACCAACAAAGATGAGCTGGGGGCAAGCCACAAATGCTGCCAAATATTCCAGTGCGAACAGAGTTTGCTAACAATGCTTAGCAGAACAACATAGAACACAACAAAACAGAACATACCAAGCAACAAAGTGAAACTAGCCACATTCTTTCATCTCTCCCACCCACCCATGCACATGCAGAGTCTTCTAACCAAAGACAGGCCATCTTCTTTGGCTTTCAGTGGACTCGTGCAATTGTGGACACTGGAGCCCGACTTCCCCAGTGGACTTGCAAGGGTTCACGAACCCAAGCTCCAGCCATCGGCTTTGACTTAAGACCATAAGACATAGCAACAGAGTGAGGCCATTTGGCCCCATCGAGTCTGCTCTGCCATTCAATCAGCTGATCCTATCTTCCCCTCCTCAGACCCATACCCGGCCTTCTACCCGTAACCTTTGATGCTGTGAACCTATCAAGCTGTGCCTTAAATACACCCAATGACCTGGTCTCCACAGCTGCCTGTGGTAATAATTCCACAAATTCACCATCCTCTAGCTAAAGAAATATCACGGCTTCTGTTTTAAATGAACACCCTTCTATCCTGGGGCTGTGCCCTCTTGTTCCAGACTAGCCCACAATTGTAAACATCCTTTCCACATCCAAGAATGCTTTTCAACATTCGAAAGGTTTCAATAAGATTCCCCCCTGTCCTTCTGAATTCCAGCGAGTACAGACCCAGAACCATCAGACGTTCCTCATATGATAATACTTTCATTCCCGGAATTATCATTGTGAATCTCCTCTGAACCCTCTCCAATGCCAGCACATCTTTTCTTAGATGAGGAGTCCAAAACTGTTTACAATACTCAAGGTGAGGCCTCTCTAGTGCCTTATAAAGCCTCAGCATCACATCCTTGCTCTTGTATTCTAGACCTCGAAATGAATTTGCGTTTGATTCCTCACCACCGACTCTACCTGCAAATTAACCTTCAGGGTTTTCTGCACAAGGACTCCCAAGTCCCTTTGCATCTCAGATTTTTGGACTTTCTCTGCATTTAGAAAATAGTCTGCACAGGGACTGTTGTTTTGCCCATTCTCCTAAATCCTTCTGCAGCCTTCCTGTTTGCTCAACACTACCTGCCCCTCCACCAAGCTTCGTATCATCTACAACTTGGCAACAAAGCATTCTATTCCATCATCTAAATCATTGATATACAGCATAAAAAGAAGTGGTCCCAACATTGACCGCTGTGGAACATTACCAGTCACTGGCAGCCAACCAGAAAAGGATCCTTTTATTCCCACTCACTGCCTCCTACCAATCAGCCAATGCTCTAACCGTGCTAGTAGCTTTCCTGCAATAACATAGGCTCCTAACTTGGTGAGCAGCCTCATGCATGACACCTTGTCAAAGGCCTTCTGAAAGTCCAAATATACAACATCCACAGCACCAGCATCCCCTTTATCTATCCTATGTGTAATCATCCTCAAAGAATTCTAACAGGAATTCAGGCAAGATTTTCCCTTAAGGAAACCATGCTGACTTTGTCCTATCTTGTCCTGTGTCACGAAGTACTTTGTAACCTCATCCTTAACAATTGACTCCAATATCTTCCCAACCACTGAGGTCAGGCTAACTGGTCTATAATTTCCTTTCTGCTGCCTTCCTCCTTTCTTAAAGTGTGACATTTGCAATTTTTCAGTCCTCTGGCAGCATGGCAGAGTCCAATAATTTTTGAAAGATCATTACTAATGCCTCCACAATCTGTATTGCTATCTCTTTCAGAATCTTAGTGTGCAGTTCATCAGGTCCAGGTGACTTATGTATTTTTAGGTATTTCAGCTTTTTGAGCACCTTCTCCCTTGTAATAGTAGCTGCACCCACTTCTCTTCCTTCTACTCTACAACATCTGACAGACTGCTGTCATCTTCCAGAGTGAAGACTGATGCAAGATACTCATTTAGTTCATCCTGCATCTCCTTGTCCCCTGTTATTATTTCTCTGGCCTTATTTTCTAACAGTCCTATATCCACACTCATCTCTTTTATTTTTTACATTCTTAAAAACCTTTTTCTATTCACTTTGATATTGTTTGCTGGCTTGCTTTCATATTTCATCTTTTCTTTCCTAATGACTCTTTTAGTTGGTTTCTGTAGATTTTTAAAAGTTTCCCAATCTTTTATCTTCCCACTAATTTTTGCTTTGTTGTATCCCCTCTCCTTTACATTGGCTTTGAGTTCCCTTGTCAGTCAAGACTGCACAATTTTGCCATTTGAGTATTTCTTCACTTTTGGAATTCATCTATCCTGCACCTTCCTAATTTTTGCTGGAAACACATGCCATTGCTGCTCTGTTGTCATCCCTGCCAGCATCTCCTTCCAATTTACTTTGGCCAATTCTTCTTTCATACCACTAATTATTTCCTTAACTTCATTGAAATGCTGCTATGTCAGACTTTACTTCCTATTATCAAATTTCAAGTTGAACTCAATCAGATTGTGATCACTGGTTCCTAAGGGTTCTTTTACCTTAAGCTCCCTAATCATCTGTAGTTCATTACATAACACCAAATCCAATATAGCTGATCCCCTAGTAGGCTCAATGAGAAACTGTTCTAAAAAGACATATTGTAGGCATTCAAGAAATGCACTCTCTTGAGATCCATTTCCAACTTGATTTTCCCCAATCGACCTGTATAATGACCATCAAAACATTGCCCTTTTGACACACCTGTTCTATTTCCTATTGTAATGTGTGGTTCACATCCCAGCTACTTTTGGGAGGCCTGTATATAACTGCTATCAGGGTCCTTTTACCCTTGCAGTTTCTTAACTCAACCTGCAAGAATTCAACAGTTTCTGATCGTATGTCACACCTTTCTACTGATTTGGTGCCATTGTCATCAGAGCTACACCACCCCCTCGGCCTACCTTCCTATCCCTCCGATACAACATGTAACCTTGGACGTTGAGCTCCCAACTACAACCATGCTTCAGCCACGATTCAGTGATGGCCACAACATCACACCTGACAATCCGTAATAGTGCAACAAGATTATCCACTTTATTTCGTATACTCCATGCATTGAGATATAACACTGAGTATCATATTTGCTACCCTTTTTAATTCTGCATCCCTAATGGACTGGTACTCACCCTGCTGGCTACAATTATGTCCTATTATGAGTTCTGGATTTCTGATTGACCTTCGGGCCTCGATCTGAACAATTTATCTGTCTGCACCATTGTCCTGCTCTACTTTTCTTTTCTCGTGCCTTTTAACTTTATAATAACGGTCATTCTCTTTGTAAGTTGAGTAGAATGATGTTCATCCTTTTGAGAGGAAGTGACGTTAATTCATAAATGAGAAATTATTGGTAAAGTTAGGTAGAAAGTGGTATCTGGCATGTGTGAAATACAAGCACAGTACAGGACATTTGGACCAATTAGTTTTAACATCTGTTCAACTGATTGACATTCTGTGCAATAACGTATGGCAGTCTGAAAAGTAAACAACGTGTTGGAAATGCTCAAGGGCGGATAACAGCTGTAGAGAGAGAAATCATTTGCAAATCAATGACTTTTTATCAGAACTATAAATTCACAGTTATAGTAATTAATTCATCTGCCTTTCTGCTTTCTTTATCTGTGAGTTTATCGTAAACATTACCCAGCTCTGCCCTTGCTTTGATTATTTTTTCAATAGTTGGGTCGTAGAATCAGACAATGGCATCAGCTGAAAGCATTGTGACATTGTTTGAAATACTGTGGGACTTAAATCGTGAGGCATTCTATGCAGGGAGGATCATGAATGTTCATTTACTTCGGATTCTTGCTGATCCATTTGGTCTTGAGGATGCACAAAGTCTGATGATAATGTCTCCATTGTGATAAGGAGAAATATGAAATGTATGCATTAAGGCCCAGAGCAGAACTTACAAGTGGGATTTAGTTGGCCAAGGATTTTTCAAATCCAGTTTCTTTGCAAGATCAAAGAGAAATTGACTTTCTTAATTTTTGCTATGGTGCTTGATTTACTATTTCTCCTTGTGATTTTGCAGAACAGATAGTTAAGTGTTTTGCTCACTGTTAATCCTTTTGGTCTCAATAGACCTTTGATGGATTTAATGGCATTAATTTGTTCTTGCTGAAGAAACAGCACATGATTACACTAGTGCACATTTACTGGCATATCAGAGCATGATTAGTTTCTCCAAATCAAATTAGAAATTGTACAGTGCTTGACCTTTTTGGGAAGTTAGTGACATCTCAGCTGGAGTAGCTAGCCAAAGAAAGTGAGTCATTTGTGATAACTTCATTATCTTTACATGATAAATTCTGATGGGAGTACTGACCTATTCAGCTTCACTTTTTCTTCAACTATCATTAGACAGTGTTCAAGGTGATGGTATGCACTGTGATGCAAGTGCACCACTTTCATCTAATTTAATCACATATTTAATATTGGAATTTTCACACATCTTCATTTTACACATGCTCTAGAAGGCACAGAACTAAAGTTAGTGACAATATATTTACAGAATTAGGCCATCTGGTCCATTGAGTCTGCTCTGCCATTCATCATGGCTGATCCAATTTTCCTCTCAGCCCCAATCTCCTGTCTTCTCCCTGTACCCTTCATGCCCTGACCATTCAAGAATCTTTTGACCTCTGCCTTAAATATACTTACAGACTTCACCTCCACAGCTGTCTGTGGCAATGAATTACATAGATTCATCATTGTCTGACTAAAGAAATTCCTCCTCATCTCCATTCTAAAGGGATACCCCGCTATTCTAAGGCTGTATCTTCTAGTCTTAGTCTCTCCCTCCATAGGAACCATCCTCTCCATGTCCGTTCCATCAATGCCTTTCACCATTCGATACGTTTCCATGAGGTCACCCCTCATTCTTCTGAATTCCAGTGAATACAGGCCCAGAACCATCAAACACTCTTGATCTGATAAGCAGTTCAAACCTGGAATCATTTTCGTGGTCCTCCTTTGAACCCTCTCCAGTTTCAGCACATCCTTTCTAAGATAAGGGGCCCAAAATCTGCTCACAATACTCCAAGTGAAGCCTCATTCGTGCTTTATAAAGTCTCAACATTACATCCTTGCTTTTATATTTTAGACCTGTTGAAATTAATGCAAACATCACATTTACCTTCCTCACTGTAGACTCGACCACTAAGTTAGGGAATCCTGCACAAGCACTCCCAAGTCCCTTTGCATGTTAGTTTTTTGTATCTTATTTCCTTTTAGAAAATAATCAACTCCTTAATTTCTTCTACCAAAGTGCATGATGATACACTATATTCCATCTGCCACTTCTTTACCCATTCTCCTAATCTTTCTGTCCTTCTGTAGCTTCTCTACTTCCTCAAACTATTTGCCCCTCCACCTATCTTTGAATCATCTGCAAAATTTACAACAAAGCCATTAATTCCATCATCCAAATCATTGACATATAACGTAAAAGAAATTGGTCCTGACAAAGACCCCTGTGGAACACCACTAGTCACAGGCAGTCAACCAGAAAAGGCTCCCTTTAATTCCACTCTGCCTCCTGCCAATCAGCCACTGCTTTATCCATGCTAGAATCTTTCCTGTAATACCATGGGCTCGTAGCTTGTTAAGCAGCCTCTTGTGTGGTGCCTTGTCAAAGGCCTTTTGAAAATCCAAATATACAAATCAACCGATTTTTCTTTGTCTATCTTGCTTGTTATTTCTTCAAAGAATTCCAACTGCTGTACCAGGCAAGATTTTCACTTGAGAAAACAACACTCACGCAGTCACAGCCTATTTAATCATGTGCCTCCAAGAATCCTGAGACCTCATGCTTGATAATCAACTCCAACATCTTCCCAACCACTGAGGTCAGACCAACTGGCCAATAATTTCCTTTCTTCTGCCTCTCTCCCTTTGAAAAGTGGAGTGAAATTTGCAGTTTTCTATTTTTCTGGAACCATTTCAGAATCTAGTGATACTTGAAAGATCATTATTAATGTCTCCACAATCTCTCTGGTCACCTCCTTCAGAACTCCGGGGTGTACATCATCTGGTCCAGGTGACTTATCTACCTTCAGACCTTTCAGTTTTCAAGAACCTTCTCTCTACTAATAGTAACTTCACACACTTCATGGCCCCTGATACCTGAAACTTCCACCATACTGCTAGTGTGGTTCTGGTTGGCATCCGCCTATCCAGAAGGACAATGGGTAATGCTGATCATCATCACAAGCCTGGGCAGATGGTATGGAGATCCTGAGTTGCCCCCTCTTGGTCTCAGCAGTGTAGTCCAATGGAAAACTTATGAGGCATTACATTTGGCTTCAGCTTACAGGGGCTGCTGGAAGGATGTTCAATGATTGCTAAGCTGCCTTAGGGGCTCCATTCTGGATTAACTCCCATAGCCTTGACAAGGCTGTGGGGCTATTTACCCATAGCTGGGAATCACACACCATTGGGCCTGTGTGCTATGTGTATAGGAGCCAGACCTCCTCCCTGTCCACTGTGGTTCAGCCCAAGTCTGAAAGGAGTTCCTTTTCCATGAGTTGCCTGCAAGGAGGTACTGCCTAAGGCTTACTGTTGGAGAGGCTATGTACTGGCAGGGAGAGAATCTTTTGATATCCTCATTAATATTGTTGATCTTTAATATTGCATCTTTACTTTCTTAATGATATTTTTACTTCTGTTGGTATTTAAAAGCTTCCCAATGCTCTTACTTCCCACGAATGTTTGCTCTATTATATGCCCCCTCTGTGGCTTTTATATTGGCTTTGACTTGTCAGCCATAGTTGTGTCATCTTGCCTTTAGAATAGTTCTTCCTCTTTGGGATGTATATATTCTGTGCCTTCCCAATTGCTTCCAGAAATTCCAACCATTGCTACTCTGCCCATCATCTTTGCCAGTATTCTTTTCCAATCAATCTGGCCAACTCCTCTCTCATGACTCTGTAATTCCCTTTACTCTACTGTAACACTGATACATAAGATTTTAGCTTCTTGTATTTCAAGGTGAATTCAATCATATTGTGATCACTTTCTTCTGAGGGCTCTTTTATCTTAATTTCTCTAATGAATTCTAGTTCATTGTACAACACCCAATCCAGAATAGCTGATCCACTAGTGGACTGAAACATGATCTGCTCTAAAAACAAAAGTCATCTCGCTGATATTCTGGAAGTTCTCTTGAGATACAGCACCAACATGATTTTCCCAATCCACCTTCATTTTGAAATCCCCCATAGCTATTGTAACATTGCCCTTTTGGCATGCATTTTTTATCTCCCGTTGTAATTCGTACTACTGTTTTGGGGTCTAAGTACAACTCCTATCAGTGGCTTTTTACCCTTGCAGTTCCTTAGCTCTATCCACAATGATTCAACACCTGCCAACCCTATGTCACTTCTTTATAATGATTTGACTTCATCTTTTATCAACAGAGCAACTCTATCCCCCTTTGACTTCCTGCCTTCTTTTTGATACAATGTACGTTTGTATATCCTTGGACATTAAGTTCCCAGATACAGTGCCTATAAAAAGTATTCACCTCCATCCCCTTGGAAGTTTTCATGTTTTATTGTTTGAGAACATTGAATCACAATGAGTTTAATTTGGCTTTTTTGACACTGATCAACAGAAAAGACACTTCAAAATCAAAGTAAAAACAAATTTCTACAAATTGGTCTAACTTATTACAAAATAGTTGATTGCATAATTACTCATTACCTTCAAATCAGTATTTAATAGAGAACCTTTGGCAACAATTACAGCCTTGAGTCTGTGTGCATAGGTCCCTATCAGCGTTGCACTTCTGGACACTGCAATTTTTTTCCGTTCTTTTTTACAAAACTGCTCAAGCTCTGTCGAATTGCATGGGGGTTGTGAGTGAACAGCCCTTTTCAAGTCCAACCACAAATTCTTATTTGGATTGTGGTCTGGACTCTGACTTGACCTCTCCCGGACATTAACCCTGTTGTTTTTAAGCCATTCCTGGGTAGCTTTGGCTTTATGCTTGGGGTCATTGTCTTGCTGGAAAACAAGTCTTCTCCTAAGTCGCAGTGCTTTTGCAGACTGCATCGGGTTTTCCTCCAGGATGTCCCTGTATCTTGCTGCATTCATATTACCCTCTACCTTCACAAGCTTTCCAGGGCCTTCTGCAGTGAAGCATCCCCACAGCATGATGCAGCTATCACCATGCTTCACAGTAGGGATGGTGTGTTCTTGATGATGTGTGGTATTTAGCTTATGCCAAACATAGGGTTTAGTCTGATGGCTAAAAAGCTCAAATTTGGTTTCATCAGACCATAGAACCTTCTTCCAATAGATGTGCAAAGGATGTTTTCCATGGTATGGGAGTCTATGACAAGAGGGCACAGCCTGTGGATTAAAGGGCGTCCATTTAGAACAAATGCGGATAGATTTCTTTAGCCAGATGGTGGTGAATTTGTGGAATTTATTACCACAGGCAGCTATGGAGGCCAGGTCATTGGGTGTATTTAAGGCAGAGTTTGATAGGTTCTTGACTGGACACAGCACCAATGGTTATGGAGAGAAGGCCGAAGAGTGGGGCTGAGGAGGGGAAAAATGATCAGCCATGATTGAATGGGGAAGCAGACTCAGTGGGCCAAATGGCCTAATTCTGCTTCTGTGTGTTATGGTCTTATGATTCCATATGAGTTTTTTTTTCCAACTGAGTGAAAAACCTGCAGTGCATACTATCCACACAAATCAATCATTACAGTGCATACTATCTGTAAAAATCAATCATTACAGTGCATACTATTTGTGAACATGTATCATTACAGTGCATGCTATCCATACAATTCAATCATTACAACAATTCATACTATCTGTACAAATCAATCATTACAACAATACACACTATCCATACAAATCAATCATTACAATTCATACTATCCTTACAAATCAATCATTACAGTGCAGACTATCAATATGAATCAATCATTACAATGCATACTATTCGTACAAATTGATCATTACAGTGCATACTATCCGTACAAATCAATCATTACAGTGCATACTATCTGTAAAAATTGATCATTACAATGCATACTATCCATACAAATCAATCATTACAGTGCATACTATCCATACAAATTAACCATTACAACAATGCATTGAGGTAGTAACAACAGTAAAAAAGTGTTGTGGTGCAGAGAAAGTGCAGTGCAGGTAGTCAATAAGGTGTAAAGTTGTAATGAGATTGTAATGAGAGTCCATCTTATCATACAAGAGTCTTATAACTGTCCTTGAGCATAGTGTATGTATGGGAGAAGGGAGAAGAAAGATTGGCTGGAGTGGATGTGAACTTTGATTATGCTGCAACACACATAAAAATTGCTGGTGAACGCAGCAAGCCAGGCAGCATCTATAGGAAGAGGTACAGTCGATGTTTCGGGCCGAGACCCTTCGTCAGGACTAACTGAAAGAAGAGATAGTAAGAGATTTGAAAGGGGGAGGGGGAGATCTGAAATGATAGGAGAAGACAGGAAGGGGAAGGGATGGAGCTAAGAGCTGGAAAATTGATTGGCAAAAGGGATATGAGAGGATCATGGGATGGGAGGCCTAAGGGGAAAGAAAGGGGGCGGGGGGAAGCCCAGAGGATGGGCAAGGAGTATAGTGAGAGGGACAGAGGGAGAAAAAGGAGAGAGAGAAAAAGAAGAGAGAAATTAATGTTCTTTTGTCACTGAAGCAGAAGGTTATTAAAAGTCAATGCTCAGATTTAATTTGTGCAATAATAGCAGAATACTTAATATTTAAAAAGGGGGAAGCTAAAATGCACTATGCATTGTTAAAAGGGAAAAAGAAAAAACTACTCTTGGGTTTTCTGCATAAGATGCACAGAAAAAGGCTTATTAAGGTAGATGGATTTAAATAGATCAGAAAACTTATTTAAGTAGACACCTACCAAAATTATTTCTCATGTTAACACAAAGCCTTACACTTGATAAGCAAGTAGCAGTCAGTACTGCAGAAAGTCAGAATTCGATTATACCAAGTAATGGAACAAAAGCAACTTCCAATTATATTGTGAATTTCACAATGAATTTTTAAAAGTAGCTGCAAAGAAGTTTAATCAAACAAGAAATCAATTTATAAGAGGTGATTGCTGAGCCTCTGGCGATGATCTTTGCATCATCAATGGGGACGGGAGAGGTTCCAGAGGATTGGAGGGTTGAAGATGTTCCTTTATTCAAGAAAGGGAGTAGGGATAGCCCAGGAATTTATAGACCAGTGAGTCTTACCTCAGTAGTTGGTAAGTTGATGGAGAAGATCCTGAGAGGCAGGATTTATGAACATTTGGAGAGGTATACTATGATTAGGAATAGTCAGCATGGCTTTGTCAAGGGCAGGTCGTGCCTTACGAGCCTGATGGAATTTTTTGAGGATGTGACTAAACACCTTGATGAAAGAAGAGCAGTAGATGTAGTGTATATGGATTTTAGCAAGGCATTTGATAAGGTACCCCATGCAAGGCTTATTGAGAAAGTAAGGAGGCATAGGATCCAAGGGGACATTGCTTTGTCGATACAGAACTGGCTTGCCCACAGAAGGCAAAGAGTGGTTGTAGATGGGTCATATTCTGCATGGAGGTCAGTGATCAGTGGAGGGATCAGGGATCTGTTCTGGGACCCTTACTGTTCGTGATTTTTATAAATGACCTGGATGAGGAAGTGGAGGGATGGGTTAGTAAGTTTGCTGATGACACAAAGGTTGGAGGTGTTGTGGATAGTGTGGAGGGCTGTCAGGGGTTACAGTGGGACATTGATAAGATGCAAAACTGGGCTGAGAAGTGGCAGATGGAGTTCAACCCAGATAAGTGTGAAGTGGTTCATTTTGGTAAGTCAAATATGATGGCAGAATATAGTATTAATGGTAAGACTCTTGGCAGTGCGGAGGATCAGAGGGATCTTGGGGTCCGAGTCCATAGGACGCTCAAAGCAACTGCGCAGGTTGACTTTGTGCTAAAGAAGGCATACAGTGTATTGGCCTTCATCAGTCGTGGAATTGAATTTAGGAGCCGAGAGGTAATGTTGCAGCTATATAGGACCCTGGTCAGACCCCACTTGGAGTACTGTGCTCAGTTCTAGTCGCCTCACTGCAGTAAGGATGTGGAAGCCATAGAAAGGGTGCAGAAGAGATTTACAAGAATGTTACCTAGATTGGGGAGCATGCCTTATGAGAATAGGTTGAGTGAACTTGGCCTTTTCTCCTTGGAGTGATGGAGGATGAGAGGTGACTTGATAGAGATGTATAAGCTGATGAGAGGCGTTGATCATGTGAATAGTCAGAGGCTTTTTCCCAGGGCTGAAATAGTTGCCACAAGAGGACACAGGTTTAAAGTGCTGGAGAGTAGGTACAGAGGAGATTCCGGGGTAAGTTTTTTACTCAGAGAGTGGTGAGTGCGTGGAATAGACTGCCTGCAATGGTGGTGGAGGCGGATACGATCGGGTCTTTTAAGAGACCTTTGGATAGGTACATGGAGCTTAGAAAAATAGAGGGCTGTGGGTAAGCCTAGTAATTTCTAAGGTAGGAGCATGTTCGGCACAACTTTGTGGGCCGAAGGGACTGAATTGTGCTGTAGGTTTTCTTTGTTTCTTTCATGACTAAAAGCTTGTCCTGCCTAAGCAAGGACCTGGATCTACTGCAATTTGCCTACTGCCACAATCGGTCTGCGCAGGTGCAATCTCAGTGGCGCTCTCCTCAGCCTTGGGCCACCTCGACAATAGCAATAGCTTTTGTTTATTGATTACAGATCAATGTTCAACACCATCATACCCTCAGTACGAATCAACAAGCTCCAAAACCTAGGCCTCTGCACCTTCATCTGCAACTGGATCCTTGACTACCTCATCGGGAGACCACAATCTATGCGGGTTAGAAGTAACATCTTCTCCTCGTGACAATCACCACCAGCGCAGCTCAAGCTGCTAATGAAGTATCACAAACAAGAGAAAATCTACAGATGCTGTTTCTATAAGATCTCCTCTCATTCTTCTGAATTCCAGTGAATACAGTCCCAGGCGACTCAATCTTTCCTGATAGTCTAACCCCCCTCATCTCTGGAATCAAACTGGTGGTTCTCCTCTGCACTATCTCCAAAGCCAGTATGTCCTTCCTCAAGTGAGGAGACCAAAACTGCACGCAGTACTCCACAAGTACCCTGTACAGTTGCAGCATAACCTCCCTGCTCTTAAGTTCAATCCCTCTAGCAGTGAAGGCCAACATTCTATTTGCCTTCTTGATAGCCTGCACCTGCAAACCAACCTTTTGCACAAGCACTCCCATCCTTCTGCACAGCAGCATGCTGCAATATTTTACCATTTAAATGATAATCTGCTCTTCCATTTTTCCTTCCAAAGTGGATGACTTCGCGTTTACCAACTCCATCTGCCAGACCCTTGCCCATTCACTTAACCTATCTATGTCTCTCTGCAGACTCTCCATATCCTCTGCACAGTTTGCTTTTCCACTCAAAGTACTGTCATCAGCAAACTTAGATACACTACACTCAGTCCCCTCTTCCAGATCGTTAATGTATATCATGAACAGTTGCGAGCCCAGCACCGACCCCTGTGGGACACTGCTCACCACTGATTGCCAACCAGAGTAACACCCATGTATCCCAATTCCCGCCTTTCTACTGGTAACCAATCTTCTACCTATTCTAATACATCACCCCCGACTCTGTGCATCCTTATCTTATGGATAAGTCTTTTATGTGGTACCTTATCGAGTGCCTTCTGGAAATCCAAGTAAATACCATCTATCTGTTCCATTCTATCTACTACACTCGTTACATCCTAAAAGAACTCCAGTAAGACTGTCAAACAGGACCTGCCTTTTCTGTTTCCATGCTGCCCCTGCCTGATGGATCCACTTTTCCTCACCCTTACCGTCCTTGCTTTTAACTGGAATATACTTTTGTTGAGCACTATGAAAAATCTTTTTGACAAGAGCTGTATAACTTATCTCCTTTTACCGAAGGCCACGAACTTATCAATCACCCTTGCTGTGGACCACATCTACAAAGAAGGGATCCGTATGCTCCGCGACCACTGGACTAAGTGTTCACATGTAGGAGGGGACTATGTTGAAAAATAAATGTTTTCTAAAATTGACTCCTCCTACCTTAGGCCACGAACTTATCAATCACCCCTCGTATGTGCAATTTAAAGTCCCCCACAATAACTGCTATTCCATTCTTACATGCCTCAGACATTTCTCTGATTATTGCCTGTGCCACTGTGTTTATGTTATAATGTTATTATCCCGTGGCCTATAGACAACTCCCACCATGTGATTTTTTTTTCCCTTTAGTATTCCTAATCTCTACCCAGATGGATTCAACATTCTGCTCCTTAGATCTTATATCGTCTCTCACTATCACCCTGATCTCATCCTTAATTAAGAACTCTACCCCACCTCCCTTACCTTCCTGCCTATTCTTCCATATTACCTGATGTCCTTGGTTATTTAATTCCCAATCCTCTCCACCCTGCAACTATGTTTCTGGAATGGCCACTAAATTATACCCCTTTATACTGATTTGTGCCACAAGTTCACTGACCTTGTTATGAATACTACGAGCATTCAGACAGAGTGCCCTTACACTCATTGACTTTTAAAATCCAGGAATCTTTGCAACACACACAAAATACTGGAGGAACTCAGTAGGTCAGGCATCTATGGAAAAGAGTGCAGTCGATGTTTCGGGCTGAGACCGTTCAACAGGAGTGGAGAAAAAAAGCTGAGGAGTTGATTTAAAAGGTGGGAAGAAGGGTGAGAGAAACACAAGGTGATAGGAGAAGCCTGAAGGGGGAGAGATGAAGTAAAGAGCTGGGAAGTTGATTGGTGAAAGAGATACAAGGCTTTTCTGCACTCCACTCTTTTTTTAACTTTTGCTTTTACTTTCATCCACATTTTTCTCTTTTACTTTAATCACACTTCTCCAACCTGTTGAACCCACTCCCCGCTATTTAGTTTAAAGCCCTATCCACAGCCCTAGTTATGCGATTTGCCAGGACCTGATGAAGGGTCTTGGCCCAAAGTGTTGACTGTTTACTCTTTCCTAGATCCTTTTGTTCGACTGCACTCCATAGTGCTCTGCTGCTCACTGTGTAAGACCTACCCTGGCTGGTCCTCCCAAAATGCAGCACCTCACACGTCTGCATTAAATTCCATCTACTATTTTTACCCCATTTTTCCAGCTGGTCCAGATCACGCTGCAAGCTTTGATAGTCTTCCTCACTGTCGACTACACCCCAGTCTTGGTGTCATGTACAAATTTGCTGATCCAGAATGTTGATATAGATGGCAAACAACAATGAACATTGTACCAGTCCCTATGGCATGCCATTAGTCAAAGGCCTCCAGTCAGAGAGACAACCATTTACTACTACTTTCTGGCTTCTCCCACAAAACTAATATCTAATCCAATTAACTACCTCATTTTTATTGCCAAGTGCCTGAAATTTCTTGACCAACCTCCCATGCGGGACATTGTCAAGTGCCTTACTAAAGTCCATGTAGCCAACATCCACTGCCTTGCTTACATCAATTTTCTTGGTAACTTCCTTGAAAAAGATTGGTTAGACACGACCTACTATACACAAAATCACGCTGACTATTCCCTAATCCAAATACTGTCTATCCAAATGCTCATATATATGGTCCCGATAGGGTGCCTTCCAATAGCTTTACCACCGCTAATGTCAGGCTCACCAGCCTTTAATTTACTGGTTTATTCTAGAGACTATCTTAAACAGTGGGATAACATTAGCTATCCTCCAATCCTCTGGTGCCGCACCTGTAACTAAGGATGATTTAAATACCTCTGCTGGGGCCCCTGTAATTTCTGCACTTGCCTCCCACAGGATCCGAGGGGACATCTTGTCAGGCTCTGGGGATTTGGTTACATTAGCTGTGTTAATGAAGCAATGTGATGTGTAGACTTAATGTGATGATGGAGGGGAGCCTGATTTCCATCATCTGTTGAGCTGTGACTATAGTTATCTGCAGTTTCTTGTGGTCTCAGGCAGAGCTCAAGAAACCAATGATGGATTTGGATAGGA
Organism: Mobula birostris; assembly: GCF_030028105.1. NCBI lineage: Eukaryota > Metazoa > Chordata > Chondrichthyes > Myliobatiformes > Myliobatidae > Mobula > Mobula birostris. The sequence continues at coordinate 100,207,043 of NC_092375.1, forward strand.
TGCTCTCCGATCGATGAAGCTTAGTGTGGGTCAAAGCGGACATACCAAATTTCTTTAGCCTCTTGAGGAAGTAGGAATACTGGTGAGCTTTCTTCACCCTGGTGTCTACATGATTGGACCAGGTGATATTCAGTTCAGGAAGTCTAAGCCTTTCAATCCTCCTGACTTGGACCAATGACGTCAGCAGGAGCGTGTATACAACAGATTCCCGAATCCAGCTATTTCGTTTTGGATGGAAATTAACTATTGTTATTTCCAGTGAAGTCTGCATATAAATGAAGAAATAAATAAATAAACTGTGTAATATATCAGGGAAAACAAAGGTAGGGCTTATTTTCTGTTCACAGATTAGTTGATACAATGAGTACCACTTAATTTTCTGCCTGGGTAGCCTCCCTTTGTCTAACTTCTCTCCCCTTCCCCTTCTCTCTTTTTGCATTCTCCAATCTGGCTCCTCTCTTACTCCTTGTTTTTTCCTCACCTGCGCATCATCTCCATCTGGTGCCCTCCCTCTTTCCCTTTCCAACATGATCTGCTGTCTTGTCCTAAAGGATTCCTCCTTCTTCAGCCCTTGACCTTTTTCAAGTAGCACTTTCCAGTTTCTCACTTCTACTCCCCTCCCCACCCACTCACCTTCCTCCTCACCTGATCTCATCTATCACCTGCCAGACCTCCCTCCACTTATTTATTCTGGCTTCCTCTCCTTCATTTCTAGTCCTGAAATATGGTCTCAGCCTGAAATGTTGACTGTTGATTTCAATGGATACTGCCGGACCTGAGTTCCTCCAGCATCTTGTGTGTGTTGCTTTGGATTTCCAGCATCTGAAGAATTTCTTGAGTTTATAATCTGTAATTGTTTTGTGTTTGTGTTAATATAAATACAGTATGTGTCTTTTCCAGCTCCTCAATTTGAAACACAGTGTCAGTACATCCAGGCCACACTGCAGGAGTTTTTAGTCTGGCTTCATGGTGATACCAATTCTTCACCTGGACTTTTCCTCTCATACCCTCGTTCCCAGTATTGGGCCTACGCAGACTACAAGTACATTGCCAAGATGTTTGAAAATAAAGCTGAGCTCTTTCAGGTACTGAATAATTAAAGTAACATTTAAGCAGCATTTTCTGATGCAGGATACAACATTTTAATTTCAACTACGCAATAAAACCTTTTTGTTTCCCCTCAATGAATCACATGATGAAATCTTTTTGGATGAAATATTCATCTGGGTTTCACTTTGCCTCCTTTACTTCATGCAATATAAGACCATAAGAGATAGGAGCAGAATTAGGTCATTCGGCCTATTGAGTCTACTCTGCCATTTCATCCTGGTTAATCCATTACCCCTCTCAACCCCATTTTTCTGTCTTCTCCCCGTAACATTTCAAGCCCTGAGTAATCAAGCCCCATCAACCTCCACCTAAATACACCCAATTTTACAGCTGCCTGTGGCAGCAGATTCACTGCCACAGACACCACCCTCTAGCTAAAGAAATTACTCCTCATCTCCATTCTAAATGGACATCTCTTGTGGCTCCTGCTTGCATGGACATCGATCCTTGGACCCACTGACTTGGCCAACATCCATGAATGTCCTTCGTCATCATCTCCAAATCGTTGGACAAGAGAATGCAGAGAGGAGGCCTGACCTCTATCACCTCCTCATCTCTGTAACTAAACCCTAATCGCACCCTGAACTCTCCCTTCTATCCCCAGTCTCTGCTCCCCCCTACAAACTTAACAAGCAAACATCTGAGCCACAATTTAAGTGGAGCCTGGGGTTCAGTGCTATCTTCACTGGAATATCAATCAACTTAACTGTTCCTTTGGGAACATACTGGACATTGTTAATTAGGAGGGAACTTTCAGTCTCCAAAGCTATAGACCAGGTAGAACTAATCCAACAGTGTAATATCTTTATTCTAGCCAAAGTTCCAATTCCTATGCACCATATACTACCCTGAGATTCATTTTCTTGCAGGCATTCACAGTAGAACAGAGAAATGCAATAGAATCAATGAAAAACATATTGCTGCAGATTCCAGCATCTGCAATCTCCCCTGGGTGTCTGAGTTGAATGGATTCTCTTTGGAAAAATTCTACAAGTAGATTTTTGCAAATTTTTCTTTTTAAAATTGTATTGAGCGATACAGTGTGGAACAGGCCCTTCTGGCCCAATGAGCTGTGCTGCCCAGCAACTCAGTGATTTAACCCTAACCATATCACAGGACAATTTCAAATTTGCTGGTGAACGCAGCAGGCCAGGCAGCATCTCGAGAAAGAGGTACAGTCGACGTTACGGGCGGAGACCCTTCGTCAGGACTAACTGAAGGAAGAGCTAGTAAGAGATTTGAAAGTGTGGGGGGGGGGGAAATCCAAAATGATAGGAGAAGACAGGAGGAGGAGGGATGCAGCCACGAGCTGGACAGGTGATTGGCAAAAGGGATATGAGAGGATCATGGGACAGGAGGCCCAGGGAGAAGGAAAAGGGTGAGGGGGGGAAAACCCAGAGGATGGGCAAGGGGTATAGTCAGAGGGACAGAGGGAGAAAAAGGAAAGAGAGAGAGAAAGAATGTGTGTATATAAATAAATAACGGATGGGGTACGAGGGGGAGGTGGGGCATTCGCGGAAGTTAGAGAAGTCAATGTTCATGCCATCAGGTTGGAGGCTACCCAGACGGAATATAAAGTGTTGTTCCTCCAGCCTGAGTGTGGCTTCATTTTTGCAGTAGAGGAGGCTGTGGATAGACATATCAGAATGGGATGTGGAATTAAAATGTGTGGCCACTGGGAGATCCTGCTTTCTCTGGCAGACAGAGTGTAGGTGTTCAGCAAAGCGGTCTCCCAGTCTGCGTCGGGTCTTGCCAATATATAGAAGGCCACATCGGGAGCACCAGACACAGTATATCACCCCAGCCGACTCACAGGTGAAGTGTCGCCTCACCCGGAAGGACTGTCTGGGGCCCTGAATGGTGATAAGGGAGGAAGTGTAAGGGCATTGTGTAGCACTTGTTCTGCTTACAAGGGTAAGTGCCAGGAGGGAGATCAATGGGGGGGATGAATGGACAAGTGAGTCGCGTAGGGAGCGATCCCTGCGGAAAGCAGGGGGGGGGAGGGAAAGATGTGCTTAGTGGTGGGATCCCGTTGGAGGTGGCGGAAGTTACGGAGAATAATACGTTGGACCCGGAGGCTGGTGGGGTGGTAGGTGAGGACCAGGGGAACCCTATTCCTAGTGGGGTGACGGGAGGATGTGCATGAAATGGTGGAGATGCGTTTGAGAGCAGAGTTGATGGTGGAGGAAAGGAAGCCCCTTTCTTTAAAAGAAAGGAGGACCTCTCCCTCGTCCTGGAATGAAAAGCCTCATCCTGGGAACAGATGCGGCGAAGACGGAGGAATTGCGAGAAGGGGATGGCGTTTTTGCAAGAGACAGGGTGAGAAGAGGAATAATCCAGATAGCTGTGAGAGTCAGTAGGCTTACAGTAGATATCAGTAGATGAGCTGCCTCCAGAGATAGAGACAGAAAGATGTAGAAAGGGGAGGGAGGTGTCAGAAATAGACCAGGTAAACTTGAGAGCGGGGTGAAAGTTGGAGGCAAAGTTAATGACGTCAACGAGCTCAGCATGTGTGCAGGAGGCAGCGCCAATGCAGTCGTCGATGTAGCGAAGGAAAAGTGGGGGACAGATAGCAGCACAGGTGTGGAATATAGATTGTCCCACAAAGCCAACAAAGCATTCGTAATAAGGTGGATGAGTTGAAAGTGCAGATTGTTATTAATGATTATGATATAGCTGGGATCACAGAGACATGGCTCCAGGGTGACCAGGGATGGGAGGTCAACGTTCAGGGATATTCAATATTCAGGAGGGATAGACATGAAGGAAGGGGAGGTGGGGTGGCGTTGCTGGTTAAAGAAGAGATTAACGCAGTAGAAAGGAAGGACATAAGCCGGGAAGATGTGGAATCGATATGGGTAGAGCTGCGTAACACTAAGGGGCAGAAGACGCTGGTGGGAGTTGTGTACAGGCCACCTAACAGTAGTAGTGAGGTCGGAGATGGTATTAAACAGGAAATTAGAAATGTGTGCAATAAAGGAACAGCAGTTATAATGGGTGACTTCAATCTACATGTATATTGGGTGAACCAAATTGGTAAAGGGGCTGAGGAAGAGGATTTCTTGGAATGTATGCGGGATGGTTTTTTGAACCAACATGTCGAGGAACCAACTAGAGAGCAGGCTATTCTGGACTGGATTTTGAGCAATGAGGAAGGGTTAATTAGCAATCTTGTCGTGAGAGGCCCCTTGGGTAAGAGTGACCATAATATGGTGGAATTCTTCATTAAGATGGAGAGTGACATAGTTAATTCAGGAACAAAAGTTCTGAACTTAAAGAGGGGTAACTTTGAAGGTATGAGATGTGAATTAGCTAAGATAGACTGGCAAATGACACTTAAAGGATTGACGGTGGATATGCAATGGCAAGCATTTAGAGGTTGCATGGATGAACTACAACAATTGTTCATCCCAGTTTGGCAAAAGAATAAATCAAGGAAGATAGTGCACCCGTGGCTGACAAGAGAAATTAGGGATAGTATCAATTCCAAAGAAGAAGCATACAAATTAGCCAGAGAAAGTGGCTCACCTGAGGACTGGGAGAAATTCAGAGTTCAGCAGAGGAGGACAAAGGGCTTAATTAGGAAGGGGAAAAAAGATTATGAGAGAAAACTGGCAAGAAACATAAAAACGGACTGTAAAAGCTTTTATAGATATGTAAAAAGGAAAAGACTGGTAAAGACAAATGTAGGTCCCCTGCAGACAGAAACAGGTGAATTGATTATGGGGAGCAAGGACATGGCAGACCAATTGAATAATTACTTTGGTTCTGTCTTCACTAAGGAGGACATAAATAATCTTCCAGAAATAGTAGGGGACAGAGGGTCCAGTGAGATGGAGGAACTGAGCGAAATACATGTTAGTAGGGAAGTGGTGTTAGGTAAATTGAAGGGATTGAAGGCAGATAAATCCCCAGGACCAGATGGTCTGCATCCCAGGGTGCTTAAGGAAGTAGCCCAAGAAATAGTGGATGCATTAGTGATAATTTTTCAAAACTCGTTAGATTCTGGACTAGTTCCTGAGGATTGGAGGGTGGCTAATGTAACTCCACTTTTTAAAAAAGGAGGGAGAGAGAAACCGGGGAATTATAGACCGGTTAGCCTAACGTCGGTGGTGGGGAAACTGCTGGAGTCAGTTATCAAGGATGTGGTAACAGCACATTTGGAAAGCAGTGAAATGATCGGACAAAGTCAGCATGGATTTGTGAAAGGAAAATCATGTCTGACGAATCTCATAGAATTTTTTGAGGATGTAACTAGTGGAGTGGATAGGGGAGAACCAGTGGATGTGGTATATTTGGATTTTCAGAAGGCTTTTGACAAGGTCCCACACAGGAGATTAGTGTGCAAACTTAAAGCACACGGTATTGGGGGTAAGGTATTGGTGTGGGTGGAGAATTGGTTAGCAGACAGGATGCAAAGAGTGGGAATAAACAGGACCTTTTCAGAATGGCAGGTGGTGACTAGTGGGGTACCGCAAGGCTCAGTGCTGGGACCCCAGTTGTTTACAATATATATTAATGACTTGGATGAGGGAATTAAATGCAGCATCTCCAAGTTTGCGGATGACACGAAGCTGGGTGGCAGTGTTAGCTGTGAGGAGGATGCAGGGTGACTTGGATAGGTTGGGTGAGTGGGCAAATTCATGGCAGATGCAATTTAATGTGGATAAATGTGAAGTTATCCACTTTGGTGGCAAAAATAGGAAAACAGATTATTATCTGAATGGTGGCCGATTAGGAAAAGGGGAGGTGCAATGAGACCTGGGTGTCATTATACACCAGTCATTGAAAGTGGGCATGCAGGTACAGCAGGCGGTGAAAAAGGCAAATGGTATGCTGGCATTTATAGCGAGAGGATTCGAGTACAGGAGCAGGGAGGTACTACTGCAGTTGTACAAGGCCTTGGTGAGACCACACCTGGAGTATTGTGTGCAAGTTTGGTCCCCTAATCCGAGGAAAGACATCCTTGCCATAGAGGGAGTACAAAGAAGGTTCACCAGATTGATTCCTGGGATGGCAGGACTTTCATATGAAGAAAGACTGGATGAACTGGGCTTGTACTCGTTGGAATTTAGAAGATTGAGGGGGGATCTGATTGAAACATATAAGATCCTAAAGGGATTGGACAGGCTAGATGCAGGAAGATTGTTCCCGATGTTGGGGAAGTCCAGAATGAGGGGCCACAGTTTGAGGATAGAGGGTAAGCCTTTTAGGACCGAGATTAGGAAAAACTTCTTCACACAGAGAGTGGTGAATCTGTGGAATTCCCTGCCACAGGAAGCAGTTGAGGCCAGTTCATTGGCTATATTTAAGAGGGAGTTAGATATGGCCCTTGTGGCTACGGGGGTCAGGGGGTATGGAGGGAAGGCTGGGGCGGGGTTCTGAGTTGGATGATCAGCCATGATCATAATAAGTGGCGGTGCAGGCTCGAAGGGCCGAATGGCCTACTCCTGCACCTATCTTCTATGTTTCTAAAAAGATTTTTTCATTGAGAGTCGGGGAGATTCAAACAAGAGGATATGAGTTCAGAGTTAAAGGGCAAAAGTTTAGGGATAACATGAGGGGAACTACTTTACTCAGAGAGTGGTAGCTGTGTGGAACGAGCTTCCAGCAGAAGTGGTTCAGGCAGGTTCGATGTTGTCATTTAAAGTTAAATTGGATAGCTATATGGACAGGAAAGGAATGGAGGGTTATGGGCTGAGTGCAAGTCGGTGGGACTAGAAGGGCCGAGATGGCCTGTTTCCGTGCTGTAATTGTTATATGGTTATAAATTTACAATTAGATTGTGGAGAAAATCTATCAATTAACTCAAATGATAATAACGAGCAAATGAACCCCATCTTTTGTCAAAATCAAATAAAGATTCAAAGGTTCGACTTCTAATTTTCTCCAAACTAAGACATAGCATCACCTGAGAGAACCATTGTGACAACGTGGGAGCTGATGTATTCTTCCACTTCAAAAAAATGGCCCTCCTGGCTATCAATGTAACAAATGCAGTAACATGTTGGTCAGACTCAGAGATACCACGGATATTTTGAAGAATTATTCCAAAAAGCACAGTTAATTTGTTAGGTTGTAAATTAATTTTAAGTGCTTTAGAAATTGTCGAAAATACTGTCTTCCAGAACTGTTCCAGTATAGAACAAGACCAAAACGTGTGTCAGTGTAGCTGTCTCAGTTTTACATCTATCACAATAACTATCAACATTAGGAAATATTTTAGACCATCTCTCTTCGTCAAATGGTAACGATGTACAATTTTAAATTGAATCAGTGAATGACTAGCACGGATCAAAGGAGAGTTAACCAGTTTCAGAATCCGCGTCAAATCCTCTGTCATAAAGGTCAAATTGAGTTCCTTTTCCCAATCTTGTTTAATCTTAAATAAAGGACGCTTATCCCATTGTAATAATAAATGGTAAATTCTTCCAATAGAACCCTTCATGGAAGGGTTCATACTCATAATAGTATCTAACAGGTCAGCCTCCAATATGTAAGGAAAATTACTCAAATATTTTTGTAAGAAGTGTCTAACTTGAAGGTATTGTAAAAAGTGTGAGTATGAAAGAGAATATTTATCAACTAATTGTTCAAAAGACATCAATCTATCTTCTTTAAATAAATCCAAAAAAGAATTAATACCTTTATTTTTCCAAAGTAAAAAAAAAACTGGATCACTCAAAGAAGGCTTAAAAAAGCGATTTGGATAAATTAAACTACAAAGTTTAAACTTTTTAAGATTAAAAATATTGCGGAACTGGAGCCAAGTTTGTAAAGGATGCTTAATTACAGGATATAGGTTTAAATGAGCAACTTTAGCTAATTGTATAGGTAAAGCAACTCCCAAAAATGAGATTAAGTAAAACTGTTTCACAGCTTTCAATTCCAGGTCTACCCATATTGGCCGATCGTTCTTATTAACCCAATATAACCAAAAGGACATGTATCGCATATTAACAGCCCAGTAATACATTCTTAAATTAGGCAAAGCAAGACCTTTTTCAACTTTTGTAAGTGACATTTACTAATTCTTGGTCTTTTATTATTCCAAATAAAAGATAAAATCCGATAAAAGAATCAATCTGATCAAACTTGTAACATACACCTGTTAGGGTGTAATCTCCAGTTACCTTATTAGCCAGGAGCAGATGTCATCAGGTGGTTCCCAACCTTCACAGAGTGTTTCGACCCTTAACTACGACACTCTCCAGTTGGTGGGCCAGCAGTGGTGGCCAAATCACTGCCCACCTGCTCCTGGCTTCCAGCTCCCCTCCTCTCGCCTACTCCAAATAAAAGATAAAATAATAGAATCAATCCGATCAAAAAATTACTTAGTCAAAAAAAACAGGGATATTCTGAAATGAATATCAAAATTTTGGTAAAATCATCATTTTAACTAAATGGATACGACCGACAAGTGAAAATGTAAGTGGACTCCATCTACTAAATAAATACTTCATAGAGTCTACCAAGGGAAGGAAATTGGCTTTATAAAGATCCTTATATGCTTTAGTAATTATAACACCTAAATATCTAAAAGAATCCGTGACTTTAAAAGGAGTATTATCATATATAGAGACAGATTCATTTAAAGGAAACAATTCACTTTTACTAAAATTTATTTTATATCCTCAAAACTCTCCAAATTCATTGAATAATTTAGCAAGGCAGGAATAGATTCTTCGGGATTAGATATATAAACCAATAAATGGTCAGCGTAAGGAGAAATCTTATGAATGGTCTCATTCACAAATATCCCATGAATATTTTTAGCTTCACGAAGAGCAATAGCAAGGGGTTCTAATATTAAATTAAATAACAAAGGACTAACGGACAACCTTGTCTCCTCCCCCGTGAAAGCTGAAAAAAAGGAGACCTACAGTTGTTAGTAACAACAGTAGCAATAGGAGTAGCAATAGAAATAGTATATGTAATACAATATATCATTCTAATCCAATTATTAAAATTAACACCAAAGCCAAATTTCTCTAAAACTTTAAATAAATATTTCCATTCAACTCAGTCGAACGCTTTTTCAGCATCTAAAGAAATGACGCATTGTGGAGTTTTAAAAGAGGACGAATATATAATGTTAAATAGTCTCCGAACATTTGAAAAAGAATAGCGACCCTTTATAAAGCCTGTTTGATCTTTAAAAATAATTTTACCCGAAATATTCGCCAACCAATTGGCCATTATCTTTGACAGATTTTTAGCATCGACATTCAATAATGAAATAGGTCTATATCAGGCACAGTCAGTAGGATCTTTATCCTTTTTAAGAATTAAAGAAATAGAAGCCTCATAGAAAGTAGAGGGTAAATCACCTTTCACAAAAGAATCTTTAAACATTTCCAACATATACAGAGAAAGCAATTTTCCAAATTTTTTATAAAATTCTACAGGATAGCCATCAAGTCCAGGGGCCTTACCAGATTGCATTGAAATAATAGCATTATGAATTTCGGATTCAGTAATTTGGGCATCAAGTGTTTTTTTGATCCTCAACAGAAATTTTAGGAAAAGCAATCTTTCGTAAGAAAGCATTCATTGCAGAAGAATCTACTGGACATTGATATTTATAGAGTTCAGTATAAAAATCTTGATAAATCTTATTAATTTCTTCATATTCCCAAGCCAAGGTACCATCTTTCCTACGAATTTTCAAAGTTTGCCTTTTGGCTCCAGCCGTTTTTAATTGAGATGCGAGCAGTTCGTTATTTTTATCTCCAGGCATACAAAATTGGCTCTTTAACTTAAACAAATAGCCTTCAATGGGATGAGTTAGTAATAGGTTATATTGTGATTGAAAGTTCCATCCTTCGTTTGAATAAATCTATATTAGCGGAAATTGCATAAATATTATCTAAGCCCTTAATTTGTTTTGAAATCTTATCTGATTCTGCTTTAGTCTGTTTTTTTAAGTTTAGCTGAATAAGAAATTATCTGACCACGTAAAAATGCTTTAAATGTATCCCATATAATTAATTTGGATGTGCCCCCTATATCGTTAAAAGTAAAAAATTCTTTTATCTGGGTTTCAATGAAACTGACAAAGTCAGAATTTTGCAATAATGTCTGACACATGCGCCATGGTGGACGGGCAAGAATGACATAAACAAATTCAAAAGACAAACTCAAAGGCGCATGATCGGGGGGACGTCACGTGATGACGTGGGATTGAGACGTATGAATCCAGCTCTCCCGTAAAAAATCAGCAAAGTACCATTTAAACAAAGCAAAGTTAATAAATACTTTCTGAAAACTACTCATAAACTTCTCAAGACTATTTTATGATATGCCTCGTAAATTGCAACAGAAGAAGTCTGCTGTTGTGAAGTCGCCGCGAGACGGGAAGGAAAAAAGGCCTACTGCAGCGACGGAACCTCGGACTCAGGTTGGATCTCCTTCGGAGGAAACACATTTTATCTCTGGCGTAGAAGAACAGGGAGCAATGGCGGCGGTAGCGGTCCCTGGGAAGAAGATGCCGGAATTGCGCATGCGCAAAGAAGTTGGCATGCGCAAATTGATACAAGTCAAACTACAAGAACCGACGGCCACTGCAAGCCAAAGTGACTCAGAGTCAGAATCGGATTCCGCAGAGAACGCAGATGAAGAAGAGGAGGAAGAACTGGAAGAGCCTAAAGGTAAAGATATGATGGAACATAAAAGAGGCTTTATTGCAAGTAATGATTGAATTAAAAGGAGTAAAAATAGAGATTAGAAACATGAAGCTGAGCTAAGATAAAGCTATGAAAAGACAGGAGAAAGTGAATAAGGAACTTCAAAAGTTGGAAAGAACAATGGAGCATATTAATGACAGAGTGGAAAAAACAGAAAATGATATACTTGTCTGGAAAACGGAAAGAAATCGACTGTTGGAAAAAGTGGACATGCTGGAAAATTTTAGTAGACGAAGTAATATTAAGATTGTTGGTTTTAAAGAAGGTATAGAGGGAGACAATCCAATAGAATTTTTTCAAAGATGGATCCCGGAAACTTTGCAAATGAAAGAGGGAGACCGATCAATTGAAATTGAGCAGGCACATAGAGTTCTAAGACCAAAACCACGAGGTGACCAATATCCACGATCAATTTTAATAAAATATTTAAGATTTCAAGACAAAGAAAGGATTCTACAGGCGGCTGCTCAAGCTGCCAAGAATAGAAAAGGGCCATTGATGATAGAAGGGAACAAAACTTTTTTCTACCCTGACATAAGTTATGAACTTTTGGAGAGAAGGAAGAAATTTAATCCAGTGAAAAAAGTCCTTTAGGATCACAGTTATCAATTTATACTGCGCTATCCTGCAACCTTGAAGATTTTTTTGGCTGATGGAGAAAAAAGATTTTTCGACGACTACCAGAAAGCGGAGGAGTTTGTGCAAGATTCTTTGAAGATACCAGAACAAACCCAGGGGAGCGAGGTAGATTTAAGATGAAGATTTTGTCAAGGAATAGACTTGGTGGATTTTTAAAGGCGAAAGAATATATAAATATATTATTAATTATATGATAGAGGGGAAGAAAGGTTAACGTTTGAAGAATATTAGTTGGGAATAGTGACATAAATTTTTCTATATATATGCAATTATTTTGTTACGGGGGAGCTGGAAGAAATACTGACCAATCGCTACGGAATTCACGTGTGCAAGCATGGCTATAGCCACAACCTGCAAAATGGAGGGGGGTAGTGTTGTGCTTTTTTTCATTTACAACATTAGTGGGGGGGTATTTTGTTATTTTTCTTTTTGTATCTTATCCATCTTTTATTTCTTTCTTTTTGCCTGGATGATTGGGAGGGAAACACATAGCAACATGGTGAAGTTTAAAGAGATTCCCCAAGGAACAATGAGAGTTAAGATGTTAAGTAACGTTTTAGATTGGAGTAACTTTGTTAAGAATAATGACTAATTTATTGATTTTTTTGAGTTTTAATGTTAATGGGCTTAATGGACCGGTGTAAAGAAAAAGAATCTTAACACATATTAAGAAAATAAAGGTAGATTTAGCCTTCTTGCAGGAAACGCATCTAACAGAAACAGAACATCAGAAATTAAAGAGAGATTGGGTGGGTAGTGTTGTTGCAGCGTCATTTAATTCAAAAGCGAGGGGAGTAGCAATCTTGATCAATAAAACATTACCAATTAGAATACAAAATGTAATAATCGATTCTGCGGGGAGATATGTGATTATATACTGTCAACTTTTTACCGAATTATGGACTCTCATGAATATTTATGCACCAAATGAAAATGATGCAAAATTTATACAAGAAGCTTTTTTGAATTTGGCTGATGCACATGAAAAAATATTAATAGGAGGAGATTTTAATTTTTACCTAGACCCAGTCTTGGATAGATCAACTAAGGCTGTTACAAAATCGAAGGTAGTAAAACTAACTTTATCATTGATGAAAGATTTAAATTTGATTGATAAATGGAGAAGAATCAATCCCAAAGAAAGAGATTATTCGTTCTATTCTAATAGACACAAAACTTATTCAAGGATAGATTTTTTCCTATTATCAATCAATATTCAATACAGAGTGAAAAATATGGAATATAAAGCAAGAATATTGTCAGATCACTCTCCTTTATTAATGACAATAATAATGACTGATAAGGAAGAAGTGACTTATAGATGGAGATTTAATTCAACATTATTAAAACGTCAAGATTTTTGTGATTTTATGAAAAAACAGATCCAATTTTTTTTAGATACAAACTCTCATTCAGTGGATGATAAATTTATACTATGGGATGCAATGAAAGCATATTTGAAGGGTCGGATAATAAGTTATATGTCTAAAATTAAGAAAGAATATATGGCAGAACTAGATCAATTGGAAAAAGAAATTACAAAATTAGAAAAAGAATCTCAAAGACATACGACAGAAGAAAAACGAAGGCAACTTGTCAATAAGAAGTTACAATGTAATACGCTTCAGACATATAGAATGGAAAAAGCAATCATGAGATATAAGCAAAGGTATTATGAGTTAGGTGAGAGAGCACACAAAATTCTAGCTTGGCAGTTGAAAACAGAACAGGCTTCCAAAACAATAAATGCAATTAGAACAAGTGCAAATAAAATTACTTATAAACCTTTAGAAATTAATGAAACCTTCAAAAGTTTCTACTCTTAATTATATCAATTGGGATCACAAATTGATGTTAATGAGATAGAAAGGTTTTTATCACAAGTAACTCTTCCAAAAGGGATTAGATATGCCTTTTACATTAAAAGAGGTTGAAGAAGCTTTAGGATCACTTCAAAGTAATAAATCTCCAGGAGAGGATGGTTTTCCACCTGAATTTCATAAAAAGTTTGAAGGTTTATTATTTCCTCCTTTTATGAAGTTAATACGTCAAGCGGAAAAAATACATAAACTCCCAGAATCTTTCTCAACAGTGATTGTAATAGTATTGACAAAAAAAGATAGAGATCCTTTAAAACCAGCATCATACGGCCTTTTTCTTTGTTGAACACGGATTATAAAATAATAGCAAAAATTTTATCGAATAGATTATCTAAATATTTACCAAAATTAATACATATGGATCAAACAGGATTTATTAAAAATAGACAATTGGCAGATAATGTAACTTGGCTACTTAGTATAATTCATTTGGCACATAAAAGGGAGGAGATGAGTATAGTAGTAGCCTTGGATGCAGAAAAAGCATTTGATAGATTGGAATGGGATTTTTTATTTAAAGTATTAGAAAAATATGGGTTAGGAACACCTTTTATAAACTGGATTAAAACTTTAAATACTAATCCTAATGCTAAAGTAGTGACAAATAGTCAAATTTCAACACCATTCCAATTAAAAAGGTCAACTAGACAAGGTTGTCCGTTATCACCTGCTTTATTTGTATTGGCGATAGAACCATTAGCAGAACTAATTAGAATTGATTCAGGTATTATGGGTTTTAGAGTTAATAAGGAGAAATATAAAATTAATCTATTTGCTGATGATGTTTTGATTTATTTAACAAACCCACAGCATTCGTTACGTAAATTATCTTCTAGATTGGATGAATATGGGAAAGTATCAGGGTATAAAATAAATTGGGATAAAAGTGAAATTTTACCTCTTACTAAAGGAGATTATAGCCAATGTCGATTAGTAACCCAATTTAGATGGCCGGTAAATGGTATAACGTATTTAGGTATAAGACTTGATAATGATGTAAAGAATTTATATAAATTTAATTATTTACCACTATTGAAAAAAATTCAAGAAGATCTTGATAAATGGATGATACTACCAATAACATTAGTGGGTAGAGTCAATGTTGTAAAAATGAATATATTTCCTAGTTTACAGTATTTGTTTCAAACATTACCAATACAAGTGCCACAGAAATTTTTTCAAGAGTTAAATAAATGTGTGAGAAAATTTCTTTGGAAAGGTAAGATGTCAAGAATATTGAAAAATTGACATGGAAATTTGAGTTAGGAGGGTTACAACTTCCAAATTTTAAGAATTATTATAAAGCAAATCAACTTAGATTTATTGCATCTTTCTTTGACGAACAAAAACCAGCATGGATTAGAATAGAATTAGATAAGATAGGAGAAAATACACCTGAAGATTTTATATATAAATGGGAATCTAAATGGATACAGGAAAAGAAAGAATCTCCTATATTGAAACATTTGATTGATCTGTGGAATAAGATAAATGTTGATAATGAAATAAAGAAGTCTTTATTAGCAAGGAGACCTTTGATTCAAAACAGACTTACTCCTTTTACAATGGATAATCAACTTTTATATAATTGGTACCAAAAAGGGATTAGATCTATAGGAGACTATTATGACCGAGGTATGTTGATGTCGTTTGAACAATTAATGAATAAATATAAAATATCAAATAACACTTTCTTTTGTTACCTTCAATTAAGGGCTTATTTAAAAGACAAACTGGGTCAAACAATGTTTTTGCCAAAACCCAATGAAATTGAAATTTTAATTCAAAAAGGAAAAACTAAAAAAATTATTTCTTTTATGTATAATTTGATTCAAAAACAGACAATTAAGCAAGGAATCCACAATTCAAAACAAAAATGGGAAACAGATCTGAATATTAATATTGATGACACAAATTGGTCAAGACTGTGTCTTGACAGTATGACAAGTACAATAAACGTATGACTTAGATTAGTACAATATAATTTTTTACACCAATTATATATTACAGTGCAAAAAATAAATAGATTAAATTCAAACTTATCTGATCAATGCTTTCGGTGTAATCAAGAAATTGGTACTTTCTTTCATTCTACTTGGTCTTGTTCCAATATTCAACCTTTTTGGTTAAATTTCAGAGTTTTATTGGAACAAATTACTGGAACTCAACTTCCACATAACCCTATATTATTTCTATTAGGTGATATTGAAGGGATAAAACCGAAACTTAAACTGAATAAATATCAGAAAGAATTTATAAAAATTGCATTGGCAATAGCTAAGAAGGCTATAGCAGTTACTTGGAAATCGGATTCCTATTTAAGTATGGATTGTTGGAATAATGAAATTTCTAGTTGTATTCCACTCGAAAAAATTACTTATAATTTAAGAGATAAATATGATGCATTTTTGAATATTAGGCGCCCATATTTACAAAAGATAGGATGGCATATTGCTCCGATGATAAAGATGTTGGTCCCTTGGGGAAAGTAGTAAATAAATATACTAAATTTATTTTGAATCCCATGGAGCATGTGGAAACTTTCCAATATCCAGGCAGTTCTTCTTTCTTCTTTCTTTTTCTTTTCTTTTCTTTTTTTTCAGGTAGGGGTATATATCGGGGGGAAGGGTTAAGGGGAGGGGGGAGGGTAGATATTATCATTCTATGTAATCATTTCGAAAACTTAATAAAAATTATATTTAAAAAAGGCGCATGATCAGATAGAACAATAGCGTCATATTCACAATTTTTAACACCAGGCAAGAAGCGGGGATCAATTATAATATAATCAATCCTCAAACATTTTTTACAAACATGTGAAAAGAAATAATATTCTCTGTTATCGTGGTGCAGATACCTCCATAATTCGATCAATCCAAAATCGATCGAAAAGGAGTTAATAAGTGACGCGGAACGATTTGGAAGTCGCTGATAGGTTGAGCTCTTGTCAATCATAGGATTGAAACAACAGTTAAAATCCCCACCCATTATCAACATATATTCATTTAAATCAGGCAATAAAGCAAATACCTTTTTAAAAAAAAAAGACTGATCATCTATATTAGGACCATACAGATTGACCAAAACAACTTTTCTGTTACAGATCACTCCTTTAACAATTAAAAATCTACCATTTGAATCTGACTCAATATCCTCTTGAATAAATATATTGGATTTAATAAAGATGGACACGCCTTTAGTTTTACTCTGAGAAGTAGAGTGGAACTGCAAACCTCTCCACCATCCAAAACAATCTATTTTGATCTCCCGCCCTGATATGTGTCTCTTGAGCAAAAATTATATCAGGTTGGAATCAATTAATAATTATAGAAGTCTTTTTTCGTTTGATAAGATGATTCCAACCACGTACATTCCAACTTATTACATTAATCTGTTTAAATACCATAATGTAATTTTATTCTACTTAATACATGCACAGAACACATACCAATATGGGATGATCAAAAATGGCGGCGATGAAGAATACAACCACATAGAAAACACGCATGCTCCGGAACCACCCAATGGGGAAAAAACTCCTAACTCTAACCCCAAACCCCTCCCCAAAAACCTAAAGGAAAGGCGAGCAACCTATGATAGAATACAAAGCCAGGGACTGCTCTGTCTGTACAGAAAAACCATTTTTAAAGGATTTTCTTTACCTCCCCCTAGTTAGTAAAAAAAACTGAGTGACCTTGTAAGAAAAACAATGAAGTCTCAGCCAGGAAAAGTGTTTACATTCCAGCATCTATTAAACAAGAAAGAACCAAAATAATGTTATCTCTTAAAAAGAAAAACCAGCACCATTTTTAAGTTTAACGTTAAATCCCTGAACATTAAATCATTTATAAGACGCTATAGTAAAGCAACAAAAAAGAACATCAAACCAGATATTAGGTTAAAGAAACAATTTGCTTTATCTTCTTTTCTCAGTCGAATGTCCGAGTAACCATTTAAACAGTCATATTTGATCCATAAATCTTCTTTCCAAAAGAAAACCAATAATATGCGATAATCAACAAATCTCCTGATCTTCTTTTATTAGTCTCTCAATGGAATATCCAAGTAATCTTAATAAATCTTCTTTCCAAAATGCGAATAATGTATAGATAACCAAACAGCCTTTCAGATAGTTAATTCGGTAGCGGTGGCAGGTATAGTTTGAACGAAGTCCAGTGCAGCTTTTGGATCAAAATATGTACGAGGAGGAGAGTTAGGAGGAAAAACTTTAATTCTTGTTGGGTAATGCAAAGAAGGAAACAATTTCTTATCATATGCCTGTTTCATTACCAGAGCAAATCTTGATCTTTGTTCCATTACATCCTTCGGATAACCTTCATAAAAATGGAACTTGGATTCCTTAAATCTAAAAACTCTCTGCTTTCTTACCTGTCGCATTATTTGATCTTTAATTTTAAAGTGATGAAAACAAACTAAAACAGATCTTGACTTATTTGGATCTTTAAATTTCAAAATAAAAGCTCTGTGTGCTCTTTCTATAGCAGGTGGCTATGATACTATGGTAGGTGGCATTTCATCAGATCTTTCCTTTTGCATCTTTCCTTTCCCATTACCTCTGTCACTAGGTTCAGACAAGTTCTTCCCACTCTTCATAGACATAGACATATTGTTCCTCCTCAAAAATCAGCAAATAAAAATTTTAAATTCAAAGTTTAAACTAGGGGGAGAGAAACAAAACTAAGAGCAGCGCAAGATTGCTGCTACTCCATTTGCAGACAGGCGCAGTCTCCCCGGCCCACAAAGTTGTGCCGAACATGTCCCTATCTTAGAAATTACTAGACTTCCCCATAGCCCTCTATTTTTCTAAGCTCCATGTACCTATCTAAAAGTCTCTTAAAAGACCCTATCGTATCCGCCTCCACCACTGTTGCTAGCAGCCTATTCCACGCACTCACCACTCTCTGAGTAAAAAACTTAGCCCTGACATCTCCTCTGTACCTACTCCCCAGCACCTTAAACCTGTGTCCTCTTGTGGCAACCATTTCAGCCTTGGGAAGAAGCCTGTGACTATCCACATGATCAATGCCTCTCATCATCTCTGTCAGGTCACCTCTTATTCTCCGTCGTTCCATGGAGAAAAGGTCGAGTTCACTCAACCTGTTTTCATAGGGCATGCTCCCCAATCCAGGCAACATCCTTGTAAATCTCCTTTGTACCCTTTCCATGGCTTCCACATTCTTCCTGTAGTGAGGCGACCAGGACTGAGCACAGTACTCCAAGTGGGGTCTGATTAGGGTCCTATATAGCTGCAACATTACCTCTCAGCTCCTAAATTCAATTCCACAAGTCATGAAGGCCAATACACTGTATGCCTTCTTAACCACAGCATCAACCTGTGTAGCTGCTTTGAGTGTCCTATGGACTCGGACCCCAAGATCCCTCTGATCCTCCACATTGCCAAGAGTCTTAACATTAATACTATATTCTGCCATCATATTTGACCTACCAAAATGAACCACTTCACACTTATCTGGGTTGAACTCCATATGCCACTTCTCAGCCAGTTTTGCATCCTATCAATGTCCCGCTGTAACCTCTGATAGCCCTCCACACTATCCACAACACCTCCAACCTTTGTGTCATCAGCAAACTTACTAACCTATCCCTCCACTTCCTCATCCAGGTCATTTATAAAAATCACGAAGGATAAGGATGCCAGAACAGATCCCTGAGGCACACCACTAGTCACCGACCAGAATATGACCCGTCCACAACCATTCTGTGGGCAAGCCAGTTCTGGATCCACAAAGCAATGTCCCCTTGGATCCCATGCCTCCTTACTTTCTCAATAAACCTTGCATGGGGTACCTTATCAAATGCCTTGCTGAAATCCATATACACTACATCTACTGTTCTTCCTGCATCAATGTGTTTAGTCACATCCTCAAAAAATTAAATCAGGCTAGTAAGGCATGACCTGCCCTTGACAAAGCCATGCTGAGTATTCCTAATCATATTATACCTCTCCAAATGTTCATAAATCCTGCCTCTCAGGATCTTCTTCATCAACTTACCAACCACTGAAGTAACTCTCACTGGTCTATAATTTCCTTGGCTATCTCTACTCACTTTCTTGAATAAAGGAACAACATCCACAACCCTTCAATCCTCCAGAACCTCTCCTATCCCCATTGATGATTCAAAGATCATCGCCAGAGGCTCAGCAATCTCCTCCCTCGTCTCCTACAGTAGCCTGGGGTACATCTCATCTGGACCCGGCGACTTATCCAACTTGATGCTTTCCAAAAGCTCCAGCACATCCTCTTTCTTAATATATACATGCTCAAACTTTTCAGTCTGCTGCAAGTCAGCACTACAATCACCAAGATCCTTTTCCATTGTGAATACTGAAGTAAAGTATTCATTAAGTACCCCTGCTATTTTCTCCAGTTCCATACACACTTTCCCACTGTCACACTTGATAGGTCCTATTCTTTCACATCTTATCCTCTTGCTCTTCACATACTTGATGAATGCCTTTGGGTTTTCCTTAATCCTGCCCGCCAAGGCCTTTTCATTGCCCCTTCTTGCTCTCCTAATTTCCTTTTTAAGCTCCCTCCTGTTAGCCTTATAATCTTCTAGATCCCTAACATTACCTAACTCTCTGAACCTTTTGTAAGCTTCTCTTTTCTTCTTGACTAGATTTATTACAGCCTTTGTACACCACGGTTCCTATACCCTACCATAGCTTCCCTGTCTCACTGGAACATACCTATCAAGAAATCCACACAAATATCCCCTGAACATTTGCCACATTTCTTCCGTACTTTTCTGAGAACTTCTGTTCCCAATTTAAGCTTCCAGTTTCCTGCCTGATAGCCTCATAGTTCCCCTTACTCCAATTAAACGCTTTTCTAACTTGTATGTTCCTATCTCTCTCCAGTGCTATTGTGAAGGAGATAGAGTTATGATCACTATCTCCAAAATGCTCTCCCACTGTGAGATCTGACACCTGACCAGGTTCATTTCCCAATACCAAATCAAGTACAGTCTCTCCTCTGGTAGGCTTATCTACATATTGTGTCAAGAAACTTCCTGAACACACCGAACAAACTCCACCCCATCTAAACCTCTTTCTCTAGGGAGATGCCAATCGATATTTGGGAAATTAAAATCTCCCATCATGACGACTCTGCTACTATTACACCTTTCCAGGATCTATTTCCCTATCTGCTCCTCGATATCCCTGTTACTATTGGGTGGCCTATAAAAAACACCCAGTAAAGTTATTGACCCCTTCCTGTTCCTAACCTCCACCCACAGAGACTCCATAGACTATCCCTCCAGGATGTCCACCTTTTCTGCGGCCGTGACACTATCTCTGATCAACAGTGCCACACCCCCACCTCTTTTGCCTCCCTCCCTGTCCTTTCTGAAACATCTAAAACCCAGCACTATAAGTAACCATTCCTGTCCCCGAGCCATCTAGGTCTCTGTAATGGCCACCACATCATGTATCCGCTTTGCTCACAATACTCCTTGCGTTAAAATAGACACATCTCAAACCGTCCATCCGAGCGCGTCCCTTCTCCATCACCTGCCTATCCTCCCTCACACACTGTCTCCAAGCTTCTTCTCCAGTCTCTTCAGTTCGGTTCCCACCCCCCAAAAATTCTAGTTTAAACTCTCCCCAGTAGCCTCAGCAAACCTCTGCGATTCAGGTGCAACCCGTCCTTTTGTACAGGTCACACCTGTCCCAAAAGAGGTCCCAATGATCCAGAAATCTGAATCCCTGCCCCCTGCTCCAATCCCTCAGCTATGCATTTATCCTCCACCTCATTCTATTCCTATACTCACTGTTGCATGGTACAGGCAGTAATCCCGAGATGACTACCTTTGCGGTCCTGCTTCTCAACTTCCTTCCTAACTCCCTGTAGTCTTTTTTCAGGACCTGTTCCCTCTTTCTACCTATGTCATTGGAACTAATATGTACCACGACCTCTGGCTATTCTCCATCCCACTGCAGGATATCTTGGACGCGATCTGAAACATCCCAGACCCTGGCACCTGGGAGGCGAACTACCATCTGAGTTTCTTTCCTGTGTTACGTATCCCGTAACTGGGTTGCCAAACCAGCAGAAATGGGTCACTCAGTTGGAGTCTGGACTACTAGAACTAAGAAAGTTTTATTAAAGAAACAAGCAACACAGTACTCTAATCAAAAGGATAATAAATGCAACAGTTCAGCAATGATAAACACACATGTACACAGAATTAAGATAACAGGATCAATCAAGCTCTATAGTCGTCTAGGGGTAAATGACCAGTTTCAAAGTGACGCAAAGTTCAGTTCAATTGAATTCAGTTCAGTTCGCAGTAACCACTGCCGTGGGAGATGGACAGTGTGGGGGAAGGAGAGAGAGAGCAAAACGAATGAATATTCAAACGGCTTCCACACAGACCTTCGATATCCTTCGCAGTCAGCTTTTGGGCGAGCCCTTTGTGATGTCTTCTGAGGTCACCGACCGTGACCCCTCCTTTTCCAGATACGATTGTTTCTCTGCGGTGAACCTGGCACCCAGGCAAGGGCGGACACACACCAGGTTCCCGCTGATCGTCCCTTTCCACCCTGTGCGTCTATGGCTTGGTCCCGCAATCAGTCTTCCAAAACTTCCCACCGACTTGTGGGAGACGCACCACTTCCAGGGTCTCGTTACCTCGTGGTGTCGTGTGTGTTGCCTTAGCGAACCTGTCCCTTTTTATCCCCCTGCTGGGGTATCGCCTGTCTATCACTTCAAACAGTTCAGGGTTCAAAGGGGGAGCCGATTTTGACAGCTCTCCTTCCGTTAAACTCTCCCGTCCCTTCATTAACATTTCCAAATGCTGCTCCATTGTTTTCCTTATCTCTCTTTCTCCTGAAGACAGGTGGCAGACCAAATGCTGATCCCACTGGTGCCAGCACAGGCCAGCTAACATCTTAATCTATGTGTATTCTCGTCACACCTGCGTCCACAGAATCGCCTGCCTGATCCCCTAACTATAGAGTCCCCTATTACTACTGCCTTTCTCTTCCTTTCTCTACCCTTCTGAGCCACAGGGCCGGACTCTGTGCCAGAGGGACGGCCACTGTTGCTTCCCCCAGGTAGGCTGTCCCCCCCCCCAACAGTACTCAAACAGGTGTACTTCTTGTCAAGGGGTACAGCCGTAGGGGTACTCTCTATTACCTGACTCTTCCCCTTCCCTTTCCTGACTGTTACCCACTTGTCTGACTTCCGTGGCCCCGGTGTGACCACCAGCGTATAACTCCTTTCTATCAAAATGTGAGAGCTATAGTCAAGAGGGAAATTCGGATTGTCAAAAGGCAAGTTGAGAAGGAGATTGCTGATAATGCTAAGTTTGACCCTAAGAGATTTTTCAATTTTTAGTAGTAAAAGAAATGTCGAGGAAGTTAAGTATATAGTGGGGTGTTAAATTATGCAGAGAAGGACATAGCAAATACTGTGAAGTCATATTTTGCTGAAGTATTCACCTGCAAAGGTGTTAGCAATGCCAGTAAGTCTAGAGAAATTAAGGTTGTTTTAAGTGACTTAGAGAGGTTCTGCGTCAGCTGAAAAGGCTGAAAGTTAAGAAATCTCCAGGGCCAGACAACATGTATTCAAGTGTACTTAAAGGTATCTGTAATTATATATACAAACCCCTAACATGTATTTTTCAAAAGACATTGAAGTCTGGTGAAATCCCTAAGGACTGGAAATGGGCTAATATTGTCCAAGTATATAAGAAGAGTGACTGCACTGACCCTGGTAACTATGGACCAGTAAGCTTAACGTGTATTGCAGGTAATATAATGGAAACAATAATAAATAATGAAATGGAAAAGCAGCTGATAAGAACAGACATGTTAGCAGAAAGCCAGCATGGATTCAGAAAGGGGAAAATCTATGAAGAGGCAACTAAAATTTATGCTAGCAATAGAGTGGTTGATATCATTTACTTGGACTTACAGAAGGCTTTTGAGAAAGTACCCCACAGGAGGTTAATAATCAAATTACAGGAGGTAGGGATTCAGGGTAAGTTGTGCGAATGGGTGCAGAATTGGTTCAAAAACAGAAAACAACAAGTTATGGTGAGAGGATCATTTTTATACCCAGAAGATGTTAAAAGTGGGGTTCCGCAGGGATCAGTTTTGGGGCTGCTGCTGTTTTTAATTTACATTAATAAGCACATAACAAATTAACTAGTAAAGTTTGCAGATGACACAAATTTAGGTGCAGGGCTGATATGATTCAGGCAGCAGAATCAATACAGTTAGATTTAAACAAAATCCAGATGTGGGCAGATAAATGGCAGATGAAATTTAATGGAAGTAAATATAAAGCATTATGTATTGGAAGTTGAAATATTAGATATAGATATGTAATGGGGGGGGTCTTGAGTTAGAAAGTGCACTGTATGAGAAGGATTTGGGCATCCTGGTAGCCTCATCACTAACAACATCTAGACAATGCACAGAAGAGATTAGGAAGGCTAATAGAATGTTGAGCTATGTATTGAATTGAATTGAATTGACTTTATTACTTACATCCTTCACCTACATGAGGAGTAAAAGTCTTTGCGTTACATCTCTGTCTAAATGTGCATTGTGCAATTTATAGTAATTTGTAATAAACAGTATGTACAACAGGACAAGTCTAGAGACTTTCTCCTTAGGCTGTATAATGTGCTTGTGAGGCCACACCTTGAGTACTGTGTACAATTTTGGTCTGCATGTTGTGTGAGGGATGTGAAGGCACTGGAGAGAGTCCAGAGAAGGGCAGCTAGACTCATTCCAGGTCTGCAGGGTATGGGCTATGAAGAAAGATTAAAAGATTGTAATTTTTTTTAGCCTAAGTAAATGTTGAATGAGAGAAAGTATGATAGAAGTGTTCAAAACCATTAGGGGTATAAGTAATTAATGGATGCCCGTGCTACTTCAAAATTAATCCATCATCAAGGATTCAGGGCTATAGGTGGAGGCTGGTTAAAGGGAGATTTCAGACTAACATCAGGAAGCATTTCTTTACACAGCAAGTTGTGGACACATGGATTAAAACTACCTAGTTTTGTACTTGAGTGTAGTTCCTTGGAGACTTCCAAATCTAAACTCGATAGTTATTTCAACACACTATGTGAATAGGAATTTTGCAAGCTTTGTTGGGCCAAATAGCCTGTTCTTGTCAAAAATTTTTGAACATTCAAAGCCTTATTATGAAAGTACGTATATGTCACCATATACTTCCTTGAGTTTTATTTTCTTGCAAGGCATTCACAGTAGTACAGACAAATACAATAGAATCAATGAAAAGTTACTCACAAAAACTTAGTCAATGTGCAAAAGGATACTGTGCAAATGAATGAATGAATAAATTTATTAATAATAAATAATACTGTGAACATGAGTTGCAGAATTCCTGAAAGTGAGTCCCTAGGTTGAGAAATCAGTTCAAAGAAAGTGAGTCCCTAGGTTGAGAATCAGTTCAGAGTTGAGGTGAGTGAAGTCATCCACCCTGGTTCAGGAGCCTGATGGTTGAAGAGTAATAACTGTTCCTGAACCTAATGGTAGGGGATCTAAGGCCTTCCCGATGGCAGCAGCAAGAAGCGAGTATAGCCTAGATGGCAGGGGTCCTTGATAATAGATGCTGGTTTCTTGTGATAGTGCTCCTTGCAGATGTGCTCAGTGGTGGGAAGAGATTTGCCTGTGATGGGCTGGGCTATGTCCACTATCTTTTGAACTATGGCTACTTCCAATGTCATTTTAAAACACTCCAGCTTATGATAACTCATGAAACATAGAACAGTACAGCACAGAAACAGGCTCTTCGGCCCACAGTGTTGTGTATTCTCCTCTGCCTCACAATGTTCAATCTTCACATTCATGTGTCGAACTGTCTTTTAAAAGTCTCTAATGTGTCTGCCTCTACCACCATACCAGGCAGCGCTTTCCAGGATCCCACCACCCTCTTGTAAAAAAAAACACTTGCCCCTCACATCTCCCTTGAAATTACTCCCTCTCACTTTAAATGCATACCCTCTGGCATGCATTTAAGACATTTCAACCCTGTGAAAATTATACTGTCTGTCTACTCTATCTATGCCTTTCATGATCTTATAAGTTTCTTTCAGTTCTCCCCTCAGCCTCTGCTGCTCCAGAAAAAGCAAAGTTTATCCAGACTCTCGTGATAGCACATGCCCTCTAATCCAGGCTGCATCCTGGTAAACCTCTTCTGCACCCTCTCCAAAGTTTTGACATTCTCCCCTTAATGGGGCAACCAGAACTGTATGCAATACGCTAGATGCAGCACGGATTATTTGAAACTGATTGCATTTAAAATAATCCCTCCAGTTCCATCTGATTAGTTTGTGAAGTATCTTGAATCTGTAGCCCCCTGAACTGCCAGGCACTGGAAGCAGTGACATTTGAAGTGTTTTGCTGATATTTTGTGCAAGAATTTGGGTTCAGAGTGTCATGTGGTTGGTGCAAGGAATGAGTTAAAAATTGTCAGGATATTTGAAAAGATTCAAAACCTGGTACAAGCTAACTATTCGTGAGAAGTGACCAAGAGATGATCTAATGTTGCTGGCAACCCTTGTGTTAATGATCATTCCTAAATGACATCAGAATGATTGCACCGAGCAAATTGCTGTATGTAATTTCCCTTAAGACCAGATTGTAAATAACTAAGCAAAATGTCAATTTTGGATTTAAGCTCGATGTAGGTGAAAAAGAAGGTGCAGAACAGTATTGGAGACATTTAAATTATTATTTTTTGAAATTGGCAGGGGGAAACAGACAGTGAAGCAGCAGAAATTAGGTCAAGATGTGATATTTGTGCCTTTGGAGACTGGGTGGTGAAATGATTAGTTCAATCTCTTCAGTGTGTTTAGGCTCAAATCCAAGCAGGCTGATTTAATAAACATACCCGTTCTCCATCCAGCTATGAGGGTCTGGTGTGAATGAAGGGAGGAACTGAGTACCTCAGTGGGAAGATGATGGAGCTAATAAACAAATAAGAAAATAGATTATCAGTCACACTAGGTGGCTTCTGAAAAGGACTTGTGTGTTTGTAGTGGTTTGCATGATTTTGGTATGTCCTAGAGTCCAATTACTTAGGTATGTTAGTGTAGCTATTGGAAACACAATTTACACCAACAAGCTCTCATAAATAGCAGGGTAATAATGAGCAGACTTTCTTTGTGTGTGTTCAATTTTATTTTTTTTAGTGATACAGCACAGTAAAAGACCCTTCTAGCCCAGTAAACCCATGCCACCCAAATATACACAAGTGATCAATTAACCTACTAACCCAAGCATTTTTGGGATGTGGGAGGTCACAGGGAGAATGTACAAACCCCTTATACACAGTGGGAGGAATTAAACCTGGTCACTGGCATTGTAAAGCGCTACACTACCATATTGCCCTAATCTCTATTTACTTGAAAGCGACCCTCCAAGCAGACCATTGCCTTTGTCGGCACTGGGGAGCAGCTAATACCCGCCAAAAGAACATCTGCAGGCATCCTGACCTCTGCAAGGGACTGGCAGCTGTTGGTGGACCTCAAGAGGCAGCTGAAGTTTCCCAACCATATCGCAGCCACCACCCTGCGACCAGACATTGTCCTTGTGTCTGAGTCTACTAAGCAAGTGGTGCTGCTGGAGCTGACAGTCCCACAGGAAGATAGCTTGGAAGAGGCCCTTGAAAGGAAGCTCTCCAAGTACGCAGGACTGGTCAGCAACTGTCAGCAGGCTGGATGGAGAGCGAGGTGTCTCCCAGTGGAGGTTGGTTGTCGGAGTTCACAGCCCGTTCCTTACCTGGAGCCTTCAGTAATTTGGGCATCGAGGGAGAGAGGAAGAGGAGAGCCATCCACAGTACCACCGATGTGGCAGAGAAGGCCTCAAGATGACTGTGGCTCAAATGACGGGAGCCATGGAGTCATCAGTAGCTAGCCATCTGGACACAAGCTGGGGTCTGATCAGCCCCAGCTGGGTCACCTGAAGGAGGATGTATGATGTTGAAAGACCTGAAACACCTGATGATTCCAGGAACATTACTGGAGATGTGTCCAGAGGCATCAGTAGATGTATGTACACAGCTCAGATACTTCAGATCCACCTCAGAGTAGATGGGTACTCTGTTTACAGTCTTATGCAGAAGGATCCTCCAAGCCTTCTGGAGGTCAGAAGAATGAGGATCACATCAGTACATTGTCTTACATTCCCAGAAATGAGAGATCTGATGGATGTAACCCCAAAACAGGTGATTATGGCATTAAGTAGTGGGCTACATCAGAGTGACTGCAGCCATTGTTCTGGCTCATTCCCAGCCCAGGGACTTCCCTTTGATAAGGAGCTCAATTTGGTCATTGGCTGTTCAACCTATTATCGATAAAATCATAAAACATTACCACACTTTTGGCCTTTGTTGTCCATGCTGACTGTGAATAATTTATAGTGCTTTATAAACTTATGAGGGGCATAGATATAGATCGATCTAATGTATTCTATAAATATGTTTATAAATTTCTATTCACTTTATATGTTCAACTAGAATTTGACTTTCTGAAGTGCTGTACCTCACACTTATCCGGATTAAATTCCATCTGCCACATCTCCACCCAACTTTCCAGCTGACCTATGTCCTGCTGTATGTGTACATACACTTTACGTAAACACTCTATCCTCACTGTATGGAGGGGCTACTGCACAGGACCGAAAGAAGCTGCAGAAGGTTGTAAATCTAGTCAGCTCCATCTTGGGCACTAGCCTACAAAGTACCCAGAACATCTTTAGGAAGCGGTGTCTCAGAAAGGCAGCGTCCATTATTAAAGACCTCCAGCATCCAGGGCACGCACTTTTCTCACTGTTACCATCAGGTAGGAGATACGGAAGCCTGAAGGCACACACTCCGCGATTCAGGAACAGCTTCTTCCCTTTTAATATACAGTATTTCTGTTTTTGCACATTTTTAATATTCTATATACATTATTGGTTTGCTTGTTTATCATTATGTTTTATTTTATTTATTATTTTTTCTCTCTCTGCTAGATTATGTTATTGCATTGAACTGCTGCTGCTAAGTTAACAAATTTCACGTCACGTGCTGGTGACAATAAACCTGATCCTGATTCTGCATGTGCGTCATTTCATGTAATCTAATAAGTCTAATCATGTCCTTATATTTTTTTCTGTTTTTTTATTGTGCTCTTTATGTTTATTGTGTTTTTAATGTTCATTGGATTTGGAGTAACAATTATTTTGTTCTCCTTTACATTTGACAGCCTGAATACAGTACACATAATGCAGAAAGTAGTACAGCACAGTACAGCCCCCTCGACCCACGATGTTGTACCAACCTTTTAACCTACTCTAATATCAATTTAATGCTTCCCTCCCACATAGCCCTCTGTTTTTCTTTCATCCAGGGTGCCGATCTCAGATTCTCTAATATGTCCCTAATACCACTCTCACCACTGCCAACGAGTTCCATGCATTTACCACTCTATGTGTTCAAAAAAATCTACCTCTGACATCCCCCCATGCTTTCCTCCAAACACCTTAGGATTATGCCCTGTTGTGTCAGACATTTCTGCCCTGGATGTAGGCAAAAGGCCAGTTAGTTTAACATCTGTAGTTGGGAAAATACTTTAAGCTATCATTAAAGAAGAAATAGCAAGGCACCTGGAAAGAAATTGAGCCATTAGGCAGACGCAGCATGGATTCAGCAAAGGTGGCCCTGTTTGATAAACTTACTGGAGTTCTTTGAGGATATAACAAGTGCAGTGGATGGAGGGGAACAGATGGACGTTATTTACTTGGATTTCCAGAAGGCTTTCGATAAAGTGCTGCATAAAAGACTTATCCATAAGATAAGGATGCATAGAGTTGGGGGTGATGTATTAGCATGGATAGATAATTGGAAAACAGAGAGTTGGGATACATGGTTGTTTCTGTGGTTGGCAATCAGTGGTGAGCGTTGTACCGCAGGGATCGGTGCTGGGCCCACAAGTATTCATGAAATACGTGAACAATCTTAAGCTTGCTGATGACACTAAGTTGAGTGGAAAAGCAAATTGTGTAGAGGATACAGAGAGTCTGCAGAAAGATATAGATACGTTAAGTGACGGGCAGAGGTCTGGCAGATGGAATACAATGTTGGTAAATGTGAAGTCATCCACTTTGGTAGGAAGAATGGAAGATTAGATTATTATTTAAATGGTAAAAAATTGCTGCGTGCTGCTGTTCAGAGGGACTTGGGAGTGCTTGTGCATAAATCACAAAAGGTTGGTTTGCAATTGCAACAGGGTATCAAGAAGACAAATGGGATGTGGCCTTCATTGCTAGAGGAATTGAATTTAAGAGCAGGGAGGTTATGCTGCTACTGTACAGGGTACTGGTGAGGCCATAATTTGTAGTACTGCGTGCATTTCTGGTCTCCTTACTTTTCCTGGATGGTAGTAGCTGGAACAGTTTGTGGTTGGGGTGACTCAGGTCCCCAAGGATCCTTTGGGCCCTTTTTACACATCTGTGTCTGTAAATGTCCTGAATAGTGGGAAATTCACATCTGCAGATGTGCTGGGCTGTCCACACCACTCTCTGCAGAGTCCTGTGATTGAGGGAAGTACAGTTCCCATACCAGGCAGTGATGCAGCCAGTCAGGATGCTCTCAGTTGTGCCCCTGTAGAAAGTTCTTAGAATTTGGGGGCCCATATCAAACTTTTTCAACTGTTTGAGGTGAAAGAGGCACTGTTGTGCCTTTTTCACCACGCAGCCAGTATGTACAGACCATGTGAGATCCTTGGTGATGTTTATGCCGAAGAACGTAAAGCTGTTCGCCCTGTCAACCCCAGATCCATTGATGTCAATAGGTCATAAAGACCAAAGATAATACCTGTTTCCATCTTAATCCAGTTTCCTCACACATTTAACCAAGCCTATTTTGAATAGTTCCATTCATCCTTTCTACTAAGCCTGCCAACTACAATGGAAATGCTGGGGTCAATCTGTAAGGCCATACATACTTAGAGTCATAGAGAAGTATAGCACAGAAATAAGCCCTTTAGCCCATCTAGTCAATGCCAAATCCACTTAAACTAACAACTCTCATCAACCTGCACTGGGACCATAGTCCTCCATATCCCTACTACTTGCATACCTATCCAAACTTCTCTTAATTGTTGAAATCAATCTAGCATCACCACTTGTCCTGGCAGCTCATACCACACTCTCATGACCCTTTGAATGAAGAATTCCCCTCATGTTCCCCTTAAACTCCTCACCTTTTATCCGTAACCCATGACCTTCTCAGGGGGAAAAGCCTGCTTGCATTTACCTTATCTTTACCCCTCATAATTTTGTATACTTCTATCAAATCTTCTCTCAATCTTCTACATTCTAAAGAATATGGTCCTAACCTATTCGATCTTTCCTTATAACTCAAATCCTGCAGACAGGCAACATCCTTGTAAATTTTCTCTGCACTCTTTCAACCTTGTTTACATCTTTCCTGTAGGTAGGTGACCAAAACTGCACACAATACTCCAAAATGAGGCCTCACCAACAAATTTTACGGCTTCAACATAACATCCTACCTCCTGTACTCAAAATTTTGATTTATGAAGGCTAATATGCCAAAAAGCTTTCTTTATGACCCCATCTACCTGTAACGCCACTTTCAATGAATTATGTATCTGTATTCCCAGATCCCTTTTTCTACCACATTCCTCAGTGCCCTACTGTGTAAGACCTATCCTGGTTGGTCCTACTGAAATGCAAAACCTTGCAATTTGTTTGCATTAAATTCCATCGACCATTTTTCCGCCCATTTTTCCAGCTGATGCAGATCTCTCTGCTAGCCATGATAGCCGTCCTCATTGCCCACTACACCCCCAATCTTGGTGTCATGGGCAAATATGCTAATCCAGTTCATCACATTATCATCCAGGTCATTGATATAGATGACAAACAACAAAGGACCCAGCACCAGTCCCTGTGGTACACCACTAGTCAAAGGCCTCCAGTCAGTGAGGCAACCTCTACAACCACTTTCTGGCTTCTCTTACAAAGCCAATGTCTAATCCAATTTACTGTACTACCTCATCCTGAATGCCAAGTGACTGAACCTTCTTGACCAAACTCCCATGCGGGACCTTGTCAAATGCCTTACTAAAGTCCATGTAGAAAACATCCACTGCTTTGCCTTCATCCACTATCCTGGTAATTTCCTCGAAAAACTCTGTAAGATTTATTAGACATGACCTACCATACACAAAGCCATGCTGACTATCCTTAATCACCCATGTTTATCCAAATTCTTATAAATCCAGTCCCTTGGACAACCTTGCAAAAACTTTCCCACAACTGATGTCAGACTCACCAACCTATCATTTCCTGATTTCTGTTTAGAGCCTTTTTTAAACACTTCTTTATTACCTTTCTAGTAAAGTGGGTGCCATTGTCGCTAGACAGTTTCCAAGGGATCACGAACCTCAGGATGATTTCCTTCAGTAAACATTTAGCTACTGTAACTGCATCATTCATTGTACAAGAAAATGCTTCAGCCCAGCGTAAAAGTACGTCACTAATGACCAATACATGTTTATATCCTTCACGCAGAGCTAATTCTCTAAACTCCATTTGTAAATGCACAATTGGTCCAATGGAGAACGGATCCTTTCACTTTCACTAGTTTCCCTGAATTTGTAAAATGCATTTCATACATTGTTCACAAACTTGATTTCAGCTTGTGATAAACCAAGGGCATACCTGTTTGACTTATGCGATCTGTTAATCCCCTTTTGCCCACATGTGTGAACTTGTGAACACAGCAGGCAATCCATCATAACAATTCTGCAGAAGCATCAGGCTTGGGTGACACCAAAGGCCACTACATTGGTTACAGCTCTGTTGGGTCCAACATCTCTGTTCCTCAGGGGAGGCCTTTAGTTGATAGGCATTTATGTCATCCAAAGTTGGAGACACCATCAGAGCTATATTATTCTGTGAGGTCGTGTCCTCAGAGAAGGTGAGAAAAGGCTGTAGAGCAGCCTTCTTGGCAGCACGATCTGCAGCATCATTGCCAAGAGAAATATCATCAGTTTAACCTGTACGTGCCAAACATTTAATGATAGCTACCTGCTTAGGCTCCTGGGGAGCCAGTATTAAGTTCTTAATGTGCAAAGAGTTCTTAATTGGGGAACCAGATGAGATTGAAAATCCCCTAAATTTCCAGGTTTGTCCATTGCCATATGCTACCCTGGGGACATAGCGGAGTCGGTATATATATTGACAGTCTGGTTCTTGGCCTCGATACACACTCTGGTAAGAGCTACAAGTACTATTTGTTGGGTGGAAGAGGATGGAGAGAGAGCAGCAGCTTTAACAATGCAGGTAGGACTAGTGACCGCATATCCGACACAGGGCTTACCAGAATCATCACGTATAGCACAACCATTCACAAAGAAAATCAAATTGCATCAGTAATAGGTACCTCAGTCAAATCAATACAGGGTTAACTCACTTCTCTAATGACCGTTTCACAACAATGCAGATCTCCCATCGTTTTCAGTAGATAAGAGTGGCCGGACTGAACAATTCAAACGTTGGGATTTCCCAGTAGCTCAACCTCATACTTGGTCCGTCTGACAGGTCCACTGCATGGACAACTGTAAAATGGTTTATGGTTATAGACTGGGCCTGTTGTATAGCTTAATAGGTAGCTGCCATCACAGGCAGACAGCCTGGCCATCCCATGGCAATCCAATACAGCTAAATGCTAAAGTGTGACAGGCCTTTTCTTATCACTGCTATCCTGGGTCAGGGCCACCTGCACAACCTCTCTGTGGTGTGCAAAGAGGTGAAATTCTTTATTCTCCCCCTCCCCCTCCCACTTTCAAATTTCTTACTAATTCTTCCTTCAGTTAGTCCTGACGAAGGGTCTCGGCCTGAAACGTCGACTGTACCTCTTCCTAGAGATGCTGCCTGGCCTGCTGCGTTCACCAGCAACTTTGATGTGTGTTGCTTGAACTTCCAGCATCTGCAGAATTCCTGTTGTTTGAGTTTTTAAATTCTTTATTCTATTCAGTTGGTCCCGGTGCAGGGACAGACAACATTGCAGTCTTGATGCTTTTGAATACATCTTCAGCCCCAGGGGTCTAGTCTAGTGGGTCTGGTTGTTTTGGCAGGATATGCTGGTGTTGGAGAGGGTACAGAGAAGATTCACTAGAATGATTCCGGGAATGAGAGGGTTAACATATGAGGAAGGTTTGTCTGCTCTTGGACTGTATTCCTTGGAGTTTAGAAGAATGAGGGGAGGCCTCATAGAAACATTTCGAATGTTGAAAGGCATGGACATAGTGGATGTGGCAAAGTTGTTTCCCATGATGGGGGAGTCTAGTACAAGAGGGCATGACTTAAGGATTGAAGGGCGCCCATTCAGAACAGAAATGTGAAGAAATTTTTTTAGTCAGAAGGTGGTGAATCTATGGAATTTGTTGCCACGGGCAGCAGTGGAGGCCAAGTCATTGGGTGTATTTAAGGCAGAGATTGATAGGTATCTGAGTAGCCAGGGCATCAAAGGTTATGGTGAGAAGGCGGGGGAGTGGGACTAAATGGGAGAATGGATCAGCTCATGATAAAATGGCGGAGCAGGCTCGATGGGCCGGATGGCTGACTTCTGCTCCTTTGTCTTCTGGTCTTATGTCCCGGAATGGCCTGACATTGGTCGCATAATCTAAAACCCACTGACTGCAATATTCTGTCATACCCAAAAAATGCTTAATTTCACAGTTTGTTTTGAGCTTTGGTGCCTTGGTTGATGCTTCTGTCTAGTGTCTTGGGACAAGGTATGCCTTAAGTATTGCTGTTTCTGCTTGGAGACCTTATGTTCCTTTTTGGCTCGCTTACAGAAGAGATAAAAGGAGTCTTGTTCAATTGCCTCCTTGTCTGGGGAAGCCAATAAAAGGTCATCAACATAATGAAGCAGGACTCCTTTAGAAACCTTTAATCAGCAAGGTCTCTGAGTAGACATTGGTAGAGCTTTCAGTGTAGCCCTGAGGCCGCCTCGTTCTAGTGTACTGTTCCTTTGTAAGTAAAGGCAAACAAGTACTGTGAGTCAGGATGGATGGGGATAGAAAAGAAGGCTGAACACAAGAGTAAAATTTAGAGTCACTAGGGATTGCTTACCAAGACAGTAGCAGGATTCAGGACAATAGGATAGGCTGCTACTGCCATGTCATTGATAGGTCTCAGATAGTGCACAAAGCTCCAAGTGTTCCTTCCCACTTTTCTAACTAGTAGGGTAGGGATATTGCAAGGGATGGTTGTGGGTATAATAATCCCCTTTTGCAGAAGAAAAAAATGATTGCTCGAATCTCCTCTTCGGTCTCTGGTGAAAGAGGGTACTGTGCCTGATGGGGCACTGGAGAATTTGAGTTGATGCCCACTTTATGTGGCTCAGCTGTGAGCATTTTACCCATCTTATTTGTACAAGTGGAGTTCAACTAAGGTCTTATATAACTGTAACATTACTTCACAGCTCTTGAACTCAGTCCCACAGTTGACGAAGGCCATCACACCATATGCCTTCTTAACAACACTATCAACCTGCACAACAGCTTTGAGTGTCCTCTGGACACAGAACCCAAGATTTCGCTGATCCTCAACACAGCCAAGCGTCTTACTATTAATACTATATTCTGTCTTCAAATTTGACCTACTGAAATGAATCACTTCATGCTTACCTGGGTTGATCTCCATCTGCCACTTCTCAGCCCAGTTCTGCATTCTATCAATGTTGCACTGTAACTTCTGACAACCCTCCAGACTATCCACACCACCCCCAATTTCTTCTCCAATACTTAAATGCTGGCCATCTGACATCACACATGGAAGGGTCCCTTTCCTTCAATGCCATTTTCAATTGCTGAATCCTATACCGATTAAAATGCCTGACTGGTGGAAAGGGTTTGTCAGTATTCCTTGTCCATTTAACCTATCCCCGGTAATTCTTGCACCAATCCCTTTCCATAATCACAGAGAGAGAAACTGATCCGCTCAGTAGACACTAGCATACATCGTAGTGTATAAACAGGAATGGGGTAGAATCTGGTACTTATTACTTGCCAGGAAAGGTCATACAGAGCAAAAAGCAAACTTACTTTTTGGTGATCAGGGGAGACGTAATGGAGGGGTCAGGCACTGAGTCCGTTTGGGTGGAACTCAGGAATAAGAAAGGTGCAATCACACTGATGGGATTGTACTACAGACGCCCTAATAGCCACCGGGACATTGAGGAACAGATATATAAACAGATTAAGGAAATGTGTACAAATAATCGGGTTGTTTTCATGGATGATTTCATCTTACCTAATATAAACTGGGTCCTTCTTAGTGTAAGGGGCTCACATGGGGCTCATTATTTTTAAGTGTATCCAGGAAGGTTACTTAAATCAATATGTAGATGGTCTAACAAGAGAAGAGACCATAATGGACAGATGTTGGGTAGTGACTGATCTTTCAGTGGGTGAACAGTTATGGAACAATAACCACAACTCCTTAACTCCTTGTGGGAGAGTTTAAAATCAGAGTAGGGCAAATTACGAGGGCATTAGGCAGGATTTAAGAAGCATTAATTGGGAACACCTTTTCTCTGGCAAGTCCACATCAGACAAGCAAAGGGTGCTTAGAAATCAATTGCACGAAGTACAGGAAAGGTCTGTTCCTGTTAGAAAGAAGGATGAGGATGGAAAGATAAGAGGACCTTGGATGACCAGAGAGGTGATGAATTTAGTCAAGAAGAAAAAGGGAAAGTATACAAAGCTGAGGAAATTAGGATCAAATGAAGCACACGAGGTGTGTAAAGGAGCCAGAAAAGAACTAAGGAAGGGACTTAGGAAAGCCAGGAGGGGCCATGAAAAGTCTTTGGCTAGTAGGATCAAAGTGAATCCCAAGGCATTCTATACAGACATAAAGACTAAGAGGACAACCAGGGAGAAGATGGGACCACTCAAGATAAAGGGGGGAACATTTGCTTGGATGCAGAGAATGTGAGTGAGATACTTAATGAGTACTTTGCTTCAGTGTTTACAAAGGAAAAGGGTATAGAGGACCAAGAAGTCTTTGCTGAGTGTATAAATGCGTTAAGGCATTTAGAGTTAAAGAGAAGGAAATGTTGGGTCTCCTAATGAATATTAAGGTGGATAAGCCCCCAGGGCCTGATGGGATTTACCCCAGGTTATTGATGGAGGCAAGAGACATGATTGCAGAATCTTTGTGCCCTCTCTAGCCACAAGAGAGGTCCTGGAGGACTGGTGTGTGGCTATTGCTGTACCTCTGTTTAAGAAGGGAATAAGGGAAAATCCTGAGAACTATAGACTGGTGAGTCTCATGTCAGCTGTAGAGAAATTGCTGAAGAAAATTACTAGGGAAAGCATATTTGGAAACTCATGGCCTAACTAGGAAGAGCCAACATGGCTTTGTGCATGGCATCTTTACCAACTTGATTGAGTTTTTTGACAAGGTAATGAGAAAGATTGATGAGGGTAGGGCAGTGGATGTTGTCTGTATGGATTTTTGTACAGTGTTTGTACAAACCAGAAGATGAAGATGCATGGGATCCATGGTGAATTGGCTATTTGGATTCAGAACTGGCTTGTGCATAGGAGACAGAGGGTATTGGTTGAAGGGATGGATTTGAGCTAGAGGTCTGTAATTAGTGGATTTCTGCAGGGGTATGTGCTGGGACCTCTGCTGTTTGTGATGTATATAAATTACCTAGATGAAAATGTAGGTGGGTGAGTTAGTAAATTTGCAGATAGAAACATCGAAACATAGAAACATAGAAAATAGGTGCAGGAGTAGACCATTTGGCCCTTCGGGCCTGCACCGCCATTCAGTATGACCATGGCTGATCATCCAACTCAGAACCCTGTACCAGCCTTCCCTCCATACCCCCGATTCCTTTAGCCACAAGGGCCATATCTAACTCTCTCTTAAATATAGCCAATGTACTGGCCTCAACTGTTTCCTGTGGCAGAGAATTCCACATATTCACCACTCTCTGTGTGAAGAAGTTTTTCCTAATCTCGGTCATAAAAGGCTTCCCCTTTATCCTCAAACTGTGACCCCTCGTTCTGGACTTCCCCAACATCGGGAACAATCTTCCTGCATCTAGCCTGTCCAATCCCTTTAGGATTTTATACTTTTCAATAAGATCCCCCCTCAGTCTTCTAAATTCCAACGAGTATAAGCCTAGCCGATCCAGTCTTTCATCATATGAAAGTCCTGCCATCCCAGGAATCAATCTGGTGAACCTTCTTTGTACTCCCTCTATGGCAAGAATGTCTTTCCTCAGATTAGGGGACCAAAACTGCACACAATACTCCAGATGTGGTCTCACCAAGGCCTTGTACAACTGCAGTAGTACCTCCCTGCTCCTGTACTCGAATCCTCTTGCTATGAATGCCAGCATACCATTTGCCTTTTTCACCGCCTGCTGTACCTGCATGCCCACTTTCAATGACTGGTGTATAATGACACCCAGGTCTCATTGCACATCCCCTTTTCCTAATCGGCCACCATTCAGATAGTAATCTGTTTTCCTGTTTTTGCCACCTCACACTTATCCACATTAAATTGCATCTGCCATGAATTTGCCCACTCACCTAACCTATCCAAGTCACCCTGCATCCTCTTAGCATCCTCCTCACAGCTAACACTGCCGCCCAGCTTCGTGTCATCCGCAAATTTGGAGATACTGCATTTACCAAGAGTGGTGAAATTGTGGGTAGAATAGAAGTCTGACAAAGAATATAGCACAAAATAGCTCAGTTGCAGATATGGGCTGAGAAATGGCAGATGGAGTTTAATCTAGATAAATGAGAGGTGCGGCAAATGCAAGGAAACATTACACTGTGAAGGGCAAGGTCCTTAACAATGTTGCTGAGCAGAGAGATCTTGGGGTCCAAGTTCATAGCTCCTTGAAAGTGACTGCACAGGTTAAGAACAGTTATGGAATGCATGCTTTTGTTAGTCACAACAATGAGTTCAAAAGTCAGGAGGTTATGATACAACTTTATAAACTCTGGTTAGGCCACATCTGGAGTATTACATATAGTTCTGTTCGCTCGACTATAGGAAGGA
Source organism: Mobula birostris (assembly GCF_030028105.1). Classification (NCBI taxonomy): domain Eukaryota; kingdom Metazoa; phylum Chordata; class Chondrichthyes; order Myliobatiformes; family Myliobatidae; genus Mobula; species Mobula birostris. The sequence continues at coordinate 100,245,493 of NC_092375.1, forward strand.
TGTTGAGGTTTTAGAGGGCATGAATAAACTTGGGTTGCTTTCTCTGGAGCGTTGGAGGCTGAGGGAAGATCTGATAGAGAGAATAGACAAGATCATGAGAGGCATAAATAGAGTGGACAGAGAGTATCTGTTTCCTAGGGTTGAAATGTCTAACACCAGAGGCTGAATTGAAGGTGAGAGGGGGTAGATTCATGGGGAATGTGAAGGGTGCTTTTTTACTCAGAGAGTCACGGATGCCTGGAATGAGCTGCCTGGTATGGTGGTTAAGGCAAATACATTAGAGGCTTCTCAGAGCTGTTTGGGTAGGCACATGAATATATGGAAGATGGAGGGATATGGACATTGTGAGGGTAGGAGGGATAATGTCTGGGTGTTTTTGATTTGCTGGTTTGGCACAACATTGTGGACCAAATGGCCTTTTCCTGTGCTTCACTGTTCTATGTTCTGTGACAGAGGTCCCCAACCTTTTTTGCACTGCGGACCGGGCGGGGGGGGGGGGGGGGTCGGGCGTTGTGGGGGGTAGCAGTCAAATGTGTTGTTTACCCAAAAGACTACAATGACCATGAAGCCTTGCGCGGGCACCAATACGCATGCGTGTCGTGACCTGCCGATTCCTCCCCCCACCCCGCCCCCCCCCCAGCAAATCCTTTTTGGCGATTCTGTTCATGGGGGTGGGTGTTAATCACTACCAGAATATAGGTGATGAGTGGGTAATACACTCAATTTTGTTTCTCAAAAGGTTTATCTAACGAATTTAATATTAAACACAGAGCGCATATTTTCTTCGCATGGATATAATGATAAATCAATTATCAGGGGAGCTTGAAGTAAGCATTGAATGAACTTCCAGTAGAAGTGGCAGAAGCAGGTTTGATATCATCATTTAAAGAAAAATTGGATAGGTATATGGACAGGAAAGGAATGGAGGGTTATGGGCTGAGTGCAGGTCGGTGGGATTAGGTGAGAGTAGCGTTCGGCACGGACTAGAAGGGGAGAGATGGCCTGTTTTCGTACTGTAATTGTTATATGGTTATATAGGTCACTTGTAAGTCAATAGCATCATAACATTTTAAGTAATATTTGGATATTAAACGCACAGCACTTATTTTCCCCATATGAACATATAAAATCATTGCAACACACCAATATCAGTGGGAGCCCTGGGCTTGTTTCCCTGCAACAACACCGTCCTATCGAGGGGTGATGGGAGACATCGATACTCAAAGGGGTTTCCTGATGTCCAGTCTATTTCACAGTTTAGTTTTCGTTGCATTCATTGCAGAAAACTCCGCTTCGCAGAAAAATGTTGGAAATGGAAGCAACGTTTTCAGTGCTTTCGTGGCTATCTCAGGATATTTAGCCTTGACTTTGATCCAAAATGCCGACAGAGACGTTATGTCAAACATACTTTTCAGCCCGTCGTCCTTTGCAAGCTCGAGGAGTTGATCGCCTTCCCGCCCTGACCACGGATGACGCGCGGGTCATGACCTCGCATGCGTAATGGCTGATCAGTGGCCTGATAGGGAATGAGGAAAGGTGCAGCTGACCAAATCATATCGCTTCCTCGCAGTCCGGTAGCGCATGCTCTGCGGCCCGGTACCAGTCCGCGGCCCGGTGGTTGGGGACCGCTGTTCTATGATCACCCCTCCGCAGGAGTTTCCCCGGATCGTGAGCGAGGGAATTTGTTAAACGCCTACGAGATTGATTTTTAGGGAAGTTTGTACTTGGGGAAAGGCTATCTTAGATTGAGTATTGGGTAATAACCCAGATCTTATTAGGGAGCTTTATGTAAAGGAACCCTTAGGAGGCAGTGATCATAATATGGTTGAATTCATGCTGCAATTTGAGAGGGAGAAGCATAAGTTACATGTATCACTAACGCAATGGAATAAAGGGAATTACAGAGGCATGAGAGAGGAGTTTGCCCAAGTGGATTGGAGGATGATAGTGGAGGGGATGACAGCAGGGCAGAGGTGTCTGAAGTTTCTGGGAATAGTTCAAAAGGCACAGGATAGGTATGTACCACAGAAGAAGTTCTGAAATGGCAGGAGTAAGCAACCATGACTGACAAGAGAAGTTAAGGACTGCATAAGAGCCAAAGAAAGGGCACATTAGGTAACAGGAGTGAGTGGGAGGTTGGATGATTGGGAAAATCCAACAAAAGGCAACTAAAAAAGCTCTCAGAAAGGAAAAGATGAAAAATGAGGGCAAACTAGCCAATAATATAAAGCAGGATACTAAAAGTTTTTTTCAGTGATATAAAGAGTAAAAGGGAAGTGAGAGTTGATATTGGACCACTGGAAAATGATGCTGGTGAAGTAGTAATGGGGGACAAAGAAATGGCAAATGAACTTAACTGGTATTTTGCATCAGTCTTCACTGTGGAAGACACTGGCGGTGTGCCAGAGGTATGTGAGTGTCAGGGAGTAGGAGTGAGTGCCATTGCTATTACAAAGGAAAAAATGTTCGGTAAACTCAAATGTCATAAGGTGGATAAGTCACCTGGAGCAAATGGACTACATCCCAGAGTCCTGAGAAAGGCTGCTGAAGAGATAATGGATGCATGGGTCATGATCTTTCAAGTATCACTTCATTCTGGCATGGTTCAGGAGGACTGGAAAATTGCAAATGTCACTCCACTCTTTAAGAAGGGAGGAAGGCAAAAGAAAGGAAATTATAGGCCAGTTAGCCTAACCTCAGTGGTTGGAAAAGTGTTGGAGCCTATATTAAGGATGATGTTTCGGGGTACTTGGAGACTAATGATAAAATAAGTCAAAGTCAGCATGGTTTCTCTGAAGGGAAATCTTACCTGAAAAATCTATTAGAGTTCTTCTAGGAAGTAACAAGAAGGGTGGAGAAAGGAGAGGCAGTAGATGTCATTTAGTTGGATTTTCAAAAGGCATTGATAAGGTGCCACACATAAGGCTGCTTAACAAGATAAAATCCTATAGCATTCCAAGAAAGATGCTGGCATGGATAGAGGAATGGCTGACAGGCAGAAGGCAGAGAGTGGAATAAAATAGACTGTTTCTGGTTGGCTGCTGGGCGTCAGTATTGGGACCGCTACTTTTCACATTTTTTGTCAATGATTTAGATAGTGGAGTTGATGGCTTTGTGGCAAAGTTTTCAGATGATACAAAGATAGGTAGAGGGGTAGGTGGTGCTGAGGAAGCACTGCTTTTACAGCAGGACTTAAACAAATTGGAAGAATGCGCAAAATAGTGGCAGATGGAATACAGTGTTGGGAAATTAATGATAATGCATCTCGGTAAAAGGAACAATAGTGCGGACTATCATCTAAGTGTGCAGAAGGTTCAAACATCAGCGACGCAGAGAGACTTAGGAGTCCATGTGCAAGACTCCTAGAAAGTTAACTTACAGGTTGAGTCTATGGTAAAGAAGGCAAATGCAATGTTGGTATTTATTTCAGGAGGAATAGAATATAAAAGCAAGGAGATAATGCTGAGTCTTTATAAGACACTAGTTAGGCTGCACTTGGAGTATTGTCAATAGTTTTGGGCCCCGTATCTCAGAAAAGAGGTATTTTCATTGGAGAGAGTCCAGAGGAGGATCACGAGCATGATTCCAGGAAGGAAGGACTTAACATATGAAGAGTGTTTGGCAGCTTTGGGCCTGTACTCACTGAAATTTAGAAGAATGTTGGGGGGCTCACATTGAAACCTACCAGATATTGAAAGGACTGGATATGGTGGATGTGGAGAGGATGCTCCTTATGGTGGGTGTATCCAGAACTAGAAGACACAGCCTCAAAATTGAAAGGCGACCTTTTAGAACAGAGACAACGAGGAACATTTTTAGCCAGAGAGTAGTGTATCTGTGGAATGCTCTGCTACAGACTGCGGTGGAGGCCAAGTCTGTGGATATATTTAAGGTGGAAATTAATAGTTTCCTGATTGGTCAGGGAATCAAAGGATACGACAAGAAGGCAGGTGTATGAGGTTGAGTGAGATCTGGGTTTGGCCATGATAGAATGGCAGAGCAGACTTGATGAACTGAATAGCCTAATTCTGCTCCTATGTCTTATGGTCTTATGGAGCAGGTGGTCACCAGAATCCCCCTTGGTTCCCCCTTGGCTAAAGAGAAAGAGAAAGGAAAACAAAAACAGTTTTACAACAAGACTGTGAAAAGCCTACCAGTCCTGAAGCCAGGAGATCTGGTGCAAATACGAGATTACGATTTTGACACATGTTCCAAGCAAGGATCTGTGCAAGGGGAAGTAGCTCCACATTCTTCCCTGATCCAGACAGAGAGAGGGACACCTGAGAATGAATCCTGTGGAGTTATGGCCACTAGCTCCAACCCATAGCCGTGACACATCACCTGTCAGTTCATCAAAGGGGCCAGCAGATGTAAAAATTGAACACATTGATCAGAGTTCTCAGAAAGACACTAATATTAATGCAGCAAATGAAAGCAATACATCTGTGGAAACAAATAGCAGACTAAAAAGGATCACCAAGCCATCCCAAAGACTGATTGAAAGTTGTTAAGTGAATAAAGGGCTGTATTTCATCATTGTAATTGAAGTTAATGTAGATATCTTTGGTTGGAAAAGTTTATTGTTCCTTGCAGGTTTATGAGCACATAGTAAGTATTGTGTTTGTTTTTCTTTAAAGGGGGAAGATGTGTTTTTATGTGTGTACATAATAAAGAACTTGGTTCTCAGTGGGCAATGCGGATGGTTCAGCCCAGGAGTTTAGGTGGTAACCTTGTCCCATATGCTCAATGTTAATCTGAAGCTGTTCTGTAAATAAAAATGTGCTAATGTTTACCCACACCAGATCCTATTCCCACAAAGAACTAAAGCCTGCAGGTAACTCCAGGTCAGGGTCTTCAAAAGAACCCTGAAAGGGAAAAATAAAGGTATTAAAGGTAGAAATGGAGATGTTTCCAAAGATGCAAGCAAACGAGTCGCCGTTAGGCGCCATCATTCCTTCTAAGCTCCGCCTCCTTGTTTCCATTTTGTTAGTACAAGTAAAGTACATTTGCACACTTCCCAGCAACAGCCCTCACATGTTCCAAACTGATTTATTGTTCCAGGAGAGCCAGAAGTAGTCTTGGTGCCAAGTTACTGGCAATGAAATTGGGAAAGCTTCCTGCAACAGTAGCTGCCAGAAGCAGGCTCCTAGCACAGTAATTTGTGCTTCAGAAACTGAATGATATATTTTTAAGTACAGGAGGACTATATACCTGTGAGTTTTCAGACTGCAGGGCAAAGCAAATTAGTACACTGTGGTTCGTACTAAGATAGATACAGGTCTAACTGCAAAGTTGTACAAGAGAATAGAGTCATAGAGCACTACAGCACAGAAACAGGCCCTTCAGCCCGTCTAGTCCATGGAGAACTGTTACTTTGCCTAGTTATATCTGGACCATCCTCCTCCATACCCCTCCCATCCATTTATTTATCCAAATTATCATAAATGTTGCAACAAAACTGCATCACTGGAGGCTCATTCCACACTCTCACCACCCTCTGAGTGAAGATGTTCCCCCCCTTAGGTTCCCCTTAAATATTTCACTCTCCACCTTTAATGTATGACCTCTAGTTTGAGTCTCACTCAACTACAATGGAAAAAGCCTGCTTGCATTTACCCTACCTATACCCCTCATAATCTTGCATACCTCTGTCAAATTTCCCCTCACTCTCCTCCACTTCAGTGAATAAAGTCCTGAACCATTCAACCTCTCCCTATTCCTCAGGTCCTCAAGTCCCAGCAACATCTTTGTAAGTTTTCTCTGTACTCTATCAATCTGATCGATATATTTCCTGCAGATAGGTGACCAGAATTCTCCAAATTTGGCCTCATCAATATCTTATACAACTTCAACATAACATCTAAAGTCCTGTACTTAGTGGTCTGATTTATGAAGGCCAATGTGCCAAAAGCTTTCTTTATAACCTCTCTTAAGAATTAAGAGAATCGAGACTTGAATAATCACTAAGGCTTCACTGATGTGTCCATTTCGTTAGTAGGATATAATCTGGTCTGACTTTGGGTTCCCTGGGAGAGATGGACGAGACAGCACTCTATGGATTGGCAGTGAAGCAGCCAACACCCCCTGTCACCTTGATTCTTATGGATGTAATCTGGTGTTACAAGTACAAGGAAGGTACTGCTAATTTAATTCAGATCTCTTTTCCCTGTTGAAAATACATTCAGTGGCCACTTTATTAGGTACACGTATACACCTGCTCGTTATATAACCATATAACAATTACAGCACGGAAACAGGCCATCTCGGACCTTCTAGTCCGTGCCGAACTCTTACTCTCAGCAACTTGCACCCAGCCCATAACTCTCCATTCCTTTCCTGTCCATATAGCTGTCCAATTTAACTTTAAATGACAACATCGAACCTGCCTCAACCACTTCTGCTGGAAGCTCGTTCCACACAGCTACTACTCTCTGAGTAAAGAAGTTCCCCCTCATGTTACCCCTAACTTTTGCCCTTCAACTCTCAACTCATGTCCTCTTGTTTGAATCTGCCCCACTCTCAATGGAAAAAGCCTATCCATGCTAACTCTTATCTATCCCTCTCATAATTTTAAGTACCTCTGTCAAGTCCCCCCTCAACCTTCTACGCTCTAAAGAATAAAGACCCAACTTGTTCAACCTTTCTCTGTAACTTAGGAGATGAAACCCAGGTAACATTTAGTAAATCTTCTCTGTACTCTCTCAATTTTGTTGACATCTTTCCTATAACTGTACACAATACTGCAAATTTGGCCTTAACCAATGCCTTGTACAATTTCAACATTAAATCCCAACTCCTATACTCAATGCTGTGATTTATAAAGGCCAGCATACCAAAAGCTTTCTTCACCACCCTATCCACATGAGATTCCACCTTCAGGGAACTATGCACCATTATTCCTAAATCCCTCTGTTCTACTTCATTCTTCATTGCCCTACCATTTACCATGTATGTCCTATTTTGATTAGGCCTACCAAAATGTAGCACCTCACATTTTTCAGCATTAAACTCCATCTGCCATCTTTCAGCCCACTCTTCTAACTGGCCTAAATCTCTCTGCAAGCTTTGAAAACCTATTTCATTATCCACAACTCCACCTATCTTAGTATCATCTGCATACTTACTCATCCAATTTACCACCCCATCATCCAGATCATTAATATATATGATAAACAACATTGGACGCAGTACAGATCCCTGAGGCACACGCTAGTCACCGGCCTCTAATCTGACAAACAGTTATCCACCACTACTCTCTGGCATCTCCCATCCAGCCACTGCTGAATCCATTTTACTACTTCAATATTAATACCTAACGATTGAACCTTCTTAACTAACCTTCCGTGTGGAACCTTGTCAAAGGCCTTACTGAAGTCCATATAGACAACATCCACCACTTTACCCTCATCAACTTTCTTAGCAACTTCTTCAAAAAATTCAATAAGATTTGTCAAACATGACCTTCCACGCACAAATCCATGTTGACTGTTCCTAATCAGACCCTGTCTATCCAGATAATTATATATACCATTTCTAAGGATACTTTTCATCAATTTACCCACCACTGATATCAAACTCACAGGCCGATAATTGCTACGTTTACTCTTAGAACCCTTTTTAAACAATGGAACAACATGAGCAATATGCCAATCCTCCGGCACCATCCCCGTTTCTAATGACATTTGAAATATTTCTGTCAGAACCCCTGCTATTTCCACACTAACTTCCCTCAAGGTCCTAGGGAATATCCTGTCAGGACCCAGAGACTTATCTACTTTCATATTCCTTAAAAACACCAGTACTTTCTCTTCTTTAATCATCATAGTTTCCATAACTACCCTACTTGTTTCCCTTACACAATTCAATATCCTTCTCCTTAGTGAATACCGAAGAAAAGAAATTGTTCAAAATTTCCCCCTTCTCTTTTGGCTCCGCACATAGCGGTCCGCTCTGATTCTCTAAGGGACCAATTTTATCCCTCACTGTCCTTTTGCTATTAATATAACTGGAGAAACCCTTTGGATTTATTTTCACCTTACTTGCCAAAGCAATCTCATATCTTCTTTTAACTTTTCTAATTTCTTTCTTAAGATTCTTTTTACATTCTTTATATTCCTCAAGCACCTCATTTACTCCAAGCTGCCTATATTTATTGTAGGTCTCTCTCTTTTTCCGAACCAAGTTTCCAATCTCCCTTGAAAACCGTGGCTCTCTGAAACTTTTAACCTTTCCTTTTAACCTAACAGGAACATAAAGGTCCTGTACCCTTAAAATCTCACCTTTAAATGACCTCCATTTCTCTATTACATCCTTCCCGTAAAAGAAATCGTCCCAATCCACTCCTTCTAAATCCTTTTGCATCTCCTGAAAGTTAGCCTTTCTCCAATCAAAAATCTCAACCCTGGGTCCAGTCCTATCCTTCTCCATAATTATATTGAAACTAATGGCATTGTGATCACTGGACCTGAAGTGATCCCCAACACATACCTCTGTCACCTGACCTATCTCATTCCCTAACTGGAGATCCAACACTGCCCCTTCTCTAGTTGGTATCTCTATGTATTGCTGCAAAAAACTATCTTGCACACATTTTACAAACTGTAAACCATCCAGCCCTTTTACAGAATGGGCTTCCCAGTCTATGTGTGGAAAATTAAAATCTCCCACAATCGCAACCTTGTGCTTACTACAAATATCTGCTATCTGCTTACAAATTTGCTCCTCCAGTTCTCACTCCCCATTAGATGGTCTGTAATAAACCCCTATAAGCGTCACTACACCTTTCCTATTCCTCGATTCCACCCAAATAGCCTTCCTAGACGAGTCCTCTAATCTATCATGCCAAAGCACCGCTGTAATATTTTCTCTGACAAGCAATGCAACACCTCTCCCTCTTGCCCCTCTGAATCTATCACACCTGAAGCAACGAAATTCAGGAATATTTAGTTGCCAATCACACCCCTCCTGCAGCCATGTTTCACTAATCGCCACAACATCATATTTCCAGTATCAGTCCATGCTCTAAGCTCATCCACCTTCCTTACAATGCTCCTAGCATTAAAGTAGATGCATTTAAGAAACTCTCCACCTCTTACTCTCTGTTTATCCCTAATGGTGCAAACAACTTTGTTATCTTTTTCTTCCTTCTCCCCTACATCTTCGGTCTGAGCACTCCCATTCTCTGTCCCCTGCCTATCCTCCCTCACACACTGTCTACTAGTTTTCTCTATTTCTGAACTAACCTCCTCTCTCCTAGTCTCTTTAATTTGATTTCCACCCCCCCAACCATTCTAGTTTAAAGTCTCCCCAGTAGCCTTTGCAAATCAAGTGCAACCCATCCTTTTTGTACAGGTCACACCTGCGCCAAGAGAGGTCCTAATGATCCAAAAACTTGAATCTCTGCCCCCTGCTCCAATCCCTTAGCCACGCATTTATCCTGCATCTCATTCCATTCCTACTCTCACTGTCGCGTGGCACAGGCAGTAATCCCGAGATAACTACCTTTGCGGTCCTTCTTCTCAACTCCCTTCCTAACTCCCTATATTCTCCTTTCAGGACCTCTTCCCTTCTCCTGTCTATGTCATTGGTACCTATATGTACCACGACCTCTGGCTCCTACCCTCCTACTTCAGGATATCTTGGACGCGATCAGAAACATCCCGGACCCTGGCACCAGGGAGGCAAGCTACCATCTGGGTCTCCTGACTGCGTCCACAGAATCGCCTGTCTGACCCCCTAACTATCGAGTCCCCTATTACTACTGCCCTCCTCTTCCTTTCCCTACCCTTCTGAGCTACAGGGCTCAGAACGTTAATGTTAATAACGGATGTTAATGCAAACATCTAATTAGCCAATCATGTAACAGCAACTCAATGCATAAAAGCTTGTAAATATGGTCAAGCGGTTTATTTCTTGATCAGACCAAACATCAGAATGAGGAAAAAATGTGATCTAAGTGACTTTGATTGCTGGTGCCAGGTGGCTGGTTTGAATATCTCAGAAACTGCTGACTTCCTGGAGTTTTCATCTAAAGGAGTTTCTACAGTTTACAGAAAATGATGCAAAAAACAAAAATAACTCCAGTGAGAGTCAGTTCTATGGGTGAAAATGCCTTGTTAATGAGAGAGGCTAAAGGAGACTTGAACAAGCCAGACTTGTTCAAGCTGACAGGAAGGCAAGATTAACTCAAATAACCAAGCTTTATACCAGTGGTGTACAAAAGAGCATTTCTGAATGTACAACTGTTGAACCTTGAAATAGATGGTATGTAGCAGCAGGAGACCACACCAGATTCCATTCCTGTACCTAATAATATGGCCACTTAAGATGAGAGTTATAAATGTGTAGATCTATTTACTTGATATGGGGGGTATATTGGTATGCTTGTCAACACAGTTCATCTGTCTAAAGCTGCAGAGTATTATTGATTGGACAGCTAGCCAGGCCTTTAATGGAAATGAGGTTATTGTCAATTTTGAAAAGCACAGAAACTCAGCAAATAAAGACAACTGGCTTGCTTTATTCAACCAACACACATAAAAGTTGCTGGTAGTTGGAGGGGGAGGGGGAGATCCAAAATGATAGGAGAAGACAGGAGGAGGAGGGATGGAGCCAAGAGCTGGACAGGTGATAGGCAAAAGGGATACGAGAGGATCATGGGACAGGAGGTCCGGGAAGAAAGACAAGCAGTGGCAGGGGGACCCAGAGGATGGGCAAGGGGTATATTCAGAGGGACAGAGGGAGAAAAAGGAGAGTGAGAGAAAGAATGTGTGTATAAAAATAAGTAACAGATGGGGTACGAGGGGGAGGTGGGGCATTAGCGGAAGTTAGAGAAGTCGATGTTCATGCCATCAGGTTGGAGGCTACCCAGATGGAATATAAGGTGTGGTTCCTGCAACCTGAGTGTGGCTTCATCTTTACAGTAGAGGAGGCCGTGGATAGACATGTCAGAATGGGAATGGGATGTAGAATTAAAATGTGTGGCCACTGGGAGATCCTGCTCTCTCTGGCAGACAGAGCGTAGGTGTTCAGCAAAGCGGTCTCCCAGTCTGCGTCGGGTCTCATCAATATAAAAAAGGCCACATCGGGAGCACCGGACGCAGTATATCACCCCAGCCGACTCACAGGTGAAGTGTTGCCTCACCTGGAAGGACTGTTTGGGGCCCTGAAGGGAGGAAGTGTAAGGGCATGTGTAGCACTTGTTCCGCTTACACGGATAAGTGCCAGGAGGGAGATCAGTGGGGAGGGATGGGGGAGACGAATGGACAAAGGAGTCGTGTAGGGAGCGATCCCTGCGGAATGCAGAGAGAGGCGGGGAGGGAAAGATGTGCTTAGTGGTGGGATCCCGTTGGAGGTGGCGGAAGTTACGGAGAATAATATGTTGGACCCGGAGGCTGGTGGGGTGGTAGGTGAGGACCAGGGGAACCCTATTCCTAGTGGGGTGGCAGGAGGATGGAGTGAGAGCAGATGTACGTGGAATGGGGGAAATGCGCTTAAGAGCAGAGTTGATCGTGGAGGAAGAGAAGCCCCTTTCTTTAAAAAAGGAAGACATCTCCCTCGTCCTAGAATGAAACGCCTCATCCTGAGAGCAGATGCGGCAGAGATGGAGGAATTGTGAGAAGGGGATGTCGTTTTTGCAAGAGACAGGGTGAGAAGAGGAATAGTCCAGATAGCTGTGAGAGTCAGTAGGCTTATAGTAGACATCAGTGGATAAGCTGTCTCCAGAGACAGAGACAGAAAGATCTAGAAAGGGGAGGGAGGTGTCGGAAATGGACCAGGTAAATTTGAGGGCAGGGTGAAAGTTGGAGGCAAAGTTAATAACGTCAACGAGCTCTGCATGCGTGCAGGAAGCAGCGCCAATGCAGTTCCCCCCCCTCCTGGTCTTTCTTCCTGGACCTCCTGTCCCATGATCCTCTCGTATCCCTTTTGCCTATCACCTGTCCAGCTCTTGGCTCCATCCCTCCCTCTCCTGTCTTCTCCTATCATTTTGGATCTCCCCCTCCCCCTCCAACTTTCAAATCCCTTACTCACTCTTCCTTCAGTTAGTCCTGACGAAGGGTCTCGGCCTGAAACGTCGACTGCACCTCTTCCTAGAGATGCTGCCTGACCTGCTGTGTTCACCAGCAACTTTTATGTGTGTTGCTTGAATTTCCAGCATCTGCAGAATTCCTGTTGTTTGGCTTGCTTTATTTTTGGTGTGGTCTGAATTTTGAAATTGCTATGTTTAAAGATGTAAAATATGCAAGATGTTATCAAAGGTGCACAGAGATCTTTTAAATAAAATAAAGCCAAAGGGAAACATGGATAGGACAAAAAAGAATGTAATGGTCAGAGTGTCATTTTGCATTTGAGATGTCAGAGGTTGCTAGTAGGATCATTGCACTTGTCCCTGTTTTGTGGAGTTCAGTACTCTAAATTTAAAGTACTGCAAATTTAGAGGATTGCAAAGGTTTTTAAAAAGAAACAATAAATATTTTAAAACTATAAGTTTGAGGAAATGGGGCTGACTTGTCAGTTCTGTTAGAAATAGCTCTTTTAATACATTCAGTTGGCTTCTTTCATGCTGCAAGATTCTATGAATCTAAATGCATACTGTCACCATAGGTAATGGAGTTTGGGACGTAGAAGTAAGTCATAGTCATACTATATTGATCCCGGGGGAAATTGGTTAATTAAGGATAATTCATCTCATTGGAATCTGAAACTTCTTTGGATTTTGTCCAATATCTCTTTTATAGAGTAACTCAATTACATATACTGTACTAGAATGGTTTTTTTTCATTTGATTCACCTGTGAGGCAAGCTCTGTATTGGTGCTAATTTTGATGTTCACTCATATCAAACAGAAATTAATATTCAAAAGATTTTTGTCAATTTTACCTCGACTGACATTTTGTCCGACTACCTGATCTCCCAAAGAAGATCAATGAAACAATGGCTGAAAAGTTATTTAACCACATTATGCATTCTCTTGCACCTATCTGTTGCACATCGGCTGCTTCTCAATCTGTGTCTGTGTGTAGTTTTTCATTGATTTTATTGTATTTCATTGTTCTACTCTGAACACATGCAAGCAAAACAATCTTAGCATAGTATCTGGTGGCGTATCTATACTTAGATAATAAATTTACTTTGAACTTTGAACTTGAACTATCATCTCCCTTACATTGGTAGCACACACAAAATGCTGGAGGAACTCAACAGGTCAGGCAGTATCTATAGAAAGGAATAAACAGTCAATGTTACCGGCCGAGACCCTTCTTCAGGACTGATATTCCTGTTGATTGTCCTCCAGCAGCTCTCTCCATCTTCATCCTTCCCTGTACCTCTCTCTACTTTTCCATTTTTAATTGTCTGATTGTCTGTCTCTATCATCCACCTGCATCTTTATCCCAATTCCAAACCTCTCATCATGCTCCTCTACTTTGCTCTATCTACCCTTCATCTTTCACTGCTCCTCAGACTCCTGATTCACCATTTCCCCCTCTCTTCTGTCTTCCTGGCTGTCTTCCTTCTCCACGATGTCCTGATATGAAGTTTTGACACAAAGCATCAACAGTCCCTTTCCCCTGCTCGACCCGCAGAGTTCTTCCAGCAGAATACTTGAACCTACCAAAGGGAAGTGCTCCTTGTTGAGGAGGGACCGGGATCTGCTCTAATTTGCCTACTGTTACAACAGATCAACAGTAGATGCCATTTCACTCAGTATATGGTAGTACATAGTGACAGAATTGAATTGAAAATACACTTGGACTAATGTTAACTGTCCTGTGCTATCACCAGTGGGATCATCAGTTGATCTGCCACCTGTCTTCAGGAGTTTCGGCCCGCTTATGATCAAGACTCCCTCACTGGTGAGCTTAAAAACTTGGCATCTGCCTCTATCAGAGTTGTTGGTCGCTTCCATCCAACAGATAGTCTTCTCTTCAGGTGTCTATGCAACCACTGAAGGGTTTGCAAAAGATGGATACACTGTCCGACTATCTGCCCCTCTGGATGTACTTGGTCCACACCCATGATGATCCTGTCTCTGCTGCCTCAGCTGGTTGACTTGATCTCTCTTCGAGTGAAGCCAAGGTCACGCAACCACTTCTGGAAAGTGAACGCAATAAAGCCAAGGCAACCTACTTCGAATGGATAGCATGAGACCTTCCACCCTCTGTCTCTGCACTCTGATCTTAATTCTGCATACATGGTTAACTTGCGCTTATGGGCTTCATCGATGTTGTCTTCCCAGGGGACTGTGAGTTCACCAATAATCACTTCTCTACTGGTGTCAGACCATGCGATTATATATGGATGCAATGTGGTGAAAGCTATTTGCTCCAGGAAACTGCCTTTCCCATCCAGGTCGGCCTTGACACACCAATCATTGGCTGAAGAAAGTATGCTTGATTGTGGGCTTGCGCTGTACACCCTTGACTTCGAGCCTTCTTTCTCAAATGATATACGATGTTCTGTGCAGCATGGGGCATGAGATAAGTTGTGCTGCAGTACTCTCTGCTCAACCACTTCTGTTACAACTTTGAGAACATTGTTATGTCTCCAAGTGTACGTGCCACTGGGAAGATTGACTCTGCATGCACTCAAAATATGTTGAAGTGTTCCCTTCTCACCACAAGCAGCACACCTGTCTGTCTTATCTTCATACCAGGTGCTGAGGTTGGCAAGTGTTGGGAGCAGGTCGTACGCTGCTCTGCATAGAAAAGAAATGCGGAGTGGTTCCATCTGCCACAGGACATTCCAAGATAGATGTCGTTGTTCAACACTTTCCCACCAGGTCCAAGCCCCTTGTTTGGCCAGGCCAGCTGTTTTAGCTAACCCCTTCTCCTCTTCTACCTCTCACATTTCTTGCGTTACAAGCTCACGGCGTTCCTTACCTGTTGAAGATGATCACCACTTGTTGGTTGTCCATCCAAGTCCCTGGCGGCCTAGCTGGGTAGCCCCAACCATCTCCTTGTGCTTCAATCTAGACTCTGCCTCATCAACTTCTACATGGGCTGACCACTTCCTGTCTGATCTCACATCCAGCTGGGTGTTCTTGATGACAGGGTCTTTTGAGTCTCGAAGCATCAAGAATGATCTTACCTTGGCTACCTTAACATCTTCAACAATAGATTGCACTGGGATGGTAAGCTTTGTCTGGCTACTGTGGACTGCAGCATTGGTGAGGCTGCTCGATACTCCAAGCCACTTCTTCACACACTTGTTGATCTTCTGTTCCATTGCCTCAACATGGGACATTGCCACTTCATAGACAGTTAGTGGCCACATTATCCATTTCAGCAGTCCGTACTGCAAGCACCACAACTTCAACTTGCCAGGCAAGCCACACTTGTCGACAGACATCAGACCTCTGCTGATCTGTTCTCCTGTCTCTTGAACCCTCTTGGTGTCTCTCAGCTCCTCTTTGTATCATCGCCCGAGGCTCTTAACTGGTTGGTCCTGAATGGATGGAATCTCCTCTCCACAAAGGGTGAAATGAAAGTCAACCAGCTTTCCTCTCCTAAGAAGAAGACTCCATGACTTCTTGGTCTTGAACTTCATTCTTCCCCAATCCATTAGCTCCTCAGGTCTAGATAGTACACTTTCCACTGCCTCCGCCATCAAGTGCGACACCTGGTCCCACTGATTCTGCAGCCCTCACAATGACCTCGATGGCTAACACAAAAAGGATGGATAAAATCGCGTATCCCATTGGGATTCCAACATCCAAGCTCTGCGACCTAGTTGAAAACTACTGAGTGGAAAACCTCATCCGGAAATCGTTGTCATACTGCATGACGAAGTTCCTCACCTTAGCAGGAATCCATAGGAATTCCATTGCAAATTCAATCAGGGCATGGGGAACAGGACCATACGCATTTGCAAGATCAAGCCAAACTGCAGCCAGATTTCTTCTCAACCTTTTCTGCTCCTGGATGGTATGCCATATCATACTAGTATGTTCAAGGCATCCTGGGAAGCCTGGTATTCCTGCCTTCTGTACAGATGTATTTACCAATCCATTCTCTATCACAAATGAAGATATTCTTTCTGCTAGAATGCCAAACATAATCTTCCCCTCTACATTCAGGAGTGAAATTGGTCTGGACTGATTCACTGTAGTAGAATTCCCTTCCTTAGGGATGTATACTCCTTCAGCCTCACTCCATGACAAAGGAACAACACCTTGTCTCCACACCACCTTTATCAATCTCCACAAGTATTTCCTCAGCTCTTCACACTTCTTGAACACCTTATACGGCACCCCATTAAGTCCTGGCACTGAACTTGACCTTGCCTTTCTGATGAACCGTTCGACTTCTGCCAGTTTGGGTTCTGACAGATCGAACTTCACTCGTGGCTTGGTAGGCTTCACAAGCCCTGAAATGTCAAGCAAAGGAGCCTCCCGCTGTTCGTTAGAGTAAGTGCTTGCCAGGTGATCCTCAAGTTCTTGTTGAGAGATGTTAAGCTGCCCGCTCTTACTTTGTTCAAACAATTTCTTTGTGAACTGGTGAGGGTTCTCAAAGAAGGACTTTCTTGCCTTCCCTCTCTTCTTTTGCTTTTTACGTTGTGACTCTGCACGATGGAGTGATGCTAACTTTAATCGAAAATGCTCCCGGGGATCAGCAAGCCCTGGCTTGTCACCCTCACTTGCTATCTTCCACCTCTGTCTCTCTCTCCTCAACCTACTAATCTCCTTCTGGCGCCTGCTTGGTGTCTGTGTGGGCTTTGCTTTCTTCAACTCAACCAAAACGGTACTTTCCAACATCGTAAATCATATCGCCCATCACTTCCAACTTTCTCTTTGATATTCCCATGAGAGTGTTCTCCAACATCATACTGATATCCTCATCAAACACACACCAAGCCTTCTCATCTGCTATTACTGGCCACTTGACCTTCCTCTTCTTCTCATCCTCCTCATCACCGACATATATGTACCTTGATAATAAATTTACTTTGATTTTGACTTTAATTATCTGTTGCTCCAGCGCAGCATACTCCATTGATCTCCTTCTCACAGCTGCCAACACTTAGCCTGCCAGCTGCAGTCCATTGGCAATGGGACATGTGACCAAACACAGACCATTCTTTTAGTTACAGAGAAGTTTGTGGCTCAGTGAGAAGGAATGTGCAAGAGTATTTCCAGGTATTTGAAGGGACTAATTTCTGAAGATCACTGTGTGCAGGCTAGATGCTCAGAGCACTGTCAAAGAAATTTGGAATAGTTACACACCCTTGTGTTTAATCTGCCTGTTCTTGCGGCTGTAGGAGTAAGGGATTTGGGTGACACACACAAAATGCTGTGGGAATGCAGGCAGCATCTTTGGAGCGTGCGCGGCCTCTCCGGTGATGATATCTGTTATCTGTCAAATAGGATACTGTGCACAATTCTGATTTGATGGAGGCAGACGTGAGAGCATGGAGGAACATCTGGTGAAACTTCTGAAATGCCTGCCTCGCTGCCGCTGCTACTGTGTGATCCGAAATCTCCGGAGGGGAAGGCCCCGAATCCTCGGCTTTGCCTGTTGCTTGGCGGCCGAGGCCGGGGTCGAAGCGCTTGGCAGAGATGGTGCTCGGTGCTCGGTGTCAGAAGGCTGGTCAGAGGCTCAAAGTCCTCGAACGGACTCAGAGTTGGACTGTGGGCGGGTGCTTCCAGGATGCTGCATCGGCAAGTTTGCGGTGCTGGAGGTTCATGGCAGGGAGAGTTTTTCTTCCTCCTACCGTCTACATAGAAACATAGAAAATAGGTGCAGGAGTAGGCCATTCGGCCCTTCGAGCCTGCACCGCCATTCAGTATGACCATGGCTGATCATCCAACTCAGAACCCTGCACCAGCCTTCCCTCCATACCCCCTGATCCCTTTAGCCACAAGGGCCATATCTAACTCCCTCTTAAATATAGCCAATGTACTGGCCTCAATTGTTTCCTGTGGCAGGGAATTCCACAGATTCACCACTCTCTGTGTGAAGAAGTTTTTCCTAATCTCGGTCCTAAAAGGCTTCCCCTTTATCCTCAGACTGTGACCCCTCGTTCTGGACTTCCCCAGCATCGGGAACAATCTTCCTGCATCTAGCCTGTCCAATCCTTTTAGGATTTCGTACTTCTCAATAAGATCTCCCCTCAATCTTCTAAATTCCAACGAATATAAGCCTAGTCGATCCAGTCTTTCGTCATATGAAAGTCCTGCCATCCCAGGAATCAATCTGGTGAGCCTTCTTTGTACTCCCTCTATGGCAAGAATGTCTTTCCTCAGATTAGGGGACCAAAACTGCACACAATACTCCAGGTGTGGTCTCACCAAGGCCTTGTACAACTGCAGTAGTACCTCCCTGCTCCTGTACTCGAATCCTCTTGCTATGAATGCCAGCATACCATTTGCCACCATTTGCCTTTTTCACCACCTGCTGTACCTGCATGCCCACTTTCAATGACTGGTGTATAATGACACCCAGGTCTCATTGCACCTCCCCTTTTCCTAATCGGCCACCATTCAGATAATAATCTGTTTTCCTGTTCTTGCCACCAAAGTGGATAACCTCACATTTATCCACATTAAATTGCACCTGCCATGAATTTGCCCACTCACCTAACCTATCCAAGTCACCCTGCATCCTCTTAGCATCCTCCTCACAGCTAACACTGCCGCCCAGCTTCGTGTCATCCGTAAACTTGGAGATGCTGCATTTAATTTCCTCATCCAAGTCATTAATATCTATTGTAAACAACTGGGGTCCCAGCACTGAGCCTTGCGGTACCCCACTAGTCACTGCCTGCCATTCTGAAAAGGTCCCGTTTATTCCCACTCTTTGCTTCCTGTCTGCCAACCAATTCTCTATCCACATCAATACCTTACCCCCAACACCGTGTTTTTTAAGTTTGCACACTAATCTCCTGTTTGGGACCTTGTCAAAAGCCTTTTGAAAATCCAAATATACCACATCCACTGGTTCTCCCCTATCCACTCTACTAGTTACATCCTCAAAAAATTCTATGAGATTCGTCAGACATGATTTTCCTTTCACAAATCCATGCTGACTTTGTCCGATGATTTCACCACTTTCCAAATGTGCTGTTATCACATCTTTGATAACTGACTCTAGCACTTTCCCCACCACCGATGTTAGGCTAACCGGTCTATAATTCCCCGGTTTCTCTCTCTCTCCTTTTTTAAAAAGCGGGGTTACATTAGCCACCCTCCAATCCTCAGGAACTAGTCCATAATCTAAAGAGTTTTGAAAAATTATCACTAATGCATCCACTATTTCTTGGGCTACTTCCTTAAGCACTCTGGGATGCAGACCAGCGTGAGGTGATGGGCTATCAGGACTTTGAGACTTTTTTTTTACCGTGCCCATGATCTGCTCTTATCAAATTACGGTATTGCTTTGCACTGTTGTAACTATATGTTATAATTATGAGTTTTTTGTCAGTTTTAGTCTTGGTTTGTCTTGTATTTCTGTGATATCATACTGGAGGAATATTGTATCATCATGCATTTCTAAATGACAATAAACGAGGACTGAGTGTCCTCATAATCTAATAATCTAATCTAATTAAACAGTCAACATTTTTGGGCCGAGACCCTTCAGAAGGATTGAAAAGAAAGTGACAGAAGCCAGAATAAGAAGAAGTACATGTTAGCAAATGATAAGTGAAACCAGGTGAAGAGGAAATGGGTTCATGGGGTGGGGGGGTGAAGCAAGAACGGGGAGTGCATAGGTGGGAGAGGTAAAGGGACCTGAAGAAGAAATCTGATAGAACAGTGGACTATTTAAGAAAGGGAAGAAGAAGGGGTACCAGAGGGCAGGTGATGGGCAGGTGAGGCAAAGAGATGAGAAGGGAACCACAATGGGGAATGGGAAAAGAGAGAAGGAGGAAGATGGTTACCCTCTGGTCAGACAGCATCTATGGAGAGAAATAGCTGGTATTTCAGCCTGAGATTCTTCATCAGGACCTCAAGCGCAAGTATATATTTTGAGCAGCCTGCAATCAGAAATCTGAAGTTTGAGAAGATGTTGCTCACCCAAGTTCACTGATTGAGTACATAAGGCATTGACTCACGGCAGCTTAGTGTTTAAAACAGCAGCCAATAGGAGATTGGAAGTGTGAGAAGACGTAGCTCATTCAGATTCGCCAGTTGAATACATAAGGTATCGACTTGCAGCAGTTTGGTGTTTAGAGCAGTGGCCAACCAGCGATCGGGATTGATTGGCAAGAACAAATTAAAATAAGGTAGGGGCATGTGGAGTGTCTATTGTTGGAGCAGCCATTGTTGAAGTGGACAGTGTTAGACTAGAGATTTCGAGGCTTTAGCTCATCAAGGCTTCAGCAAGGAGAGGCTTGAGTGAGAGAAAGCCAAAGGCTAAGTGTTGATTTTTTTTTTCCCACAGTTTATTTATTGTTTTTGATTTTATTTGCTTAGTTGAAAGAGTACAGATGCCAGGTAGGACAGTTGAATGCTTCTCTTATGGAATGTGGGAAGGCAGGGAGACCTCCAGTGTCCCTGATGACTTCACTTGCAAGCAATGAATCCTACCACAGCTTCTAGCGTTAAGGAGCTGCAACTGGAACTGGATGAACTTCGGATCATTCGGAATGCTGAGCGGGTGATAGATAGGACATGTAGAGAGGTAATTACACCCAAGGTGCTGGTCACGGGAACTGGGTGATTGTCAGGAAGGGGTAAGGGATTAAACAACCAGTGTAGAGTACGCCTGTGGCTATCCCTCTCAATAACCCTTTGGATACTGTTTGGGGAGGGGGTGAATGACCTAGCAGAGGAAAATCACAGCACTTACATCTCTGGTACTGATTCTGGCTCTGTGACTGAGAAGAGAAGGGGGGAGAAGAAGTGAGCTGTGGCGGTAGGGGATCCTTTAAAGAGCGGAACAGAAAGGAGGCTCTGTGGACAAGACTGAGATTCCTGGATGATATGTTGCCTCCCATGTGCCAGGGTTCGGAAAATCTCGGATCAACTCCTCAGGAGGGTGAGCAGCAGCGGTCATGGTCCACAAACGTATCAATGGTATAGCTGAGAAGAGTAATGGGGTTCTGCAAAGTGAGATCAGGGAGTTAGGTGCTAAGTTAAAGGGCAGGACCTCCAGTGCTGTGATCTCAAGCCACCCGTGTCATGTGCTAGTGTGGTCAGAAATAGTAAAAAAATACAGGTTAAAACATTGCTAAGGAGATGGTGCAGGAAGACATTGGATCATTAGACTCCCTTCCAGGGAAGGTGGGACTGTTTGCACCAGAACTTGAGGGGTCTAATATTCTAGCAGAAAGGTTTGCTACTGCTGAGGGGGAGGTTAACCTAGAGTTGTAGGGGATGGGAACCAGAGTGCCAGAACAGTTAGTGGTGAGGTTGTGGAGACGGATGTTGTTAAGACCTCAGGTAGAGACTGGAATCAAAAGGTTGAGCATTCTGCAACTAATGTCCTGAGATATGTAAGAAGTATTGTAGGAAAAGCAGATGAGCTCACCTATGATATTATCGCCTTTACTGAGACTTGGTTGTAGGAGGGTCAGGACTGACATCTCAATATTCTGGTGTTCTGTTCTTTTAGACGCAACAGAGCAGGAGGGATTAAAGGAGTAGGGGTGACATTAGTAATCAGGGAGTGCTCAATCAGGACAGACTGGAGAACTTGTTTAATGAGGTGTTATGGGTGGAACTGAAGAATAGGAAAGGTATGCCCACATTGAGGGGGCAAAATTACAGACTACCTAACAGTCCATGGGATCTAGAGTAACAAATTTGGAGAGAGATTGCAAACTGTAGCAAGAAACATAATATAGTTGGTGATTTTAACTTTCCAAATACTGACTGGAAAAGGACTAGATGGAATAGGATTTGTCAAATGTATTCAGGAAAGTTTCCTTACTCAGTATGTAGAAGTTCCAACGAGAAAGTGTGTGCTATTTGATCTGCTATTTGGAAATGAGACAGGGCAGGTGACAAGAGTGTGTGCAGGGGAGCATTTTGGATCGAGTGATCATAATGCAATTAGTGTCAAAGTAATTGTGGAAAAAGATGGTCTGGTCCACGTGTTGAGATTCTAAATTGGAGAAAAGACATTTTTGATGGTATCAGAAAGGATCTGGCAAGTATGAATTTGGACAGAGTGTTTTCTAGCAGAAGTGTACTTGGTAATTGGGAGGGCTTCAAAAGTGAAATTTTGAGAGTACAAAGCTCATATGTGCCTGTCAGATCAAAAGGTAAAGATAACAGGTTTAAGGAACCTTGATTTACAAGGGATATTGAGGCCCTGGCTGAGAGAAAAAAAAAGTTGCAGAGCAGTTTTTGGCAAGTTGGAACAAATGAGGGACCTATGGAGCATAGGAAATGCAAGACAACACTTAAGAAAGAAATGAGGAGGGCTAAAAGAAGGTATGAGGTTGCCCTAGCAGAAAAGCTGAAGGAGACACCTTGGTTCAACAGATATGTAAAAAACAAAGGATTGCGAGGGACAACATTGGTCCTCTGGAAGATCAGAATGGTAATCCATGTGTGGAGCCAAAGAGATGGGGGAGATCTTAAACTGATTTTTTTCCTTCTGTATTTACTCAGAAGATGGACACAGAAATGAGGCAAAACAGCATTGACTTCATGGACCTTGTACAGATTACAGAGGAGGAGGTGTTTGCTGTTCTGAAGCAAATGGATAAATCCCCAGGGCTTGACAAGGTGTTCCCTGTGACCTTGTGAGAGGCAAGTACAGAATTCTGGGGCACTAGCAGAGATACTAAAATCATCCTAAGTGATAGGTGAGGTAGTGGAGGATTGGAGGATACTAATGTTGTCCGACCTCTTCTGGGGCAGGTGGGACCTATACAAAATGGCGGGTTGCACTTGAATCCAAGGGGGACCAATATTCTTCTGGGCAGATTTACTAGAGCTGTTGGAAGTGGTTTAAGCTAATATGGCTTGGAGATGGGAACTAGTATAATAGAGCTAACGATGAGACGCAGGTTTACAAGCAGGTGATGGGTGTAACATGAATGTAAGGAAGGACAAGCCAATGATTGGGTACAAATGCAGACAGAGCAAAGAGTTAAATTTTACCACAGAGACAAAATTCAGAAGTGTGAAGAATGCAGGATTGAAAGTGCTGTATTTAATGCGTGTAAGGCTTTTGGAATAAGGTGAACTTGTAGCACAATTAGAGATTGGTATCGAAAGGTCAGGCAGGAAGGCATAGGCGGTGGTATGGCTCTTAGTAAGAGATGAAATTACATCTTTAGGAAGTGGTGACATAGGGTCTGAGAATGTCAGATCTTGGTGAGTGGAGTTGGAAAGGTGAAAAAACCATTATGGGAATCATTTATAGGCCTCCAAATAGTAGCCAAGATGTGGGGTTGAGATTGCAAAGAGAGCTGGAAAAGGCAAGTAATAAGGGTAATTACACAATTGTAATGGGGGACTTCAATGTGCAAGGGGTTCGGGAAAATGAGGTTGGTATCGGATCACAAGGAATTTGTTGAATGCCTATGAGGTGTTTTTTAGAACAGCTTGTGCTTGAGCCTACTCGGGCAAAGGCTATCTTAGATTGAGTGTTGTGTGAAAACCCAGATCTTATTTGGGAACTTAATGTAAAGTGACCCTTAGGAGGCAGTGATCATAATATGATTGAATTCAGACTGCAATTTGAGAGGGAGAAGCATAAGTCACACGTATCATATTGCAATGGAATAAAGGGAATTGCAGAGGCATGAGAGAGGAGCTTGCCCAGGTGGATTGGAGGAGGATACTCGTGGTGATGACGGCAGAGCAGAGGTGACTTGTTTCAAGGAATAGTTCACAGGACACATAGATATGTGCCACAGAAGAAGTTGTTCTCAAATGGCAGGGGTAAGTAACTGTGGCTGACAGAGGACGTTAATAACTGCATAAAAGCCAAGGAAAGGGCATATGGTAGCAAAAGTGAGTGGGAATTTGGATGATTGGGAAGCTCTTAAAATCCAACAAAAGGCAACTAAAAAAGTTGTGAGAGGGGAAAAGTTGAAATCAGAGGGCAGACTACCCAATAATTTAAAGCAGGATACCAAATGTTTCTTCAGTGATATAAAGAGCAAAAGGGAGGTGAGAGTTGATATTAGACCACTAGAAAAATGATGCTGATAAAGTAGAAATGGGAGACAAAGAAATGACAGATCAACATAATAGGTCTTCATTGTGGAAGTCACTAGCAGTGTGCCAGAGGTCCGTGAGTGTCTGGGAGCAGGAGTGATTGCCATTATTGTTACAAAGGAAAAAGTGCAAGGCAAACTCAAAGGTCTTAAGGTGGATAAGACCCCTGGAACAGATGGACTACATCCCAGAGTCCTGAGGGAGATTACTGAAGAGATAATGGATGCATTGGTTATGATCATTCAAGAATTACTTGATTCTGGCATGGTCCTGGAGGACTGGAAGATTGCAAATGTCAAGCCAGTCTTTAAGAACAGAGGAGGGCAAAAAAAAGGAAACTATAGGCCAGTTAGCCTAACCTCAGTGCTTGGGAAAGTGTGGAGTCTATTATTAAGGATGAGGTTTTGATGTTCCTGGAGACTAATGATAAAATAAGTCAACGTCAGCATAGTTTCTGTGAAGGGAAATCTTGCTGACAAATCTGTTACGAGTTCTTTGAGGAAGTAACAAGCAGGGTGAAAAGGGGAGAGGCACTGAATGTCATTTACTTGGATTTTTAGAAGGCATTTGATAAAGTGCCACACATGAGGCTGCTTAACAAGATAAAATCCTATGGCGTTCCAAGAAAGATACTGGCATGGATAGAGGAATGGCTGACAGGCAGGAGGTAGTGAGTGGAAATAAAAGAGGCCTTTTCTGGTTGGCTGCTGGCGACTAGTGGTGTTCTTCAGGAGTCAGTATTGGGACCGCTACTTTTCACATCGTCAATGATTTAGATAAGGGAATTAATGTGGCAAAGTTTGTGGATAATATGACGATTGGTGGAGGGGTAGGTAGGGCTGAGGAAGCAATGCGATTGCAGCAGGACTTGGACAAATTGGAAGAATGGGCAAAAAAATGGCAGATGGAATACAGTGTTGGGGAATGTATGATAATGCATTTTGGTGAAAGGAACAATAGTGTAGACTATTATCTAAATGGGAGAAGGTCCATCACAGGTGCAGAGTGACTTAGGAGTCCTCATGCAAGACTCCCAGAAGGTTAATTTACAGGTTGAGTCAGTGGTAAAGAAGGCAAATGCAATGTTTTCATTTATTTCAAGGGGAATAGAATATAAAAGCAAGGAGATAATGCTGAGGCTTTATAAGACACTAGTCAAGCCGCACTTCGAGTGTTGTCAACAGTTTTGGGCCTTGTATTTAGAAAGGATGTGTCTTCATTGGAGAAAGGCCAGAAGGAGGATGATTCAGGGAACGTAAGGGTTAAAATAGGAATATTTGGCAGTTTTGGGCCTGTACTCACTGAAATTTAGAAGAATATGAGGATGGGGGGTAACCTACCAAATGTTGAATGGACTAGATAAGGCAGATGTGGAGAGGATGTTTCCTATGGTGGGGGTATCCAGAACCAGAGGGCACAGCCTCAAAATTGAGGGGTGACCTTTTAGAACAGAGGTAAGAAGGAATTTCTTTAGCCAGAGAGTAGTAAATTTGTGCCACAGACTGCAGTGTGAGCATATATTTAAGGCGAAAGTTGATAGGTTCCTGGTAGGTCAGGGCATCAAAGAATATGGCGAGAAGGCAGGTGTAAGGAGTTGAGTGGGATCAGCGATGAGTGGCTCAGCAGGCTCGATGGGTGAATGGCCTAATTCTGCTCCTATGTCTTATGGTCACTGTTGAAGAGAGGCTGTAAAAATAAACCAGGAAGTTAATAGGCTAGTGAGCCTGACATCAGTGGTGGAAAAGTTACCAGAACGTATTCTAAGGAACTGGATATATAAATATTTGTTTAGATATGGACTGATTAGGAATGGTCAACATAGTTTCGTGCGTGGTAGTTTGGGTCTAACCAATCTTATCAGGATAGTTGATGAAGCCAAGGCAGTGGATGTCCAAATGGATCTTAGATTAGATTAGATTCAACTTTATTGTCATTGTGCCGAGTATAGATACAAAGCCAATGAAATGCAATTAGCATCTGACCAGAAGTGCAAAAGAATAGTATTATTTACAAAATAACTGCAAATAAAAAGTAAGTGCTACTTTTATTACTGAGTACTGAGTACTAAAGTACCGAGATAGTCCAATATGGGTGCAATACTGCTTTGCACTGTGATGTGAGGTTCAGCAGGGTCACAGCCTCAGGGAAGAAACTCTTCCTGTGCCTGCTGGTGCGGGAACGGAGGCTCCTGTAGTGCCTACTGGATGGGAGGAGAGTAAATAGTCCATGGTTAGGGTGAGATGCATCCTTGATAATGCTTTTTGCCCTGCCCAGGCAGCGTTTATGGTAGATGTTCTCAGTGATGGACAATTGGGTGCCAATAATCCACTGGGCAGTTTTCACCACCCGCTGGAGTGCTTTGCGGTCCGATATGGGACAATTGCCATACCACACTGAGATGCAGTTGGTGAGTGTGCTCTCAGTGGTACGGCGGTAAAAGTCCATCAGGGACTATCCTGGGACAGAGGTGAGCTTTCTTGATGCTCCACAGGAAATAAAGGCGCTGTTGCAACTTTTTGATCAGGATGGAGGAGTTCAAGGCCCAGGTGAGATCATCTGAAATGTGGACACCAAGGAATTTGAAGCTTGATACACGCTCCACTACAGCTCCGTTGATGTAGGTGGGGACATGAGTGTGGCTCCTAGCATGCCTGAAGTCCACAATGGTCTTCTGGGTGTTAAGGGCCAGGCTGTTATCAGCACACCACACAGCCAAGTGCTGGACCTCGTCCCTGTAGGCCGTCTCGTCATCTCCTCTGATCAGGCCAACCACCATGGTGTCGTCTGCGAACTTAATTATGGAGTTAGAACCATGTACAGGAACACAGTCATAGGTGAAAAGGGAGTACAGAAGAGGGCTCAACACACAGCCTTGAAGCACACCGATATTCAGGGTGAGAATGGAGAAGGAGAGGTTGTCTAACTTAACAGATTGGGGTCTGTTAGTCTGAAAGTCCAAGGTCCAATTGCAAAGGGAGGAGCTGATATCAAGCTGGTGAAGTTTGGCAATCAGCTTGGAGGGGATCACAGTATTGAATGCTGAACTAAAGTCAATGAACGGCATTCTATCGTAAGAGTTGGGGCTGTCCAGATGGGTCAGGGCAGAAGGAAGTGCCGTGGACATGGTGTCCTCTGTAGACCTGTTGGTGCAATAGGCAAATTGATGGGGGTCCAGGGTAGTGGGCAGACAGGATTTCAGATGTGATAGAATCAGTCTCTCAAAGCACTTTGCCATGATGGGGGTGAGTGCAACTGGGCGGAAGTCATTCAGGCCCGTGGCAGTGGAATGCTTCGGCACTTGCACGATGCTGGTGATCTTGAAGCTTGTGGGGACAACTGCCTGTGCCAGGGTCAGATTGAAAATGTCCGTGAAGACCCTGGCTAACTGTCCTGCACAGACTCTGAGCACACGGCCAGGTATTCCATCCGGACCAGCTTTAGCAAGGCATATGACAAGATCTCACATGTGAAGTTGGTCAGTAAGGTTTAGTCACTTGGCATTCAAGACGAGGTAGTAAATTGGATGAGAAATTGGATTTGTGGGAGAAGCCAGACAGTGGTAATAGATGGTTGCCTCTGTCACAAGAGGCCTATGACTAGGGGAGTGCTACAGGGTACGGTGCTGGGTCCATTGTTGTTTGTCATCTATATTAATGATTTGGATGTTAATGTGGTAAACTAGATCAGTAAATTTGCAGAAGACACCAAGATTGGGGTTGTTGTGGACAGCAAGGAAGACTATCAGAGTTTGCATCGGGATCTGGACCAGCTAGAAAAATGGGCTGATAAATGGCAGATGGAATTTAATGCAGACAAGTGGAATGTGTTGCATTTTGGTGGGACCAACCAGGGTTGGTCTTACACAGTGAACGATAGGGGATTGAGGAGTGCTGTAGAAGAAAGGGATTGGAAATGTAGGTCCGTAATTCACTGAAAGCGGCATCAGAGGTAGATAGGGCCATCTCTTTTGGCTTCATGCATGGATTACCATTCCTTTATTGAGTACAGAGAATGGGATGTTATGCTGAAGTTGTATAAGACATTGATGAGGCCTAACTTGCAGTACTGTGTGCAGTTTTGATTACCTACCTACCAGAAAGATGTAAATAAGGTTGAAGGAGTACAGAGAAAATTTACAGGGATGTTGTCAGGTCTGGAGGACCTGAGTTAGAAGGAAAGATTGAATAAGTTAGAACTGTATTCTTTGTGTACAGGGTCTTGCTTTTTGTTAGAGTTAAAATGGCGACTTTGTTATGTTAATCTGGGGAATGCAGCTTTGTTGTGTTAAACGTTGAAGAGAGTTTGCGCTAGCAGTTTGTTTTACTTTAAAGTGAGATAGCAGCGTTCTATTAGCCAATGGGTGGTTATGTATCATTTTATTTTCAGATACTATGCTGTATGATATGATTGTGGACTGAGTTTTGGCGGGGAGTCGGAGGAGAGACGGGGAGGACGGCGGATGGGGTTTTTGGCAGGGAGTCGGAGGAGAGACGGGGAGGACAGTGGACAGGGTTTTTGTCGGGGTGTCGGAAGAGAGACGGGGAGTCGGAGGAGAGACCGGGAGGACGGTGGACGGTGTTTTTGGCGGGGAGTCGGAGGAGAGACGGGGAGGACCGCAGACGTGTGGGGGTTTCTGGCAGGGAGTCGGAGGAGAGACGGGGAGGACCGCGGACGTGCAGGGGTTTTTGGCGGGGAGTCGGAGGAGAGACGGGGAGGACGGTGGACGTGTGGGGGTTTTTGGCGGGGAGTCGGAGGAGAGACGGGGAGGACGGTGGACGGGGTTTTTGGCGGGGAGTTGAAGGAGAGACGGGGAGGACGGTGGATGGGATTTTTGGCTGGGAGTCGGAGGAGAGACGAGGAGGACGGTGGACGTGTGGGGGTTTTTGGTGGGGAGTCGGAGGAGAGACGGGGAGGACCGCGGACATGTGGGGGTTTATGGTGGGGAGTCGGAGGGGAGACGGGGAGGACCGCGGACGTGCGGGGGTTTTTGGCGGGGAGTCGGAGGAGAGACGGGGAGTTAGAGGAGAGACGGGGATGACGGTGGACTGGGTTTTGGCGGAGAATCGGAGGAAAGATGGGGAGGACCGCGGATGTGCGGGGGTTTTCGGCGGGGAGTCGGAGGAGAGACGGGGAGGATGGTGGACGGGGTTTTTGGCGGGGAGTCAGAGGAGAGACGGGGAGGACCGCAGACGTGTGGAGAGGCTCTGGTCAATCACTCTGGGTGGTCCGGAGCCGTGAGTCGACAGGATTCGGATGGTCGTCAGAATTCGATTGAGCTCCAACGTAGTGCGCGAAGAACTTGGACTTTGATAAGTGTTGGCACCTTTTTTTTTCATTACTTTCCTCTCTGTATCAAATTCATATTAATGTCATAGAATTAGTAATATCTATAAAGTGTACTTGTTAAAAGTTACTGGGTGTGCTGGCTGATAATTGATATTTGGCATTGATTCGGGCGGCGACCGACGCTGTGGGGAGTGTTGAGGCAGGTGCTGGGCGGGATTTCCCCTAGACATATACGCGCCAATATAATGGAACATTACAAGTGGGGGCTATCGTCCTGGATTTGGACTTTCAGTAAAGTTGTAATTGTCGTCGCGTTAAGATGGTGTGAAGATGGATCGAGATAAGATTGTAAGTTGGTGTGAATTGGAGGAGGTACCGGTGAATCATGCGTGTGTGGTAAGCGGGGTCGATTATCGCATTCCGGCAGAGGTACTGGTGCGAGGGTTGAGTTTGATTAAAGGTATCGGGCAGGTAGAACTTATAGCTAGAAGGTGTGGGAAGGAACTGGAGTCCAGCTGGATGTTGGTGCGGACGAATACCGACGTCATGACGTTGGAACTACCAGCGACAGTCCACGTCCAGGGGGAGGCAGGGCTGTGGGGTCTCCACACCCTCCTGGAGGATGAGTGAGGAGGTGCCGGAGGAGGAGCTAGATGAGGCCCCCAGGGGGGTGCCAGTAGCAAGAGGTGGAGGTGTGGAGTGGGAAGGTTTGGCCAGGCCCCGCCCCCATGGGCTTGAGGAGACTGCCGAGTTAACGGCTGCCATTACCTCCCTGGCGAGAAGGGTTGAGGGGCACCGCCCGAAGCTGAGAATTTTCTCGGGAGCCAGGCCCACCCCGGAAGGGGAGGATGAATATGAGACCTGGGTTGAGGATACATCCCAGTTGTTAGAAGTGTGGCCAGTTTCGGATGAGGAAAAGAGACAGCGATTGGTGGAAAGCTTAAGGGGCGGGGCGGCCCGTGTGGTCCGCGATCTGAGAGCGGAACGCCCTTCGGCTTCCCTGTCGGAGTGTTTGGACGCTTTGGAGGAAGTGTTTGGACTGTCAGGAGATCCCTGGAAACATTTAGCAGAGTTTCGACGGATGGGGCAGAGAAGAGGGGAAAAGCTCTCAGAATATGTTTTCCGGCTGGAAGGAAAGCTTATGGGGTTGCTGCGACGAGGGGTAGTGAGGGCGGATGAAGTGGCGAAGTTAAGGACGAATCAGGTATGTAGAGGTTCCCGGGAGGATGACAGGGTGGCTTGGAGGGTACAGCAGTAATTTAAGTGGAGCCCCCCTCCATCATTCGGACAGCTGATCAGAGAGGTACGGGCCGAGGAGAGTGCTTCGGGCCGACCAGGGGGCTCGGACCCTCAGGGACGGTCTTCAGCGGTTCAGGAGGTGGTAGCCGGGGTGAGATCAGAGAAATCCAAGGGGTCCCCGGGGGGGGGCTTATCGGGAGGGGAGAGGCAGCGGGTAGCGGGTGCTATAACTGTGGGAGAGAGGGGCATTTCCGGTGGGAACGTGAGTGGCCGGGAGTGTGCTACCGCTGTGGGGAAGCTGGCCACTTGCACAGGGATTGTGAGAGATGAGATGCGCTGAGGGGGGAGGGCCCCCGGGCCATCAAGAAGGGAGAGGTGTCAGGAAACTTAGGAGAGGCTCAGTGAGGGAACAGACTGGAGTCTCGGGAGGAACACGTTCCCAGAAAACCGCTATGGAACCCCAGAAAGAACAAGCTCAAATTCCTGATGGACTGGTGGGACCCCGTTCCAGCGTGTCCCTACGGATAGAGGGAATCTTTGCGAAAGCCATCATTGACACTGGGTTGCAGGTTACCTTACTATACCGGTCGTTCTACAAGAAATATCTGAAGCATTTGCCAGTAACTCCGTTTAACGCATTGGAGATTTGGGGCATAAGTGATGGTGATTACCCGTACGAGGGGTACTTGTCAGTGAGATTGGAATTTTCGGAGGGAGATGCGAGAGTGTCAGAAGCCTTTGAGACGCTGGTGTTGGTCTTTCCAGACCCGGTGGAAACCAGTGGTGCTGCCCTGCTGGTGGGGACTAAACAGCAGCCTGTCCCAACCTAATCCCAAGAGCCTGTAAGAAGAAGCGGGGGGGAGAACTTTCCGGAGACCCTCTCGGTACACCCCGTGTTCCAAGCGGTGTAGGAAGGAGTGAGTGACCCTCAGGGGCTGGATCCTGAGTGCAAACGAGGGACGGTATGGTGCACTCAGGTGAGGCCTAAGGTGATATGGCCAGGGGAGGTGGCATTAGTTATGGGGACCCCCAGATTCCCCGGAGTACCGGCGGGCGAGGCCCGCTAGTAGACGCCCCCAACGACCTGGAAAAGGAGTCCTGGTTCCCGGCTGGGGCACTGGTGAGACCTGAATTGCAGAGGCCCTCAGCTGTACAGGCACGGCGGATGGGGGTGATGGTAAGGACCATAACGGAGTGGGAGATCACCTTTAAGCGCGGGATGCCCCTCGCGCACTTGTTTCTGGTGACGGTGATGTCCAGCGCCCCTGTGAAGCCCACTGGAGGAAAACTATTGGAGAACGGGGGGCGGCTGACCGAGGAGGCCTTTAATTTTGAAGACTCCCCTGTACCGCCGGCGTATAAGAGCAGGCTGGTGGAGAAGATGCTGAAGTTAGGGGATGTCTTTTCTCAGGGCGAGTTTGAGGTGGGATGTTCCAAGAGCACTCGGCACACTATTTGGGTGACAAATGACACCCCATTTAGAGAGAGGTCGCGGCGGTTGGCCCCAGCAGATGTGGAAGATGTGCGGCAGCACTTGCGGCAGTTGAAAGACGCAGGGATTATTGTGGAGTCCCGAAGCCCCTATGCGTCCCCCATAGTGGTGGCAAGGAAGAAAAATGGGAAGGTACGCATGTGCGTGCACTACAGGACCCTGAACCGCCGCACTGTTCCCGACCAATATACGGTCCCGAGAGTGGAAGATGCCTTGGCCTGTCTGAGTGGTGCACAGTGGTTCAGTGTATTGGATTTGCGGAGTGGGTATTACCAGATTCCGATGAGTGAGACTGATAAAGAGAAGACAGCCTTTATCTGCACCCTGGGGTTTTTCCAGTTCGAATGAATGCCCCAAGCCATCTCGGGGGCCCCAGCCACCTTCCAGCGGCTCATGGAGAGGACAGTGGGGGACATGAACCTGCTGGAGGTATTGGTGTACCTGGACGACCTGATAGTGTTTGGATCTACGTTGGAGGAACATGAGGAGCGGCTGCTGAAGGTGCTGAGTCGGCTGAAGGAGGAAGGGTTAAAACTTTCCCTGGATAAATGTCAGTTCTGCAAGATGTCGGTCAGTTACGTCGGGCACATAATCTCGCGAAATGGAGTGGCCACTGATCCGGGTAAGGTAGCCACAGTAACCACCTGACCAAGACCTCAGAAGGTGAGCACCTTACGCTCGTTTTTGGTGTTTTGCGGATATTACCGGCGATTCGTGAAAGGATATACGAAAATGAGTCATCCATTGAACCAGCTGCTCTGTGGCTATCCACCTGTGGGGAGGAAGAGGAAGGGAGACCGAGGGCCAGAGGTAGGAGGATACTTGAACCCGGGGGAGCCTTTTGGATTGAGGTGGGATGCTCAATGTGAAGAGGCATTCCAATCTCTGAAAAGGGCGCTGACACAGGCCCCAGTGTTGACGTTTGCTGATCCCCGGAAGCCGTATGTTCTACACACTGATGCCAGTCACGAGGGTCTGGGGGCTGTTCTGTACCAGGAACAGGGAAACAGATTGAGGCCGGTGGCGTTTGTCAGTCGGAGCTTGTCGCCATCTGAGAGAAACTATCCCACTCACAAGCTGGAGTTCTTGGTGTTGAAATGGGCGGTGGTGGACAAGTTGAGTGACTACCTGTACGGGGCCCAGTTTGAGGTGAGAACTGACAACAACCCCCTCACTTATATCCTGACCTCGGCGAAGCTGGACGCTACTGGGCACCGGCAGTTAGCAGCCTTGTCTGCCTATGAGTTCAGCCTGAAGTACCGCCCGGGGAGTCGGAACATCGATGCAGATGCTCTGTCTCGTCAGGCGCACGACGAGTCGGGCATGGCTGAGGAGTGGAAGAGTGTCCCTGCCCAGGGAGTAAAGGCCATGTGTCAAGTTGGGAGTGACGGGGAAGTAGGAGCACAGATGGGAACTGATCGAGCAGTAGATCAACTGGGGGCTGACAATGACGCGCTACCCACTGTTCACTGTAATTTGACTGCTCTGAGGAACAGGCAGCTGCCGCAGTTGAGTCTCCAGGAAGTGGAGGCGGCTCAGCGTGATGACCCAAGCATTGGCACTATCTGGTACACGGTTAGCCAGGGTGATATGGGGCAGGTGGAGAAGGCGAAGCATGCCTCCGTTCCCCTACTACTGAAGGAGTGGCCTCGATTGAAGCTGAAGAACCACATCCTGTACCGGGTCATGTCGCCTCCGGACCACCCCCGGCGCTGGCCGCTGGTCATGCCTGAGAAGTATCGGAAGACTGTGCTCCAGGCTTTACATGATGATTCCGGGCACTTAGGGGTAGAGAAGACCTATGGATTAGTCAAGGACCGGTTTTACTGGCCCCGGATGAGGGGGGAGGTGGAGGAATACTGTAAGACCTGTAGTCGTTGCGTCAGGAGGAAGACCTTGCCTGCGCAGGCGGCCCCGTTATCCCACTTGCAGAGTGCGGGACCCATGGACCTGGTGTGTATGGATTTCCTGTCTATTGAACCGGGCACCAGCAATACCGCGAATGTCTTGGTCCTCACGGATCACTACACTAGATATGCGCAGGCTTTTCCTACTAAGGATCAGAAAGCGACTACAGTGGCGAAGGTGTTATTGGAGAAGTACCTTGTTCATTATGGCCTTCCCCAGCGGATCCACAGTGATCAGGGACGGGACTTCGAGAGCAGGCTTATCCATGAATTACTGGGTATGCTTGGGGTTGAAAAGTCCAGAACCACCCCCTATCACCCGCAGGATGATCCTCAGCCCAAGAGGTTTAACTGGACCCTGCTGGACATGCTCGGCACTTTGGAGATTGGACAGAAGAGTAAGTGGAGTCAGCACATTGCCCATTTGGTTCATTGTTACAATTGTACTCGCAATAATGCTACAGGGTACTCGCCCTACTATCTGATGTTCGGACGGGAAGCGATGTTGCCCATTGATCTGTGTTTTGGGACTGAAGCGGGGGTAATACCTTCGAAGCCATGTCTGAAGTACGTGTTCGATATGAGGAGAGAGTTGAAAAGGGTGTACGAGTTGGCTGAGGCGGCAGCCACCAAGCAGAACCAGCGGAATAAGAAGAGGTATGATCAGAAAGTAAAGTTCGTCCAGCTATTGCCGGGAGATCGAGTCCTTATCTGGAATTTAGGACTACCTGGTAAGCACAAGTTGGCAGACCGTTGGGCAGCCACCCGCTATGTGGTGGAGAGTCAGATGCCGAATCTGCCTGTTTACCGGGTGAGACCCGAGGACGGGAAGGGGCCTGTCAAGGTACTCCATCGGAACCACTGGGTCGAGAGGTGAAGATGGACCCAGAGCCCGAATGGGAGTTTACGCCTAGTACTAGGACTCTGCGAGGGTGCGGGGCGAGGGAAGAGCCCGCTGCGAAGGAGACGGGGCCGGTCCCCACCTCGAGAAGGGATACGTCATCGGAAGATGATGATTTGGACGTGTGGTACCTGCTTCCGTTCGCTGAATCCC
Organism: Mobula birostris; assembly: GCF_030028105.1. Lineage (NCBI taxonomy): Eukaryota > Metazoa > Chordata > Chondrichthyes > Myliobatiformes > Myliobatidae > Mobula > Mobula birostris. Next base: position 100,280,586 of record NC_092375.1, read on the forward strand.
TGGTGCCGGGAGAAGAGACTCCTGGCCCTTCCATCACTGAGTTAGGGGAACTGAGGGAGGATGTTGCAGAGCCGCCTGTAGTACAGCCAGAATTGGGGGAGGAGAGGGTGGAGGCAGAACCCGAGCCAGAGGGCTCACAGGGGCAGAGGGGTCCCGGTGAGAGGGAAAGTCCGACAGATAGGCCCGGTGGGTCACCTGGGGTGTCTGAACCAGGAGAGTCCGCAGAGGAAGTACAGAGGCCTCAGAGGAGTAGGCATCCCCTGGAAAGACTAACTTATATAGCGCCGGGAGAACAGGGTGTGATCTCTACTGCCCTGGAAAGTTATGTCACTGCTTTATGCACCTGGGTTGGGTTTCGTGTTTCACAAGGAGCACTGGTGAGCTATGTTAACGTCATGAGGGCATGACTTTTTGTGGTGGGGGGAGAGTGTACAGGGTCTTTCTTTTTGTTAGAGTTAAAATGGCGACTTTGTTATGTTAATCTGGGGAATGCGGCTTTGTTGTGTTAAATGCTGAAGAGAGTTTGCGCTAGCAGTTTGTTTTGCTTTAAAGTAGATAGCAGCGTTCTATTAGCCAATGGGTGGTTATGTATCATTTTGTTTTCGGATACCATGCTGTATGATATGACTGTGGACTGGGTTTCGGCGGGGAGTCGGAGGAGAGACGGGGAGGACCGTGGACATGCGGGGGTTTTTGGCGGGGAGTCAGAGGAGAGACGGGGAGGACGGTGGACGCGGTTTTTGACGGGGAGTCGGAGGAGAGACGGGGAGGACCGCGGACGTGCGGGAGTTTTTGGCGGGGAGTCGGAGGAGAGACAAGGGGTCGGAGGAGAGACGGGGAGGACCGCGGACGTGCGGGGGTTTTTGGCGGAGAGACGGGGAGGACGGTGGACGGGGATTTTAGCGGGGAGTCGGTGGAGAGACGAGGAGTCGGAGGAGAAACGGGGAGGACCGCGGACGTGCGGGGGTTTTTGGCGGGGAGTCGGAGGAGAGACGGGGAGAACGGCGGACGGGGTTTTGACGGGGACTCGGAGGAGAGACAGGGTTTTTGGCGGGGAGTCGGAGGAAAGACGGGGAGGACGGTGGACAGGGTTTTTGGCGGGGAGTCGGAGGAGAGATGGGGAGGACCGCGGACGTGCGGGGGTTTTTGGCGGGGAGTTGGAGGAGAGACAGGGAGGACGGCGGACATGCGGGGGTTTTTGGCGGGGAGTCGGAGGAGAGACGGGGAGGACCGTGGACGTGCGGGGGTTTTTGGCGGGGAGTCGGAGGAGAGACGGGGAGGACGGCGGACGTGCGGAGAGGCTCCGGTCGATCACTCCGGGTGGTCCAGAGCCGTGAGTCGAAAGGATTCGGGTGGTCATCAGAATTTGATTGAGCTCCAACGGTAGCGCGCGAAGAACTTGGACTTCGATAAGTGTTGGCGCCTTTTTTTTCATTACTTTCCTCTCTGTATCAAATTCATATTAATGTCATAGAATTAGTAATATCCATAAAGTGTACTTGTTAAAATTTACTGGGTGTGCTCGCTGATGATTGATGTTTGGGATTGATTCGGGCGGCGACCGACGCTGTGGGGAGTGTTGAGGCAGGTGCTGGGCGGGATTTCCCCTAGATATATACGAGCTAAAATAACGGAACGTTACATTTGGAATGTAGAAGATTGAGAGGAGATTTGATAGTGGTATATAAAATTATGAGGAGTATAGTTAGGATAAATGCAAGCAGGCTTTTTCCACTGAAGTTGGGTGGGACTACAAGTAGAGATCATGAGTTAAGAGTGAAAGCTGAAAAAGGGGAAACTTCTTCACACAGAGGTTCGTGAGAGTGTGAGAAATGAGCTGCCAGTGCAAGTGATGCATGCCAGCTTGATTTCAACACTTAGGAGAAGTTTGGATTGGTACCAGGATGATAGGGGTGTGCAGGGCTATGGTCACGGTAAAGGTCAGTGGGAGTTCAAATGGTTTGGCACGAACTGGATGGGCCAAAGTGTCTGTTTCTGTGCTGTACTTTTCTATGACTCTGTGATCTAGATGTCATTCAGCCATAGGCTACTAAGTGGCAGTTAATTCCTATGCCATAAATATGTTGGCAATGTCTGTCTCCAAGAGAAAATTCGATTACCTGCCTGACTCATATTATCACTTTTTCTGTGAACAAAGAAAAGAGCTACTGAATGCTCCAAAGGCTACAGTTTTGTCCCTGTTTTATTCAGATATGATCTCATTAAAGATCAGTTGGAGTACTGTCACCAGAAAGGCCACAACATTTTAAGAATGTAGCTCACCAGCACAGCCTCAATCTATTAAGAATAAGCTATAAAATTTAGTCCTTTCAGTTATGCTGTGATCCCCCCAAGATAAATAAATAAAGCAATTTGAGACAAACAGAAATGCTTTGCAGCCATACTTAAAAAAAAACAGGTATGGGTGAGTGGATAATGATAAGTTGTATGTTTTTTGTTGTTCTTGTGATTAGTAACAGGATGTTAGCATGATCAAAAGCAAACTTTTTGGTAAAGAAAGAGAGAATGATGCAGCAAAGTGCAGGGGAGGACACTGGGAACTTGTTCAGAATAGGTCAGATTCAACAGGACCAATGCAATTAGAGTATAGAAGAGTACAACACAGGAAAAGTCCCTTCAGCCCACAATGTTGTGCCAAACTAAATAAATAATCAAATGGCCAAACAAACTGATCCTTTCTGCCTACAAAAGGTCCATGACCTTCCATTTTCCTCACATTCATGTGCCTATCTAAATGTCTCTTAAAATTCCTTAATGCATTTCCCTCTACCACCATCCAGGGACCAACACTGCCTGCGTAAAAAAAACTTACCCCTTTCACTTTTGAAATTACCCCCCTCACATTAAGTGCATGCCCTCTGGTAGTAGACTTTTCAATCCTAGGGGGAAAAAATTCTGTCTGTCTGCTTATCTATGCCTCGCATAATATTAGAAACCTTTATCAGGTCATCCCCAGCTTCTGCCGCTCAGGAGAAAACAATCCCAAGCCGTCCGTCCTCTCATTGTTGCACATGCCCTTAATCCAGGCAGCTTTCTGGAAAACATCTTCTGCACCCTCTCCAAAGCCTCGACATCTTTCCTCTAATGAGGTGACCAAAACTGTATGCAATACTCCAGATGTGGCCTAACAAGAGTAACTCAAATATTCACGAGGCGGCCTGCAGAGAAGAAGTCATCACCCTGCCACAGTGGTGTCAAGAAAACAACCTCTCCCTCAATGTTGCAAAAACCAAGGAGCTGGTTGTGGACTACAGGAGGAATAGGGACAGGCTAACTCCTATTGACATCAATGGATCTGGGGTTGAGAGGGTGAACAGCTTTAAGTTCCTTGGCATACACATCACCAAGGATCTCATGTGGTCTGTACATACTGGATGTGTGGTAAAAAAAGCACAACAGTGCCTCTCACCTCAGATGGTTGAAGAAGGTTGGTATGAGTCACCAAACCCTAAGAATTTAGTACAGGGGCATAAATGAGAGCATCCTGACTAGCTGTATCATTGCCTGGTATGGGAACTGTACTTCCCTGAATTGCAAGACTCTGCAGAGAGTGGTGCGGACAGCCCAGTGCATCTGCGGATGTGAACTTCCTACTATTCAGGACATTTACAGAGACAGGTGGGTAAAAATAGCCCGAAGTATCATTGGGAACCTGATTCATCCCAACCACAAACTGTTCGGGCTGCTACCATCCGAGGTGCAGCAGGCAGTGAAGAAAGCTAATGGCATGTTGGCCTTCATAACAAGGTGAGTTGAGTATAGGAGCAAAGAGGTCCTTCTGCAGTTGTACAGGGCCCTGGTGAGACCACACCTGGAGTATTGTGTACAGTTTTGGTCTCCAAATTTGAGGAAGGACATTCTTGCTATTGAGGGAGTGCAGCGGAGGTTCATGCGGTTAATTCCCGGGATGATGGGACTGTCATATGTTGAAAGATTGAAGCGACTGGGCTGGTATTGTCATGTGTGACGCCCAGCAGAGGTACTGGACTGATGATGCTAATGAGAGAGGACCAGAGGCTCACAGGGTGTAAAGGTACGATCGGTGGGAACCTGGGGTGTGTGTCCACCCTTGCCTGGGTGCCGGGTTCACCGCGGAAGAACGATCGTATCCGGAATGAAGCGGTCACAGTCGATGACCACAGCGGGATAGAAGACATCAAAAGGTCTGCCTGAAACCAAATTGCATCTCTCTCTCTCTCTCTCCCCAACGGTACAACAACAGCGATTACTGCGAACTGCACTAAACTGAACTGAACTCTACTTCACTTAAGACTGATCATTTTATCCCTAGACTACGATAGAGCTTGGTTGATTCCTATTACCCTAGTTCTGTGTATATGTATGTATTATCATTGCCTACCTGTTACATTTATATCCTTACGATTAGTGTACTATATTACTTATTTCTTTAATAAAACTTTATTAGTTCCTAGTAATCCAGACTCCAATGAGCGTTCCATTTCTGCTGGTTTGGCAACCCAGTTACGGGGTACGTAACATAAGTGGGGATCTCGTCCAGGATTTTGAACGCCAAGTTTGGGACTGGGTAAATTGATTGGGTTAAAATTCCCGAAAGAGAGAAAGAAAGGGCAAACAGCAGAAATGGAGATTGAGGAATTTCTAAAGGCGCCAACCTTGGAGGCATTAGAGGATGCCAGGAAATCAGAATTGGCGACTGTTGCGAAACGGTTGAATCTTTTTAAGGGGAAGCCAACAGTGAGGAGAGCGGAGGTGCACAGAGCTATCATTGAGCATTATGTATCTAGCGGTGTGTTTCCCCACGGGGAGCTGGAGGTGGTGTCTATGAGCAAAGCTGGTGGAGAAGCAGTGCAGCTGCAGATGGAAAAATTGAGACTCGAGCACAAGTTCTGAGTCGAGCAATTAGAACGAGAAGAAAGAGAGAAACAATTAGAACGAGAAGAGAAGCAGTTAGAAGGGGAAGAGAGAGTAAGGCAGTTAGAACGAGAAGAGAGAGAGAAGGAAAGGGAGTTTGAGCTGGAGAAGTTAAAGATGACGCTGGAGAGGGGCCAAATGCCAAACCAAGGTGGAGGGTTCAGGGCGACCCAGGAGGTTAGGTTGGTTCCCCCATTTGAGGAAGCCGATGTTGATCGGTACTTCCTACATTTTGGAAAAGTCGCTGCAAGTCAGGACTGGCCGAGGGATAAGTGAGCTGTTTTCTTTCAGAGCATACTTAAGGGGAAGGCTGAGCAAGCTGACTCGGCATTGTCCGCAGAAGATGCCCAGAGGTATGATGTAGTGAAAGAGGCTATACTCAGGATTTATGAGTTGGTCCCAGAGGCATACCGGCAAAGGTTCCGGGATGTGAGGAAGCACATGTTTAGAGTTTGCCCGTGAGATGCAGATGTATTGTGAGCGTTGGTGCACCTCGAAAAGGGTCACTGGAAATTACAACAGACTGCTACAGCTAATACTGATTGATCAATTTAAAGGTTGTGTCCCTGAAGGTATGAGGCCCTATCTAGATGAGAAAGAGGCAGAAACCTTAGCCGCAACTGCTAAGTTAGCGAATGAGTACGCATTGACACACAAAGCAAAGTTTACCCCGAGTAAGAACTACCAGAAGGGTAGTCGAGAGGGTGGAAAAAGTCCGCCGGAAAAGCCAGAAAGTAAGCCGAGGACTAGTGAGAAGGATAAGGAAGACAGGAAGCAGTTTGGTAGGAAGTCTCCTGGGGTCGTATGCTATAATTGTGGGAAAGCCGGTCACATTGCATCCAGGTGTTTTGCCCCAAAGAAGGAGATGGGGAAAGGAAAAATGACGACTCCAACTGGCTGTATTGAGCCGGCAAACAAACCGCTAGGGGAGAAGAGGCCTGATAGAGTTCAGGAAGGGCGCGAGAAGTTTATTTCGGCCAGATTGGTGTCGGTGAAGGAGGGGTCAAACCCAGTTCCAGTACGGATCTGGAGAGATACTGGGGCTTGTCAGTCATTGATCTTAAGGAGGGTGTTAGACTTTAGTGCAGAGACTGAGACTGGGGAAGTCAGTGTGATAGAAGGCATTGGGAAAGGGACTTAAGCAGTACCTTTGCACCAGGTACACCTAAAAAGTGACTTGGTCTCCGGACCGGTCACGATAGGGGTGAGGCCCGAATTACCAATGGAAGACGTGGAGGTCTTACTCAGTAACGACCTTGCGGGTGGAGATGTGTACCCAGCAGTAAAGCTGACGAGCAAGCCTGCCAGGACTGAGGACCCGCCCATGGACTCACAGGTTTATCCCATTCGCGCAGTGACTCGGCGCATATCCAGAAAGGCTGCCGAAGCGAATGTAGATTTAGCTGAGACGTTTTTACCAGCCTTGTACCAGGAGGGGTTAGAAAGTGAGAAGAAGGAGCATAGTGGAGCGGAAGGAAGTGAGGGAGTTGAGGTAGATTTATCATTAGCGCACAGGAACGAGACGAGGAGCTGATGGTTTTGACGGAGACAGCTCTCTCCAAAGCAGAAATAAAAAGGGAACCAGTGGGCTATTATGTGGAGGAGGGAGTACTGATGAGGAAGTGGAGACCAAGTACCGTGCCCGCAGATGAGGAGTGGGGGGTGGCGCACCAGGTGGTAGTGCTGAAAATTTATAGGGACGAGATTTTTAACCTGGTCCACAAGATACCCCTCGGTGGACATTTTGGGGTGAGGAAAACAGTCGATAGAATTATGAACTGGCCGAACACGAGGAAGAATATTATTGAATGTTGTAGACGGTGCCATTTATGTCAGGTGGTAGGAAAGCCGAATCAGGTCCTGTCTAAAGCGCCCCTTCGATGGATACCCGCTTTTGGGGAAGCTTTTTCCCGAATAATTGTGGATTTTGTCAGTCCCCTGCCCAGAACTGCGAGTGGGCGAGAGTATGTGATGACTATGATGTGCGCCGCCACCAGGTTTCCGGAGGCTGTGCCCCTGGCAAGCGCCAAGGCTCCCGCAGTGGTAAAGGCGCTTGTGAAATTTTTCACTACAGTGGGGCTGCCAAGGGAAATCCAGTCAGATCAGGGGAGTGTCTTCACATCTCACACATTCTGACGGATGTTGGATGAGATGGGAGCAAAGCAGATTTTGGCCTCCGCGTACCACCCAGAGTCCCAAGGGGTGTTGGAAAGATTCCACGCAACATTAAAGACCATGATTGAAATTTATTGTCAAGAGAATGCTAGGGACTGGGATGATGCCTTGCTTCTTCTGGTATTTGCTGTAAGGGACACGGTTCAGGAGTCATTGGGGTTCAGCCCATTCGAGCTTGTCTTTGGTCATCGGCCCCGAGGACCCCTGACCTTACTGAAAGAGCAATGGTCCAGTCCGGCAGTACAAGTCAATGTGATTGACTATGTTTTAAAATTTCATGAGAGGCTTAAAAGGATCTGTGACCTTGCCAAAGAAAGTCTACGACAATCCCAAACTAAAATGAAACAGTGGTGTGATAGATGTGCCGCGAACAAATGTTTCAAGTGGGCAATGGGGTCTTAGTTCTGTTTCCAGTGGTAACCAACCCCCTCCAGGCGAGATTCCACGGTCCGTACAAAGTGATTAAAAAGATAGACTCTTTGAATTATGTTATCGAAACGCCGGACAGGCGTAAGCCAACCCAATTAGTACACATTAATATGTTAAAAGCTTACCACGATCAGAAAGCAGATCTAGTTGGTGTTATCACGAAAATTAATGAGGCTGGGGTGCCAAATGATAAGGGGAAAACCCATCTTGAAAAGATAAATATGGTGCCGACCAGATTGGAGAACTCTATTCTATTGTTTTGGCCAACTTTGCTGATAAGGTCTCTCACTTAACCCCCGAACAGAGCAAAGCTAATTAACCGGCATGCCGATGTGTGTCCGGATGTCCCGAGGCAATGCAAGGGGACAGTACATGATGTTGTTGTCACCTCAGACCAGCCTATTAAGCAACACCCCTATAGGATGAACTTGCAGAAGGGCAAGCTAGTGGAGAAAGAAATTGAACACATGCTAGCCACAGATATTATTAGGCCATCCAAATCGGAATGGGCGTCTCCCTGTGTGGTTGTCCCGAAAGTCGTTGGGAGCATACGATTCTGTACAGATTACGGAAAAATGAACGCCATCACAAAAACTGATGCTTACCCCATCCCAAGGGTAGACGATTGCATCAATAAAGTGGGGAGAGCTAAGTACATCACAAAGGTCGGTTTGCTAAGAGGGTACTGGTGCCTTCCTTTAACTGACCGGGCTAGAGAAATCTCAGTATTTGTCACTCCATCCGGGTTGTACGAGTATAATGTTTTACCTTTTGGCATGAAAAACGCCCCAGGGACCTTCCAAAGGATGATTAATTCAGTGATAAAAGGGTTAAAGAACGCAGAAGCGTATATTGACAATTTAGCGGTCTGGAGTGACATGTGGGAGGAGCACATTGTGGCAGTAGAGGAACTGTTTAAACGGCTGTCTGAAGCCAACCTGACAGTGAACCTCGCAAAAAGTGAGTTCAGCCACGCTCAGGTCACTTATCTGGGATATGTGGTTGGACAGGGGCAGCTGGCACCATTGCAGGCTAAGGTGCAGGCTATCTCTAAAGTTCCCATCCCGACGGACAAGAGAGCCCTGAGAAGGTTTTTGGGGATGGTAGGGTACTATCGGAAGTTTTGCAAAAACTTTGCGGATATTACCCTCCCTCTTACTAAGCTCTTGCCGAAGAATGCGAAGTTTGTGTGGAATGACCTTTGTCAACAAGCCTTCGAGAGTCTGAAGGCGATTCTGTGTCACCACCCTGTATTGAATGCGCTTGACTTTTCAAAACCCTTCTCCCTAGCAACAGTTGCTAGCAACAAAGTGGCCGGGGCAGTGCTGTTGCAGACAGACAAAGAGGAGATTGACCACCCAGTGGCTTATTTTTCTAAGAAGTTTAATGTCCATCAGAGAAATTATTCCACTGTGGAGAAGGAGTTACTTGCAATCATACTAGCATTACAACATTTGGAGGTTTATATTTGTCCGGCATGGAAACCACTGGTAATTTACACTGATCACAATCCATTAGTGTTTTTGGCCACTATGAAGGATAAAAACAAACGCTTACTAAGTTGGAGCCTCATCTTACAGGAATTTGATATTAGAATAAAACATATAAAAGGAACGGACAATGTGATTGCTGATTGTCTGTCAAGGTGTTAAAACTTAAAGTTCTCTGTATTAGCCGAATAGCTGTTGACTACCTGTATAATAGTGTGTATCTAATAATGTGCATTCATGCCCATAATTTTTACCCCAGTAAAAATCCTTTTAAGGGTGGGGGTGTCATGTGTGACGCCCAGCAGAGGTACCGGACTGATGATGCTAATGAGAGAGATAAGAAAGACAATGGAGAAACATTCAGAAATGCTAATAAGAGAGAAGAGAGGGATTAACAGGAAAGAAACACAATTCAGCTATTGACAGACCGATTGCTTTGAACCTGAACTGTTTGAAGTTTGATGGGCAGGTGATACCCCAGCAGGGGGATAAAAGGAGCAGGTTTGCTAAGGCAGGCGACACACCACGAGACCCTGGGAAGAGCAGTGTGCCCCCCACAAGTTGGTGGGAGTTTGGATGTCCGGTTCGCAGGAATCGACAAGAGGCTCACAGGGTGTAAAGGTATGATCGGTGGGAACCTGGGGTGTGTGTCCGCCCTTGCCTGGGTGCCGGGTTCACCGCGGAAGAACGATCATATCCGGAATGGAGGGGTCACAGTCGGTGACCACAGCAGGATAGAAGACATCAGAGGGTCTGCCTGAAACCAACTGCGAAGACATCCAAAAGGTCTGCCTGAAACCAAATTGCATCCATCTCTCTCTCTTTCTCTCTCTCTCTCTCTATCCCTATCTCTATCATTATCTCTATCTCTATCTCTCTATCTCTCTATCTCTCTATCTCTCTATCTCTATCTCTCTATCTCTCTATCTCTCTATCTCTCTATCTCTCTATCTCTCTATCTCTCTATCTCTCTATCTCTCTCTCTCTCTCTCTCTCTCTCTCTCTCTCTCTATCTCTCTATCTCTCTATCTCTCTATCTCTCTATCTCTCTATCTCTCTATCTCTCTATCTCTCTATCTCTCTATCTCTCTATCTCTCTATCTCTCTATCTCTCTATCTCTCTATCTCTCTATCTCTCTCTATCTCTCTATCTCTCTATCTCTCTCTCTATCTCTCTCCCCCCAACGGTACGACAACAGCGATTACTGCAAACTGCACTAAACTGAACGGAACTCTGCTTCACTTAAGACTGATCATTTTACCCCTAGACTGCGATAGCTTGGTTGATTCCTATTACCCTAGTTCTGTGTATATGTGTGTATTATCATTGCCTACCTGTTACATTTATATCCTTACGATTAGTGTACTGTATTACTTATTTCTTTAATAAGACTTTATTAGTTCCTAGTAATCCAGACTCCAGTGGGTGTTCCATTTCTGCTGGTTTGGCAACCCAGTTACGGGGTACATAACAGTATACACTGGAGTTTAGAAGGATGAGAGGGGATCTGATTGAAACATATAAGATTATTAAGGGATTGGACATGCTAGAGGCAGGAAACATGTTCCCGATGTTGGGGGAGTCCAGAACCAGAGGCCACAATTTGAGAATAAGGGGTAGGCCATTTAGAACGGAGTTGAAGAAAAACTTTTTCACCCAGAGAGTTGTGGATCTGTGGAGTGCTCTGCCTCAGAAGGCAGTGGAGGCCAATTCTCTGGATGCTTTCAAGAAAGAGTTAGATAGAGCTCTTAATGAGGGCGGAGTCAAGGGATATGGGGAGAAGGCAGGAATGGGGTACTGATTGGATGATCAGCCATGATCACACTGAATGGCGGTGCTGGCTCAAAGGGCCAAATGGCCTACTCCTGCACCTATTGTCTATTGAACGGTACCGTAGCATTAAAGCCAGGACCAACAGGCTCCAGGACAGCTTCTTCCACCAGGCCATCAGTCTGATTAATTCACGCTGATACAATTGTATTCCTATGCTATATTGACTGTCCTGTTGTATATACTATTTCTTACAAATTACCATAAATTGCACATTGCACATTTAGGCGGAGACGTAATATAAAGATTTTTACTCCTTATGTATGTGAAGGATGTAAGTAATAAAGTCAATTCAATTCAATTCAATTATGAAGCTGCAACATAACTTCCTGAGTTTTGAGCTCAGTGCCTCGACTAATTAGATTAGATTAGATTATGAGGACATGCAGTCCTCTTTTATTGTCATTTAGTAATGCATGCATTAAGAAATGATACAATATTCCTCTGGTGTGATATCACAAAAACACAGGACAGACCAAGGCTGAAAAACTAATAAAACCACATGATTATAACATATAGTTACAACAGTGCAACAATACCATAACTTGATGAAGAACAGTCCATGGCACAGTAAAAAAGTTCAAAGTTTCTTGAAAGTCCCACATCTCACGCAGACGGGAGAAGGAACAAAACTTTCCCTGCCATGCCCGACCACAGTCCGAATCTGAGTCGTCCGAAAACTTCGAGCTCTGATCAGCCCTCCAACACCGAGTACCGAGCACCATCTCTATCTGAACGTTTCGACCTCAGCCTCGGTTGCCAGCAGCAGGGAAAGCCGGGGATTTTGGGGCCTACCCTTCGAAGATTCTCGATCACACAGTAAAAACAGCAGCGAACCAGGCATTCCAGAAATTTCTCCAGATGTTCCTCTGCTTCTCGCGTCTGTCTTGATCAAATCAGAATTGTCCACGGCCCCTATTTAACAGATACAATATCATTTCACTGGAGAGCTGCGCGCGCTGCCATCTTCTCCTCCCGCAAGCATTCCATATGCCGCCTTAACTACCCTATTAACCTGTGTAGCCACTTTCAGGGAAGTAATAAAATGGATTCAGCAGTGGCTGGATGGGAGATGCCAGAGAGTAGTGGTGGATAACTGTGTGTCAGATTGGAGGACGGTGTGTAGCGGTGTGCCTCAGGGATCTGTACTGGGTCCAATGTTGTTTGTCATATATATTAATGATCTGGATGATGGTGTGGTAAATTGGATTAGTAAATATGCTGATGATACTAAGGTAGGTGGCGTTGTGGATTATGAAGTAGGTTTTCAAAGCTTGCAGAGAGATTTAGGCCAGTTAGAAGAGTGGGCTGAAAGATGGCAGATGGAGTTTAATGCTGAAAAATGTGAGGTGCTACATTTTGGTAGGACTAATCAAAATAGGACATACATGGTAAATGGTAGGGCATTGAAGAATGCTGCAGAACAGAGGGATCTAGGAATAATGGTGCATAGTTCCCTAAAGGTGGAATCTCATGTGGATAGGGTGGTGAAGAAAGCTTTTGGTATGCTGGCCTTTATTAATCAGAGCATTGAGTATAGGAGTTGGGATGTAATGTTGAAATTGTATCAGGCATTGGTAAGGCCAAATTTAGAGTATTGTGTACAGTTCTGGTCACCGAATTATAGGAAAGATGTCAATAAAATTGAGAGAGTACAGAGGAGATTTACTGAAATGTTACCTGGGTTTCATCTCCTAAGTTACAGAGAAAGGTTGAACAAGTTAGGTCTTTGTTCTTTGGAGCGTAGAAGGTTGAGGGGGAACTTGATAGAGGTGTTTAAAATTATGAGGGGGATTGATAGAGTTAACGTGGATAGGCTTTTTCCATTGAGAGTAGGGGGGATTCAAACAAGAGGACATGAGTTGAGAGTTAAAGGGCAAAGGTTTAGGGGTAACATGAGGGGGAACTTCTTTACTCAGAGAGTGGTAGCTGTGTGGAACGAGCTTCCAGCAGAAGTGGTTGAGGCAGGTTCAATGTTGTCGTTTAAAGTTAAATTGGATAGATATATGGACAGGAAAGGAATGGAGGGTTATGGGCCGAGTACAGGTCGGTGGGACTAGGTGAGAGTAAGAGTCCGGCACGGACTAGAAGGGCCGAGATGGCCTGTTTTCGTACTGTAATTGTTATATGGTTATATGTTATATAGTTAACTATGAACCACCAATCCTGCTCATCAGCACCATTAAGAGTCTTTACAAACACGAGGAAATCTGCAGATGCTGGAAGTCCAAGCAACACACTCAAAATGCTGGAGGAACTCAGCAGGCTAGACAGCATATATGGAACTGATGAAGAGTCTCAGCCTGAACATCATCTGTTTACTCTTTTCCATGTATGCTACCTGGCCTGCTGAGTTCTTCCGGCATTTTACGTGTGCTGTTAGGAGTCTTGCCCTTAACAGTAGACTGTCCCTTTACATCTGTTTAAGAAGGCTATAGGGATAATCTAGGAAATTATAGGCCAATGAGCTTTCAGTTAGTGGTAAGGAACCTATGTTTGCAGCAGTGCCATTAATCCATAGCAAAGTTCAAAAATGATGTCAACAGCCCTGCCACCAGTGAGATTTTCAACCAATTGGAACAGGCCATTCAGCCCACCATGCCTGCATCAACTATAATAACAATCTAAACTAATTCCATCTGCCTATATCCCTGTTTACATGCCTGCAGTTATCCTAACTATACCCCTCATAATTTTATATACCGCTATCAAATCTCCTCAATCGTTCGAAAGAATAAAGTTCTAACCCATTCAATCTTTCCTTATAACTCAGGTCCTCCAGACCTGACAACATCCCTGTAAATTTTCTCTGTACTCCTTCAACCTTATTTACATCTTTTTTTTAGGGACAAGATTTACTTGCATTTGAAAAAATATTGACTTATTAGGGGTAGTCGATATAGCATTGTGTGGGGAAGATCTTGTCTCACACATCAGACTGAGGTTTTAGCAGAAGTAATGAAGATGATTAGGGCAGAGAATGTTGTGGTGTTAAATTACTGGTCCCTTGTGGCTATGTCCCTTATCGAGCCCTTTCCACTAACATCCTAGCATCTACCCTGTCAAGCCCACTTCAGATCTTAGTTATTGGAATAAGATCCCACCTTATTATATCTTTGGGGAAAAAAGTCACCCTTCCTCAACAGAAAGGAATACAAATCTAGTTTGTAGGACCTTTTGGTAGGATACATGAAGAGTAGCTAGGGCTATGGGTAATCTTAGGTAATTTTTAAATGCTCGGATGTTCAGCACAGTATTGTGGGCCGAAGGGCCTGTATTGTGCAGTAGGTTTTCTATGTTTCTATATGCTCTCATCCCAGGAATTAGTCTGGTGAATCTCCTTTATGGTGCCTCTAATGTTACTCTACTTCTATGCATGTAAGGGGACCAAAATTGTGCACAGTATTCCAAGTGAGGCCTCACCAACACCCTGTGTAATTGTAAATTTAAACACCAACCCTTTGCAATGAAGGCCAAATGCAGTTTGTCTTTTTAACTACTTGTTGGAATTGCCTGCTAACTTTCTGTGAATTGTGCATTAGGATATCTAGACCCCTTTGTAGTTCACTCACGTTCAGTTTTTCTCTCTCCCTTTAGATAATCTGCTATGTCTCTTACCGAAGTACAAGATCTCTCACTTCCCCATAGTAAACTCCATTTGCCAGTCTTTTGCACACTCAATTTATTAATATCAAAATTGCAGTATCCATATCACAACATGCTCTTCAACTTGACTTCATGTGATTAGTAAGTTTGGAAGTCTTGTATCCTGTTCCTTCCATCAGCTCATTTATGAAATAGTAAACAATTGCACACCAGCAACTGATCACTGCTGTACTGCATGCACATAGGACCTATTTATGCCAATTCTTTGCTTTCCATGAGAACGGTAAGTTGTCAGCACTTCCTCCAGTACCATGGGCTTTTAATTTATTCACCAGCCTTCCATGTCAGATCATTAACACAAGAAATCCAGAGTAGCACACACATAAAATGCTGGAAGAACTCAGCAGGTCTGGAAGCATTTGTGGAGGGGAATAAACAGTCAATGTTTCAGGCCAAGACCCTTCATGAGTACTGGAAAGGAAGAGGCAAGACACCAGAATAAGAAGGTGGGGAACAGGCAAGGAGTGAAGCTGGCAAGTGATAGGTGAAGCCAGGTGAGGGAAAGTTGGATGGGTGGGGGAGGGGGGCTAAAGTAACAGCTGGGAGAGGTAAAGCACTGAAAAAGAAACAATCTGGTAGGAGAGGAGAGTGGACCACGTCAAATGACCTTTAGAAAACTACATACATCTAGAGGTTTCTCTCATCAATTCTCCCTGTTAAGGAATTCAAACTACTTTATCAAACATGATTTACCTTTCATAAGACTACATTGACTAGGTTTTAATTATATTCTGCTTTCCTATATAGCTAGATTTTTCCCTATTGAATGCAAGCCTGTCACTTCCTGAAGTAGACAATCAAGGTATATATAATGCTAGAGAAGGCTTGTCTGCATTGCTTGGGGCATTGAGTGTTTGCAAGTGGTATTGCCATTGTATACAAAAGTTTGGCTAGGTCACATTTAGAGTAACGTGCGCTTCTGATTGCCCCATTGTAAGGAGAGTGAGGAGTTTATGGAGAGGATGCTGTGACGAAAGTACACATAGACTAAGATGTTGACTGTCCTGTGCTATCACCAGTGGGATCAACAGTTGATCTGCCACCTGTCTTCAGGAGAGAGATAAGTAAGACAATGGAGCAGCATTTGGAAATGTTAATGAAGAGACGAGAGAGATTAACGGAAGGAGACACCGGTCTGGGTATTGTCAAGACTGGTTTGCTTTGAACCTGAACTGTTTGAAGTGATGGACAGGCGATACCCCAACAGGGGGATAAAAAGGGACGGGTTCGCTAAGGCAACAGACACCACACGAGACACCACTCACGACACCACGAGGTATCGAGACCCTGGAAGCGGTGCGCCCCCACAAGTCAGTGGGAGTTTTGGAGGGCTGGTCACGGGATCAGCCATAGACGCACAGGGTGGAAAGATTCAGTCGGCGGGAACCTGGTGTGTGTGTCCACCCTTGCCTGGGTGCCGGGTTCACCGCAGAGGAACGATCGTATCTGAAAATGGAGGGGTCACAGTCAGTGACCTCAGAAGACATTACAAAGGGCTTGCCCGAAAGCTAACTGCGAGAAATATCAAAGGTCTGTTGAATCCGATTTTGAATATCAGCATTCACTCTCTCTCGCTCTCTCTTTAACGGCACAACGATTGCTGCGAACTGAACTAAACTGAACTCTGTCACTTGTGATTGAACATTTTACCCCTAGGCTGCGATAGAGCTCGATTGATCCTATTATCCTAGTTCTGTGTACATGTGTGTTTATTCAGTGCTAACCTGTTGCATTTATATCCTTACTATTAGAGTACTGTGTTGCTTATTTCTTTAATAAAACTTTCTTAGTTCCAGTAATCCAGACTCCAACTGAGTGGTCCATTTCTGCTGGTTTGGCCACCCAGTTACGGGGTACGTAACAATGCAGAAGAGGTTCACTAGCGTGCTTCCTGGATTGAGACTTTAAGATACAAGGAGAGTTAGATAAACTACAATTGTTTTTTTACTGAAGGCTGACTTGATACCGGAGCATAGGATGGAAATATCAAATACTGGAGGACATAGATTGAAGGTGAGATGGCGAAGTTTAAAGGAAATGTGTGAGGTGCCTGGAACGTGTTGCCAGGGTAAGTGATAAAAGCAGATATGATAGCACTGGTTAAGAGGCATTTAGACAGGCATGTAAACAGGGATATAGGCAGATGGAATTAGTTTAGATTGTTATTATAGTTGATGCAGGCATGGTGGGCTGAATGGCCTGTTCCAATTGGTTGAAAATCTCACTGGTGGCAAGGCTGTTGACATCATCTTTGAACTTTGCTATGGATTAATGGCACTGGCGCAAACATAGGTTCCACAAAAAATCAGGAATTGAATTGCTTGACAGGTGCCAAGACCCCAGAAATGAATGCAATATTGCCATAATTCAGGCGAAACAGATATTTCTGATTCAAATCACACTTATTATCAAAGAATGTATAAATTATACACCTTGAAATTTGCCTGCTTATAGGCAGCCACAAAGCAAGAAGCTCACATAGCCCAATTTTTTAAAAAGGCGACAAACCACTGCGCAGAGAAAGAGAAAGAGAGCGAGAAAAAAAACTCACATTCTGCTAGCAATAGGAGCAAACCAACAGCATCCTGAACAAGACTGAGCCCCAGAGCAGCTGGAGTAGGCCCAAGTCAAACCTCGGTCTGCAGTTTTCACGCCAGCAGGGCAGAAATGCAGAGCAGCCAGATCAGTTCACAGCCTTGGGGTCTCAGAGAAAGGAATGAACATTCGCAAGAGAGTAAGAGTGAGCGAAATCAGCCTGACTCTTGCCTCTGTACCCGACACTCGGGCTTCCAGTCTATCTGTATTGGCATTTAAATTATCCAAGCACTGAGTAGTGCCAAGTTCCAAGACCCGGATCCAAGCACCCTGATACGCCTGGGCCACCCTTCCGTTCTCGATCTCACCAAATTGGCTCAGCACTTGGGGCGATCCAACCTCGCACCCCAGTTCGGAGGATGGGCATGGAAACTCTTCCGCATCGACTGCTCTCCAAATTGCTTACTCCATCTCCCGGCAGTGATACGAACTCTACCTTGACAAGGCACAGCAACAACTCGCGGATACCTCCTCTTATTTACCCCTCGATCGTGACCCCACTAAGGAGCACCAGGCCATTGTCTCCCACACCATCACCGACTTTATCTGCTCAGGGGATCTCCCAACCACTGCTACCAACCTTATAGTTCCCACACCTCGCTCTTCCCATTTCTACCTCCTACCCAAGATCCACAAACCTGCCTGTCCTGGCAGACTTATGGTCTCAGCTTGCTCCTGCCCCACCGAACTCGTTTCTGCATACCTCGACACGGTTTTATTCCCCCTTGTTCAATCTCTTCCTACCTATGTTCCTGTCACTTCTCACGCTCTTAAACTTTTCAATGATTTTAAGTTCCCTGGCCCCCACCGCTTTATTTTCACCATGGATGTCCAGTCCCTATATACTTCCATCCCCCATCAGGAAGCTCTCAAAGCTCTCCACTTCTTTTTGGATTCCAGACCTAATCGGTTCCCCTCTACCATCACTCTGCTCCATCCAGTGGAATTAGTCCTTACTCTTAATAATTTCTCCTTTGGCTCCTCCCACTTCCTCCAAACTAAAGGTATAGCTATGGGCACCCAGATGGGTCCTAGCTATGCCTGCCTTTTTGTTGGCTTTGTGGAACAATCTATGTTCTAAACCTATTCTGGTATCTGTCCCCCACTTTTCCTTTGCTACATCAACGACTGCATTGGCACTGCTTCCTGCACACATGCTGAGCTCGTTGATTCAATTAACTTTGCCTCCAACTTTCACCCTGCCCTCAAGTTTACCTGGTCCATTTCCAACACCTCCCTCCCCTTTCTAGATCTTTCTGTCTCTGTCTCTGGAGACAGCTTATCTACTGATGTCTACTATAAGCCTACTGACTCTCACAACTATCTGGACTATTCCTCTTCTCACCTTGTCTCTTGCAAAAATGCCAACCCCTTCTCGCAATTCCTCCGTCTCCACTGCATCTGCTCTCAGGATGAGACTTTTCATTCCAGGACAAGGGAGATGTCTTCCTTTTTTAAAGAAAGGTGCTTCCCTTCCTCCACCATCAGCTCTGCTCTCAAACGCATCTCCCCCATATCATGCACATCTGCTCTCACTCCATCCTCCCGCCGCCCCACTAGGAATAGGGTTCTCCTGGTCCTCACCTACCACCCCACCAGCCTCCGGGTCCAACATATAATTCTCTGTAACTTCTGCCACCTCCAACGGGATCCCACCACTAAGCACATCTTTTCCTCCCCCCCCCCCTCTGCTTACCGCAGGGATCGCTCCCTATGCGACTCCCTTGCCCATTCGTCCCCCTCCCCATCTCTCCGCACTGATCTCCCTCCTGGCACTTATCCTTGTAAGCGGAACAAGTGCTACATATGCCCTTACACTTCCTCCCTTACCACCATTCAGGGCCCCAGACAGTCCTTCCAGGTAAGGCGACACTTCACCTGTGAGTCAGCTGGGGTGATATACTGCATCCGGTGCTCCCGATTTGGCCTTCTATATATTGGTGAGATCCGATGCAGACTGGGAGATCGTTTTGCTGAACACCTACGCTCTGTCCACCAGAGAAAGCAGGATCTCCCAGTGGCCACACATTTTAATTCTGCATCCCATTCCCATTCTGATATGTCTATCCACGGCCTCCTCTACTGTAAAGATGAAGCCACACTCAGGTTAGAGGAACAATACCTTATATTCCGTCTGGGTAGCCTCCAACCTGATGGCATGAACGTTGACTTTTCTAACTTCTGCTAATGCCCCACCTCCCCCTCGTACCCCATCCGTTATTTATTTATATACACACATTCTTTCTCTCTCCTTTTTCTCCCTCTGTTCCTCTGACTATACCCCTTGCCCATCCTCTGGGTTTTTCCCCCCTCCCCCTTTTCCTTCTCCCTGGGCCTCCTGTCCCATGATCCTCTCATATCCCTTTTACCAATCACCTGTCCAGCTCTTGGCTCCATCCCTCCTGTCTTCTCCTATCATTTTGGATCTCCCCCTCCCCCTCCCACTTTCAAATCCCTTACTAGCTCTTCCTTCAGTTAGTCCTGACAAAGGGTCTTGGCCCGAAACGTCGACTGTACCTCTTCCTAGAGATGCTGCCTGGCCTGCTGCATTCACCAGCAACTTTGATGTGTGTTGCTTGAATTTCCACCATCTGCAGAATTCCTCGTGTTTGAGTGATACGAACTCCGTCTGCTTCCCCGGCTCGAACATGTGCCTCGGAATGCCTCAGCATGGCTCATTCCCCGAACCAGCCTCCTCACTGTCTGCAGCGATAGTTCACTGCAGTTTGCTTCATGAAAGATATTATAACTAATGTTTTTAGTCAAATCTCTTGCCTTATGACTTATCAGTAAGCTGTCACACATCTTCAGGAGTGCCGTCTTAAACTGCAAGCACGCATTGATCATGTTTTTAAGAATTGTGTGAAGCAATTTCTAATTCTATAACTTTATTGTAAATTTACTTACGTAAGTTTTGGCATTTTTCTTTTCACTATTTTCTCTAATTTTTGTAAGTTTGATTTTGACATACCTCATAAACACCTAAAGCGCTAAGTGATTCCAGCCATTTTTTCTTTGGTCGTAACCCACGTCTCTAACAGTCACAGAAACATACAGTGAAGTATGCTATTTGCATCAAGTAAAATCAGCAAGGATTTGCTGGGTAACCACGCTCTGGTGCCAACATAGCATCCCCACAACTTACTCTAACCCATATGTCTTTCGGATGTAGGCGGAAGCTTGAACGGCTGGTGGAAACCCATGTGGTGATGGGGAGGATGCATAAATTTCTTACAGACAGCAGCAGGAATTGATCACTAGCGCTGTAAAGTGATGTGCTAACTGCTGCACTACCACACCGTCTTTGTACCGTGCAATGGCAGTGGTTATATTATGCACAATGTAGTTACGTTATTCATCATAATTTTCTTCACCCAAATCTTTCGGTGCTAGTTCCACACAAGTCTAAATTTTGAACTATAAAACTTACTTGTCATCTTCAGGCTTGGCTGATTGTTGAAGTGAATGTTCTGGATTTCCACTGTGCTTTAGCTGAAGAAATACATCTTGAAATCACTCCTGATCAATTGCTCTAATTTCACGTTATGCTTCCTTTTTCTGAAATCTACCACCTCAGGAGATGGATTTGCTCCATCTGCAGTAGAACAGCTTAATTAGGCCACCCATTAATCTTTACGTATTCAAGAAAGTACAATCCATTAATATTATTGATTACAATTACTGTGTTAATCCTTGAAGAAAATAGATATATTAGGAAGAGATTCTCTGGTACCGAGGACAGATATTTCTATTCCAGTGGTTGGGCCAGTTTTGCCTAGTTTTGGGTGGGGTTGAATTAGTGGTGTTAAGTCTACAAGGCTTATGTAAACACAAGAAAGTCTGCAGATGCTGGAAATCCAAAGTAACATACACAAAATGCTGGAGGAATTCAGCAGATCAGGCAGCGTCTATGGAAATGAATAAACAGTCTGCATTTTGGGCCAAGACCTTTCTTCAGGACTGTAAAGGAAGGGGGAAAATGCCTGAATAAGAAGTTAGGAGGAGGTGGAAGTGTACAAGCTGGTAGGTGAAACCAGGTGAGGAGGGCGTGAAGTAAGAAAATGGCAGGTGATGAGTGAAAGAGGTAATCCAACAGAAAGAAATCTGATCAGAAAAATGTGATAGGCGAGGACAGTGGACCATGAAGAAAGGGAAGGATGAAGGGCACCAGAGGGAAGAGTAGTGGTGCAGTAGCGGTTAACGTATCATTTTTCAGCACCAGCAACACGGGTTTATTTCCCACCGCTGTCTGTAAGGAGTTTGTGTGTTCTCTCCATTACTATGTGGGATTCTTCTGTGTGCTCTGGTTTCTTCTCATATTCTAAAGATGTACAGGTTAATCTATACAAGATTTTCATATTAGTATGTTGAATTAAGAAATAGGCTTTTTTAACTTAGTACTGTGCAGCAACAAAGGGCAAATTAGTCTTGAAGGAGCCCCAAGAAAAAATGACTATAATATGAAAAATGTTTAAATTAAGTTTAAAAGTGTTGTAGTTCAATCTAAAGCCAGGAATTTCTGATTAAACAAAGGAAATTGCAGAAGTATGAAGGGCAAATTATCTGAGATAGATTTAAAAGCCAAGCAATGGCAATTAAAGAAATAATGCATGGTTTGTTGCAAATACATTTCATTAATGCACAAAGTCACAACAGGGAAAGTGGCCAACCATGGACAAAGTTAGGTTGTCAGCTGACAATTTGTCTCCAGAGATGGAGACAGGGAGATTGAGAAAGGGGAGGGAGGTGTCAGAGATCGACCAAGTACATCCCCTCCCCTTTCTCAACCACTCTGGAGACTGTTAACCAACATCTTTTATAAACCTACTGATTCCCAACATTATCTCGACTATACCTCTTCCCACCTTATCTCCTGCTATTGTCTTTTCTCAGTTTCTTCGCCTCCGCCGCAACTCTTCCCAGGACGTGGCTTTCATTTCCAGGACATCAGAGATATCCTCCTCCTTTAAAGAACAGGATTTCCCTCCATCTACTATTGATGCTGTCCCCACCCGCATCTTCTCCATTTCCCGTGCATCTGCACTCACCCCATCTTCCTGCCTTTCTTACCTACCTTGTCATCCTCCATACTTATCACGTTATCCTCTGCAATTTCCGCTATCTCTGAACGGATTCCACCACTAAGCATATCTTTACTTCCCCCCGCACCCTGCTTTCCACAGGGATCATTCCTTCTGCTATTCCCTTCTTTCATCCTTCCCCACTAAGCTACCAACAGGCACTTGTCCCTGCAGACGGCCTAAGTGGTACCCCTGCGCATATACCTACCCCCTCACTTCCATTCAGCCATTCAGGGACCCAAACAGGCCTTTCAGGTGAGGCAACACTTCACCTGTGAATCTCCTGGGGCTGTTTACTGTATCCGGTGCTCCCGATGCGGCCTCCTCTACATTGGTGAGACCCATCATAAATTGGGGCCCCACTTCGTCAAGCACCTCCACACCATCTGCCACATGTGGGACTTCCCAGTGGCCAAACATTTTAGTTCTGACTCCCATTCACATTCCAAGATGAGGCCCCCCTCAGGGTGGAGGAACACCCTATATTCCATCTAGATACCCTCCATCCTGATGGCATGAATATCAGTTTTACCTTCTGGTGAACTAAATTCCACCTGCCTATAACTTTCCCTGGGTCTCCTCGTACTTCATTTTCTCCTATTGTCCGCTCTCCTCTCCTAACAGATTCTTTCTTCTTCAGCCCTTGACCTCTCCCACCCACCTGGCTTCACCTATCACCTTCTATCTAGCCTCTGTCGCATCCTCCCCACCTTTCTATCCTGGCATCATCCCCTTTCGTTCTCAGTCCTAATGAAGCACAAAACATCAGCGGTTTACTCTTTTCTATAGATGCTGCCCGACCTACTGAGTTCCTTTAGCATTGTGTGTGTGCTACTCTGGATTTCCAGCATCTGTAGAATCCCTTGTGTTTATCTCAGAATTGATAAAGGGAAAATAGAATATAGAGTAAACTAACAAGAACAAAAAGAGATCATCTAAAAATCTCTATAACTATGTATAAAGGAAAAGATGAGAGTGCAATCTCACAGATTGAGATGGAGTTTATAACAAGGAATAAGGAAATGGTGTAAGTATGTTGTGCCTGTCTTCATCTGCCTGAAATATTGGAAAATCAGGAATCCAATGCAAAGGAGAAAATAAAATTCATTTAGTATGAGTAAAGAAGTATCACCAGAGCAACTGGACCTTGAAACCTGATAAATCTCACAGCCTGACAATCCCAGGGTTTTGCAAGAGCCATCTGTGGAGATAGTAGCTGCTCACAAATAAATGATCATACTGACTAATCTAGTGGTATTCTCTGAGGGTGTACTTAGCTGAACAGATAATGGAAAACCTATAAATCTGCATTTGGATTATCAAAAAGCTTTCAGAAAGATCTCACGCAGCAAGTTGGTGAACAGGTTAGAGCACATGGGGGCAATATAGTCCTATGAATTGACAGTAAGCAGAAAAAAACAGAAAGAATATATGGATCATTTTCAGATCTACCACTTGGAGCTCAGTTGTTCAAAGATTACATTGATGATTTGGCCAAGGCGACTATTAGTATTGTTTCAAGGTTTGCTGATGACATAAAATTAACTGAAAATATAAGTAGTAATAAGATAGGCCAAGTCGGTGGAGAACAGCATCACAGAAAATGTGAAAACTTGTGAGGCTATTCACTGTGGGAGAAAAAAAGAAAAGTTGACTTCTTTCAAAAGACCGAAGGTATGATATTATTGAAAGCTAACTTGCAGGTATAGCAGATTGTTGGTAAAGCAGGTCATAATATTGCCTCTAGTGCTGGAGGATTTGGGTACAAAAGTGAGAATCTATTCTGACAATTAAATAGGTTAAACTACACCTGGAGTACTGTGCACAGGTTTAATCTCCTTGCCATAACTAGTGCAATCACAGAGTTGAGTACTAGATTCTCCTATGTGTTGTCTTTACTTTATTGTCGCCAAACAATTGATACTGGAGCGTACAATCATCACAGCGATATTTGATTCTGCGCTTCGCACTCCCTGGAGGAGCGCTCTCTTTTGGTGGCTGCAGAGGCCGATCCAGGATCCACATATACTGGTGCAGTGTGGGCAACAGTAAGAAGTAGTTATGGTTAATGGCTGGGTCTTTTGCTTGTTCATTCTGTCCTTTCTATGTATATTTAAGGCAAAGGTTGATAGATTCATGTTGGTCAGCGCATGAAGGGATACGGGGGAAGGCAGAAGATTGGGGCTGAGAGTAAAAAAGAATTAGCGATGATAAAATGGCGGAGCAGACTCGATAGTCCAGATGGCCTAATATTTCTCCTATATCTTATGGTCTATGGTCTTTCATAGCTGCTGTTTGTTCTCTGTGGCACTGTGGATCAAGATACATCATATAGAGGGAGTACAGTAAGGATTCACCAAACAGGCAGGAAAAACTAATTATTGACATTACCCACCCAGCAAATTGACATTTCCAAAAGCTTCCTTCTGGAAAGTACTCTCGGGCTATTAAACAAAACCCAGGCAGTTAATACGATCAACCATTCTAGTTAACCATCCACCCCCCCTTTATCTATTACCTCACTATACTATACTATGACACCTTCAAAGCGATTGCGCAACCCCCAACTGCGACTCCAGCCTTGAACTCCAGGCCGGGTCTTTATGTGCTGCTATTGTGACTCCCGTCTCCCCTTCCCCCACCACCACTCCGCAACCCCATCTCCCTCAGATCCCACTGTCAGCTTCTGGGCCCTCAGAGGCTCCTTCTTCCTCTCACCCCAACCCTCCCCTCTCCACTGACACCACCAGCCTCCCTCCCCCTCCCCCCCTGATCCCAGCTCTCATCTGTGCCAGGTCTTTACTATCCCCTCTGACCTTCAGCTGTCTGAGGCAGAGCGCTCTGTCCTCAGTAAGGGCCTCACCTTTGTCCCCCTTCGCCCACACCTCAACGAGTTCCGCATTTGCCATGATGTTGAACTCTTCTTCCACCGGCTCCGTCTTCGAGCCTACTTCTTCAGCAAGGACTCTCCCACCCCCACCGATGACCCCTTCTCCCGTCTTCAACCCTCCTCCTCTTCATGGACACC